>NC_134089.1:34321041-35038541 GCF_000715075.1 Nicotiana tabacum | reverse complement strand
CCTTTCTTTCATTTATCAATAGGGCCCTGCCCTGATTGGTCACTTTTCTGGGCCGGGATTGATAAGTAGAAGTCATAAAAAAAATCTTTCTCTTCGCACCTCACATCAAGAGGAAGGGTTGCTTGTCAAACTGGCCTATATATAATAATAATAAATTTCTTTCTATTTTATATTATTATATAATTATAAGAAAATGGAAAGATTTGCTTTCTTTTAACCAGCTTCTTCTTCTTTGTCAATGCTACTGAGGACCTATAGGTTTACCTACTTTACTTATTATAGATAATGGGAATGGGTTATTCAAACAAAAAGGAAAAGGCCTTACTTAGTTGACTGATAATGACAAAGGCTTGCGAAACTAAGTAGGGCCTGAGGCCCCCTGCGAATCCTTAAATCTGAGGAGCATGCCGCAAAAAACTGATGGTCCCCTTTGCATTTCATTTTTTGCTTAAGGGAAAAAAGTACCCCTATCATAGTGAACCTCTCCTTATGATCGGGATGAGGTAGATGCCTCCCAGCCGGGGGGCGAATCGAATCAGAGTTTCCTTAGGCAGCCACCGACCTACAGTTATCCTTAAACTCCTGTGCTTGGAAGAGAAGAAGCGAACAAAAGTACGCTCGCTTGTTGTCTTGTTCTTTGTCACGAACTGGGATCGCCCGCCAACTAGGTCATATTGGAGCAAGATTTTATGAGAACATATTTCGCATATTCGGGGACAAGGGGCGGAACGACCTCTCGATTTACTTACTGCAGCCCAGGGAGAAAAACGTCATCTAGGCGTTCCCTGTTGCTCCGATCTCCCCTACGCTTAGGACGTTGTCTGGGCCAAGAGCCATAGTTAGTTGTTGTTTCCATTTGGTTGTTTCTTCCTCATTGTTAATACCGGCAAGACCCAGCTAGATGATGTCTGCTGGTTGGTAGTGAAACGACTCTTAGTACCTGTATACCCAAAAGAGGGTGCTGGTTAAAAAATAATCATTTGATTTTCTTTCTTGCTCTCCCTTAGCAGCAGAAAAAGAGTCTATCTATCTTCCTAGCTTTGGTAGATTTCCCCCAATGCAATCCACAGAAATTCCACGAATCCCTTGGTGGATAAGTCCGACAACTCAGCAGCAAGGTGGAATTGAGTTTCTTGTCTGGTGGATCTGATCTATAGTTAGGGGGCAATACCTACCAAAAGGTTCAAAAAAGGAAGGCGCATAAGAGTATATAACCAACATACCCTTCTATATAACCTATTCACATTAGTGAAGCGGTTGGATACATAAGGGAAGTGCACGTTTGTGAGACCTTAGTCCGGATGCATAGGTGAGTCAACCTACGAGCACGGAAGAGCATGGTACCGCTACCCCTCTCTAAGTAAAGGTAAGATTCTTAGCCCTATAGATGACTCCATCTAAAATACAATAGGGACAGCCATTTTCGGCTGCTCGTTTCGTATCTTGAAGAAATAGTAGGCTTAAGTAATGTAATGGGGTCAGGTCAATAATAGCTATGCTATTGCCCTACTGATTTAAGGCCTCCGTCCGATCTCGAATGCACATTTTTTCGGGTTCATCTTCAATTGATGTTTTCTTAACCTTTCAATGACCTTGCGTAAATCTTCAATGTGGTCAATTCTTCCTTTTGAACAGACTACCAAATCCACATAAGGCTCGCATATGTTATGTAGGAGGTCACAGATAATTTGTGTTATCGCTCTTTGATATGTTGCACTTTATTTTTTTTTTGGGCATATCGTAGTAAGGAAAGGAAGTGAGGGAACTCATTCAAATCGAATAGTTAAAACTACTATAACTCCTATTTTTCTGCTTTAAGAGAAGCCTTCTAGCTCGTTTTAAAGCGTTGAAGAGAGAGATAGGACATTCTAAAGATAGTTGTTGAGGAAGCATCTGATTTCTAACTACGAGTCCGTTTTCAAGCTAACTGAATGCCTATCTGCTGCTAGTTCTGTTCCACTATCTGCTCTTACTGCTCTCGTTGCCGGTGTGACAGTCTGAGTAGACGGTGCTCTCTTTCCTGTTGTTTTTGGGGTTCATAACCGGTGCTATTGAATCTGCAGTTAAGGGAATATCACCAGTTCTTGGAATAAGAGCTCTAGGACTTCATGGCTTTGAGGGAGGTTTAACCTAGCCCTAAGCCTTTTCGGAATAGAATGCTTCTTTGACAGAGCTTTGCGCAAGAAGGAGGAAGGCCCTCTTTTCGCCAATGGATCACTTAGTCGGAATAACCAGGCTTAGGTTGATGCGGAATATGCCATTTTTCCCCTATTTCCATGGAAAGGTGTCGAAGGAATAGACACATTTAGAGTTGTGGGACTTGAAGGAATAAAATGCCCGTTAGAATGGGCAGGGATAGTCGATCATTGGCTTAATTTCCTGGGGGACTCTAAGGCCCCGGTTAAAGATAGCCCTAAAGTGAGGGCCCCAGAGATAGTATTTCTCAATTTTCAATTGACGTGACAATCATGCCTGCTTGACAAAGCCTTTTTCATTCAGTCTCCCAATAAATGAAAAAGGATTTCTGGTGACACGAAAGCTGTGCTTGACGTTCTCTTTCCTGTTCTACTGCTCTAAGTGGTCTTTCCCTTTCTTGCGGGATGACTACTATGGAAAAAGATGACGACTACTCCCAGTCTCTGGTCAATCCATGTTGATGCTAGAAGAGCTATTCCTGCCGCCCACCCGAAAGAAACGAGGAAGACTAATAGCCATCCTGCTCAAACCTTTGCTGCCTGAGTTATATAGCTGCATGCGAGAAGGAAGGTTTAAGCTATGGCTTCCCCATGGGATGCTCATTTGAAACCTTTGTCCGGTCAATGCGAGAAAGAGAGAAGTGATGTAAACATAAGAATGAAAGGTTTGCTTGTCATCTGTCGTGCCAATGAGGCTCTTATAGCTTTACCTACACGGCAAGGGAAAGATCAAAGGCGAGGTGGGAAATGCCTCGCATGAACTATCTGATCAAGTTTTCTTTTTCCTATCACAGGAAGCGGGTAAAGTCGTGTTCGATTGTCACATACATGTTCTATTACAGCTTCGTTCATGTGCCAATCAATTGACAATAAAGTAGAGAAGGAAGAGTTTTGATCACCGCGTGGGTAGTCTATATTAGGGTTTTCGTTTCATGTGCACTAAAAAGGAAGGAAGACTGGTGCGACTATAGTAATGCCAAGCATATGAGCAAAGTACTCTACCTACCCCATACTGACGAATGAAAGAAGCTCATCATGGATGATAGGACAAGTGATAGCGGTTCCATTCTTTCTCTTCTTATTCCATACCATAAACAGACACCTTTGATTCATCGACATTGGCGCTAGAGCTCCACCCCCACCGACCAGCCCTTTATGAAGTTAGTATAGCATGAGAAAAAATTCCCTGATATAATAAAGAAAGTAAGAAGGGTTCCAAACCATTGAAACAGAAAGCACTAAAGACTGTTACGACGTGGCAGAAATGATCACCGTCAAGCACAAGATTCAACTGGAATCTTCCTACTCTTGTTAGTTGGGACAGAGCATCCTATCTTGTTGATTCTCCTTTCCCACCACCTCGAGCTCTCGCTTTTAGGGTGGATACGCAAGAAATTCACTATAAAATTGACATGACACAATCCCTGAAGAGTATGATGTGCCCGGCCTTGCTTCTCTTGATCCCCACCCACTTTCCGTAGAGGCAGGTCAATATCAATATCTATACCAGAGATTGCTTTTAGCTTTATCTTTTCAGAGACAGGAGAATTCCTTCTGTACTTACAAGAATGCTACTTAGGGAGAAGAATCTCTTGACTCAGGCGCACCTGGATCTATTCTTTTTGTGTCCCACATCCGCCTATGTTAAAGCATCCGCCCATTCCTCGGTGAAAGGAAATGCTACTCTAGGATCAAAAAAGAAAGTTGTTGCCTCGTCAGAAAGACTTGGTTCGTAGATTAGAGACTATCCCCAAGATATTGGTTTTAATCTCCTCTCCTTACAGTCAAGTGGCTTTCAGCTCCTGCGGGTGACTTTTTGTCTTACGACAAGGCATGGTAATTGATCGAGTGCGCTTTCCTTTCTCCTACTCCCACTTTGGGAAGGGAAGTGCTAAAGGGCAGGCATGCTCGACTAAAAGGAGAGGAAAGCTTCTTCACTTTCGGCACGGGCACGGACTCCGCGATCTCTGGGTCTCAATTATTGCCTCATAAATATCTTCGGGCAAGGGACGCTTGATAGTATTTATGCTAAGACAATCACTGAGCTCTCGACACCTCTGTCTATCCTCCTATAACGGATGATAAACCTCAACAATAGGCATTGTGGGTTCACTAGGGTCGGGAGAGTCTGGGGCCGGTTGGTTGAGACTAGCTTCGAAATTACTAGGGGAACTGCTTCCAAATAAATCAATCCACCTGAAGCCCCTTCCTCTAGCGCTCTCACCTGATCTTGAGCCAGAGGCCTGTCACGACCCAAACTGAAGGGCCATGACTAGCACCCGACCACACTTGCCGAGCACCAACGCACATTTCATCTAACCTTCATTATTATCTTTTAAGGTTGACGAGATCAATATAAATGGTAGACCTAGATCATAGACAACCAACAATAAAATATGACGGCATGAACATACATAGCAGGGGATGACCAGACAATCAAGAAACTACATATAAGGTATGAGCTACCACGCTACTATGAAAGACTACACAACAAAAACTAGCCGACAAGGCATACCAAACTATACATGAGCCGACACCTGTCTATGAGCCTCTAAAAGAACATAAGTGTTGCAACATAGCCGGAACAGGGCCCCGACATACCCATAATGTCAATAAAAAAAATTGCATACCAAGACCAAGGCAAGTCCGGAGAAGGGATCTCGCCAATCACCGCTGAACTGGACAGTCTACTGTGGTGGGGGAGCTGCACCTGCCTGTCTATCAGGACCTGCAGCACGACATGCAGCGTCCACAAATAAAAGGACGTCAGTACGAATAAAGTACTGAGTATGTAAGGCAAGGAACCATAAATACGATCAGTAATGTAAGCAAGGATAGAGAATATACAACCTGTAACATCTTAGTACCTCTAAGGGCTACTTACATGAAATGCATGATACATATGTATAAATACATAAACCTTTAAAGCATTCGCCTCTATGGGCATCATCATCATCATATCGTACCCGGCCATAATAGGCTCGGTAGAATCGTACCCGGCCACGTGGAGCTCGGTAAAACCCAACTGATCAGTGGTTGCACAATAGGTGCCGTACCCGGCCAACTATAGCGTGGCTTGGTAGAGTAAAATAGATACATATATATAATGCATGCTCGACTCATGGAATCACATTCTAAACCTTTCGGAGTGACGTAAGGTCGGTATCCTCTGTACACGTTATTAGGACTAACTCTTCACTATGAACCTTATAAGAATCAGGAAGTACCAACAACATTGATAACATAAGACTAAGAGTAGCAACATTAACATCAATCGTTCCATAAGAGGGAAAATAATGTAAGTACTGCTAGCTTCTAAGAGTAGAGTATCTTGGAAGATCGTTCATTACATTATGTACAATCGGAGTCGTGCAAAAGAAGGAAAGGGATAACCTCACATACCTTTTATATACTGCCCCAATCTCAAGCTATGCAATTGTCAAAACTCCTTAGTCTACAATAAGAGAAACGATACTAACGTTATCATTTAAGCGTCATAACTATTATGTATCGACCACAACCTATTTTACGATGAAACGGACAACACCTCCCCTATATATATGACCTCACACCATTCAAAACAGTCACCAAAAAGCCTAAAAAAGATCAATAATAAACATATTGAGCCTTCCAAAATAGTCCACACACAGCCTAATCACTCCATACATACGACGACCACCGTAGTCGTGTTAAACAACCTGGAAATGTTACGAATAACTATCAGCCCATAACCCTACATATATATGGTGTTTCTCCACACCCTTACTCCTCCAAAACTCCACAAGATAGTAGTAAAATACGCAGCCCAACAACAACGCAAAACAGTCCACAAAATAATAACATTACTTCCAAGCCTTTCGGTATATATTTCACAAGTTCTAGCTTCAATGGCTTAGCTGCAACTTGGATAATCTTAAACACATATAGAGTAAGAGGTTACTTACCTTTATACAGAAATAACAACTCCAATTTGACCTTAAATTTCCATGAAATATCCCTCCAATGCTGCCACAACAACAAAAAAGCAAAACTAGCGATCAATTAGTGTTTTTCGGCACTAGAATCACTTTAGAAGGCTTGAAATCACCTAGGATTGATATTAAGAACATGAGGGAGTATTTACAGAACATAAAACCTTTAAAAAAACCTCCCACACGAGCTGGAACAACACAAAAATGAGCAACAACAAGAAGAACAAGAGACTTACTAGCGCCACGGAATTCCCGACACTTGATTTGTGTTGTTTGCCCTATTTTTGGGTCTTGAATCTTGAGAGAACCTTGACAGGATGTTCGTAAGGTTCTAAGGTCTGAAAATAGTGAGAAGAAATGACTTCAAACGGGTTGGAGGCATCCTATATAGGTCCAAATATCTTAAACCGCCTTAGTGGGCCCTATAGAGAGGTGCTTGGCGCAGTCTCGCGAAAATGCGAATATCTCTCTACTCCGAGATCGTATCGATGAACGGTTTAATGAGTTGGAAACTAGACTCATAGATCTTTAATTTGGTGGGTATATAACCCCGTAATTCCTTGTAAATTATGAGAAAAGATTAGAAACATTTGACCTAATGTTTAAGTAAAATTATGAACCTAAGTTGCGACAACTTTTGTCGACTTTTGTTTCATAACTCGTTTGACTTCAAGACTTATGATACGGATATTATATGATTAAAATACCTTAATAAATGACCTCTTGAGTGTATTAAGTACCGCTAGATTACCTGAAAATACGAGTTACAACATCCTTGATTCGTTTAACTTCTAATACTGGTTAATCACCCTTATACACTCTTGTATCACTTAAGACCAATAGGATTGACTTCTTATCATCTCAAAGATAATTCATTCTTGGATTTATGTTAACTAATATATGGCATGAACTAACACATGTGGATATGGGTTGTAACACCCTCCCCCCCTTAGGAACATTCGTCCTCGAATGTAAGGGTTTATGGGGAGTTTAAATCATCGTGGATTCCAATGGAAATTTCCGATCAATTTTCCCCTATAAAATGGTCACTAGCAAAAATTGCAAGTAATTAAGCCCAACATATGGCTTCACAAGGCTACACAAAGTATTATGCGTATTTACATTATCTACATATCACCATTTTGTATTAAGGAGGAGTATTCTCAAATTATTGCTTACCTCATAGAGCCGTTTCACCTTCCAATGTATCCTGTCTTCCACCAGCATCCTGGTTATCTTCATTCTAGAATAAGTAAGGGTATTTAGACTTCATCTCCTCTTCTGCTTCCCATGTCATTTCTTCCATATTTTTGTTCCTCCACAATACTTTGACGGAAGCTACATCTTTTGTTCTCAGCTTGCGGACTTGCCGATCTAATATCGCCACTAGCACTTCTTCATATGATAGGTCCTCTATAACTTGTACATCTTTGATAGGGACGACTCGAGAAGGGTCTCCAATACATTTTCTCAACATAGATACATGGAATACCGGGTGGACAAATTCCAATTCGGATGGCAATTCTAACTCATAAGCAACCTGTCCAATTCGTCGAAGAATTTTATACGGCCCGATATACCTTGGACTCAGCTTATCTTTCTTCCCAGAACGCATAATACCCTTCATTGGTGAGATCCTCAGGAAAACCCAGTCACCAACCTCAAACTCTAGATCACGACGTCGAACATCAGAATAAGATTTTTGCCTGCTTTGTGCCGTCCTCAATCGCTCCTGTATCACTTTCACCTTCTCAATAGCTTGGTGAATCAAATCTGGCCCATATAATTCTGTTTCACCGACTTCGAACCGTCCACCTGGTAATCTATATCTCCTCCCGTATAGTGCCTCGTACGGGGCCATTTTAATACTGGAATGGTAGCTATTGTTATAGGCGAATTCTATGAGTGGAAGATATCATCCCAATTCCCCTTAAAATCTAGAACACATGCTCGTAGCATATCTTCCAGTGTCTGAATGGTACGTTCAGCCTGTCCGTCAGTCTGCGGATGAAATGCAGTGCTGAGATTTACCTGTGTGCCTAAACCCTTCTGGAAAGACCTCCAAAAGTTAGCCATAAATTGAGCTCCTCAGTCTGATATAATAGATATGGGCACACCATGAAGCCTAACAATCTCCTTGATATACAACTTTGCATAATCTTCAGCCGTGTAAGTTGTCTTCACTGGCAGAAAATGGGCACATTTTGTAAGTCGATCAATTATCACCCAGATGGAGTCAAACTTATGATAAGAGCGAGGTAATCCAATAATGAAGTCCATATTAATCACCTCCCACTTCCAGGTCGGAATCTCTATATTTTGAAGCAATCCACCGGGTTTCGGATGTTCTATCTTTACTTGTTGACAATTGGGACACTGGGCTACAAATTCTGCAATAGACTTCTTCATATTATCCCACCAATACTACTCCTTGACATCATGATACATCTTTGTCGAGTCGGGATGGATGGAATACCGGGATTGATGAATCTCATTCATAATCTTCTCTCGCAACCCTGCCACATTAGGCACACACAATCGGCTCTGGTATCTCAGTGCCCCGTCTTTTCCGATCCCAAAAGCCATACTTTTACACTGTTGAATGCTTTCTCTTAATCGTACTAAGATAGGATCTTCATATTGTCGTGCTTTTACCTCGGCTACCAAAGATGATTCTGATGTATTCTGTACAGTAACACCTCCATCATCAGAGTCTAACAATCTGATTCTCATATTTGCTAGCTGATGAAGCTCTTTAATCAACCCCTATATACCTGCCTCAATATGTACTAAGCTTCCCATTGATTTACGGCTGAGAGCGTCTGCCACAACATTGGCTTTACCGGGATGATACAATATCTCGACGTCGTAGTCTTTCAATAATTCAAGCCACTTACGCTGCCTCAAATTCAGCTCTTTCTGCTTGAAGATGTATTGTAAACTCTTGTGATCTGTGTAGATCTCAACATGGACGCCGTATAAGTAGTGCCGCCATATCTTTAAAGCATATATTACTGCAGCCAATTCCAAATCATGGGTTGGATAATTCTTTTCATGCTTCTTCAATTGTCTTGATGCATAAGCAATCACATTCCCACGCTGCATCAATACGCACCCCAAACCTATACCTGAGGCATCACAATATACCACATAACCTTCTGTTCCTTCAGGAAGAGTGAGCACTAGTGCAAATGTCAATCGATTCTTCATCTCCTGAAAACTACGTTCACAAGTGTCAGACCACTGGAATTTGGTAGCTTTCTGTGTTAACTTAGTCAATGGTGATGATATAGAGGAAAATCCTTCCACAAACCGCCTATAATATCCTGCTATCCCTAGGAAGCTGTGGACTTCTGATGGTGTTGTAGGTCTCGGCCAATTCTTTACTGCATCGATCTTCTGAGTGTCGATACTAATACCCTCATTAGATATCACATGGCCAAAGAATGCTACTGAGTTCAGCCAGAATTCACATTTGGAGAGCTTAGCATATAACTTACGATCCTGAAGCGTCTGTAATACTATCCGCAAGTGGCCCGCATGTTCTGCCTCCGAACGAGAATACACAAGAATGTCATCAATGAATACAATCATGAACACATCAAGATAGGGCCTGAATATAGTATTCATGAGATCCATAAAAGCTGCTGGGGCATTTGTTAGCCCGAACGACATCACCAAGAACTCAAAGTGCCCATATCTTGTCCGGAAGGCCGTATTTGGAATATCCTTCTCCCTAACCCTCACCTGATGATACCCTGAACGTAAATCAATCTTGGAGAAATACTTGGCACCCTAGAGTTGGTCAAACAGGTCATCAATTCTTGGAAGTGGATACTTGTTCTTTATAGTAGACTTATTCAACTGTCGATAGTCGATACACATCCGTAACGACCCGTCTTTCTTCCGCACGAATAGGACTGGTGCACCCCAAGGTGAAGTGCTAGGCCTAATAAAGCCCTTATCCAGCAAGTCCTTCAACTGCACCTTCAACTCTCGCAACTCTGCCGGGGCCATTCTGTATGGAGGAATAGAGATTGGTTGAGTGTCAGGCAACACATCAATGCTAAACTCAATCTCCCTTTCAGGAGGAAGGCCTGGGAGTTCATCTGGGAAAACATCTGGGAATTCGTTGACCACAGGGATTGATTGTAAAGTAGGCGGTTTCGCCTCCGCATCCCTAACGCGAACGAGATGATAAATGTAACCTTTTGAGATCATTTTCCTTGCCTTAAGATAGGAAATAAACCTACCTTTCGGTGTAGCAATGTTCCCTTTCCATTCAATGACGGGTTCACCCGGAAATTGGAACCTAACCATCTTCGTACGACAGTCAACATTTGCATAGCATGAGGCCAACCAGTCCATTCCCATTATCACATCAAAATCAACCATTTCTAACTCAAATAAATTTGCCGAGGTTTGACGACTACAAATCATCACAGTGCAACCTCTATATACCCTTCTAGCAATCACAGAATCTCCTATCGGAGTAGATACCGCAAGGGGTTTACTTATCAATTCAGGTTCAATGCCAAACTTATTAGCCACAAAGGGTGTAACATATGATAATGTAGATCCCAGATCAATCAGCGCATATACATTATAAGAAAACACAGATATAATACCTGTAACAACATCTGGAGACGACTCGAGATCTTGTCGACCTACTAGAGCATAGGTTCGATTTTGAGCACCACTCAAACTCGGCACTGCACCTCTACCCCTACTACGACCTGTCAACTGCTGAAAACCCCGTGCTGGAGGTCGAACTGATGAGGAGGAACCAGACACAGATCCAGTCGGCTGAGCCATACCATCACCTCCTCTATTAGGACAATCCCGCATCATATGGCCAGGCTGTCCGCACGAATAGCATGCATCAGAACCTCGACGACACAGTCCAAAGTGGGCCTTGCCGCACTAATCACAATGTGGTGTTGGGGGTCTCATCTGACTAGTATCCCTGTGATGTTGCGAGCCAGATGCCCGCGAAACTCTAACCTGGACCAGAATAGTATCGATTATATCGAGGCCTCTGAAACCGTGGAGGAGCACTAGCTACAAGTGGCGCCGAACTCCTCGAAAACTGTGGCCTGATGCTGCCTCTGAAGTCATCAGAATATCCTGCAAATCTCGCCCTCTTATGCTGGCCCCTATCCTGCTCCCTAACTGCCCTCTGCTGGCGCTTACGATCCTCTAGGATCTGGGCATAAGCTTGAATACGGGAAATATCCATGCCCTCCACCAAGGAGGCTGTCGTACACTCATTTATCAGATGTGGTCCCAACCCATTCACGAACATATGCACCCTATCACTCATCTCGGCCACCATATGGGGAGCATACCTTGACAAAGAATCAAACTGCATACTGTACTCTCGTACACTCATATTACCTTGTCTAAGGTTCAAGAACTTATCAGCTCTAGCTCGTCGTATCTCAACTGGCAAGTAGTGACGAAGAAAGGCCTCAGAAAATTCCTTCCACACAGCTGGAGGAGGGTTCGGACCCCAGGATCTCTCCCAACTATCATACCAGAGAACCGCTAAGTCCCGTAGCCGATAAGAAGCCAACTCTACTGCCTCTGTATCACTAACATGCATAACCCGAAGTGTACGATGAACCTGGTCAATAAAAGTCTGTGGGTCCTCCTTGGGGTCTGATCCGGTAAACACTGGAGGGTCTAAATTAATAAAATCACGAACTCTTATACTAACTGGTTTCTCAGAAGCACCTGTATTCTGCCTCTGAGCCTGAGCAGCTACCAAGCTAGTCAATAACTGCAAAGCACTCCGCATATCCTGGTCTGGAGTGCCAGACGGAGGAACTGGAGGCGCTGGGTGCCTTCTAATATCCTCTGGAGGAGATGGAGTAGATGAGGTATGAGAGGGCATCTCACTCTGAGCCTCACTTTGTCCTGCTCTGACTTGGGACACCGGACTGGTACCCTCTCCCGCTGCTGTATCAAGCCGTCTACTAATCGTTTGCTTCCTAGTCGAAGGCATCACTGAAAAAAACAAGGTGAATATTAGAGACGAACACTTACGACTCAACTCTACGCACGATCTAGATTCAGGAAGAAGGTAACAACCCTAGATGTCATGTAGCCTCCTGATTATAAATGTGGCGCGCTACACATCCATAATCAAGACTCTACTAGACACGGCTCATAGACAACCCCTAGGACAGACTTGCTCTGATACCAAGTTTTTCACGACCCAAACTGAAGGGCCATGACTAGCACCCGGCCACACTTGCCGAGCACCAACGCACATTTCATCTAACCTTCATTATTATCTTTTAGGGTTGACGAGATCAATATAAATGGTAGACCTAGATCATAGACAACCAGCAATAAAATATGACGGCATGAACATACATAGCAGGGGATGACCAGACAATCAAGAAACTACATATAAGGTTTGAGCTACCACGCTACTATGAAAGACTACACAACAAAAACAAGCCGACAAGGCATACCAAACTATACATGAGCTGACACCTGTCTATGAGCCTCTAAAAGAACATAAGTGTTGCAACATAGCCGGAACAGGGCCCCGACATACCCATAATGTCTATAACAAAAATTGCATACCAAGACCAAGGCAAGTCCGGAGAAGGGATCTCGCCAATCACCGCTGAACTGGACAGTCTACTGTGGTGGGGGAGCTGTACCTGCCTGTCTATCAGGACCTGCAGCACGACATGCAGCGTCCACAAATAAAAGGATGTCAGTACGAATAAAGTACTGAGTATGTAAGGCAAGGAACCATAAATACGATCAGTAATGTAAGCAAGGATAGAGAATATACAACCTGTAACATCTTAGTACCTCTGAGGGCTACTTACATGAAATGCATGATACATATGTATAAATACATAAACCTTTAAAGCATTCGCCTCTATGGGCATCATCATCATCATATCGTACCCGGCCATAATAGGCTCGGTAGAATCGTACCCGACCACGTGGAGCTCGGTAAAACCCAACTGATCAGTGGTTGCACAATAGGTTCCATACCCGGCCAACTATAGCGTGGCTCGGTAGTGTAAAATAGATACATATATATAATGCATGCTCGACTCATGGAATCACATTCTAAACCTTTCGGAGTGACGTAAGGTCGGTATCCTCTGTACACGTTATTAGGACTAACTCTTCACTATGAACCTTATAAGAATCAGGAAGTACCAACAACATTGATAACATAAGACTAAGAGAAGCAACATTAACATCAATCGTTCCATAAGAGGGAAAACAATGTAAGTACTGCTAGCTTCTAAGAGTAGAGTATCTTGGAAGATCGTTCATTACATTATGTACAATCGGAGTCGTGCAAAAGAAGGAAAGGGATAGCCTCACATACCTTGTATATACTTCCCCAATCTCAAGCTATGCAATTGTCAAAACTCCTTAGTCTACAATAAGAGAAACGATACTATCGTTATCATTTAAGCGTCATAACTATTATGTATCGACCACAACCTATTTTATGATGAAACGGACAGCACCTCCCCTATATATATGACCTCACACCATTCAAAACAGTCACCAAACAGCCCAAACAACATCAATAATAAACATATTGAGCCTCCTAAAATAGTCCACACACAGCCTAATCACTCCATACATACGACGACCACCGTAGTCGTGTCAAACAACCTGGAAATGTTACGAATAACTATCAGCCCATAACCCTACATATATATGGTGTTTCTCCACACCCTTACTCCTCCAAAACTCCACAAGATAGTAGTAAAATACGCAACCCAACAACAACGCAAAACAGTCCACAAAACAATAACATTACTTCCAAGCCTTTCGATATATATTTCACAAGTTCTAGCTTCAATGGCTTAGCTGCAACTTGGATAATCTTAAACACATATAGAGTAAGAGGTTCCTTACCTTTATACAGAAAGAACAACTCCAATTTGACCTTAAATTTCCATGAAATATCCCTCCAATGCTGCCACAATAACAAAAAAGCGAAACTAGCGATCAATTAGTGTTTTTCGGCACTAGAATCACTTTAGAAGGCTTGAAATCACCTAGGATTGATATTAAGAACATTAGGGAGTATTTACAGAACATAAAACCTTTAAAAAAACCTCCCACACGAGCTGGAACGACACAAAAATGAGCAACAACAAGAAGAACAAGAGACTTACTAGCGCCACGGAATTCCCGACACTTGATTTGTGTTGTTTGCCCTTTTATTTGGGTCTTGAATCTTGAGAGAACCTTGAGAGGATGTTCCTAGGGTTCTAAGGTCTGAAAATAGTGAGAAAAAATGACTTAAAACGGATTGGAGGCATCCTATATAGGTCCAAATATCTTAAACCGCCTTAGTGGTCCCCATAGAGAGGTGCTTGGCGCAGTCTCGCGAAAACGCGAATATCTCTTTACTCCGAGATCGTATCGATGAACGGTTTAATGTGGAAACTAGACTCATAGATCTTTAATTTTGTTGGTAGATAACCCCGTAATTCCTTGTAAATTATGATAAAATATTTGAAACATTTGACCTAATGTTTAAGTAAAATTATGAACCTAAGTTGCGACAACTTTTGTCGACTTTTGTTTCATAACTCGTTTGACTTCAAGGCTTATGATACGGATATTATATGATTAAAATACCTTAATAAATGACCTCTTGAGTGTATTAAGCACTGCTAGATTACCTGAAAATATGAGTTACAACATCCTTGATTCGTTTAACTTCTAATACTGGTTAATCACCCTTATACACTCTTGTATCACTTAAGACCAATAGGATTGACTTCTTATCATCTCAAAGATAATTACTTCTTGGATTTATGTTAACTAATATATGGCATGAACTAACACATGTGGATATGGGTTGTAACACCCCCGAAGGATCCATCATCATCATCTTATTTTCCAGATCAAGACCCACAAAAACCATTTCAAGTAGGAAACCTCCGAAATACCACCCGAACCGACTAACAACCAAGTGAACAAGAATTCGTTGGTATAAGCGCCCCAATAAGATATCAAAATTTAGACCAAAAGATTGTAGTAATAGAGAAGCGAAGCCAAGAACACCAAAAAAAATGAGAAAGGAAAAGACCCTTCCTCGAAGGCAAGGAGATAATGGAAGAAGGATATTCATGGTAGTGCAGTTAGTATGATCTCTATTTCCTGCGCAGCCCTTGTCCGTAGTGATATCCTAATTCGGATACCTCTCCCACTTATCAAGGCAGACATCAGAAATGAAACTATTGCCAAGGGAGACCGGAGTACTCTATGCCCCATCACTTACAAAAAGATCAATTATGGAAGTACTGTGCTTCTCAGGGCCCTCTGCGTCAGAGTGACCCCGCCGGGGCGATCTAGTCACCTAGAATTCAAGTTCGATCCATTAAGTTCTTTTTTTTTCAGAAAAGAAACGAGAGACAAGAAAACATCTTTGATTACGATTAAAAGGGACAATCTCAAATAGACCAAGATCCAATTTCGGGTCATTTCATGGTAAACATGATCTGCCATAATCTCTTCGATCCCTTCATTTATGTGCCAGAATAGAGAGAGATTTGGTAGGAAAGTGGAAGAGACCTTATTGTATATGATAATTAAAGGGAGTGGGAATGCTGCAGTAATTCTTTGGAAAAGACCGATTCTCTTTGTCTTCGAGCTTTCATTCCTCAATCCACTGATTCCTTCCTTCATATACCTCCCCGCCAATAGATAGAGACAAATAGGAATAACCGAACCACGTCTACAAAATGCCAGTACCATGCAGCTGCTTCAAAGCCAACGTGATGCTCCTTGGTCAGATGACCAAGATATTGGCGAATACCACATATAATTGAGAAAATAGTACCTATAATCACATGAAAACCATGAAAGCCAGTTGCTAAAAAAAAGGTAGAACCATCAATACTATCCGAAATAGTGAAAGGTTCTTGATAATATTCCATTCCTTGAAAGCCTATGAATACTAGAGCCAGTTAAACGGTAGCTACTAAAGCGTAAACTGCTCGTTTTTCCTTCCCCGCGAGTATAGCATGATGAGCCCAAGTTACGGAAGCTCCGGATGAAAGGGGGAATAAGGGTATTAAGAAAAGGGATTTCCCAAGGATCTAAAACCGCAATCCCTTTGGGGGGCCAAATAACTCCAATCTCTACCGTAGGTCCCAAAGAAGAATGAGAAGAAGCCCGAAAAAGAGCAAAAAAAGAACATAACCTCCGATACGATACACAGAATAAAACCATATCAAGGTCCTAATTGTACGACTTTTGTATGATGTCCTTCGAACGTGGATTCATGTAGAACATCGCGCCACCATACGAACATGATATATAAGATAAAATGAGGCCCAAACTAAGAAGTGTTGCACCCCCTTGAAATGAGTGCATGTACATCACACCTCCTACGGTTGTTGCCAAAGCTCCAAGTGAACCCGAAATAGGCCATGGACTTGGATCTACCAAATGATAAGAATGCCTCTGAGATTCAATCATAAACCACTTTACCTTGGTTCTATGTAAACCCCCCTTCACCCTCACCCCCTAAATTAGTAAAGTAAAGAAGGGGTCTTTGGGGTTTAATTTTCTTTCTATCTGACAGGACAAACAAAGAAATTGGAAGGGATGGTTCTTTCATTCCATTGATAGAAGTCTAACTAGAAAAATACTCTCTCTATTACTTTGAGAAGAGAATCGTTGGTTTGACTGATGAACTACGTGGGAAAATAGACCTTCTTTCTTTCATTTGAAGCAAGATTTTTTGAAAGTAACAATTCCATTCAGTTCGCTTTCGGAAAACTTGCTGGTCGCGGATTAGTTCGTTCTGCGCCGCTAGCGGCCTCAACCCAAAGGCGCAGGTTGATCTCTCTGGTTGAGGCTGCATTCATTTATTCATATTCAACTTGACACTTGGGAAGGGCTTACTCTACTAGTGGCTCGGCTTGGTCTCACTCCCTTCCCGCACTATTCCTACCTACTAAAAGAGCGATTGAGAATCTCGGGAACCTTTCCGAACATCTATTTTCACGGGGCAATTGGACAAGAAAGGAGTATTTAATTCTTTTACTTCCTTCCATTCCACTATTCTAATCGAATTAATTGATTGCTCTTCCGAACGACCAAGTCATAATGAGATTAAAAACCGATGCTTCCTTGGCCATGTGGAACATGGATTAGCATTATGTCATTCCCACAAGTGATGACCCACCCAGGATTGCTATGTACGGACTTAGAGATCAAATATAATATGTTTTTTTCCATTCCTCGTGAGCCACTTATTTCTCCGAAATAAGAGATTAAAGTCATCTTCCTCCTTTTTCCCAAGAAGTCGATGGTGTTACACCATTGGGATACTTCGAATAAACTTGAGTACATATAGGATACATCGGTTCTAAAACCCTTTCTCAAGATATCTTCCAAACTGTTGGGGTCATTGCTCCGGATCTTGTTCTCCCGGTGTGAAACCAGTTGGTTCCGTAGTTTTAGAATTCTGTTGATCCCAAGTACTCCATCTCCATAATTGCATATAGGAATATAGAAAGTAAAGAGGAAAAGTCATGACCAGAAGAATTGTGTGAAATAAGTGAATTTATCCAGTTGAGGCATTCTTGATTGATTGAGACAAAATGACTCCCTCAATACAGCTTAACTCCGTCAAGCCTGTACGAGTAGTGAAGAAGTATAGAGCACTTTGGTTGGTTGTTGACCAATATACAACATGGGATAAAAAAAGAGAGAACTCTTTCTTTTTTATTATGATTGGGCCCTGCAGTGGTAGAACCTCGTGAACCAGGCGTACTACTGAACTTGCTTTTCTTCTCTTATGATATTTCGAGTGCTACTTTAATTTCAGATACATTCAAATCTATTATTCTTTGTAGCCTGAAGAAGAAATATAGATTTTTAGTAGAGGAAGGACGTAGCTGGCACAATGAGGGAAATGAAGGCACTAGCAGATGCAGTTTTTGGAATAGATCGCTTAGCTCTACTTCTCAGTCAATCCCCTATGTTCATGGCTTTGAATTTATTATAATGCTTATATTTTATGTAATGATCTCGATGACCGCTTAATTCATCTTTCCTTTCCCGCTCCTGAATGAGAAGTGGTTTTTTTATTCCTGCGGTCTTAACCTGAGAAAAGTGATCTCTGAAACTGAAATTCGACTGAAAAGTTACCAATAGAATAGGCTTTAGAGTAGCTCTTTCCAAATAGGTCGAGTAGCCATTTATAGAAATTGAATTAACTAAAAGGAGACAAATAGTTGGGATTCACACGCATAGCCTTATCCTATGAGTCCGCCTATGCTACGGGCCTGCATTTAAGAGCCTTTCCGCTGGTTCCCTTCGTCGGCGTCATTGAACCTCGTTAGCATTTCAAAGAGGCTCAAAATGAATGGTCAAAGGAATTGATGATTCATGTTTAGTCTCCGATCTTCGCCTAGTCTTAGAACCTGCACTGTAGAGCGAGGAACAAGCACCTCTTTTTGTCGCTCTCCTCCCATATATGTAGATATTCCTGGAAATGAGAACACTACTGCCCAACTTATAACCCGGTCACTCCCCGTCTTCATCCTAGACGCCACTGGTACTATTCATCTATACTATATATGGATGACTCGTGCTTTCTCCCCAATGGAATGATCTAGACCCTTGTGAAAGGACCTCAAAATCCGACGACCTTGACTGAAAATCTCCCAATTAGGTCAGTAGCTGGCCTAGTCACTGATAGACCAGAAAGCCACTTGACTGTAAGGAGAAGAGCTCTATTTGGGATTCTATAGCCTACGCACTTGCCTTTAGGGGATCGATTTTGGATAAATATCTAGTGGTTCCTTCCATCGGCATCATCGAACCACGTTAGCAATCCAGAATAACTGGAAGCTCGGAACGACCGGTCAAAGGAATTGATCCGTTTAGTTCTGTTCTTCTCCTAGTTTTATAGCACACCCATGTTGAGGGATCTTTCCGACGCTAAGCACGCAACATCTCCTATCCAACCAAGTGAAGAATATCTTGTCCAATCTTGCATCCTTCTTCTACCATTGGGAATGGAACATCTCTCCACTTGTAAGTGGTAGAAATTAAGGACTATGTTGCAGGTTTTGGTTGATTAAAGAATCCTCTCAGAATCCCATGTTTATTGTCAAAAATGAGACCTTTACATGTCTGATTCTGATGACTTGGCTACTTGTACCGCCGTGCCCTCCAAATGCGTTATATTGGGCTTTTGACCTGATTTGTCAATAACGGGTCTTGGCGCCTTGGTTGCTGCTTAAACAGGACATCCTCTCAGAAGCCCATGTATATTAGTCAAAGATGTGACTTTCACAGGTCCACTTGCTCTTTGCCGTCAAATGGAAAGTTAGCTCATAGGGATTTTCTGGTACTCTGCGAAAGATGCGTTAATTGGCCTACTGAACGAATCTTGCTTTGGGCGGGTGACCATCTTATAATTGAAGATAAGCACCAAAAGTAAGATAAGTGATGCGTTCGGGGCCTATTCTAGTAGAGGAACCAACCCTAGAAAACCTGACCAAAAGATAGCTAAGTTCCCGTCACTAACCCTACTTCGGACTATGTGGCTGATCCGTTGAGAAAAGATGGTAAGGAAAAGAGAAAGTACCATTTTTCTTAAGTTAAGATGAATCTAATCTATTGAAGAGTCAAGGTTTCCAAGGAGCAAGGATGAGGCGAAGCATCGATCCAACTACATACCAACGGAAAGACATTACGAGCGGTCGTATCCCATCGTATTCATGTATCAATGCGTAAGCGGTCATATATTAGTTGCGTCGTTGCGCCTAAAGTCTTATGGCCGAAGGTCTCCGGTGCGTCGTAATAGCCTACTGGTATACAAGCACACCGTGCTCTAGGTTGGTTAAGCCTATGAGAATAAAGAACGAAGTCTGTGCTAGATATCCCTCTACATAAGATGCCGTGTAGAACCATCTTGTGGACATCGAGTATAGGAACTCGATAAGACAGACCTCTCTGAGCAACCTCATCATACAGGAAGTTGCTTAAGAGTCCAATTATATGTGCAAGTGATATAATTTATAATACGAATAAGGTTTGAGAACAAGACATGAAGGTCTCAAAAAAGTAAATATCTGTCTGTTGATGGAAGCCTTTCTGCATAAAGTTTGCCACTGGAGGGGTCCTTCTCTGCAACGTATGTAGGAGGGTCAGCTTTTACTTACTTCCTTCTAGAAGCAAAGGTTGGCAAGGAAGACCATTCAGTATACCAATATTAGCGAATCAGATTCTTCAAAAGAACAGTCTGTAGGGGCAGCAAATCTAGTTTCCAAATAAGTCAGAATCTTAGCGGAAGCTCTTCCTTTGACAGCTATTCCTATATCAGCTACTACTTTATCAGAGGCTAAGTTCCCTCTACTTCCTTTGACAGCTATTCCTATGTCAGCTACTACTTTATCAGAGGCTAAGTTCCCTCTATCTTCTGGGAAGGGAGTAGAAGAAGAAGTCCTCGTGACTCGGCTACATAAATTATCACATCATTCGAATAGATTTACATTGTCAATCAAATAGAGAAAGATAGTTTTTTGTACTTACCTTCCTACTAATAATAGATATGGTCGGTGATGCGATCCCTTTTCCTACCTAATCTAAGACTAATCTTAGTTTACAAGAAGTTTTCTTATGAAAGAAAGTGGACGTTTCTTTTTACTCAGTGAATGTTGCCGAATCTCTCGTTCTATAGGAGTAATAAGCAAAAAAGGGGATTCTTTAGGCTACTCCGCGGAAGAGTCAATGCGAACGAACGGTAGTAAACTTTCTATTGTCAATGTTCAAGTTTTTTGTCTTAGCTTATCTTATTCTTCTTGAATTGTCTCAAATTACCTACGGAGTTTGAGGGGTTCACTAGATTTTTGATTCCTTCTCCATTTATGAGAGTTGGGAAAGGTAAATATTACTATATTCTTTCTTCCCTCTCTTCTTCCTCCCTGACTTCATACTCGTTCTAACCCAATAAAAAAGGGCAGAGTTCCATTTGGTGGGTGGGTCTAGGGCGAACGAAAGATATGTGTAGCAGAGGGCAGGTGAGGCATTGTGTCGTCGAAGAGAAAGAAATTGGCTCTTCCATTTCTTAGTAGGAGTGCCCCTATGTTAGCAGGACATTTCATCCAAGAACAAGGTTTGAGTTAGTGCACTAACTACCTTCTTTTGTTTCGCCTAATGGCTCTATCTCTGAGGTAACCCGGACTAGTAGCAACCGATTCTAGTAAATAAGTTATTCTTATATAGAATTGGTTCTTCTTTCTCTCTCCTTTCTTCTAGAGGAATTGAGTCCTTCATTTCGGTGTAACTTCCTTACTCTACCCCGGTCTCACTCCGATAGCGTACTATCCTAGACCTCTGTCTATCCTGACATTGATAGAAATTCATAGTTCTAGTACTTGCATTGCGGTCTAGTTCGATGATACTACAACTACTACTGCAACTGCAAGAACAGCTACTAGAAAAAGATTCAACACTATAGTCTCGCCCACAACGAGGAAGTTTGAGATGAATGGGAAAAAGAGAGTCATGGAAATGATAACTAGGAGAGCGGCTGAGGATATCAGAGAATGAATGGAATATAAGAGTGTGGGATCAAAGAGAAAAAATGGGATGAGAAAAGGCAAAGCTATTAATCTACCTATGAGGTAGAGGTTAAATTTCACCTTCAAGATTTCGATTAATTGAATCTCCCGCCGCTACTTCTACTAAAGCTAGGTCCCCCTTCATCGTCCTTTTTTATTTCTTAGTTGCGACTTCCTCTCTATACACAATTCCCTTTTTATGGGTTGTGCTGTAATAAGAAAGATCTTGCTATGAACATACCGATTCTCTCAACGCTCTCTCTTTTTTTCGCCAGTTAACTATTTTGATTCTTTTAGTGTGGGCTAAGACTTTTTGCTTTTTTTTCTATTGATTGAGACCTAGCCTCTCTCCTTTGGTTAGTAGCCTGGGGGTTATACACTTTTCCTTAAGGAAGAGGTTTTTCCCCGCTAGGAAAGAATGGAACTTCAAAAGCATGTACTCCGTCGAAGGCAAAGAGGTTTCAGCAACCCTAGAGCTAGTTCAACTTGAAGACTATCTTTTTCTCTATACGGAATTCCTAGGAGTCCACAAAAGAAGGCAGTACCAAATAAACTAGAATAAGTAAGTTTTAGACCCGCTCAAGGGAACTAGCAAAGAAGCAAGATGTCCAGTCACCTGGTCTTTAGGATTCTTACGATAGCAGGCGAGACTAAGCAGAAATACAAAGTGTAGGTAATTGTTTATCCACTCTGTTGGATCAATCATATTTGACACCTAAGGAAGGAGAATTAGCGGCATCTACTTCGAGAAGAGCCCATAGTCTTTCAGTAATACTATGAGATAGATTAGGAAAGACTTCATTTTTCTCCAACTCCGGGTCAAGGTATGCATTTAGCTGAGGTAGAAGTTCGTTAGAAAGTGGAAAATCAAAAAGAGGGTCATTCTCTTCTAATTGAACTTCCCCCCATCCTGTACAGGGGCTAAGCTTACTTGAATTCCTTCAAATTCAAGGGTTATAGGAGCCTCCTTTTCTTGAAGAAGAGGTGCATCCCCATTTCCTTCCGCTTTATTTCCATTTCCCCCTTGGGCTTCTTCCTCTTCGAGTCGTCTTCGATTCTTTTGAGAAAAAGGCTGTTTAAGCATAAGGTCATTGTCTCTTTTCTTTCTTTTTTTTAATTGGCTTCTTCGATAGAGGCTTATGGATAGAATTGAAAGGGCGGTGAGGATTGTTGCTAGAATCATAGGGGAAAAGAATCTCCATTTCGAACTAAACAACCAGTGCACTTGTTCCTATTTCATTTTCTTCTTCCAAGTCCTTTCTTGCACTGATTTACTACAGAATCTCAAATCTTGAGGCTGGTCCTCAGATGGATTAGGAGGGGACAGGATTCGAACCGATGACTTAAGTAATTTCTTATTATACGATATCTTTACCATGGATGATAGGATTCCTCTTGGAAGCGAGGGCAGGAGAAAATCCTATTGATTCACTAGTTTACTAACCTACCTGTCGGCTACCCACACTCTGTAACTAGAATAGGGCTCTGGACTTAAAACCACCCGCTTTTAGAAGTCTGGAAGGCGGCGCCTAAACTAGTCGAACTTGCTTGAATCGATAGGCTTACCGGACTTCTCTGTCTATTCGATTGATTTTGTTGCAGACTCTTTCCCATGCCTATTTGTTCCCCCGGCCCTGTAGCTAAAGTCAAGCCTCTTCATTCATTCATAGCAATCGGTCAAGTAAGGAAGAAGTGAGCTCTAGCCTTAGTCTTAGTACGCGCACGCCGACCTATGGCTTTTCGATGATTTCGATCAGAGAAAAGCTGAGAGTGCTTCTCTAGCTCCCACTGAACTCTCCTCATCGGCTAAAACTTCTACTAAGATTGAAAAGAGTGTAGACTTGTCTCCAAGGATGGAAGGATCTTCCACAAAAAGGAAGGTACTTGTCATTCGTACTCATCGCGAACCAACTACCACTACCTTGGTCATGATTCCAGTTCCTATGGGTCACAAATGACGACACGAACCTGTATGCATCGTCAAATTATAGTTTCGACCTCGTTTGCCCAGTTTTGATTGTCGAAACCCTTATTAACCACTTAAGTGACTAGTTTCGCACAAACTCATCTGGAACCTTTGGAAATCGATCCGACCAGTCCCGATAAGTCATAAATGATGGCTCGAACCTATGGGTTCAGTCAAATTACCATTTTCCCCTCAAAAATCAAATTTCTAGGTCTCGAGTCGTCACAAAGAACATGATAAGAACAAATGCAGAATCCAAAGTGTGACATGGCAGATGAAGAACAAAATTCTGTTTGGTAATCCTAATTTTTCTTGTTTGCTATTGGGGGTTATAATACATATCACAGAATGTATATACATATATGTATTGCATTCATTGGTTTGATGTACACACCGGATGTGATATGGGATGTGGGTAAGTTTTATTTAGGTTATACCTTGCTATTTTCAGTCACAAGTTGAAGACAACTGTAGATGGAAACCACCAAAGGATGTGGTGCAGTGGATGAGGCTGCTCCACCTCTAACCAGAGGTCTCGGTTTCGAGCCATGGAAATGGATAAATCCTTAGTAAGGAGCGCTTCCCCCAAATGGGCCCTACGCGAGCGCAAATCTGGATTAGTCGGATTCCAATGCGGGTACCGAACACTGGATGAGAAACCAAAAAAAGATTGAGATTAACTAACAAGAGTAATGTGTTAAGCGATTTGTTCTATTTCTCCTATTTAACTACTTACAGGTTTTGATCTAGTTGAATGACTGTTTGGTTTATAAAGTGATTTCTTTTCCATGTCAAGATACTTTAGTTGTTCTTCCTTAAAGAAATTGGTATTATTTTTGCTGTTAGTACTGTAGCTTATGGGCATATACCACTGCCTTAAGAAAATTTCGACTAGAAAGGATAAGATAGAAAAGGGAGTGAGAGAAAATATCTGAAGCTGTCATTTTTAAAAATTATAGGTAAAATAGGGCTCTTCCAATGCCCACAGAGGTAAAGCAATTAACAAGCACTTAAAATCCTCTCAAAATCTTATTATGGAATAGGCTCTTGCTAGTGGGATTTGGCTCCACATTCTACACCCCATTTTTTGCACAGAAGCCTATTTTTCAAAAGAGTGGGGTACTAAAAGCATAAATTTCCAATCATTGTGGGATTGAATATCTGAATCCGAGGACAGTCAGTTAGTTTTAAATCTTACAAAATTAATAACAGTTGAAAAAAGGCAGTAAAACCATTACAGAATACAGCAAAATCCAGGCCCCTGAGTAAAAAATTTTAAGGAATAAAAAAATGATCAATTCAGTGCCTAATCTAGAAGATGAAACCACTATCATAGAACAACACAACAAAAATTGTCATTTTAGTGCTTGTACCTCGAGGTATTGTATATACATGTCCCTAAGTTCATCAAGCATGTTCAACTATTAATCAAGGAGATACCTCCCTAACCCTATTCAGTTGCCAAAGATGACCCCTCGTCTTGAGCTACATATAGGTTTTTATGATACAAAAAATACCTTATAGTTATTATTAAGTTACTAAAGAGGCTGATATATTGGGATTCTTCTAGTGGCAGATTTAGACTAAACACAAGGGGTTCAAGAATTAATTGCGATTAATTTGAACTATGTATATTAATGTGTGTAAAAAAGATCGTACATATACGAATAGCAGAACCCAATGACTTTGAATCCTAGATTTACCATGCACTCCAGAAGATTGTAAACCAAATATATTGAGAGGCCTAACTCCTGTAAAAATACAAAGACAACAAACAACGAAACAAAAATAAAGAGCTGAGTTCAAAAGCAATGAGAAAATTCTTGCAGATTTTTAGGATGGACATATCATAAAAAGGTATGGCTGATGCTAAACATAAAAAATATAGTAGTAGCTTCATTCTCACACGTCTGTTAGGGTAGCCTAAGAACTGTCCAAAATGAAGATTCATTCAAAGATTTCGAGAAATTGCAGAAATTTCACAAAGATATTTTCAACATTGTCATGTTGACTATGAATCTATTCTAATCCTATCAAGGAAACATCAATAAAGACACTCTAAAATTACCCAATAGAGTAGAGTAAGCGGCACTAAAAAACAAGCTACACAAGTAGTAGGAAACTATATCAACAATGTCCGTGGAATTTGGTGCACATCAATTCCACTTTGAAGCTATACTATCAACTAAATTTCCAGTAAACTAGAAATCAAAATGAGGTAATATAATTTTTCATCTGAATCCTTTTTGGATAAACATGTTGGTTATTGATTGAGCTGTTTGTCACAGTACAACTTGAAAAAATTTATGATGTATTGACACAGAATTAGTCATATTTATGTCGACGCATTTGAAATGTTCTTTAACTTCTTTTCTTTATTGCTTTTGCTCTCCACCTTAGGAATTCAGTTTTGCTTTCCGTTACCTTAAGGAACAGTAGGGTTTAATGTGAGAGTATCACGAAAACAGGGTTAAGAAGCACAATAATTGGCTCTGACAGTCTAAAATCTTTCCAATCAATCGGGAAAGCCTATACCCGAAAGAGGGAACCCTTCTGTTTTCTTGCCATTGTAATATCGGAAACCGTAGGAAAGAAAGCCCCGTCCTGATATTTTATTTTGACCGGTAGAAGCTGAACCCAAACCAAACCCTAAGCAAAGAAGGGATGTTCCTTAGTTCAGTCTCGAGGATGGGATAATAGGGGCATAGCACCGAATATGTTGGAGTAGTCCCACCCAGTATATGGACAAGCTAGTAGTATCATTCAAGGAAGCCTTGAACTTTAGAGCTTTCTTTCCTGATGGGGACTAAGAAAAGGAGACGAATATAGCTAAACAACTACAGCAGAAAGAACAAAAAGCCAAAAGTCAAGGTGCATAGCGGTCTTTTCAAGAATAGGGGAGTACAAAATAAGGGATTTGCAAGACAAAAGAGAATCCGCTGGAACTACGGACAAGGATATTTTACTCAATTCCCCTCTTACTATTTTAAAAAGGGAAGAAAATGAAATTCTACCAGTGTGTATGTAAGACAACCTTAATTCTCTATGTTCAAAGCTTTGGGCAAGCCAGAGCAAGACTTCTCTATGGGGATACCTAGCTATCTCCTAGTTTAAATAGAGAAAATCCCTGAAATTCTCTGATGCCGGGGATTATGTTTGGAAAACTTCTGTTGCGATATCCTCTAACGATCGTTCTTTTCTTTTCATAAGATCTATTCTTGGGCTAGAGCGTTAATATGGCTTTTCTCTTTTATATGGGATAGGTCTTTGGAGAACTCCTAGAATGGAATTCATCTTATGTGATATCCTAACTAGTACCAGTCCAACTAAGAGTCATCTGCTAGGCCAGTTTCCTGTGAGTAAGCCGGTGCTAAAGAAGAGGGATAAGGAAAAACTAAAAATTCATTGGGATAGATAAAGTGCCAATTAATTTCCGCCAATTTCCGCGGTGAGTGCTAAGTACTTCAATTAATAGTTTGCAGGATTTCTAGAATAGGAATAGGCTTTTTCTTAGAGTAAGACTCTTTGCTTGCTTCTTTTGGCCAGCTCAGCGGATGAGTGGCCATATTCGACACCTCTTTCTCTTACGTCTAGTGCGCTATTTGAGATAGTTGAAAAGGGGTGTAGCGATAGAATGTTTTGAATCAATAATTCCTCAAAAGTCATTGCTAGTACGTTTAATACAGTTACTGCTATACCTTAGGCCTCAATTAGCAGTCGTAAGGCCGACATATCTTCATCCCGAAATAAGTAGATACAGAATCTCGTCTGTTTGAAAGGTAACTTGAATTAGCAGTCGGACTGTGAACCATTGTCACTCGTTAGGCCTCCCAATATAATTGGTTTGAAGGAGTGAAAGCCACTCGATTGTAAGGAGAGGATCTCCATCCACTGTACTTCCATCGTCGTGTAGCCCTGCGGATAATTCGAATACCGGAACATCCTTCCATCCCTCATTCAATCTGATCTACTGGCTCTAAGACCGACTCAATGGGAGGAATCAAATCAATCTTAGGGATTTGATTTCATCAGCTCAAAGACTCAATAGCAATTCCATCTCGTCTTTCCGGATCAATAGCCCCAATCCCCACCTTCTCTTTAGCCCTCTGAACCTAGTAGCTAATGAGCTACTTCTGATCCAATTCATAGTTTCCCTTCGCCAAAGAACACCAACTGGTGAAGTGGATACCATCTCATTTAGTCAATCAATCCCATATTTCTTCAGGTCAAATGCAAGGAATTTCTATACAAAGGCGAAAGGGCACCAAATAGTTCCCTCGCTTCGGTGTCAGCCATCTTTCCTATTTCATCAGTCCCACCAACTACTCAATCTCTTTGTTCCCCCTTATTGATCTCAGGGCTACAGAGTCTATCCATTCATCATTTCCATTACTAAGGGACGCGGACCGGAACTCTCCATCTTTAGCTAAGGTCTTTTGAAAAACTTAACTTTATTTGTTCCAATGCGTAAGAACCTTGAAAGAAATAACTCCACTAGTTTTCCCCCAGTACATGTCCCTATCTCTAAATCTCCATCATTGACAAAACTAGGATCAATTGAGACGTCCATCGACTGGATAAGACCTCCATATCCAAATCGATATGTCTAGCTGTCGCTCCCTATTAGCAGCCACAAAAGGAGCATCTCAACCAACCTCGAATCCTTCTTTTTTTCCTCCGGAACAAATCTATCATGATCCTTCAGAGTGTCGTGAAATCACGGATCATCTTATATATATAAATTTCTTTCGTTATGTTCTCAGATAGAGCCAATTGAGGTTCATACAACGAATGAAGAGTAATTTTGCCATTGACTTCATATCTTCCTTGTCGATTTTCCTTTTCCACGGGATCACCATTCTCCTAGAGCTCGAGCATGAAACTTGATTACATAGATTCGGTTTGGTCATAGGAGCGAAGCCACGACCACCTCTTGACGTAAGGCACGACGTAGTGGAGGAGCACTTTTAAGAGATACCCTACAACATCTAGTTTTTAGACAAGTTTTTATTTTATTGGAGACGGCGGATGAGGTGTAAAAGGACAGATGACATTACCAAGAACCAGATATGGTGTGACTGAATCTCGGCATGGAGGAGGCATCAAAGATGATCGAAATCGGGATTTTTCTATTTAGTTAACACCTTTTCTCATTGAGTATTAAATTCTTAGTGTACCATAGGTGGTAATCTAGATTTAATTGATTCCTTTCTTATAGTTAAAGATTTCAGTCTAGAAACAAAAACATCTATAAGGCGTTTTCGTTCGGATATAAACATGGCAATCTACGTATGTGAAGTCTCGATAAAGTTGTCCAAGTGTAGATCCAACGCACTACTCAAGTAGGCTTTCCTACTGCCATTGAAAAAGAAATGCCCTTGACGCATTTCCACTTGCTTCAAGCTTTTCTTTCTAGTTGCTATATTCCAATAGTGATTCGAGAAGGAATTCATGAGTGACTGACCATACTATGGGACTAGTCTACTGTTAAAGGATGTACACCTCTTCATTATGGATAGATGGTGCCATCGCGCTATACAAAATCCTCTGTTTTTGATTCTCTCAAATAAGAATTTTCTTTATCAACATGGTAGCGAGAAGAGAGACAGCGGATGGAATTGGAGAGAAAGGTGGAGCTTCACCAGGCCTTTACTGATTATTTTTTAGTCTTATCTAAGCCTCAGCCAATCGGGTAAGCAAACTGTCTTATGACAAGAAGTAGTCATGGGAAGGGTTATTCGTAGAATTTAGAATCGGTAGTACCCCGGGTTCGGGCATTACAAAGGACTTCCAGTAAAGGGACAAGCAGGGGATTCATCTAGTATCTGAGAAAAAATGGGACGGGAGTTGCCCGAATCAAATACGAAACAATATATTTTGAGATTATTAGTGCTTTGAAACTTAACTTCTATGCAGGGATCTGATTTGACCGGTCTAGAAAAGGTCAGTGTTGAACAAAGCTCCTAAGGTCTTCATTCGGGGATTTCCCCGTAAAAGCTAAGTCCTTACTTTACACAGAGTGAAGCTTCTGGCAATGCTTCAACAAGAGCCAAAGCTACCAGGGTATGGGAAGAATAAAAATCGAATAGAGGAAGAAGTCGTCGTGTAACTGGCTCGCTTGAGCTTTGGTACGCTAATAGTTTATTAATAGGATTTAAAGATTATTTTACGGATATCCCAGGGGCGTAACGTGTTCGAAAGGACCAGGCGCATGCTGACTTCATTTTTCACATTGAACGCTAAAGCAAGCAACCTCAATATGACACATGTCGTAGGGCCCCACTCGGATGACTGGTTTTGAGGAAGGCCTCTTCTAGGCTTTCACACTCTGTTAGTCCATTGCATCAAGAGTATTGAGATTGATTGGGCCCTAGGACCCTTTTAGGAAAGCGACGGAAGAAAAGTAAGGAGTGCTCTAATAAGAAGGATCTTTCTATTCTAGGAGGTGGCGTACCTGAAAGACTGATTGTTGTCTTTGATCATTCGTTAGTACTAAGACTTGAATCAGTATCTCAAATAGGGAAATATCAGGCCTTCTGTGTGATATCGATCTTCTGTATATGGTAAGCGGACTGCCTTTCCCCCTTACTAAATCAAATAGGGAAATGAAAAGGGGTCAACCTTAAGTTCTAGCTTAGATAGCTTAGACTGAAGAGTTGTAGCTTTGCTTTCTGAAAGAGTCATTTTCTCGTTACTAGAGAGAAGCAGAAGACTTAGAAGGGAGCACTCGTGGCACACTTACTATATCCCATTCCAGCCTCACCTTACCCTTTCATTAACTAACCTACCTTGCTTTTCAAATATAAATAGAAAACCACTCAGGTCAATAGCTCCTTTCATCATGGGTCACTTTCCCTAATCAATTTTGATCACTAAAAAATACCTCCACAAGACCTTCACCCGGAAGACAGAATCAAAGGTAGACAACAGTCAGTTGTTTCACTTCAGTAAGAGGTAAGGAAAAAAGGGAAAAGGGAAAGGTACCTTGACTTTGAAAACTCATAGGGCAAGCAAGGGAAGTGCAAACTAACTAATGGCAAGGGTCGGAGATAGAGAGTGATTAAGGGGGAAGAGGAGCTTGGTAGCTTGCTTAAGTCTAGTTTCAAAGGTTCAGAAGCCAAAGGCAACTCTCAGACCATTTGAGTTTACAAACTCTGCCGCTTAGGTGACTACGAGATAGAACATGGGTTCACCGCCTCAAAACCACAACTATACTACCAGTAGAGGAACTGAACAGGCAAAAAGACCTACTAAATAGGCGGAAAGGGTGATATCCCAATAGGTTCCGGATCGGATCGAGAAATAAGTGAAGGAGCTTGACCAATCCCAATGAGGGAAGTAGTGAAGGAGAAGCGGGAGGGACATCTTGAACTCAGGGGGAAGGGACCTTAATGAAAACAAAAGAAGTGCGTGTATTTCCCGATCAAAGAAGCCCTTGAACTCACCTCCATTCAACAAAGAAAGTTCACACATGAACTCTCCTCGGGATTGGACTCTTTCTGACAGCCCTTTTGCCAGCGTAGATGAATCTTCTATCCAGATCTGATTATGACCCGTCTTCCGAGACACCTTCAACCAACAGTAGATATCAGGGGTGAAATATCAAAGTCGACCTCTTTGTCAGGTCAGATAGATGACTGGCATATAGAGATGCTTAAAATATCATTCTTTGAATAACTGAAAACAGAAGCGACGAAGCAAGGAGCTTAGCGTACCATTTTGACTACCTTCTCTGTCATGTCTGAGTTCTAACATTCTAGGGAATCTGTGCTTTGCTTTATCAATGTCACTTTCAATATGCTTCACACATACAAGTTTGATTGAACTGTTTACATTGGCCATCTAGAGAGATTATATACAGTGTGCCTTTAGGGAGGAGAACTCTTGAATAGGAAATAGGGGGAAAACTGACTTTTAGTGATGGTTGGCGCCTTATCCTAAACATATTAGTCTTGCTAGCTTAACATCTTGGGAGTTCAGTGATTCCAGGGCGGGGTGAACGAAGGATTAAGATTGGCATAAGGCCCCTAGTCTAATTCCGAAGCATTCCCTCTTCTAAAAACTTCAGTCAAAAGGCAGTGATGTGATTCCCAGGTCGGGATCACGAACGAGATATAGCACAAGAACTTGACTTAAGTAATTTCTTAATAAAGCCTCTTAGCGCCGACCTCATGTTAACTCAGTCTTCAATTTCCATTTTCTAATCAATTAATTAGCGATTATCATAGATGTAATGATAGGCGAAAGCTGCTTAGGAGCTATCTTTAAGAAAGTGAATATTAGTATGCTCTAACAACCTTAAGGTATGACTAAACAGGGCGTATTGCACTAACAGAACGACTTTTATTCTTAATCTTAAGCTTTTCTTAAAAAATTTAGTCAATTAGTCTTATTAAGATAGGGATAACTTTGAGGTATAAGGTATTATGGCAATCTCTGTCATACAAGTAAATTTCAGTTTATTATGTAGGAGGAGCTATTGCCTTCGTTCTAATCGTTTCGAAGAGAAAAGGAAACAATAAAGGTTCAATTTCATTGGTGTTTACCCCTACACGTATATTGGAGCGAGAGCGGGCGCTAGCTTCCTAAACATGATTTTCTATGAGGTAGAGGCCCGGCCATGCGAAGCAAGAAGAAATAGGTATAGGCTGGATCAATAAAAGAAAGATAAGGAAAGTGTACAAGATTCTTCGGGCTACCTCTAAAGGAAGGTGGTGGCAAGAAAGGGTATTTCGAATCTCGATCAAATAGCGTAGCACGGGACCGCGCCAAGCATAGCGAGTTAGGTATGGGCTTTCTTTCACTACTTGAATCACCATTTGGCAGGGCTACTAGGACTTGGGTCTCTCTCTTGGGCGGGGCATCAAGTACATCTATCTTTACCGATTAACCAATTTCTAAACGCTGGAGTAGATCCTAAAGAGATACCAGTTACTCATGAATTTATCTTGAATCGAGATCTTTTGGCTCAACTTTATCCCAGTTTGCCGAGGGAGAAACCCCATTTTTCACCTTGAATTGGACAAAATATGCAAAATTTCTTACTTTTCGTGGAGGATTAGATCCTGTAACTAGGGGTCTGTGGCTGACTGATATTGCCCATCGCCATTTAGCTATTGCATTTATTTTTCTTGTTGCTAGTCATATGTATAGAACCAATTTCTGGATTGGGCACAGTATGAAAGATATTTGAAATCCTTGATAGTCTGGAAAGGGAACGCGAATCTAGCCACCACTTTCTTTATTTAAAGAAAAAGAAAGAGGGTGCAGGTCAAATCCGCATCTTTGCACCCTTTACTTACTTCAAGGGATGGTGCGTCTGATACATGATTGGTTAATGACGATTCTCAACAGCATCTGTAAGATCTCGAGGCTTACTAGACGGAATCGATCAAAAATGAAAACTTTGGATATTTTTCTTAGAATGAGATGAACTACCTATAGATTTGTATGTAAGTGCACGATAGGAATTAAGAGAAAGCTGGCATCCAATCAAGAAATAATCACTTCGGACAATTAGACTAAGCTTCCCCCTTCTCTCTCTTCTTTGGCTAATGATGAAGCAAATCCCTAAAGTCAAAGTAGTCCATGAAAGCATCTATTTTTTCCGTTCAAGAAATTGCTTATGTAAAGATGGGTTGAGTCTCTTATAAGATCTTCCTTTCTTCTACTAGTTAGCTTGGATTGAGAAAGCTCCACTCAATAGCGCTTAGCCATCTGTGTGTAGACCGAAATGGTCTTGCGAAGCCGGTCAACGGTAGCCTAAGAGCAAGTCAAAACTACGAGAAGGGCGCGAGAAGTTTTGTGAAGATAGAGAGAGATTTTAAAATCAGACTTCAAGTTGGTGTAACGCGTGTTAAGAAGGAAGATACCACCCCAGGTATAAGGTATTATAGCAATTCTGATTTTAAAATCAGACTTCAAGTTGGTGTAACTTGTTCGTTCTAGCGATAGGCTCCAAGCGCGATTCTGATTCTAAATGTGGTTTTCTGTTCTGGAATGAATCTGTTATAAAGAAAGACCTGCCTATACTGAAGAGGGGCTAGTTCACAGTAATGAATGGTGGTATCGGTCGGGGCAAGCACATCACTCGTTCCCGCAGCCCTTGTTGCAGCTGATAGACTCAAAAGTAAGTGGGGCTACCCCTACCCTAAGATAAGACAGTTCCCACCCTCAGGTCAGGGAATAGAGCTAACTGCATTGGATAAAATAGCAATTCCTAGTCCGAATCCTGGACCTGGTTCACGCTTGAAAGCAGCAATTCTTCTTCCAATTTCGTATATCAAATTGTGTATATAAATAAGAGTTCGTCCTTCTTCAAAGAGATAAAGTCACATGGACCCTCAAGATAGAGGCTTCAGTCATCGTTAGAATCCCGGGGCGGGTCAAATTGCATAAAGAAAGGAAACTTATTTCAAAGTGGTTCAGGTAGCTCAGCTGGACTGAAAATCCTTATGTGGTTCGAATCCACTCCCACTTCAAAGCAAAGAAAGAGAATGAGGGGTGGAGGAATTGGTCAACTTATCAGGCTCATGACCTGAAGATTGCAGGTTCAAATCATGTCCCCGCCTAATTAGTGGAACATTGTTCACCGGGATAGAAGGTCGGTCCCAACCCGTCTACAAAATGGAGCTAGTGTTCAGTCTTGGTTGGTTCCACCTCTTTGTAGGGTGATGACACCAGTAGCTATTACGCACAGATGACCATTTCTTAGACTATTGAATTCTAACTTACAGCTCCTCTCCTTAGAGTCAAGTGGCTTTCACTCCTTCTACTCTAAACTACTGTGTGCCTATTTTCCACTTTTCACAGTCAAAGTCAAAGGTTTATTGGTGGCAAGATCGACATGCCTTCTAGTTGTAGTTGACTTTAAGCACACCTGAACTACCCTTAGTCATCTATTTACAGGCTTGCATTCAATAGTCAATCAATTCGTTTTTCCGCTTTCTATCGCACATTTCAATTATTTGTTTATATAGTGTGTGAAGTCTAACTAATGGAAAGTGCCTATGAATTAGTTCCAAGAAAGCGGGCATTCACGTCAGGAATAGAGGCCGTTAAGGATGTACTTGCTTTTCCTTTTTTTCGTCGAGATTCGGTTGGTGTTTGTCACACCTCCTTTTTCCGCCCCCGCGAGGGGTGAAGGAGTTTTTCCAATTAAAGGACAATCAAAACGGGATTTGTTTGTTTATTTCAGAGTCGCCACTTGGGAGATTTAGGGTGTCCCAAGTCACCTATTTAATCCTGAATCGAGGAAAAGAATGACTCTATATTACAGTTAGCGAACCAGAAATCCGGATAAGGAATTCTGTTAACCCGGGAGAAGGTGTTAGGCATTCCCGAGTTCCGTGGTTCTAGCACGGTCGCTCAACTGTCATATTCGGCTTGTTTGTCTGATTTTATATAATTATGCATTCATGTGCAAGTTTTAACTCTTTACTGCTTTTATTATTATATTTTTTTTAAAAAAGAATGTGAACATCGTTTAAAACATGTCTTTGGATTGTGTCACATGAAATGCACCCGCAATCCGGAACACATTTTTATTCAATGTTTTGGGATTTGAATTTGGGTCGCATGAAATGCGCACCCGAGTTTTAAGAAGGTAAGATTAATTAAATCGCGCCTAAAGAGTCTAGCGTGTTATTATCTTTGGGGAAAACAGTGAAATTCACTAAACAGTCCATCCCAAATTCTAAGTATTTATTTTGACCAATTATTGAGGGCCCCGCGACTTGCATTTTTATTTGGCGAGGCTCGTCTCGTTTTATTTAAAAGGTCGTCCTATAGTGGCTATGTTTTCTATTGAATTTGTCTCTAATAATGAAAGAAAAACATACCTAATTTATTTACATGCTTGAGAGTTATTATTAAAGGAAATTTCGCACCTAAATAGTTAACATCGAAGATAGACGGGAACATGGGGGCTAGCACAGTTTTGGGGGCCCAGGTCCAGCATACCGGACACGGAACTGGACCGGGGCCATTTCTATATATTTTTTTTACGTCCGACCTACGACTTACTTTTACATTTTTAGTATTCACAATAAGGCGGCAATGGAATCGACAACTACAAAACTCCTTTTATGCCTCTAAATAAACAAACCTGTTAATTAAAACAATTTAAATAACTGATTAATTAGCCTAAAGCCTTTATACGTATATGAAACATGCTTTGCACAAAAATGAGCTGAAATAACAGAATGCTATCATTACATTATTGGTTCTTGTAGAATAACATGCGAGGAGTTCTATATACTATTACTGCTTGATACTCAATTGTACATAGCAAAACTACTACATGCTTCTAACAAATGAAACTATATATCCTTTTACACAACTTAAAATTTCAGAATACATGAAACCAAACGTTAAAATTTCAGTTCTTCATCTCATATTCATGCTTCAAATTTTCAGACCTACAACAGCCATGAAAAAGTTGTGTACCTGGTAGAAGAACAAAGATACAGTGGAAAAGAAGTCAGCAGTGATAGCAGTAGTGCAGCAACAACACAAGCAGCACTCAACAACCAAACAAACCCAGCAGGCAGATTCAAGAACCAAAAGACAAACCCCAGCCAGAAAAATCCAATGACAATCAAACAGGGAAACCAACGACAGGTTTGAACCAAAAACAGAAAACCAGGAGTAACCTAATGGAACAGTACTCAGCAAGCAGAAAACTAAACAGGGGCAAGCAACAGGGATTTCTGATTTTTGTTAAACACTCAAAGTCAAAGACAAGTTGAAGTTTTTGATGTAAAGCTTAACCTAGAATGAGGATCAAATAGCGCTCACACTCTTGTTCCTTTCCTTTTCAATTCTGAAGTCTTTTTCCTCTACCTTGATATCTGATTTTTCTACCCTTAAACTTTGATGTCTAAGCCCTTAAAACTCCCTTAAATGAGCCCTTTTATAGGCTGAATACAAGCCAGCCCCTGGCTGCCTCGTTTCCCCCAGCCCTCAACTCTGCCCATAACTCCTTTAAACTAATCAAAAATGCCCAATGCCCATCCTCCTAACAACCCCTTAGCATGTGTTTTCTGCCCAAAGGCATGGGCAGCCTATAATATTTAATTACCCCCATGCTACCAAGTTTGGTTCCCCACTATTGCATTAGTTTAATGCTATTTTAGTACCCTATTGTCAGCCCATCTTAAACTACTCATTTCTTCTCTTTTCCCAACCCAAACTACCCTTGTTAGCTCCTAATTATTACTGTATTACCCCACTGCAGCAGTAGGACATTTTGAACTTCTGCAAGTTCAAATTCAAGCTGCCCCAAACTGAATTCTAGCTATTATAGTGCAGCTACAATCCATTCATAGAAAATGTCGACAATCAACTAAACGACAATGATTCGATCAGTCATATGAAGCTATGCAAATCAGAATTTTTGTACATTCAATCTTATGAAACTAATCGACATCATTTATCTAATCGACTACACTAATAATAACATAGAACAAACAGTCGACCAAACAAACAACACAAATAGGGCATCAACTGTCTTTGACAATTTTGCACGACATAGGGAAGCTACAGACATTATCGATTCGACGATATTAATCAAATTGAAATATGTATATCTCTATACGTATTCAACCATAAACAAAATAACAATCGACCGAATAAAAGGTCTTACGGAGATGGAGAACAACTGACAAAAAATCCCAGAAATAACAAACAAACTAATTAACCATGCTGATAAACTAAAATAATACTAAAACAACAACAGAAAAGGAAAAAGTAACTAACTCTGAAAAGCTTAAACATAGACGACCCAGGCCCGAGCTGGATTGGCCCATTTGAGGTCGAACAGATCTTAATCGAGGTGTTCTCGACCAAGAACACTTCGATTAAGGTCTATTAGACCCCAACCCTCCGTTTAATCTGGCCAGATTCCAAAAATTCTTGTGTTCTAGGGTTCGAACAGTCAGATTTGGGGTTTTGGGATTTGTGGGTAGATTCAGACCAAACCAAGCTTGGTTTGGTCACGAGTGAGGGCAGGGTAGTGGCTGGTATGAATCCGGGGTGGGTTGGTGTATATCGGGGTTTTGCTTGGATCTTCAAATCAAAATTCGAGATGAAAGGGGATGATTCGAGGTTAGGGGGTAACAAATTTGGGTTCAGAAAGTGAAGGAGGTGCTATGGTGTTAGAGGGGTGACCGGAGGCGTAGATGCCGCCGGGTTTCAGGCGAAGGAAGCTCAGGGCGGCTAGGGTTTGGGAGGTCTGGGTTTGGGTTTGGGTTTGGGATGATGAAGGGGGGTGTTCGGATGGGGGCGTGGGGTAAGGGTTTGAGTTTATATACGTAGTGGGTGGTTAGATCCTGGCTGCTGGATGAAGTGAGATCGAGGGCCAGGATCTTTCACTTAATGAGGAACAGTGTCGTTCCACCTAAAAGGAGGTCGGGCTGGTCTGGGGTTGAACGGGTCGGGCATATGGGAATGGCCTGAGGCCGTTGGATGGGATAGGGTTAACGGTTGAGATTAGACGGCCCTATACGGCGTCGTTTGGGTAAGTGATTGGCCTGATCTGGGCCGTTCCTCTGAATCAATCAACGGCTCAAAAGGGTGATGCCAATACGGCGTCGTTTGGGGCGTCTCTAAGAAGACCTGGTTTGGACTGGGTCGTTGCAAATTGGTTTGGGCCTGATTTTTAAATTTTGGCCCAAATTCGGTATTTTCCTTCTTTACAACTAGACAAAATTCCTAGAAACCAAAATTAAACACACAAATATTAATTAATACCCCACAACAAATATCACACGAATTAAAACATTTTAGTAAAATTATGATGACAACAAAATGCATATTTTTGTGATTTTCGCTTTTAAATAACCAAATTATAATCAACTCGTTCCTAAATGTACCAATTATTCCTAAATGCATGCAACATATATTTTTTGTATTTTCTAACTATAGCGAGGTGAGCATTTACGGACAGAACAATTATCAAAATGTCACATAAATCCTCAAAATTGTACTCGAAGGTACTTGTTTTATTTCTTTTCCGATTTCTTTTGGAGTAGCTTCCGTGAAGCAAAAATCACGTGCTTACAGCTGCCCCTCTTTGTCCGAAAACTCAAAGAGTTTTCGTGCAAAGATAAAGTAAGCGGATACGAGCGATTTTTTGCCCTGTTGGAGTACCCCGTGTGAAGCATTTTTTGAGAAAGATTTAACCGAACCTTTGCTTCAAAGGTTTCCTACATATCCCTGGCTAAAGGCGAATCAGGTTAATGTAGTTCGGGAAGTTTTGGTAGCTGGGACTACTATGGGACTGCAATGTTACTGCTGTTGCATGCTACTACCACTGCTTACCGATCTCCTTGTTACACCGTGCTTAAAAGAAAACAAGAAGCTAGGCTAGACTACGGATCATGAGATCTCATCTATCTTCAACTTGTTCTTGTTGCCTTGCTTTCTTGTCGGCTTGTGTTTCTTCCGGTGCTTTTATTCCGAGAACTTGGGGATGACACTGGCCTTTTGCTTTTCTGAATACCAGTTTTCCTCATTTTGTTCGTTCCGCTGGGGATATGGCTTTCTTCATTAAGCTTTTCAGCGGTTCCTCTGGGGATACGGCTCTCTTCATCAGATTTGTTATGCTGGGCATAATTTAATGTTCACAGGCCACTTCTTTCAAGACGCGTCTTTTCTTCCTTTTGACTCATGCGCTTGAATTTGTGCTGGGACCTCTTGTTGCCACCTTCTGCTTTTCGGTGCTGGGGATTTTTATTGTTTCCCGCTGGAGATTCCTGTTGTAACCTTCTGCCTTCCGGTGGGGTTACTGATTTCAAGATCTGAAGTATAAGACACAAAAGTATTCCTCTCGTTATACAGGTGGGCGCCTGAATGCAAAAATCAGAAATGTATGCCCGCATTATACTGGTGGGCGACCTAGAACATGAAATGAAAAGACAAAAATGTATTCCCGCATTATACTGGTGGGCGACCTAGAACATGAAATGAAAAGACAAAAATGTATTCCCGCATTATACTGGTGGGCGACCTAGAACATGAAATGAAAACACAAAAATGTATTCCCGCATTATACTGGTGGGCGATCTAGAACATGAAATGAACTTACAAAAATGTATTCCCGCATTATACTGGTGGGCGACCTAGAACATGAAATGAACACAGAAAAGTATTCCCGCATTATACTGGTGGGCGATCTAGAACATGAAATGAAAAGACAAAAATGTATTCCCGCATTATACTGGTGGGCGACCTAGAACATGAAATGAACTTACAAAAATGTATTCCCGCATTATACTGGTGGGCGACCTAGAACATGAAATGAAAACAGAAAAGTATTCCCGCATTATACTGGTGGGCGACCTAGAACATGAAATGAAAAGACAAAAATGTATTCCCGCATTATACTGGTGGGCGACCTAGAACATGAAATGAACACAGAAAAATATTCCCGCATTATACTGGTGGGCGACCTAGAACATGAAATGAAAACACAAAAATGTATTCCCGCATTATACTGGTGGGCGACCTAGAACATGAAATGAAAACACAAAAATGTATTCCCGCATTATACTGGTGGGCGACCTAGAACATGAAAATCAGAAATGTATGCCCGCATTATACTGGTGGGCGACCTAGAACATGAAAATCAGAAATGCATGCCCGCATTATACTGGTGGGCGACCTAGAACATGAACTTACAAAAATGTATTCCCGCATTATACTGGTGGGCGACCTAGAACATGAAATGAAAACAGAAAAGTATTCCCGCATTATACTGGTGGGCGACCTAGAACATGAAATGAAAAGACAAAAATGTATTCCCGCATTATACTGGTGGGCGACCTAGAACATGAAATGAACACAGAAAAATATTCCCACATTATACTGGTGGACGACCTAGGACATGAAATGAAAAGACAGAAATGTATTCCCGCATTATACTGGTGGGCGACCTAGAACATGAAAATCAGAAATGCATGCCCGTATTATACTGGTGGGCGACCTATTTAACTAAGACATAAAAATATTTGAGTTTGCTTCCTCGTTCCTCTGAGAAATTTTGACAATGGCAGAAAATTTTCTGCCCCAGTTTTGGTGACCTTCCTTGTGGCGTGTCCTTCTGCCATCATCAATCTTTATTTTCCTGTAGAATCAAAGAAAGTTTTGTCAGTTTTAACATGGAGAGTGGCCGTGTCGCTCCCGTTGGGGAATGATTTTCCCTTCCCTATCCCTTACTCTGTGCTCCCAAGACCGGCTGGGGATAAAGTTGCTTGCTGGGGATGATATGTCTGCTGGGGGTGGTATTTCTGCTGGGGATGGTTTCCCATTTATTCCTTCCCCGCTCTTTTGTTTCAAAACATGCTGTGGGAGTCTTCTTCAACTTCAAAACTACTCCCTTAAGCGTTTATTTTCTCACAGCCCTGTAGGGCGTAACATGTTATCACCTGGGGATAACGTTGTCGAGGATAGGATGGTTAAGGTTATCCTGCCGCAGATTAAGTTTCTCTTCCTCCTTCCCCCTTTCTGTGGTGTATTACCATCTCGGATCTTGGTCCGTGATCTATCACAGTTCTTGCTGGGGATCTTCTTGGCACTTGACCCACATGTCCTTCAACCATCGTTTTACGCCTTTCTCCATGTTCTTCTTAACTTCCTAGGCCAGTTTGTCGTGTGATTTTGCGACAAACGCCTTTTGTCATATTGCCTTGGCTTTGGCCTGTGGTTTTCGCATTTGCTTTGCACCATTTTGGCCCCTGGTAGTAAACTTTGAAAAATCCTTTTCAAAACAAATTTTTGGATTCTGTCTTTTTAGACAGAAAAGTGAAAAGTAAAAAAGAAAAATCTTTCTGAACAAATGTTGGGGAAGAAGAAAAAGGAAAGAACTTATCTGGATGGTAGGAACGGTCCTGATGATCATGTCGTGCATTACAGATTAACCGACCCAGTCTATTTGTATCAATCAATCTTCCTGATGGCCTTACTCGCTGGGGATACATAGGTGCCCACCTCTTCGCAAATGCGTATCCTTTTTGCCAATATATCTTGTCGTCTTATAGTGCCCTTTGAGGGGTTTTCACTAATAAGACTCTCTCTTTTCTCTCAACTCTTGTCGCCTTATGGTGCATGTGAAGGTTTTCACCGATGAGACTCTCTCGTTTTATTTCTCTCATCTTTCGTCGCCTTATAGTGCCTGTGAAGGTTTTCACCGATAAGACTCTCTCATTTTTCCTTTCAACGGGGGATTGGAGTGTTTCCAATATGACTCTCTCTTTCGGAGATTCTTTTTGGCCATCAATTCATTCCCAGTTTATGATCCCCTTCTTTGCTAGGGTTCAGTGTATTATTCTCGGTTTTCATTTGCCTGACTGGGCACCTCTTGGATATTGATCGGGAGGTCTTTTTTGGACATCGATGTTGGTTTTTGTGTGGGTTTAAATAAAGGCTATCAAAAATTCAAAAATAACTTCGATGGGTGAAATGCTACAACTCTTGGAATCAACCTTTTTTTGAAAATTCAAATACATAATTCCTGCCCCAGTTTTCTTGCTTGGGGAATTTTATATTTACACTATGTTGAGCTATGTAACTTATGCACACTATGCACACTATGGTGCTCTATGACCGAGCCGTGGGGCGCCTACGTATCCTCTTTGAGGAATCAGGTCAAACGTAGTTCCTACGGTTTCTTTGTTTTTCTTATGATCTTTATCTTGTTTTCATTTTTCTTTTAATTTCTTTTCTTTTTTTCATATATTTTTCCCATTAGTGGTTCCAAAAGAGGGGTATGAAAGAATAACTAAGGCTCGAAGGGGGGAAGCAAAGGTTAAAAGTGTTTGGATAGAAGAAAGAATTGCCTCCGTCATTTCATTATCCAATAAGTACCAAATACAAACAAATGTACCAATAACTACCATAATCAAAGAAATTACGCATAATATCTTTTGACTGCATCAGAATTGATAGCCATGTTGACACATCTTCCCTCGATATCTGTTAGACATAAAGCACCGTTGGACAACACTCTGGTCACGATATAAGGCCCTTGCCAATTTGGGGCGAACTTGCCTTTTGCTTCGATCTGATGCGGGAGGATCCGTTTCAATACTTGCTGCCCTACTTCAAATTTTCTGGGGCGCACCTTTTTATTGTATGCTCTTGCCATTCTTTTCTGATACAACTGGCCATGACACACTGCTACCAATCTTTTTTCGTTTATTATGTTCAGCTGCTCTAGTCGAGCTTTGACCCATTCATCGTCGTCAATCCTGGCTTCAGTGACAATTCGGGGGGACGGAATTTCGACCTCTGCTGGTATTACAACTTCAGTTCCGTATACCAACAAATAAGGAGTTGCACCTATGGAAGTCCGGACTGTAGTGCGATAACCCAACAAGGCAAAGGGTAATTTCTCATGCCATTGTCTAGATCCTTCCACCATCTTCCGCAGTATCTTCTTGATGTTCTTATTGGCTGCTTCGACTGCTCCATTCGCCTTGAAATGATATGGGGTGGAATTGCGGTGTGTAATCTTAAATTGTTGGCATACCTCTCTCATCAAATTGCTGTTAAGATTTTCACCATTATCCGTGATGATCACTTTTGGGACCCCAAATCTGCAGATGATATGGGAGCGAACAAAATCCACCACTGCCTTCCTGGTTACCGACTTGAAAGTTTTAGCTTCAACCCACTTGGTAAAGTAGTCGATGGTCACCAAAATGAACCTATGGTCGTTGGCTACTGCCGGCTCGATAGGCCCAATGACATCCATGGCCCATGCTATAAATGGCCAGGGTGCTGACATCGTATGCAACTCTGTCGGCGGAGAATGAATCAAATCTCCGTGTATCTGACATTGATGGCATTTCCTCACGAAATTGATGCAATCATGCTCCATAGTAAGCCAATAGTATCCTGCTCGAAGAAACTTCTTTGCCAATACATATCCGCTCATATGTGGCCCACAAACTCCAGCATGCACTTCTGCCATAATTGTCGTGGCTTGACCGGCGTCTATACATCTTAGCAATCCCAAGTCTGGGTTTCTTCTGTACAACACTCCTCCACTGAGGAATAAACCATTTGACAAACGCCGAAGGGCTCTTTTTTGGTCTCCAGTGGCCTGCTCCGGATATATCCCCATTTTGAGGTACTCCTTTATGTCATAAAACCATGGCTCGCCATCTACCTCCTCCTCTACCGCGTTGCAATAAGCATGATGATCATGAACCTGAATGTGCAACGGGTCAATATACATTTTGTCGGGGTGGTGCAACATTGATGCTAAGGTGGCCAATGCATCGGCAACCTCATTATGAACTCTCGGGATATGTCTGAATTCCACTGATCGAAATTGCTTGCTTAGATCGTTCAAACATTGTCGATATGGTATGAGTTTCAAATCCCGTGTTTCCACTCACCCTGAATCTGATGCACCAGGAGGTCTGAGTCTCCCAAGACCAAAACGTCCTGGACATCCATGTCTGCAGCTAGTCGCAAACCCAAAATGCATGCTTCATACTCGACCATGTTGTTGGTACAATAGAAGCGTAGCTGAGCTGTAACAGGATAATGACGTCCTGTTTCAGAAATGAGTACTGCTCCTATTCCAACCCCTTTCGCGTTTGCGGCTCCATCAAAGAAAAGCTTCCAACCTGGTTCCTCGGGTAATTCTAGCTCACCTGTATGCATTACTTCTTCGTCGGGAAAATACGTCCTCAAAGGCTCGTATTCTTCATCAACGGGATTCTCAGCCAAGTGATCGGCCAGCGCTTGGGCTTTCATGGACGTCCTCATCACGTAGACGATATCAAACTCTGTGAGAAATATTTGCTATTTTGCTAACCTCCCTGTAGGCATAAGTTTCTGGAACATGTACTTTAATGGATCCAGTCGTGAAATGAGATAAGTAGTATACGAGGATAAGTAGTGCTTCAACTTCTGAGCCACCCAAGTTAGGGCGCAACATGTCCTTTCGAGTTGAGTGTACTTAACCTCATACACTGTGAACTTCTTGCTAAGATAATAAATGGCCTGCTCCTTCCTTCCTGTAACGTCGTGTTGCCCCAGCACGCAGCCAAACGAATTCTCCAGGACCGTCAGATTAAGAATTAATGGCCTCCCTGGCTCAGGTGGAACCAACATAGGTGGATTGGATAGATACCCTTTGATCTGGTCGAAAGCCTCTTGACACTCCGCCGTCCAGTCTACCGCAGCGTCTTTCTTCAGCAGCTGAAATATGGGTTCACAAGTCGCCGTGAGTTGAGCGATGAACCTGCTGATGTAATTTAGTCTCCCCAACAGACTCATTACCTCTGTTTTGTTCTTTGGCGGTGGTAAATCTTGGATGGATTTGATCTTGGATGGATCCAATTCAATACCCCGTCGACTGACTATGAATCCTAACAGCTTTCCTGATGGAACCCCAAAGGCGCATTTGGCCGGGTTGAGCTTAATATAATACCTTCGAAGTCTTTGAAAAAATCTCCTTAGGTCTGCTACATGGTCTTCCTGACGCCAAGACTTTATGTTCACATCATCTACATACACTTCAATTTCTTTGTGTATCATGTCGTGAAACACAGTAGTCATTGCTCGCATGTACGTTGCCTCAGCATTCTTCAGTTCGAAGGGCATTACCCGGTAGCAGTAAGTTCCCCATGGCGTAATGAAGGCTATCTTTTCCGCATCTTCTTCGTCCATTAAGATCTGATGATATCCTGCATAGCAGTCCACAAAGGATCCGATGTCGCGCCCGGCACAATTATTTATCAGGATATGGATGTTGGGGAATGGAAAATTATCCTTAGGACTTGCTTTGTTGAGATTGCGGTAGTCGACGCATACCCTGATTTTCCCATCCTTCTTCGTCACTGGTACCACATTGGTCATCCAATCAGGATATCGAGTGACCCGAATAACCTTCGCCTGCAGCTGCTTAGTCACCTCTTCTTTGATCTTCACACTCATCTCTGTTTTAAACTTCCTCAGCTTTTGCTTGACCGGAAGGGTATGCCGGGTCAGTGGGCAATTTGTGAACCACTAGATCGGTGCTTAATCCCGGCATATCATCATATGACCATGCAAAAACATCTTTGAACTCCATGAGGGTTTTGATTAATTCCTCCCTGACGTTTGGCTCAATGTGGATGCTGATTTTGGTTTCTCTGACATTGTCTGCATCCCCTAGATTTACAGCCTCAGTGTCGTTCAGATTAGGCTTGGGTTTCTTCAAATTGGCACAGTTCTCGGTTTATTTCTTCGAAGGCTTCATCCTCGTCATATTCAAACTCATCGTCACAATCGATCTTTTGTATCATTAAGTCGGAGTTAGATTGATTTATTAGACTAGGTCTAAGATCCGCTGTGCATGCCATGTCGTTATAACCAGTAAAAAGAGAACTGTTCAGAAAGAGGAAAGAACAAAACAAAATTAAAATGAGACAAGAAAAGAGAATTTTATTAAAAATGCGGGATAACAGGGTTCACACTTGTACAAAATAAAATGAGATTTGGATTACACCCGGGAATAATCCGAAAAACAAGAAAGAAAAATCAAAGCCTACTACCAGGACTCCCACCGGATAGGGAGGGGGGTAACCGTCCAATTGTTGGTTTTGGCCCCAGGCCCCACAAACTGTATGTCTGCTCTGCTGGAACCCTCTCCAACTTCTACCATATTGACATCAGCAAACACCCTTTCGAAACTCTGATTCAAATCCCCGTCCATCCCAATCAATGGTCCGAGAATTTTTGGGACCGGTGACCCCTTGGCACTTGCTCTAATAAAGGATCTTGAGAGACGCGGAACAGGTTTGGGAAGAAACCAAACTCTCTTCTTCATTTTCTGCGCTCGCTTTACATCTGCCGCAGTCGTTTTGAACCCCAATCCATAGGTCTTCAAATTCTTGGGCACGGAGACAAGTTGAATGATCCCCTGGAGCTTAGCCCCCAGGCCTTTTCCCGGCACAAACCCATGAAACAACATCTCTGAAACGATCATGACCGTTGCGGGAGCTACCCTAGGGTGCTGAATGATCTCACCCTCGGGAATCTTGTTTGCCGATACTGCGTCGAAAATCTGGTAAACCCAGGGACCTTTATCATCATTGGTCTCTATGAAGGGCACAATGGCGCCTCCCTTGGTGCATGCAGTGTCCTCGCCGTACAGCACGACCTCTTGTCTATCCCACTCGAACTTGACCATTTGATGCAAGGTGGATGGCACTGCTTTAGCCGCGTGGATCCATGGTCGTCCCAACAGAAGGTTATAAGATACCGCGGCGTCTAATACCTGGAACTCCATGGTAAACTGTACCGGACCGATGGTCAGCTCAAGTATGATATCCCCCACTGTGGCTGTCCCACTTCCGTCAAACCCTCCGATGCAAATGCTGTTCTTGTAGATTCTTCCGTGGTCGATCTTCAAATGGTTCAAGGTGGATAATGTACAAATATTGGCACTTGAGCCGTTATCCACCAATGCCCTAGTAACTGCCGAATCGTCACATTTGACAGTTAAGTAGAGAGCTTTATTATGTTCCGTGCCCTCCACTGGCAGATCATCATCAGAGAATGTTACCCTGTTCACCTCAAAATTTTGTTGGCAATCGTTTCAAGGTGGTTTATTGAAATCTCGTTGGGCACATGAGCTTCATTTAGTATCTTCATCAGGGCTCGACGATGTTCATCTGAATGGATCAGTAATGATAACAACGAGATCTAGGCCGGTGTTTTCTTCAACTATTCGACCACAGAGTAATCCTTCACTTTCATCTTCTTCAAAAATTCCTCAGCTTCTTCTTCTGACACAGGTTTCTTTATTATAGCTGGGTTGGGTCTTCTCAACTACGCTGGAGCAAAACACCATCCTGATCGAGTCAGTCCCTGCGCCTCACAACTATCTTCCACCACTTGCTTTCCCTTGTACATTACCACTACCTTTTCATACTTCCAAGGCACGGACTTTCTATCAATCATTGGTAATTGGACTACCGGCTTTATGGTGACCAGCCCCTTGCAGACCCCTTTCACAACAACCACGGGTGGGGATGATGTCCCTGACACCACCAATTTGGCTGGCTCTGGTTTCTGTGTTGCGGTGGATGGATTTTTCCCTAGTATTACCACTGGCTTGATATCTTCCCTCCTCAATTGCACCCTTACTTCCCCACCGGTCGATTCCTCTTTCAGAGCGACTTGGATTGTCATCACTGTCTGTGAGGGTTTCTTTGGCTCTCCTCCCTCGTATACCAGCTCGATCATGTGAGCTTCGTGGTGTACTGGTAATGGGTTTTGGTTGATGTTGGGCGCCTCCGGCGTCAGGACTTCGATCTTATTGGCATCAATAAGATCTTGTATTGCATGCCTTAACTTCCAACACTTTTCGGTATCATGCCCCAGCATTCCTGAGCAGTACTCACAGCTTATTGATCGGTCCAAATTTTGGGGTGGGAGATTTGGTCCTCTAGTCTCGACAGGACTTACCAAACCTAATTGCCTCAATTTGTTAAACAAGGCGGTGTAGGTTTCTCCCAACTCAGTAAAAGCTCTATGTCTCTGTAGCCTGTCATTTCTAGCAGCTTGATTTCCCCGAAAGCCTGCCCCTGAAGGGTTTTTGTATGCCCTTGGTGGAGGATAGGTGTTTTGTGGTGATGGGTAGGTGTTTTGTGGTGGTGCATATGTGTTTTGGGGAGCTGGCGCGCGCCATTGCGGGCGAACCAGAGTTTGAGTGTATGTTTGGGCTTGGTGCACAGAGACGTGTGGTTCTTGAGGTGGATAGTAGTGTTGTGGCGAGCTGTATGAATAAATTGGCATGTGGGGTCGGGGTTGGTTGTAGTATGGTTTGCCAGACCTAGACCAACTGCCTGCATCAACAGTGGCGACTTCTTCTTTCTTCCTCCTTCCCAGCGCACCTACCGTGCCGCTCTGAATAGCCTGGGTCGTTGCCTTGAGTGCTGAGTAATTCAAGATTTTATCAGACCTCGGCCCCTCCTCGATCATAACTCCTATCATTACTACTTCATTGAAAGATTTTCCCACCGTCGTCACCAAGTGACCAAAGTAAGTTGGATCCAGCATTTGCAGGAAGTAGTCCACCATTTCTCCCTCTCGCATGGGAGGATCAACCCTGGCTGCCTGTTCTCTCCAGCGGAAACCAAACTCACGAAAGCTTTCCCCAGGCTTCTTTCCGATCCTCAGTAAAGTGAGACGGTCGGGGATTATCTCGAGATTGTATTGAAAGTGACCCGCAAAAGCCTGTGCAAGATCATCCCAAGTGTACCATCTGCTGGAATCCTGCCTGGTATACCATTCCAATGCCGATCCACTCAAGCTTTGACCGAAATAAGCTATCAGTAGCTCATCTTTGCCGCCTGCCCCTCTCATTTTTCTACAAAAGCCCCGCAAATGTGCTATGGGATCACCGTGCCCTTCATATAAATCAAACTTAGGCATCCTGAACCCAGCCGGGAGTTGGACGTCCGGGAAAGGGCATAGATCCTTGTAGGCCACGCTGACCTGGTTGCCCAATCCATGCAGGCTCCTGAAGGATTGCTCCAGGCTTTTGAACTTCCTCATTACCTCATCTTGCTCTGGGACCTTAACCGGCTTTTCAATCTCTGCCGGTACCTCCAAGTGCGGATTGTAGGTATGGGGTTCTGGTGCATTGAATGTGGGTTCAGGGTGATAGTATTACGTATCGTGAGCCTGAAACAACGGCTCGCTGGTTGATCTTTGCAGGGTGGCTGATGTGGGTCCCATAAAAGTGGGAACATTTGGTGTTGGGAGAGGTTGATGGGGTGGTGGAGCTTGGGAATCATGGGGTCTTCTCTCCTGATGATAGCGGTGATTCGGGAGGCTTGTTGAAGGGCCAGAGTGAGGGTATTCCGGCATATGCCCTAGTGGTTCAGGGCTCTTTTGTGCTTTGGCCAAAGCTAACTGCATTGCATTTATCTCCAGTCCCATCCTTTCTATCTTCTCCATCGCTTATTTCAACAACTGGCTTACCGACCTTTCTTCCTCGGTACTATTTTCCGAAGTAGTCATGCTTGTTGGTACTAGTCCTTTGGATCTGGTTTGATAAAGGTGTGCTGCCAAAATGCTTTAACAACTAACTGTCTGGTATTTGTGGAAAACAACAAACTTGTTAGTGTTAGAGTTTAACATATTTGATAATAGCACATTGGGGATGCAATGCTCCTAGGCAGTTAACCATTTCTAACATGCTTTGCTTCAAACACATGCGTCATCCCGGCTTGCTTATTTGCACCTTTAAAGTGCTTTGGGAACCCCTGTATTTCTTTCCATTATTATTTCCTTTTCTTTCTCTTTTTTTTTCTTTTCCTTTCTTCTTTTTTTTCTTTTCTTTTAGTGGCGGTTGAATCTTATGTGGATTGCCTACGTATCACGTCCCCGCGTGAATCAGCCCAGGCGTAGTTCTGCCACAAAGTAAAGACACAAAAATTCTTTTGGAATCATTCAATTCATCACCAAAATTTGCTATTACAAATTACTTATCTCAAACAAAGAACAACAATAGTACAGATTCCAAAGTTCTTAACCTGACTCGATGAAAAGAAAAAGAAAACAACATATGGAAAGACAATAAAGCCAACAAACAAGACTCGAACTAGGGATACATTAAAATTCCAACTTAGGGGCTCGCGAGGCATCGTTCAGCCTTTCCGTAGACTTTGGTGTAAGGCCTCTCTGCAAGCTCTTCAACTCATTCATAATCCGGTGGGCGTAGCCTATGATGGAAGCAAGGAGGGTATCCCGAGGTATTTGCTCACATGCTAGGCATCTCATGTAGATGTAGTGTCCAATCTCATCAATCCTTTCTCGAATGTTGTCTCTCTCAACGAATAATTGCTCTATTCGCCGGTTCTTTAATCCCAGTGCTTGAGCATTGTCGGCGAGTCGATCCTGGAACTTCTCCATTTGTCTTTCCATTCTGGTCATCGCATCGTAACAGTGCCTTCTGTCAGCTTGGGCATCTCGTACTTGTTTGAAGATCCGCTCCTGAAGAGTGGACTTCGTTTTCCTTAATATCTCGATGCTCATTTCAGAATCCCTTATGACTTGTTGCAGATGCTTCCTCCGGGCCATTGTTCCTTTTGCCCATCTGACCTTTATTCTTGCTATGAAAGCTTCCGATCTCTCTAATTCATCTCGGCTTTTGCTGACTTGATTTCTCAACTCTGCTATCAATATTTCGTCGGAGCGACGTTTCTGTCGGTCGCTGTTACTCTTACTGAATTGGCGAATGCGGGCTTTCAGTGTCTGGTTTTCTTTGGCTAATTTGTTCTTTTCACCCTGCTCAGAGGCGACTTGTACGTTGTTCTCAAATATAAGCCTTTCAACTTGTCGCTTTAGCTTCCCGATTTCAGCCCGGTAGCCTTCCTCCCTCCTTAACCAGCCCCACTACTCCTGCGAATCGTCCGTAAATTGTTGGACGTGAGCTCTTTTAGCAGGTCTCTGACAAATCTGGAACCTTCTCTCGAACCAAACATCGTACTTTGGGTCTATCTCACCCTTAGCCAGTTCTCAAACCATAGTCTTGGGCTCCAAGAATCTACATTCGTGCCACAACTTTCTAATCTTTCCTTCGGGAAATACGACTCCTGGGCTCAACTCAATGGCGTGCTTGCTTAGATCTTCATCAGTGGGAATAACTTGAAATATTCCTAGCTGGCGCAATACCCGATGAGGAGCATATGGTTGGATGCTGCGAAGTCCCATCAAAAGAACATGACATTCCTCGGCCGCCATGTATATTACCTAAGTATCAGTCAACCACCCAAATGCCCACTCAATTTGGCCGGCTGTTGTTGACCTCAAACGTGTAAGCCATGCTTCGACACCTTCGAGGAATATGACGCCTGTCATTCGTTTCTCAAAACCGCTGATACAGTTCCTCACGGTCAACCCGAGGTTCATGTATCCTGCTCGGTGACAGAGGTGTTCTTGCATCCACAACTGGAGTAACAAATTGCATCCCTGGAAGAACTTGCCTCCTTCTCGGCATATAGTTAAAGCTCGGTAGATTTCAGACAAAATCAAAGGAACCACAGTGTTGTCAGTTCTTTTGATTGCAACATCGGCCATCCCCACAAGGCCTATCTCTACTTTCTTATCTTTGCGGGGACAGATCACGATTCCCAGGAATGCTTTGATGAACGCCAAAGTACGTCTTGCTTCCCACTTGTTTCTGTTCCCAGCATGAATTAGTCCAAGGTTTGGTTCTTCAAAACCCTGAGGAGTACCATACCGTTGATATAGGAATTGGAGAGCGCAACATCCTCTTGACAAATCATCATTTTGCACCTTCCGACTAATGCTTAGCAAATCCAAAAACGCGTGCGGAGATACTGGCCTTGGTGAAAGTAAATACTGTCCTCTTAGTTTCTCATTTAATCCCGCATATCCGGTGACTTCCTCTAGTGTAGGTGAAAGTTCAAAGTCAACAAAACGGAATACATTGCGGGTTGGGTCCCATAACGGTATTAGAGCTTCGAGGATATCTGTCTTTGGCTTGATATTCAGCAGATTGACAAAACCTCTCAATACTCTTCTCACTATCTCTTTACTATCGACTTCCAGATCATTCCACCACATGTGGAGTTGCAGAGGGACCTCGCTAAAGATTGAGAACGGTTCATTTCAATTTGTGCTCATCCTGCACATTTATTGAGGTAATTAAAGAAAGAAAACTTTTATTAGACTCAAAACAGAACTATCTATATTCGATTTTTTTGAATTTTGAAGATGAAGACCTCGGTATTCAAATACGACCTTTCAGCACTTCAGGGACGAAGATTTTAAGGCTGTTTGGGTCTACCAGTCAAAATCGCAAAAATGGCCATTTTTGTGCAAATTCAGCCTTCCGGCGTCCCTTTCGGGAATACTCGGCTATTTATGGCGAAACAGCCTGACTTGATTTATTTTTCTGATGAAATTAACATTTGACATGTTTTGGTTATTTTTAGCAAAAGGGGAGGTTGGACCCGATTAGAGCTGCCTACGTATCTCACATCCGGTAAGAATCAAACCGGCGTAGTTCGCCCAATTAAACAAACTATTTTGAAGTACTTTAAGCAAAATAAAAATGAAAATAAAATAAGGGCAAAACTATTACCTTGATTTTTTTATTTTTTTTAAAAGATAAAAAAACCACCTATTTTCGCTTCTGTTGACAAATAAACTAAAACAAAAATCAAGACTCTTTTCCCATAACAGAATAAGTTATTATTTCATTTTTCTGCAGATCAGACAAACTAAAAATGATACTTTTTTTTTTTTTAATAAAACAACTATATTAAAAATATTTTTCTCCAAATTTTGTCAGAGTTTCGACACTATTTGGACATTGTTATTATTATTTTTTTCACAACAGAAGATTAACCCTATACGTTGTTTTTTTATTTTTTATTCAAAGCCTGTCGTCATGCAAGTCCAAATAAATAAATGCACAGCATTGAGTAAGATGCATCAGGATGGTCTTTTCTGTTTCAGGTTGCTATTCCTAGACGGACCCAACCCCTGTGTTGAGTCCCCTAAGTCAAAAATGCACATGATGCAGATAAGTGTTCCTACTAGGGATCCGACATGTGGCTTTGTTATACTAGGTTCAGAACCTGGGTGTTTGTTCTAGACCTGGCTTACCCGAGCGGACAGCTCGAGCCGAGGGGGGGCAGCGTACCGGGAATACAGAAGATTCACTGGCTTAGCAACTTGTCCGAACCTCGTTCTAAATTGGGGTTTGACACTATACAGAAAAGAAGTCGTATGAAGTATACCCTTCTTTATGATTCAGAAGACTCAGAGAGGATATGAGTTTCGGCACAATTTATATACAGTTCACAAAATATTAAAGCGGTAAAAGCAGTTAGTTAGCACATTAAGCACAGATCATGTAACAAAAATCAGATAAAGCTGAACATAACAATTTATTCTAAGCTCGATTTCTAACCTTGAACCAGTGGTTCTGGGTTGAGTCCCCAGCAGAATCGCCAGAGCTGTCACACCTCCTTTTTCCGCCCCCGCGAGGGGTGAAGGAGTTTTTCCAATTAAAGGACAATCGAAACGGGGTTTGTTTGTTTATTTCAGAGTCGCCACTTGGGAGATTTAGGGTGTCCCAAGTCACCAATTTAATCCCGAATTGAGGAAAAGAATGACTCTGTATTACAGTCTGCGAACCAGAAATCCGGATAAGGAATTTTGTTAACCCGGGAGAAGGTGTTAGGCATTCCCGAGTTCCGTGGTTCTAGCACGGTCGCTCAACTGTCATATTCGGCTTGTTTGTCTGATTTTATATAATTATGCATTCATGTGCAAGTTTTAACTCTTTACCGCTTTTAATATTATATTTTTTTAAAAAAAAGAATGTGAACATCGTTTAAAACATGTCTTTGGATTGCGTCACATGAAATGCACCCGCAATCCGGAACACATTTTTATTCAATGTTTTGGGATTTGAATTTGGGTCGCATGAAATGCGCACCCGAGTTTTAAGAAGGTAAGATTAATTAAATCGCGCCTAAAGAGTCTAGCGCGTTATTATCTTTGGGGAAAACAGTGAAATTCACTAAACAGTCCATCCCAAATTCTAAGTATTTATTTTGACCAATTATTGAGGGCCCCGCGACTTGCATTTTTATTTGGCGAGGCTCGTCTCGTTTTATTTAAAAGGTCGTCCTATAGTGGCTATGTTTTCTATTGAATTTGTCTCTAATAATGAAAGAAAAACATACCTATTTTATTTACATGCTTGAGAGTTATTATTAAAAGAAATTTCGCACCTAAATAGTTAACATCGAAGATAGACGGGAACATGGGGGCTAGCACAGTTTTGGGGGCCCAGGTCCAGCATACCGGACACGGAACTGGACCGGGGCCATTTCTAAATATTTTTTTTACGTCCGACCTACGACTTACTTTTACATTTTTAGTATTCACAATAAGGCGGCAATGGAATAGACAACTAAAAAACTCCTTTTATGCCTCTAAATAAACAAACCTGTTAATTAAAACAATTTAAATAACTGATTAATTAGCCTAAAGCCTTTATACGTATATGAAACATGCTTTGCACAAAAATGAGCTGAAATAACAGAATGCTATCATTACATTATTGGTTCTTGTAGAATAACATGCGAGGAGTTCTATATACTATTACTGCTTGATACTCAATTGTACATAGCAAAACTACTACATGCTTCTAACAAATGAAACTATATATCCTTTTACACAACTTAAAATTTCAGAATACATGAAACCAAACGTTAAAATTTCAGTTCTTCATCTCATATTCATGCTTCAAATTTTCAGACCTACAACAGCCATGATAAAGTTGTGTACCTGGTAGAAGAACAAAGATACAGTGGAAAAGAAGTCAGCAGTGATAGCAGCAGTGCAACAACAACACAAGCAGCACTCAGCAACCAAACAAACCCAGCAGGCAGATTCAAGAACCAAAAGACAAACCCCAGCCAGAAAAATCCAATGACAGCCAAACAGGGAAACCAGCGACAGGTTTGAACCAAAAACAGAAAACCAGGAGTAACTTAATGGAACAGTACTCAGCAAGCAGAAAACTAAACAGGGGCAAGCAACAGGGATTTATGATTTTTGTTAAACACTCAAAGTCAAAGACAAGTTGAAGTTTTTGATGTAAAGCTTAACCTAGAATGAGGATCAAACAGCCCTCACACTCTTGTTCCTTTCCTTTTCAATTCTGAAGTCTTTTTCCTCTACCTTAATATCTGATTTTTCTGCCCTTAAACTCTGATGTCTAACCCCTTAAAACTCCCTTAAATGAGCCCTTTTATAGGCTGAATACAAGCCAGCCCCAGGCTGCCTCGTTTCCCCCAGCCCTCAACTCTGCCCATAACTCCTTTAAACTAATCAAAAATGCCCAATACCCATCCTCCTGACAGCCTCTTAGCATGTGTTTTCTGCCCAAAGGCATGGGCAGCCTATCATATTTAATTAACCCATGCTACCAAGTTTGGTTCCCCACTATTGCATTAGTTTAATGTTATTTTAGTACCCTATTGTCAGCCCATCTTAAACTACTCATTTCTGCTCTTTTCCCAACCCAAACTACCCCTGTTAGCTCCTAATTATTACTGTATTACCCCACTGCAGCAGTAGGACATTTTGAACTTCTGCAAGTTCAAATTCAAGCTGCCCCAAACTGAATTCTAGCTATTATAGTGCAGCTACAATTCATTCGCAGATAATGTCAGACAATCAACTAAACGACAATGATTCGATCAGTCATATGAAGCTATGCAAATCAGAATTTTTGTACATTCAGTCTTATGAAACTAATCGACATCATTTATCTAATCGACTACACTAATTATAACATAGAACAAACAGTCGACCAAACAAACAATACAAATAAGGCATCAACTGTCTTTGACAATTTTGCACGACACAGGGAAACTACAGGCATTATCGATTCGACGATATTAATCAAATTGAAATATGTATATCACTAAACGTATTCAACCATAAATAGAATAACAATCGACCGAATAAAAGGTCTTACGGATATGGAGAACAACTGACAGAAAATCCCAGAAATAACAAACAAACTAATTAACCATGCTGATAAACTAAAATAATACTAAAACAACAACAAAAAAGGAAAAAGGAACTCACTCTGAAAAGCTTAAACACAGACGACCCAGGCCCGAGCTGGATTTGCCCATTTGAGGTCGAACAGATCTTAATCGAGGTGTTCTCGACCGAGAACACTTCGATTAAGGTCTATTAGACCCCAACCCTCCGTTTAATCTGGCCAGATTCCAAAAATTCTTGTGTTCTAGGGTTCGAACAGTCAGATTTAGGGTTTTGGGATTTGTGGGTAGATTCGGACCAAACCATGCTTGGTTTGGTCACGAGTGAGGGCAGGGTAGTGGCTGGTATGAATCCGGGGTGGGTTGGTGTAGATCGGGGTTTTCCTTGGATCTTCAAATCAAGATTCGAGATGAAGGGGGATGATTCGAGGTTAGGGGGTAACAGATTTGGGTTTAGGGAGTGAAGGAGGTGCTATGATGTTAGAGGGGTGACCGGCGGCGTAGATGCCGCCGGGTTTCAGGCAAAGGGAGCTCAGGGCGACTAGGGTTTGGGAGGTCTGGGTTTGGGTTTGGGTTTGGGACGATGAAGGGGGGCGTTCGGATGGGGGCGTGGGGTAAGGGTTTGAGTTTATATACGTAGTGGATGGTTAGATCTTGGCCGTTTGATAAAGTGAGATCGAGGTCCAGGATCTTTCACTTAATGAGGAACGGTGTCGTTCCACCTAAAAGGAGGTCGGTCTGGTCCGGGGTTGAACGGGTCGGGCATATGGGAAAGGCCTGAGGCCGTTGGATGGGATTGGGTTAAGGGTTGAGATTAGACGGCCCTATACGGCGTCGTTTGGGTAAGTGATTGGCCTGATCTGGGCCGTTCCTCTGAATCAATCAACGACTCAAAAGGGTGATGCCAATACGGCGTCGTTTGGGGCGTCTCTAAGAAGACCTGGTTTGGACTGGGTCGTTGCAAATTGGTTTGGGCCTGATTTTTAAATTTTGGCCCAAATTCGGTATTTTCCTTCTTTACAACTAGACAAAATTCCTAGAAACCAAAATTAAACACACAAATATTAATTAATACCCCACAACAAATATCACACGAATAAAACATTTTAGTAAAATTACGATGACAACAAAATGCATATTTTTGTGATTTTCGCTTTTAAATAACCAAATTATAATCAACTCGTTCCTAAATGTACCAATTATTCCTAAATGCATGCAACATATATTTTTTGTATTTTCTAACTATAGTGAGGTGAGCATTTACGGACAGAACAATTATCAAAATGTCACATAAATCCTCAAAATTGTACCCGAAGGTAACTTGTTTTATTTTTTTTCCGATTTCTTTTGGAGTAGCTTCCGTGAAGCAAAAATCACATGCTCACAGTGTTCACTGTATAGCTTGTGACACCTATGCTTTGCAAGCCTACATAGGGTACAAGATCGAATAGAATTCATTGGATGGATGCCCGGGCATTGAGAAGGAAGGATGCTTTCAGAGGCGAAAGGCCATGGGGAGATACCGTCTATGATCCATGGATCTCCGATCGGGAAACCGTATCCAAGCTCCATGGCTAGACTGCACTCTTTGAACTTTTCAAACTTAGCGAACTGAAGCATCTTAGTAGCTAAAGGAAGGGAAATAAATTGAGACCCCGTTAGTAGTGGCGAGCGAGAGCGGATTGGGGGTTTGAAGAAAAAACAAACACGAAGCTTCGTTCCTCAGCAAAGTGTTCACTTCTTTTTCGCCAGGTTTCATTCGATTGGTTGTGGATTGGATGATGGAAAAACCAGCAAGCTACGACTTCAAAGCTTACCTTATTTAGAAAAAGAGAAAGGGCTTTTTTATAGATGTTGAGGTTGAGTAAGGGGGCGGATCTTGAAGAGCAAAGCGAGCCGCGCTAGCCTAGCAACATTTTCCAGCAGCAAGTTACAGTCTAACGACCCCCTAACCTAGGTTTGGGCAAAAACTCCAAAATCCAAAACGTTGGTTAGGGTTCCAAACCTTTCTCTAATAAAAAGGTAAGATTTCAAGCCACCGCCCTTTAAAGGAGCGGGCACAGTGAACTGTAATTATGAAAAGATTGGAAGATCTGGCCAAAGAAGGTGATAGCCCTGTAGATTCGTTCTCATGGTTTGATCCTTCCCAGTAAAACGCGGCATGTTCGAATTCTGATCGCTTTTATGCGAGAAAGGGGGACCACCCTCTAAGCCTAAGTATTCCTCAATGACCGATAGTGTACAAGTACTGTGAGGGAAAGGTGAAAAGAACCATATTTAGGGAGTGCAATAGAGAACTGAGATTCGATGCGAACAATCAGTCGAAGAAGTGGAGCTTAGAGCCTTACTTTATGTAAAGCGCACTTACTCTAACATCGTACCTTTTGCATGATGGGTCAGCGAGGAAATGGGAACAATGACTTAAGCCATTAGGTGTAGGCGCTTTCCAGAGGTGGAATCTTCTAGATCTTCCTATTTGACCCGAAACCGATCGATCTAGCCATGAGCAGGTTGAAGAGAGCTCTAACAGGCCTTGGAGGACCGAACCCACGTATGTGGCAAATATGGGGATGACTTATGGCTAGGGGTAAAAGTCCAACCAAGATCGGATATAGCTGGTTTTCCGCGAAATCTATTTCAGTAGAGCGTATGATGTCGATGGTCCGAGGTAGAGCACTCAATGGGCTAGGGTGGCCTCAGTTTGCCTTACCAACCCCAGGAAAACTCTGAATACAGGCCTAGATCGTTTGTATAGACAGACCTTTTAGGTGCTAAGATCCAAAGTCGAGAGGGAAACAGTCCAAATCGTACACTAAGGTCCCTAAGCAATCACTTAGTGGAAAAGGAAGTGATCGAGTGATGACAACCAGGAGGTGGGCTTGGAAGCAGCCATCCTTTGAAGAAAGCGTAATAGCTCACTGGTCTAGCTCCATGGCACAAAAAATGTATCAGGGCTCAAGTGATTCACCGAAGCGACGAGACCTTGAAAGCTTCTTTTTCAAGTATCAGTAGCGGAACGTTCTGTCAATCGGGGAAGGTTTTTGGTGACAAGACCTAGAGATATCAGAAGTGAGAATGTTGCACGAGTAACGAATATCCTGTGAAAAACACGATCGCCTGCTAGTGGAAGGTTTTCTGCGTTCAGTCAATCTACCAAAGTGAATCGGTCCCTAAGGAACCCCTGAAAGGGCTGCCATCTGATGGGTACACGAAAGTGACGAAGTTGCTTTGACTACAGAACCATGCCTGTCTGTTGGAGCGAATTGGATGATCAGGACGAGGGCTACCCCCTCTTCCCCTCACTCTCCTTTCCCTAATATGAACCTTGAGTCATCAAAGCCTTTCTGACTCGGGCTGGCCTAGTCGCCCTACGCGACTGGCACTTCAAAAGGCGAAACTCTCGGTCGTAGTTTGGCGACCTATCTTCAGTAGGGGTCTTTAGTCTTTTGATTAGAGTAGGGGTCGTGAGAGAGCAGAGCGTACCACCCTGCTATAGTCACGAGTCTGTTTATAGTCGCAACTGTTGTCATAGTCAACAAGGTTGAAACTTCCAGGAAAAAACTTTGAATTGGGAGGGCGATCCTCCCGGTGAATTGACCGTGCCCCAAACCGATACAGGTGAACAAGTAGAGTATATTAGGGTGCTTGAGAGAACCATGTCGAAGGAACTCGGCAAAATGACCCCGTAACTTCGGGAGAAGGGGTGATCTCATATCTTTTGATTAGGAAAATGGCACATACCAAGGGGTAGAGACTGTTTATTAAAAACACAAGACTCTGCTAAGTGGTAACACGATGTATAGAGTCTGACACCTGCCCGGTGCTGGAAGGTCGGAAGGAGAAGTGTTATAAGCTTTGAATAGAAACCCCGGTAAACAGCGACAGTAACTCTAACTGTCGTAAGGTAGCGAAATTCCTTGTCGCATAAGTAGCGACCTGCACGAATAGTGTAACGACTGCCCCGCAGTCTCCGACATGGACCTGGTGAAATTGCATTCTCCGTGAAGATGCGAAGTACCAACGGCTAGATGGTAAGACCCCGTGCACCTTAACTATAGCTTCGCAGTGACAACCTTAATCAAATTTGTAGGATAAGTGGGAGGTGGTGACACACAACGACCAATCCTGAAACACCACTCTTTCATCTAAGGATGCCTAACCACCGCACTGATCATTCGGGGGAAGGCGGGACACTGTGAGGTGGGTATTTTATCTGGGGTGGATGCCTCCTAAAGAGTAACGGAAGTGGGCTCAAGCTAAGATTCTGCTCGTGAGCGTAATGGTATAAGCCTGCCTGACTGTGAAACCGACTGGTCGAACAGAGACGAAAGTCGGCCATAGTGATCCGGGAGTCTCGTGTGGGAGGGCTCTCGCTCAATGGATCTAAGGTATGCCGGTGATAACAGGCTGATGAATCCCAAGAGCTCTTATCGACGGAGTCGTTTGGCACCTCGATGTCAACTCATCACATCCTGGGGTTTAAGAAGGTCCTAACGGTTTGGTTGTTTACCGATTCAAGTGGTATGTGAGTTGGGTTTAGAACGTTGTGAGACAATTCGGTTCCCATCTATCCTTGGTGTTAAAGGGAGAACTGCAAGGAGCTAACCCTAGTACGAGAGGACTGGGTTGGGCTAACCTATGGTGTATCGATTGTTATGCCAATAGCAGCGTCTGGTAGCTAAGTTGGTATGGAAGAACTGCTGCTCCGCGGGAAATACTTCTCGGGCGAGGTTTTTGAACATAACTTCGATAGGCGAGAGGTGTAAGCACCGCGAGGTGTGAAGCAATCTCATACTAAATGAAACGACTTTCACTTTCCATAAATAAAATGAAAGAAAGTCAACATATTCCTGAAATTGCGGTCAGTCTCGCTACCTCTTTAGTTGTCGTCCCCTACTTGCTCATTCGCAATTACTACCACAAGAAGGTCGGCCCTATCTCTAAAGGGTCTTATGCACTCCATGACTTTCTTATGTTATGGGGTGTCGAAGATTGAATTTAGCTGCCAACCCTAGTCAGCAAGCTGAAAAACTTTCTCAAGAACATGGAGAGCGGGGACTCTTTAACCTGGCAAAATATAGATAAAGAAATGAAAAAATGGGGGGGTCGTGGTCTATGCTGAATTCTTTTTCTTTTCTTAGATATATTGAATGGAAAATGGGTACTTGTGTTGTGGTTTTCGTAGTTGCAAGAATTTTTTTTCGAGAAAAGGTCCCCTCCATCAATATCATAATTGGGTCAACCAGGCCAGATCATGAGTGAATAGAAAAAAAATGTACATAGCTGTTCCAGAATAATTCTACCACTTCTACTAGGAGTAGCCTTTTTAGTGCTAGCTGAACGTAAAGTAATGGCTTTTGTGCAACGTTGAAAGGGTCCTGATGTAGTGGGATCGTTTGGATTGTTATAACCTCTAGCAGATGGTTTGAAATTGATTCTAAAAGAACCTATTTCACCAAGTAGTGCTAATTTCTCCCTTTTTAGAATGGTTCCAGTGGCTACATTTATGTTAAGTTTGGTTGCTCGGGCCATTGTACTTTTTGATTATGGTATGGTATTGTCAGATCCGAACATAGGGCTACTTTATTTGTTTGTCATATCTTCGCTAGGTGTTTATGGAATTATTATAGCAGGTTGGTCTAGTAATTAGGGGGGCGGTCGTTCGGTTGCCTATGATACTAGGACCAATAGGTTCAAAATGGGTTTGTGCCGTAGGTGTTGAACGATCTACTCTACACAGGTGTGGGCTTACAAGGCTAGGTCTCATAAACCCTTTCTTTCATTTATCAATAGGGCCCTGCACTGATTGGTCACTTTTCTGGGCCGGGATCGATAACTGGAAGTCATAAAAAAGAAATCTTTCTCTTCGCACCTCAGATGAAGAGGAAGGGTTGCTTGTCAAGCTGGCCTATATATAATAATAATAAATTTCTTTCTATTTTATATTATTATATAATTATAAGAAAAATAAAAAGATTCGCTTTCTTTTAACCGGCTCCTTCTTCTTTGTTAATGCTACTAAGGACCTATAGGTTTGCCTACTTTACTTATTAGATAATAAGAATGGGTTTTTCAAACAAAAAAGAAAAGGCCCTACATAGTTGACTGACAATGAAAAAGGCTTGCAAAACTAAGTAGGGCCTGAGGCCTCCTGCGAATTCGTAAATTTGAGGACCGTGCCGCAACAAAAGGATGGTCCCCTATGCATTTCATTTTTTCCTTAAGAGGAAAAAAGTACCCCCATCATAGTGAACCTCTCATTATGATCAAGATGAGGTAGAAGCCTCCCCGGGGGGGGGGGGAGAGGGGAGCGAATCGAATTAGAGTTTCCTTAGGTAGCCACCGACCTACAGTTATCCTTAAACTTTCGTGCTTGGTGGAGAAGAAGTGAACAAAAGTACGCTCGCTTGCTGTCTTGTTCTTTATCGTGAACTGGGATCGCTCACCAACTAGGTCAGATTAGAGCAAGATTTTATGAGAACATATTCCACATATTCGGGGACAAGGGGCGGAACGACCTCTCGATCTACTTACTGTATCCCAGGGAGAAAAGCGTCATCTAGGCGTTCCCTGTTGCTCCGATCTCCCCTACGCCTAGGACGTTGTCTAGGCTAAGAGCCATAGTTAGTTGTTGTTTCCATTTGGTTTTTTCTTCCTCGTTGTTGATACCGGCAAGACCCAGCCAGATGATGTCTGCTGGTTGGTAGTGAGAGGACTCTTAGTACCTGCATACCCAAAAGAGGGCGCTGGTTAAAAAATAATCATTTGAAGCGGGAAAGGAGTCTATCTATCTGCCTAGCTTTGGTAGATTTCCCTCAACGCAATCCACAGAAATTCCACGAATCCCTTGGTGGATAAGTCCAACGACTCAGCAGTAGTGCGGAATTGAGTTTCTTGTCTGGTGGATCTGATCAATAGTTAGGGGGCAATACATACCAAAAGGTTCGAAGAAGGAAGGCGCATAAGAGTATATAACCAACCTACCCTTCTGTATAACCTATTCACATTAGCGAAGCGGTTGGATGCATAAGGGAAGTGCGCGTTTGTGAGACCTTAGTCGGGATGCATAGGTGAGTCAACCTACGAGCACAGAAGATCATGGTACCGCTACCCCTCTCTAAGTAAAGGTAAGATTCTTAGCCCTGTAGATGACTCCATCTAAAATACAATAGGGACAACCGTTTTCGGCTGCTCGTTTCATATCTTGAAGAAAGAGTAGGCTTAAGTAATGTAATAAGGGTCAGGTCAATAATAGCTATGCTATTGCCCTACTGATTTAAGGCCTCCACCCGATCCTGAATGCACATTTTTTCGGGTTCATCTTCAATTGATGTTTTCTTAACCTTTCAAAGACCTTGTGTAAATTTTCGATATGGTCGGTTCTTTCTTTTGAAAAGACTACCAAATGATCACGTAAGGCTCGCATATGTTATGTAGGAGGTCACTGATAATTTGTGTCATCGCTCTTTGATATGTTGCACTTTCTTTTTCTTTTTTTTGGGCATATCGTAGTAAGGAAAGGAAGTGAGGGCACTCATTCAAATCGAATAGCTGAAACTACTATAACTCCTATTTTTCTGCTTTAAGAGAAGCCTTCTAGCTCGTTTTAAAGCGTTGAAGAGAGAGATAGGACATTCTAAAGATAGTTGTTGAGGAAGCATCTGATTTCTAACTACGAGTCCGTTTTCAAGCTAACTGAATGCCTATATGCTGCTAGTTCTGTTCCACTATCTGCTTTTACTGCTCTCGTTGCCGGTGTGACAGTCTGAGTAGACGGTGCTCTCTTTCCTCTTGCTGTTGGGGGTTCATAAATGGTGCTATTGAATCTGCAGTTAAGGGAATATCACCAGTTCTTGGAATAAGAGCTCTGGGACTTCATGGCTTTGAGAGAGGTTTAGCCTAGCCCTAAGCCTTTTCGGAAGAGAATGCTTCTTTGACAGAGCTTCAAGAAAGAAGGAGGAAGACCCTTTTTCTCCAATGGATCACTTAGTCGGAATAAGCAGGCTTGGGTTGATGCGGAATAAGCCATTTTTTCCCTGTTTCCAAGGAAAGGTGTCGAAGGAATAGGCACATTTAGAGCTGTGGGACTTGAAGGAATAGAATGCCCCGTTAGAATGGGCAGGGATAGTCGATCATTGGCTTAATTTCCTGGGGGACTCTAGTATTAAAAATTCCCAGTATTTCGTCGTGAAAGTATCACATTTAGATTGTTCTTATTAAAGGAAAGAGCCGAATAGACAAAGGGTTTACATGACCGCTCGCTTTGGACAAGATGCCATAGTATAAGAAGAAAACCTTTGCTTGCAAAGATGACTTTCTCGCTTTCCTTTGTGAGGGAGGTTTGTGCACATGAATTAATAGTCAAAGTATAAGGAAGATGACATAGAGCATAGAATGAGACTTGCTTCTTAACAGATATGGAAATTTATTTATTTAGAAAAAATCATTTTTTCTAGATAATAATTTTTTTAGATAATAGAATAATAATAATAATAATAATAATAATAATAATAATAATAATAATAATAATAATAATAATAATTTGTTTCGGATTAATGCGTATTGCACTATTTCATTCGTATTGCTTCAAGTTTACAGTTTTACCAGTTTGGATATTAATACGTACTATACTATAGTCAATTTTTCTAGATTTTCTTATTTGTTTCACCATTAATGCTTTTCTTATCAAACCAAATTATATATCCTAAGAGGTTTGTCAGCTTAAAATCATTTTATATATATGAATTTAAAAATTTATTAAATTAAATTATTTTGCTAATTATTTAATTCAAAGACTTAATTATTTATCTTCATTATTAATGAAGTACTTTATTTTTGTTGATTCAAGTTCGTCATTGACTTAAATGCAATTATAATATTATCCAATAAAAATTATGTTAACGAAGCGTAAAAAAATAATTTGAATATATGCATAAAGCTAACGTCTACTCTTGGATAGTCTATTTTGACTATATAAAGTCTTTAGGTGAATTCAATTCTTGAATATTAGGAATTTTAAATATTTCAGATAAGAAAAAATTATTAATTTATATTTTAGTTGATTGAAATTCCTAAATATTAGTTACACAATTAAATTACAATTATACTTTTATCCAATATAAAATATATTTTAACACATAAAAAGTTGAATGATATTTCGATAGAGACTTTGTGCTTTTAATATGTGCGTGTATTCCGTCTCAAAAAATACATATTTTAAGAAAAATTAGCTAAATACTTTATTAACAATTATGTTTGAGTTATAAAATAAGTTGAAGAAAAAAGTGTGAGTTCTTAAAAATGATGATTGTTGATCCTATTTAGCAACTTATTAAATGAAGAAACAATAATAATAAGTCCTCACATCAATATTCTCAGCTTAATATTTATAATTTCATCACTACAATTTTATAAGTTATCGTGCTTTCTTTTTACTTTTATCAAGAACACATAAATTCTTAAAATTTAATAGTTTCTAAAAACCTTTTGAAAATTATATGTTCTTAAGTTTATTCTAAAACACATACACAAGGTCTTTTAACAGACAACAGATCTTTTTTTTCTCGCAAGAAAATTGTAAATTATTTTATTTTTTTTCAATAATAAATACTATAAAATTATAAAACAACTAAAGAAAAAACAAATAAATTTTGAGAATTTGGCCAAACAAGCTCTACGTTGGAGGGATAAGGGTGTAGAATATTATCAATGAGAATAAATCTTGTATTCAGATGGAAAAGTCATTGTACAACATTAAAGTTCTGACACGACCCAATCGCAGAATCCGGTCCTGATGGCGCCTCTCATGAAGACAAGGCCAGCCAGACCAAAACGGAATACCTCTTTTAAATAGTTAATCATCATAACAGTAATAACATATAATATAATACTCATAAATTGCAGAATTTAACGATAATAACAGCAGGAACCATCCCGACACATCCCAAACCGAGGTATCACAAGTCATGAGCTATTACAGAATCTGCTATAGGTCTACAAAGTACGGAATCCGATACAACAGTTTGAAGAAAACATAAGTGATAGAGGATAAGAGAGACAAGGGGTTGCGGACGTCAACAGCTACCTCGTAACTCCAAATCACTGCCTAGCCTGGAAGGAATCAGCGCTCAGGTGCGGACTCTGCTATACCTGAATCTGCACACATGGTGCATGAAGTAATGTGAGTACTCCGACTCAGTGAGTAATAATTACAAATAATGGCTGAAAGCATGAAAACACGTAAAGGCACAAAGCAGTTCCATATCAAGCAGTAAAATCACTTAAAGCAGTATATTAGTGAAGAAATCAAATGATATTCCTTTTTAAAACAAGTAAAACAGGTAATTTAACACGTAATTAACAAGTAGAAATCCGCCCCTCGGGCACAATATCAATCGCTCAGCATAGTATCAGCCCCTCGGGCTCACTCTCAGTACAGTATCAGCCCCTCAGACTACCTCACAATCACTCAGCATAATAGTCAGCCATTGTTACCTGACCAACTTTCATCAAACAGTGTCATTGTTACCACTATTTCAAATCACATGGGTACCCACGCTCATTGTGGGTGTGCAGACTCCGGAGGGGCCCCTTACGGCCCAAGCGCTATATTAAGCCACCTCGTGGCATCATCACTCAGCATATCCTCACATCACTCAAGCCACCGCATGGCATAAATAGTATCTCAGGCCCTCAGCCTCATATCACTCAGCATATCCTCACATATGGCCCTCGGCCTCACTCAGTCCAGAAATCATCATAAGCCCCTTGGACATTAGTAAAACAGGGCATTAGTAAAACAGTAGTTCTCAGCCCAAAACATGATGTAGAAATATCATTTTAGTTTCAAATCTGAGTAAAATTGGCTGAGTTTGTAAAATAGTAGATATCAACAGGATTGAGTTCAAATAATAAGTCAAGTAGTAAGGAAACAGTGATAAAAATCCCCGAAGGGTTCAAATAGTTGGCACGAAGCCCAAATATGGCAATCAGCCCAAATCATGATGGTAACAAATGAATTTCAGTCAAATATTCGGTAAAATCATCAATCGGGATGGACCAAGTCACAATCCCCAGTAGTGAAAAACCCCACGCTCATCATCCAGCGCGTATCTTGCCTCAATATAGTACTACGATGTGCAATCCGGGGTTTCAAACCCTCAGGACATCATTTACAACCATTACTCACCTCGAACTGGCTAATTCTCTAGCTCGCGACGCCTTTGTCCCTCGAATTGGCCTCCACGCGCGTCGAATCTATCCAAAATCAGAACGAATACATCACAATATGCTAAGGGAACAAAGCCCAAGCGAAAACATTCGAAAAATATCAAAAATCTCAAAATTAGCAAAACCCGAGCCCCGGGCCCACGTCTCTAAATCGGGTAAAATTTACATTTTCAGAATCCTCATACCCTCACGAGTCTAACCATACCAAAATTATCCAATTCCGATACCATTTGGTCATTCAAATTATCATTTTATATTTTTGAAAGGTTCCACAATTTTCTTCCCAAATTCCATCTCAAATCACGAATTAAATGATGAATTCAGTGATAGATTCATGTACTCTAACCAAATCTGAGTTAGAATCACTTACCCCGAACAATTTCTTGAAAAATCTTCGAAAAATCGCCAAAATTCGAGCTCTCTAGGTCAAAATATCAAATAAAACCCAAAACCTCGTATTTATAGAGTACCCCTCGGATTCCGACACCGCTGACCGCACAAAAATGACCGCGGTCCGTACAAAACCAGCGGGGTCCATGCAAAAACGACCGCGGCCGTGTAGGTCTTGCTCTGCAGGGACATACTTTAGTAATCTGGCCATAACTTTCCCTACAGATGTCCAAATTGCAATATCTTTACCTTTCTAGAAACTAAATACGAAGGGCTACAACTTTCGTTTTTGAATCACCTCAAAATCCCTTGTGGATCAAAAGATATGAGCTTCTGAAGTAGGACCAGCAACCTGCAGTCTTCACGACCGCGGCCGCGGCCACTTTGACGTGGCCAGCGCGCCCAGCGCGAAAAGGAGCGCGGTCCGCGCTAGAACTACTGCTCCCTCCATTTTTCTAAGTTCCGGGGTGTCCGTACTCGCTCAAAACTCATCCGAAACACACCCGAGGCCCCCGGGACCTCAACCAAAAGCACCAACACATCCTAAACATTATTGAACCTCGTTCCAATTATCAAAACACCTTGACTAACACCAAAATCATCAAATCACATCGAATTCAAGCCTATGAATCTCAAGAACTTCCAAATTCCATTTTTGATAAAAAATCCAACCAAACCATATCCGAATGACCTCAAATTTTGCAGACAAGTCCAAAATGACATAACGAAGCTACAGAAACTCTCGAAATTCCATTCCGACCCTCGGATCAAAATCTCACCTATCAACCAGAATTCGCCAAAATACTAACTTCGCCAATTCAAGCCTAATTCTATACCGTACCTCCAAAACCACTTCTGATCACTCTCCTAAGTCACAAATCACCTCCCGAAGCTAACCGAACCATCGGAACTCACATCCGAACCCTCTAACATATAAGTCAACTCCCGGTTGACTTTTTCAACTTAAGCCTTCTTAAAAGAGACTAAGTGTCTCATTTCTTACCAAATCCTCTCCGAACTCGAACTTGTGAGCACGTGATTTTTGCCCTGCGAAAACTACTCCCAAAAAAATTCAAAATAAAATAGTTTTGAGTTTTTTGTGATTTATTTGCATTTGTCTGTGCATGTTTATTTTATTTTAATAAAGGGAAAATACAAAAAAATAATGTAGGTGCATATGCATATAGGAATTAATCTTGCATTTTTTTAGAATTAATTAATCATTGGTTTATATAAAATGAAAAAATATAAAAAATACGTCTAGGATTCAATTTTATAATTTTCAGGGTTAAAATCATAAATTATTCGGCAATAATTGGAAAATCATAAAAATATGCATTTTTATATTTTTATGTTTAACTGTGTGATTTTGTACTTAACCTAATGTTATTTAAGTTAATTTGGTTTTAAGAATTTAATTTAGGAATTTTTTTTAGGTTTTGGGAAACAAGGGAAAGAAACAAAATGAAAAATGATGAGAAAAAACTCAGACCAGGCCAAGTTCAACAGGCCCAAATCGATGCCCTTTTTACCCGGTCCAATTAGGCTGGCAATACGACCATCCAAATGACGTCGTTTTTGTCACTCTCAATCTGGGTCGTTGATCTCACTTGATCAACGGTCCAGATCAACTCCTCTGTCACCCGACCCGTTCCCATCCAAGACCGATCCGGTCTCAAGGGTAAACGAAGCGACACCGTTTTCATTTATGAATGGATCCAAGCCATTGATCCCATCAGATCGAACGGCCTAGGATTCATCCCACCCTTTCATATATATATTTCAAACCATACCCCCCCCCCCCCAAAGCCATACCCCTCTTCGCCTTCGTCTCTGACCTAGAGACAGGCCCCAAACACCCGCCGCCTTCAACCACCGTGCTCCGCCCACTGGAAATTGCCTCACGGCGGTTCCGGTGGTCCAAACGACCCCATCTTCTCACCACTGATTCCCCTCGACCTCCCCATTCCGAATTCCTAACTCTTATCCCTCGAATCCCAGCCGTGTGCTTCGAATATTAGATTGAAAATCAGGCAGGAACCCTATCTCGTCCAATGGCCTCCAATTTCACACCACAGCTTCCCCAAGTCTTCCTTGTTCCAATCCCATGCTCATTTCCCTTCGAATCAAGCCCAAGCGTTTCGAATATTCATTCAAAGGTCCAAACCCTAGCGCTGCCACAAGATTCTCTGGTGGCGGCGCCACCTCCCAAGCCATCCCTAACTAACACCCAGTAACCTCCTTGACTCCCTCACCCCAAATCCCACCCAGGTTCTGTCCAAATTTTGTTAGAGCCGTTCGAATTTCAGATCGAAGGCAAACCCTAGAGGAACCAACTTTAGACTGTGTACGAGGTTAAAGGTTTGAGGTCTTAACCGACTTTAGTCGTCGGTTAAGGTCCGTTTTGGCTTCAAAATTTCAAAACGAAGTGTCAATGAGAATGGGGTTCATTTGGGTTTCTGATTTTTGAGGTATTTCTCCTCTTTTCCTTTTTCTTCTTTGATTATTGTTTGTTATTTGCCTAATTAGGTTTCCTTGTTATGTTTGTCAATTAATCCTCCTCCTCTTTCGGACCTTTTTCTGGTCCAGTTTTTCTCGTCTTGGTCAATTGGCATATGTTGCATTGTTTAAGTATGTTTGTCTTTTTAGTTTGGTTGTAAGGGTCAGTGCCCGTAATGTTCTTACACAAAAACTGTGTCTAGTCTTGTAATTGGTTACTAGTATTACTAGTTCAAATGATCTCACTTTTTGTGATGTCTGATTCCTTGTTTGTTTTGTTGTTCATCATTTTACATATAAATTCAGTTATGTTCATCCAATATGTGACAGTATTTCATTCATTTTGTTTGATTTAGAATTGTGAACATAGTTAGTCATTCCCATGTATCTGTGTCAATAATGGTCTGAAATTTGACCTTGGTAGTTCAATATGATTTTGTTCAAATGCATTGGTCTTTATTTTTATGCTATTTGATCTGACCTGAGTTCTAGTTTGAATTACTGATTGAATTAGATAAGTTGAATTGGTTATAGCTGATGGCTTTGGTACAGATTGAAAGGGGTTGAGGTAGGATAATTCACAGGGGTTAAGGGGGTAATTTGGGAATTGAAAAGTTTAAAAATGGTCAGTTTAAGTGTTCTGTCCAGTAAGTACTAATTAACATTAAACTAATACATTTGTTTAGTGCTAATGGGGAACAAGACATAGTGGTAGGGGAAGGTTTAAAGGAAGTGGATTAAGAAATAGGTGCACATACCTATTTGAATTTAAATAAAGAAAAGACAAGGGTAGTGGGGAACAAGTGAATTAAAAGGAGAACAAAACATGTAGTAGTGGAGGAGGAATATCATGGGCAGAAATACTTTCTTAATTAGCTTAATGCTCCTAAGAGCTGAAAAGTGAATAAAGTTTGGCTATAAATAAGAGGAGCTTTAGACAGTGTGAGGGGGTTCTTTTTTTTTTTAGTCTTTGAGAGAGTTTCCCTTCTTGAATCATTTTTCTGAGAACTGGAACTCATAGAGAGATTTGAGGATCAGTTGTCCTGAGAGCTTTTAAAAACTGAATTCTTCTACACTTTAGAACCTTAAGAGAGCTTGAGAGAGTGTTTTAGACAATCAGCTCACACTGTTGCATTGATTGCAAGAGCAGAAATAGTTCAAATCTCTCTGTTCCTGTTCTGTACTTGGGTGTTCAGGACACTTGAAGGAATTTGGTGATTTATTTGAGGGCTGTTGGGTATTATCTGATTGTTGAAAGGTGTTCTATAACTGTCTAGTCTAATTCCTAGTAGATTCAGTGTTTTGGTTAAGCTTCTTTCTTCCTGGGCTTTGCGACTGTGGTTTGGTCTTGAGCTTGGCCCGGTTTGTTGTTGTTGACTGTCAACCTGTTGGTGTTATTGTTTGTTGCTACTACTGTTGTATTGCTGTGGCTGATCTCTTCTTCTTCCATTGTAACTGATTTCCAGGTATACAACTGTAACTTTGGCATTTGTAAGCTGAAAACATGGAGTTTGAATATACGTGAAGAGTTGAAATTTTGTTTTGGTTTCTATATGAGTGATGTATTTAAATTACTCAGTCATTGTTGTTAGTATATAGGTCCCTATTAGTATGTAGTAAGTGGACTGAAATGGAGTTGTATGAGAATTATTTTTAATATAGTTCATACTGAAACATGTTAGCATCTGGTAACTGATTCCTGTAGTTAAAAATGAGCTTGTTGGGCTGTTAAATTAATTGGGACTGTGACTGTTAGATTACTGGATCATTGGATTCTGTTCGACTAAGTTTGAATGTCAGTTTTTATGCCAATGGTTAATTCTGGAAAGTACCACATCAATTGAAATGAAAAGGAAAGTATAGAATGTAAATAGTATTGGAATTCGGTTAAAGCGTCGACTGTAGGCATTAGCTAGTTAGTTTAGTGCGTGTGTTCAGTTTAAACACTTAAAGCTAGAAATAACTGGAGTTAGCATTCTACTTTGGAACCTGTGATATTGTGCTTGCATTAAGGGCCATTGTTCAAATTGGTAATAACAGTCATGTAAATGTCGAACTAGATGTTAGGATGGCAGTGGCATAAGACGTAAGCTGATCCGTTAGTTAAAAACAGAGTTGGGGTGTCAATTGCACGTTTTGGAAATATAAAATCATTTTGCGAGTTGTTCACCTGCTTTCAGCGCATTATTAATTCGTTTTAATTACAATAGGTAATGAATTAGTGAATTGGTATTAAACTAGTGGCGTAGAAACTTCATTCAGGATCGTTTAAGTTAATATGAGCAATCTGGGCCATACCATGCCCAATTGTATGGATCATTCGAGTTTGGTAACAAGCCCACCCCCTTAGGCCTCTGACATGCTTGCTAGCCCGATGATTTGATCAAAGGCCCCAAAATTGGGCATTTTAAACACGCTGTTTTTTTTAATATATTAGTTCATAAACCAACTAAGTTTTTTTATTATTAGAGACAATGATATTAAATAGAAAATCATAGTCGCTTTAGGATCGTCCTTTTAAATAAACGAGATGAGCCTCGCTAAATAAAACGCACAGATTGCAGGGCCCTCACAAATGTATATATTAATTACTTAGAACTCGGGATCGGCTGCTTAGCGAACTTCACGGCCATTTCCCAAAATAACGCCGCGTTATTCTCTTTAGGCGCGTACTTTAAATAACATTACTTTCTTAAACTCGGGTGCACATTTATGTGACCCAAATCCAAATCTCAACAGAGTTGAAATGCGTCAATAACCATGGGTGCATTGATGTGACGTAGTTCGAGATGTATTTTCACGACGTAGCAATTCTCGTTAAAAATAATAATAATAAAAGCGTTAAACAGTTAAAATTTGCACATAGGTTCAACATGTATTAAAATCAGATAAATAAGCCGAATATGACAGTTGAGCGACCGTGCTAGAATCACGGAACTCGGGAATGCCTAACACCTTCTCCCGGGTTAACAGAATTCCTTACGCAGATTTCTGGTTCGCGGACTGTAATACAGAGTCAATTGTTTCCTCGATTTGGGATTCAACCGGTGACTTGGGACACCATAAATCTCCTAAGTGGCGACTCTGAATTAAATAATAAATCTCGTTTCGATTGTCCTTTGATTGGAAAAACTCTACCTACGCCCTTGCGGGCGCGGGTGAAAAAGGAGGTGTGACAGCTCTGGCGACTCTGCTGGGGAACATAACCCAGAATCTTTGGTTCAGGGTTCAGAATTCGAGCTTAGATAAATTGTTATATTTGGCTTTATCTGATTTTGTTACATGTTTGGGCCTAATGTGCTAAGTGATGCTTTTAACGCTTTGATATTATCTTGAACTGTATGTAAACTGTTACGAAACCCTGATCATCTCATCTTCGGGGATGTGCTTGCTGGTTGAGACTCCCTATTCTGTTAGTGTCATACCCTGAAATAAGAAAGAGGCCGGAGAAGTTACAAAGCCGGATGATCTCGCGGGTCCCCGGTACGTAGCCCCCTCCTCGACTCGAGTTGTCCGCTCGGGTACACAGTCTAGAACAAATACCCAGGTTACGAACCTAGAATAACTCAGCTTCATGCCGGATCCCTAGTAGGAACGTTTGTTTGCATCATGTGCATTTGACTTAGGAGGCTCAACACAGGGGTTGGGTCTGTCTAGGACAGGTGTACCAAGACGACAAAAGACCATCCTGATGCATCCTACTTGCTACCTGTGCATTTGTTTGCTTCGGACGTGCATGCTGACCGGCTTTTGAATACTTTGAGGAAAGAGAGATAGAGGTAGTTAATCGTCTGTTTTGGGAAAAAAAAATCAATGTCGAAATAGCGTCGAAACTCTGTCGAATTTTTGAGAAAATGAAAAAAAAAGGCGGTTTTGTTTATGAAAAATGGTTTTTATTTGCCATTGAAAAGAGTCTTGTTTTCAAAAGAAGTTTGTTTTATCTACCCAAACTACGCCGGTTTGATTCTCACAGGGTGCGGGATACGTAGGTAACCCTCATCGGGTCCAACCTCCCCTTTACAAAAATGTCAAAAAAATTTAATTTTCCTCATAAATAAGTCGGGTGACGTCGTTTTTGTCAAAATAGCTAAATGTTCCCAAAAGGGACGCCGGAAGGCTGACTTTGCATAAACAGCCACTTGTAGTCATTTTTGGATTTTTGACCGGTTGACTCACCCAGCCTCAAAATCTTCGTTCCCGAGGTGCTGAAAGGCTGTGTTCAGAACTGGATCTTTCTTTTAATCTGTGAAAAATTAAAAATGGCCAATTGGTTGAGTCAAATAAATTTTATGTTTTTTTTTGCTTAATCACCTTAATAAATGTGTAGGATGAGCACGATGCAAAATGAACCTTTTTCAATAATGACTAAAATCCCTTTCAAGTTGCGGCTATGGTGGGATGATTTAGGTGGTGAAGGGCAAGATGAGGTCAAGAAATATCTAAAAGGTCTTACGGGTTTATTGGAAATCCAGCCTCGGGGGGATATCATAAGAGCTTTGGTTACCTGCTGGGACCCGGCACACAATGTCTTCCACTTCTCCGATTTTGAACTCACCCCGACTTTGGAGGAAATAGCCGGGTACATCGGAAATGCTAAAGTTTCGTTGAGGAAAAAATACCTGGTTGCTCCAAGAGCTGTCACTGTGCATCAGTTTTTAGATTCGTTAAAGATACCCAGGACGGTCCATGAACCAGATTTGGCCGCAGGTTTTTGTAATCTGCGCTTCATATACGACAGATACAGTCATGTCGGAGGATTCAACAACCCGGGTAACAAGTTATGCAGCAAAAGTAACAATCAGAAATGGGACGAGCATAGACGAGTGGATTTTATGATAACCTTTTTGGGCCTTTTGGTCTTTCCAAGGAAAGACAGAAACATTGATCTGAAAATAGCCGGGGTCATCAATACCTTGCTCATTCAAGACGAAAGCACTCTTGCGCCTATGATAGTATCTGATATCTTCCGAGCTCTCACAGCCTGCAAAGCCAGAGGGAACTTTTTCGAAGGGTGCAACTTGTTGCTACAAATATGGATGACTGAGCATCTCTGCCACCGTTCCCAGCTCTTGGGTTATGGTTCCTCGAAGAAAACTTGCATAGAAGAGTTCTACACAAGAATCAAGGGGGTCAGTCTACCCGAGGGAGTTACGGCGTGGACATCATTCTTTCGGACCCTCACCGCCAGCCAAATATAGTGGACACTAGGATGGTTGCCCGTTGACGAGGTCATCCATATGCCGGCAGCTAGGACCCACTTTCTATTGATGGGGCTCAAGAGCATTCAGCTTTACGTGCCATATCGAGTTTTGAGACAACTCGGGAGATGCCAAACAGTGCCACAGGAGGAAGAGCTTAGTGCTCAAGTAATTGAGATTAGCCCTGACGGACAGTTCCCTGAAGCAAGAGTCCGTCAGATCTAGAGTGAATGCCAATATTTAAACGCAGATACTTGCGTGCAGGATCAGGCCAAAGGCGAAGTGGCGCCAGGTTACCTTGCTTGGTACATGAGAGAACTTGAGCACGAAAGGCCGGCTAAAAGACCCCATCTCCAGGAATTCATCAAGGCGTCGCAAGAACAGTGGGATTGGTTGGCTAAAGAGCACGAGTACAGGGTTACAATAGGCAAGTTGTATAAGCAAGTTATAGATTTGAAATTTGAGAAAGATTTGCATATCGCTGCAGATGAGGGAGAAAAGAGAAAACTAGCTCAGGAAAACGAGGTCCTCAAAACTCAAATCCGGGAAATGAAAATAGCTACCAGAAACCCAAAGAGAAGCCGGGCTGATGAAAGGCTCATAAACGGTCTAAAGAAGAAAGTCATCGAGTATCAAGAAGACCTGCAAAACTCTAAAGCTGGTCTAGCGAGAATCCAGTTGAAATGGATAAAGAAGGCAGAAGAGCAAGCACGGTCTATGCAACAAATGAAGAGGGACTACGAAAGGAACATCGCTATATTGAGAGAAACAATATCCACTCTTAAAGAGCGGATCTTCAGACAAGCCCGAGATGCCAGAGCAGATAGGAAGCGCTACTATGATCTAATGGCCCGAATGGAGAAACAGATGAATAAGTTTCAGGATTAACTCCTTTACAACGCGCAAATGATGGGGACGCGGAATCAACAAATAGAGCGATTGCTTATGGAAAGGGACAGAATCAAGGGAAGAATCGACGATATCGGGCACTACATCACCATAAAGTGCCTAGCTTGTGAGGATATATCCCGTACCACCTTCTTTGCTTCAATAATGATTTATGTCCACCAAATCATGGAAGATTTGAAAGATCTGCAAAGGGTCCTTGCACCAAAGCCCGCGGTGAGGCCGAACTACGCCCCGCGGGCGCCACAATTCCAAACTCTGAAACATTCATAGTTTGAGTCAGTATTTTCCTTGTCTTTAGAGTCTGTTGTCCGTCGGAGTTTATATTTCCCTTTTTGGCATAAAGTCTGTAGTCTATATCAAGTCTGTCAATATCCTTTTAAAAATGTTTTGCCTTGTAATAAAATGTTTTGCTAGTAAAGGTTGAAAACTCCAAAAATGGTGTCTTTATTTTCCACACTTGTGGCAGAACTACGCGCGGTCTAATTCATGCAGGGACATGATACGTAGGCAATCCACATAAGATTCAACCACCACTAAAAAGAAAAAGAGAAAGGCAAAATGAATAAAAGAAAGGAAAAGAAAGAAATAAAAAGAGAGATAAAGAAAGTTTCAGAAACACTTAAATGAGGCACAAACAAAGTAAGCCGGAATGACGCATGCGGTCGAAGCAAAGACATGTTAGAAATGGTTAAACTGCCTAGGAACATTGCATCCCCCAACATGAAATTGCAATATGTGTTAAACTCTAACGCTAACAAGTTTGTTGTCCTTCCAGAGATTTCGAACCAGTTAGTTTGTTAGAACGTTCTGGCTGATTATCATAACCAAACAAGATCCAAAGGGACCATACTAAAAAGCATGACTAGTTCAGACCAAAATGTCGAGGATAAAAGGACGGAGGAAGAGGCTGAGGAGTTTTTGAAGAAAATGAAGGCATAAGACTACTCCATTGTGGAGCTGTTAAGAAAGACCCCAGCACAGATTTCGTTACTATCACTGCTGATCCATTCCAGCGATCATTTCCAGGCACTGATGGAAATCCTTAACGAGGCCCATGTTCCGGATAAAATCTCTGTAAATCACTTGGAGAGGATAGTGCACAAAATCTTCGAGGTAAACCGAGTAACGTTTTCTGATGATGAATTGCCAGTAGAGGGTACAGAACACAACAAAGCCCTATACTTGACCGTGAAATGCGAAGACTCAGTGGTCACCCGATTATTGATTGATAATGGATCAAGTGCCAACATCTATACTTTGACTACTCTGAACAAGCTGAAAGTAGATCATGACCGGATTCACATGAACAATGTCTGCGTCCGAGGTTTCGATGGAGGTGGTACCGACACGGTGGGTGATATCATACTGGGATTGACCATTGGTCCAGTGGAATTCACCATGGAATTCCAAGTGGTAGGCGTGGCAGTATCATACAATCTTCTATTGGGGTGACCCTGGATCCATGCCGCCAAAGCAGTGCCTTCTACATTGCACCAGATGGTGAAATTTGAATGGGACAGGCAGGAGATAGTGGTGCACGGGGATGACGGTACAGGAATTGTGAGTGATGCCGTTGTTCCATTCATAGAAACTGATGACGACAAAGGTCCATGGGTGTACCAGGTTTTCGACGCGGTTTTCAGTGGATAAAATTTCTGAAGGCGATGACCTTCCACTTCCCAGGATCGCATCTACAACTGTCATGGTAGCCTCGGAGATGTTGAAGAACGGGTTTGTACCAAGAAAAGGTTTGCGGATTGATCTGCAAGGTATGGTCCAACCAGTTTCTTTGCCCAATAACCTGGACACTTTTGGGCTAGGATTCAAGCCTACGGCAGTAGATGTAAGGCGGGCCCGAAAGTGGAAGAAGAAAGTTTGGGTTCTTCCCAAACTAGTTCCACGTCTTTCCAGATCCTTTGTCAGAGCAGGTCTCAGAAGGTTGTCAGTCCCCAAAATTCTCGGACCTCTGATTGGGTCAGATGGAGATTTGAATCAGGGTTTTGAAAGGTTGTTCGCCGATGCCAACATGATAGAAGCTGGAGAAGGGTCCAGTAGGTTAGATGTATAGTTTGTGGGGCCTAGGGCAAATATCAACAATTGGATGGCTACTCCCCTTCCTACCTGGAGGGAGTTTTGGTAGTGGGCTCTGATTTTTCTTTCTTGTTTTTTGGATTATTCCAGGATTGTAATCCAGTTTTGTTTTGTATTCGGCAAAGTGTGAAACTCTGTTATCCCGTGTTTTAAAAAATAAAAGTGAAAGCTTTTCTCTTCTTATTTTGTTTTAATTTTGTTTTCTTCTTTTGTCTTTCTGAACAGTTCTCTTTATATTGGTTCTAATGACATGGCATGCACAACGGATCTTCAATCTAGTCTAAAAAATTAATCTGATTCCGAACTAATTGTACAAGAGGTCGATTGTGATGATGAATCAGAATACGATGAGGATGAATCCTTCGAAGAGATAAATAGAGAGTTAAGCTAGTTTGAAGAAAAATCCAAGCCCAACTTAAATGACACAGAAGCCATCAATTTAGGGGATGCAGATGATATCAGGGAAACTAAAATAAGCATCCACATTGCACCGAATATCAGGGAAGAACTAATCAAAGCACTTGTTTAGTTCAAAGACGTTTTTGCATGGTCGTATGATGACATGCCGGGGTTAAGCACGGATTTAGTGGTTCACAAATTGCCCATTAACCCGACATGCCCTCCCGTCAAGTAGAAATTGAGGAAGTTCAAAACAGATATGAGTATGAAGATTAAAGAGGAAGTAACCAAGCAGCTGCAAGCAAAGGTTATTCGGGTCACTCGATATCCTGATTGGTTGGCTAATGTGGTGCCAGTGCCGAAGAAAGATGGGAAGATCAGGGTGTGTGTTGATTATCGCAATCTGAATAGGGCAAGCCCAAAGGATAACTTTCCATTACCCAACATCCATATCTTGATCGATAATTATGCCGGACGTGAGATCGGGTCTTTTGTGGATTGTTATGCTGGGTATCATCAGATTCTGATGGATGAAGAAGATGCGCAAAAGACGGCTTTCATTACGCCGTGGGGGACTTATTGCTACAGGGTAATGCCATTTGGTTTGAAGAATGTTGGGGCAACGTACATGAGAGCAATGACTACTGTGTTTCATGACATGATACACAAAGAGATTGAGGTATACGTGGACGATGTGATCATAAAATCCAAGCATCAGGAAGACCACGTAGCAGACATGAGGAAGTTTTTCCAAAGACTTCGAAGGTATGATATTAAGCTCAACCCGGCCAAATGTGCATTTGGTGTTCCATCTGGAAAGCTGTTGGGATTCATCGTCAGTCATTGAGGCATTGAGTTGGACCCGTCAAAGATCAAATCCATCCAAGATTTGCCACCGCCGAAGAACAAGACAGAAGTAATGAGTCTGTTGGGAAGGTTGAATTATATCAACAGGTTTATTGCTCAACTCACAGCGACTTGTGAACCCATTTTTCGGCTATTGAATAAAGTTGCTGCGGTAGAATGGACGACAGAATGTCAGGAAGCATTTGACCAAATCAAAGGATATTTATCAAATCCACCTGTGTTGGTTCCACCTGAGCCGGGAAGACCGTTAATTCTTTATTTAACGGTCCTAGAGAATTCGTTTGGCTGCGTACTGGGGCAGCACGACATTATGGGAAGGAAGGAGCAAGTCATCTATTATCTCAGCAAGAAGTTTATAGGCTGTGAGGTTAAGTACACTCAACTCGAGAAGACATGTTGCGCCCTAACTTGGGTGGCCCAGAAATTGAAGCATTATCTATCATCATATACTACTTATCTCATTTCACGCTTGGATCCACTGAAGTATATTTTTCAGAAGCCTATGCCCACAGGGAGATTGGCGAAATGGCAGATATTACTTATAGAATTCGACATCGTCTATGTGATGAGGATGGCCATGAAGGCCCAAGTATTGGCTGATCACTTGGCTGAGAATCCTGTTGATAAAGAATACGAGCCCTTGATAACATATTTTCCTGATGAAGAAGTGATGCATATAGATGAGTTGGAAATAACCAAGGAACCAGGATGGAAGCTTTTTTCGATGGAGCCGCAAATGCGAAGAGAGTTGGAATAGGAGCGGTATTTATTTCTGAAATAGGACATCATTATCCTGTTACGGCTCAGCTGCGTTTCTATTGTACCAACAACATGGCTGAGTATGAGGCATGCATTTTGGGTCTACGGCTAGCTACAAACATGGATGTCCAGGACGTCTTGGTCTTGGGAGACTCGGACCTCCTGGTGCATCAGATTCAGGGTGAATGGGAAATAAGGGATTTGAAGATCATACCATATCGGCAATGTTTGCACGATCTGAGCAAGCAATTTCGATCAGTGGTGTTCAGACACATCCCAAGAGTTCATAATGAGGTTGCCGATGCTTTGGCCACTTTAGCATCGATGTTGCACCACCTAGACAAAATTCATGTTGACCCGTTGCATATCTAGGTTCGTGATCAGCATGCTTATTGCAATGTGATAGAGGAAGAAATGGATGGCGAGCCATGGTTTTATGATGTCAAGGAATACCTCAGGATGGGGATATACCCGGAATAGGCCACCGGAGATCAAAAGAGAGCCATTCGATGACTGGCAAATGGATTTTTCCTCAGTGGAGGAGTGTTGTACAAAAGAACACCAGATTTGGGATTGCTGAGATGTATAGATGCTAGTCAAGCCACGACAGTTATGACAGAGGTACACACTGGAGTTTGTGGTCCACATATGGGCGGATATGTATTGGCGAAGAAGATTCTTCGAGCAGGGTACTATTGGCTCACCATGGAGCATGATTGTATCAGTTTCGTGCGGAAATGCCATCAGTGTCAGATACACGGAGATCTGATTCATTCTCCGCCGACAGAATTGCATACAATGTCAGCACCATGGCCATTTGTTTCCTGGGGCATGGATGTCATTGGACCTATTGAGCCGGAAGCTACCAACGGTCATAGGTTCACTCTGGTGACCATTGATTATTTCACTAAGTGGGTTGAAGCTAAAACTTTCAAGTCGGTAACCAAGAAGGTGGTGGTGGATTTTGTTCATTCCCATATCATCTGTAGATTCGAGATCCCAAAAGTGATCATCACGGATAATGGTTCTAATCTTAACAGCAATTTGATGAAAGAGGTATGTCAACAGTTTAAGATTACACACCGCAATTCCACCCCATATCGTCCCAAGGCGAATGGAACAGTTGAGGCAGCCAACAAAAACATAAAAAAGATATTGAGGAAAATGGTTGAAGGGTCCAGACAATGGCATGAAAAGATACCATTTGCATTGTTGGGATATCGCACTACTGTTCGCACTTCAGTAGGTACAACTCCTTATTCGTTGGTATACGGAACTGAAGCAGTGATACCAGCAAAGGTTGAAATCCCGTCCCTCCGGATTGTCGCTGAGGCTGGGATTGATGACGATGAATGGGTCAAAACCCGTTTGGAGCAGTTGAACTTGATTGATGAAAAGAGATTGGCAGTTGTGTGTCATGGCCAGTTATATCAAAGGAGAATGGCAAGAGCATACAATAAGAAGGTGCGTCCCAGGAAATTTGAAGTAGGACAGCAGGTGCTGAAACGAATCTTGCCATATCAGGCCGAAGCAAAGGGCAAGTTCGCCCCAAATTGGCAAGGGTCATTCATTGTAACCAGAGTGTTGTCCAATGGCGCTTTATGTTTAACAAATATCGAAGGGAAATGCGTCGACATGGTTATCAATTCTGATGCAATCAAGAGATACTATGTGTAATTCCTTTGATTGCAATTGATGTTTGTCTGTTTGTACTTGGCATTTATTGGAGAATGAAATGACGGAGGCAATTCTTTCTTCTATCCAAACACTTTAACCTTTGCTTCCCCCTTTGAGCCTTATTTATTCTTTCACACCCCTCTTTTGGAATCACTAATGAAAATGAAAAACAAAAAAACAAAAAAAACAAAAAAAAAAAGAAAAGGAAGAAAAATAATAACAAAACAAAAAGAAAAGCAACAAGAAAAAGAAATACAAAGGAATTGGGAACTACGTTTGACCTGATTCCTCAAAAAGGATACGTAGGCGCCTCACGGCTCGGTCATAGTGTAACAAAAAATAAAAATCCCCAAGCAAGAAACTGGGGCAGAAGGTGTGTTTGTAATTTTGGGAAGGAAGTTTGATTCCAAGAGTTGTAATGTTTTACTCATCAAAATTATTTTGAACCTTTTGATACCCTTTTTCTTTTAGCCATACACAAAAACCCATATTGATGTCCAAAAAAGACCTCCCGATCAGTATCCGAGAAGTGTCAAGTCATGCAAACGGAAGTCGGGAATAACACTTTGATCCCCAGCAGATAAGAAGATCATAAGCTGGAAATAAATTGGTAGCCGAAAGAATCCCCAGCAGAGAGAGTCATATCGGTAACACTCCAATCTCCAGCTGGAAAAAATAAAATAAAATGAGAGAGTCTTATCGGTGAAAACCTCCACAGGCACCATAAGGCGACGTAAGTTGAGAGAAATAAAACGAGAGATTCTTATCGGTGAAAACCTTCACAGGCACCATAAGGCGACGGGAGTTGAGAGAAATGAGAGAGTCTTATTAGTGAAAATCCCTCGAAGGGCACTATGAGGCGACAAGACAAGATTGGCGGAAAGGATCCGCATTTGGCAAAGAGTTGAGTGCCTGTTTATCCCCAGCAAGATGAGGCCGTCCGAAAGATTGATTGATACAAGTAGACTGGGTTGATTAATTCGGAATGCATGACATGATCGTTGGGATCGGTTATATCATTCAGATAAGTTCTTTTCATTCTTTTTCCCCAGCATTTGTTCAGAAAGACTTCTTCTTTTTCTATCTTTTGAAATCACCACTTTTTTATTTCTTGGTCTAAAGACTTTATCTCCCCAGCAGTTTGTTTTTGAAAAGGATTTTCAGAGCTTATTACCAGTTGCAAAGATGGTGCAAAAACACAATGTGGATAGGACGGGCCAAAGATAATAGAATGGAACGAGAAAGACGTTTGTTGCAAGACAAAATGATGGATTGGTCTAGGATTTTGGGGAGAGTATGGAGAAAAGTGGGAAGCACAATTGGTGAATAAAGAATCGTCAAGAAACAAGAGCATCCCTGGCAGATTATCGACCAAGTCCCAAGAGGGTTGGACAACACGGAGCAGGGAAAGAAGAGGGGGAAAACCATCCCCATCAGGAATATGATCGCTAGCAGGAATATCATCCCCAATAAATAATCTCATCCCTAGAAAGCTTTGGTAATGTAATGGAATACAAAGCTAGGAAAGGATAAAGAGAAAACCATCCCCAGCAGGAGTGGCATGACCATTCACCACGTTTTAAACTAACAAAATTTTTGTCTTTGATTTGAAGCAGGGACAGGAAATGTTATAGATGATGAAAAGGCATCAAGATACAGGAAAGATTGTCAAACTGGGGCAGAAAATTTTCTTTTCATTTTGAAAATCTTCTGGAAGTCCGGTACCCACTTGGGGAAGAAGCAAGATAACACAAGTTTGGGGAAAATGGTATCCCCGGCAGTTTTCGGAAGAAGGCCAAACAAGTTTTAAAGGAAGCAATTTTAGAAGGACGATAACACAAGTCTTAAGGGAAGTAGTTCCTGTGGAAGGAAAGCACCAACTTTAATGGAAGTAGTCTTTGAGGGAGGAAAATAACACATTTTTGAATAAAACACCGGTGTTATCCCCAGCAGTTTTCAGAGGAATAAAACACTAGTTTAGAGGGAAGTAGTTCTAAAAAAGATAATTTCAAGTTAGAAGGAAAATAGTTCAGAAGGCAGGAAGGAGCAACAGCAATAAAACGCATTTTTAAGAAGTAGTAAAGTCAGGAGCCCGCCTAAAGAATGGAGGTATTATACTTTTAAGAAATTGTTGAAGTCAGGAGCCCGCCTGAAGAACTGGGGTGTTACATTTTAAGTCATAATTGAGGCAGGAAGGAGCAACAGCAATAAAACGCATTTTTTAAGTTGAAGTTGAAGTCAGGAGCCCGCCTGAAAAATGAAGGTTGTTATCATTGCAAGTTGCAGACGAAGTCAGGAGGCCGCCTGGAGAATGGAGGTATTATATTTTTAAGAAGTTGTTGAAGTCAGGAGCCCGCCTGGAGAATAGAGGTGTTATATTTTTAAGAAATTGTTGAGGTCAGGAACCCGTCTGGAGAATAGAGGTATTATATTTTTGAGAAGTAGTCGAAGTCAGGAGCCCGCCTGTTAGAACAGAGGTTGTTATATTCAGGAGCCCACCTGTAGAACGGAGATTGTTATATTTTAAGTTGAAGAAGTCAGGAGCCCGCCTGTTAGAACGGAGGTTGTTATATTTGAAGTTAATGAAGTCAGGAGCCCGCATGGAGAATGGAGGTGTTATATTTTTAAGTCATTGTTGAAGTCAGGAGCCCGCCTGGAGAATGGAGGTGTTATATTTTTAAGTTGTGTTGGAAGTCGGGAGCCCGCCTGAAGAATGGGGGTTGTTATCATTGCAAGTTGCAGTCGAAGTCACGAGCCCGCCTAGAGAATGGAGGTATTATATTTTTAAGAAGTAGCTGAAGTCAGGAGCCCGCCTGTAGAACGGAGGTTGTTATAATTTAAGTTGAAGAAGTCAGGAGCCCGCCTGTAGAACGGAGGTTGTTATATTTTAAGATAAAGAAGTCAGGAGCCCGCCTGTAGAACGGAGGTTGTCATATTTTAAGTTGAAGGAGTCAGGAACCCGCCTGTAGAACGGAGGTGTTTATTTTAAAAGTTGTTGTTGAAGTCAGGAGCCCGCCTGTAGAACGGAGGTTGTTATAATTCTAAGTCGAAGAAGTCAGGAGCCCGCCTGTAGGATGGAGGTTGTTAAATTTTAAATTGATGAAGTCAGGAGCCCGCCTGTATAATGGGGGTTGTTAAATTTTGAAGTTGTTGCAGTCGGGAGCCCGCCCGTAGAATAGAGGAATACATTTGAAGATCAAATCAGAAGTCAGTAAAGCGGAGGGTTACAACAAAATATCCCCAGCATAAATTCCGCTGCAGAAATCAGAAAGAAGACTACAAGAACAAGTCGGAGATAGATAATATTTTGTAATTCCTAGTTTAAGTCTAGCTTCTTGTTTTATTTTGGCACGGTGTAATAAGGAGATCGAAAAGCAGTAGTAACAGCACGCAACAGCAGTAACAGCAACATTGCAGTCTCATGGTAGTCCCACCTACCAAAACTTCCCGAACTATATTGACCTGATTCCCTTTTAGCCAGGGATATGTAGGAAACCTTTGAAGCAGAGGTTCGGTCAAATCTTTCAAAAATGCTTCACGCGGAGTAGCCAAACGGGCAAAAAATTGCTCGTATCTGCTCACTTTATCTTTGCACAAAACCCCTTCGTGTTTCCGGACAAAGAGGGGCAGCTGTGAGCACGTGATTTTTGCCCTGCGAAAACTACTCCCAAAAAAATTCAAAATAAAATAGTTTTGAGTTGTTTGTGATTTATTTGTATTTGTCCGGGCATGTTTATTTTATTTTAATCAAGGGAAAATACAAAAAAATAATGTAGGTGCATGTGCATTTAGGAATTAATCTTGCATTTTTTTAGAATTAATTAATCACTGGTTTATATAAAATGAAAAAATATAAAAAAATACGTCTAGGATTCAATTTTATAATTTTTAGGGTTAAAATCATAAATTATTCAGCAATAATTGGAAAATCATAAAAATATGCATTTTTATATTTTTATGTTTAACTGTGTGATTTTGTACTTAAACTAATGTTATTTAAGTTAATTTGGTTTTTAGAATTTAATTTAGGATTTTTTTTTAGGTTTTGGGAAAAAAGGGAAAGAAACAAAATGAAAAATGATGAGAAGAAACTCAGACCAGGCCAAGTTCCACAGGCCCAAATCGATGCCCTTTTTACCCGGTCCAATTAGGCTGGCAATACGACCGTCCAAACGACGTCGTTTTTGTCACTCTCAATCTGGGTCATTGATCTCACTTGATCAACAGTCCAGATCAACTCCTCCATCACCCGACTCGTTCCCATCCAAGACCGATCCGGTCTCAAGGGTAAATGAAGCGATGCCGTTTTCATTTATGAACGGATCCAAGCCATTAATCCCATCAGATCGAACGGCCTGGATTCATCCCACCCTTTCATATATATATTTCAAACCATACCCCCCCCCCCAAAGCCATACCCCCTTCGCCTTCGTCTCTGACCTAGAGACAGGCCCCAAACACTCGTCGCCTTCAACCACCATGCTCCGCCCACCGGAAATCGCCTCACGGCGGTTCCGGTGGTCCAAACGACCCCATCTTCTCACCACTGATTCCCCTCGACCTCCCCATTCCAAATCCCTAACTCTTATCCCTCGAATCCCAGCCGTGTTCTTCAAATATTAGATCAAAAATCAGCTCGGAACCCTATCTCGTCCAATGGCCTCCAATTTCACACCACAGCTTCCCCAAGTCTTCCTCGTTCCAGTCCCATACTCATTTCCCTTCGAATTAAGCCCAAGCGTTTCAAATATTCATTCGAAGGTCCAAACCCTAGAACCACCACAAGATTCTCTGGTGGCGGCACCACCTCCCAAACCATCCCTAACTAACACCCAGTAACCTCCTTGACTCCCTCACCCCAAATCCCACCTAGGTTCTGTCCAAATCTTGTTAGAGTCGTTCGAATTTCATATCGAAGGCAAACCCTAGAGGAACCAACTTTAGACTATGTACGAGGTTAAAGGTTTGAGGTCTTAACCGACTTTAGTCGAGTGTTCTCAGTCGAGAACACTCGATTAAGGTCCGTTTTGGCTTCAAAATTTCAAAACAAAGTGTCAATGAGAATGGGGTTCATTTGGGTTTCTGATTTTTGAGGTATTTCTCCTCTTTTCCTTTTTCTTCTTTGATTATTGTTTGTTATTTGCCTAATTAGGTTTCCTTGTTATGTTTGTCAATTAATCCTCCTCCTCTTTCTGACCTTTTTCTGGTCCAGTTTTTCTCGTCTTGGTCTATTGGCATATGTTGCATTGTTTAAGTATGTTTGTCTTTTTAGTTTGTTTGTAAGGGTCAGTGCCCATAGTGTTCTTGCACAAAAACTGTATCTAGTCTTGTAATTGGTTACTAGTATTACTATTTCAAAAGATCCCACTTTCTGTGATGTCTGATTCCTTGTTTGTTTTGTTGCTCATCATTTTACATATAAATTCAGTTATGTTCATCCAGTATGTGAAAGTATTTCATTCATTTTGTTTGATTTAGAATTGCGAACATAGTTAGTCATTCCCATGTATCTGTATCAATCATGGTCTGAAATTTGACCTTGGTAGTTCAATATGATTTTGTTAAAATGCATTGGTCTTTATTTTTATGCTATTTGATCTGACCTGAGTTCTAGTTTGAATTACTGATTGAATTAGATAAGTTGAATTGGTTATAGCTGATGGATTTGGTACAGATTGAAAGGGGTTGAGGTAGAATAATACACAGGGGTTAAGGGGGTAATTTGGGAATTGAAAAGTTTAAAAATGGCCAGTTTAAGTGTTATGTCCAGTAAGTACTAATTAACATTAAACTAATGCATTTGTTTAGTGCTAATGGGGAACAAGACATAATGGTAGGGGAAGGTTTAACGGAAGTGGATTAAGAAATAGGTGTCCATACCTATTTGAATTTAAATAAAGAAAAGACAAGGGTAGTGGGGAACAAGTGAATTAAAAAGAGAACAAAACATGTAGTAGTGGAGGAGGAATATCATGGGCAGAAATACTTTCTTAATTAGCTTAATGCTCCTAAGAGCTGAAAAGTGAATAAAGTTCGGCTATAAATAAGAGGAGCTTTAGACAGTGTGAGGGGGTTCTTTTTTTTTAGTCTTTGAGAGAGTTTCCCTTCTTGAATAATTTTTCTGAGAACTGGAACTCATAGAGAGATTTGAGGATCAGTTGTCCTGAGAGCTTTTAAAAACATAATTCTTCTACACTTTAGAACCTTAAGAGAGCTTGAGAGAGTGTTTTAGACAATCAGCTCACACTGTTGCATTGATTGCAAGAGCAGAAATAGTTCAAATCTCTCTGTTCATGTTCTGTACTTGGGTGTTCAGGACACTTTAAGGAATTTGGTGATTTATTTGAGGGTTGCTGGGTATTATTTGATTGTTGAAAAGTGTTCTATGACTGTCTAGTCTAATTTCTAGTAGATTTAGTATTTTGGTTAAGCTTCTTTCTTCCTGGGCTTTACGACTGTGGTTTGGTCTTGAGCTTGGCCCTGTTTGTTGTTGTTGACTGTCAACCTGTTGGTGTTATTATTTGTTGTTGCTACTGTTGTATTGCTATGGCTAATCTCTTCTTCTTCCATTGTAACTGATTTCCAGGTACGCAACTGTAACTTTGGCATTTGTAAGCTGAAAACATGGAGTTTGAATATACGTGAAGAGTTGAAATTTTGTTTTGGTTTCTATATGACTGATGTATTTAAAATACTCAGTCACTGCTGTTAGTATATAGGTCCCTGTTAGTATGTAGTAAGTGGACTTAAATGGAGTTGTATGAGATTTTTTTTTAATATAGTTCATACTGAAACATGCTAGCATCTGGTAACTGATTTCTGTAGTTAAAAATGAGCTTGTTGGGCTGTTAAATTAATTGGGACTGTGACTGTTAGATTACTGGATCATTGGATTCTGTTCGACTAAGTTTGAATGTCAGTTTTTATTCCAATGGTTAATTCTGGAAAGTACCACATCAATTGAAAGGAAAAGGAAAAAGTAGAATATAAATAGTATTGGAATTCGGTTAAAGCGTCGATTGTAGGCATTAGCTAGTTAGTTTAGTGTGTGTGTTCAGTTTAAACACTTAAAGCTAGAAATAACTGGAGTTAGCATTCTACTTTGGAACATGTGATATTGTGCTTGAATTAAGGGTCGTTGTTCAAATTGGTAATAGCAGTCATGTAAATGTCGAACTAGATGTTAGAATGGCAGTGGCATAAGACGTAGGCTGGTCCGTTAGTTAAAAACAGAGTTGGGGTATCAATTGCACGTTTTGGAAATATAAAATCATTTTGCGAGTTGTTCACCTGCTTTCAGCGCATTATTAATTCGTTTTAATTACAATAGGTAATGAATTAGTGAATTGGTATTAAACTAGTGGCATAGAAACTTCATTCAGGATCGTTTAAGTTAATATGAGCAATCTGGGCCATACCGTGGCCCAATTGTACGGATCATTCGAGTTTGGTAACAAGCCCACCCCCCTTAGGCCTCTGACATGCTTGCTAGCCCGATGCTTTGATCAAAGGCCCCAAAATTGGGCATTTTAAACACGCATTTTTTTTTAATATATTAGTTCATAAACCAACTAAGTTTTTTTTATTATTAGAGACAATGATATTAAATAGAAAATCATAGTCGCTTTAGGATCGTCCTTTTAAATAAACGAGATGAGCCTCGCCAAATAAAATGCACAGATTGCGGGGCCCTTACAAATGTATGTATTAATTACTTAGAACTCGGGATCGACCGCTTAGCGAACTTCACGGCCATTTCCCAAAATAACCTCGCGTTAGTCTCTTTAGGCGCGTACTTTAAATAACATTACTTTCTTAAACTCAGGTGCACATTTATGTGACCCAAATCCAAATCTCAACAGAGTTGAAATGCGTCAATAACCACGAGTGCATTGATGTGACGTGGTTCGAGATGTATTTTCACGACGTTGCAATTCTCGTTAAAAATAATAATAATAATAATAATAATAATAATAAAAGCGGTAAACAGTTAAAATTTGCACATAGGTTCAACATGTATTAAAATCAGATAAATAAGCTGAATATGACAGTTGAGCGACCGTGCTAGAATCACGGAACTCGGAAATGCCTAACACCTTCTCCCGGGTTAACAGAATTCCTTACGCAGATTTCTGGTTCGCGGATTGTAATACAGAGTCAATTTTTTCCTCGATTCGGGATTCAACCGGTGACTTGGGACACCATAAATCTCCTAAGTGGTGACTCTGAATTAAATAATAAATCCCGTTTCGATTGTTCTTTAATTGGAAAAACTCCCCCTACGCCCCTGCGGGCACGGGTGAAAAAGGAGGTGTGACAGAACTAATCATCTCGATCCCATAAAACACGGATAACGAAGCGTAAAGAAGCTGAAATGTGAGAAATGGAGCGGTAACTCATGAGACGACTGGCCGGGTCGTCATAAGTGCATATGACATATTTTAGATCCGTAGTAATTCTAACTGAAATTATATTCCAAAATAATAAATTTTTAGTGATATTCAAATTCTTAGCATCTCCAATATGAGGCCAATTTCACCTTCTATATAGTTTTTAGCCATGCATACTATTAATTGTACTTTGTTATATCTTTCTATATGAAATTTGATTGCTTTTTCGTAAAATAGATTGTCTGATGAAATTTGTCTCATAAATTACTTCTTATTAATTGTACTTGTTATATCTGTAATTTCTATCAATTTAATTACTTTTTTCGGAAAAAAATTTATCTCGTGAAATTTATGTAAGTTTTTCTCAAAACGATAAATTACAAGTTTACAAAAAATAGACATGCTAAACACGAATATTTCTCACGTAATATACAAATACGTTTATATTATAACTTATAAAATACTACGAGAATATTATTTAATTGATAATTAGGACTTGACTTGATAGTTGCATAGAAAATCACAAAAACTTTTGGCACTACAAAATTTTTGAAGATGTTTATTGTCACAAAACTATCAAAACAATCTAAAGGTTAGAAAGTTTACCTCAAAAACTCTTTTTCATTTTTTAACTACAGAAAACTTGACCTTTTTATCTATCTATATCTATCAATCAATATCATCAATCAATACTACATTAAAAGCACGAAGGCCCTTAGCAAAATGGCATTCGCCATTTTTACCCTCTATAAGCATACTTTATAATGGATAAAATTGTAAATACAAATAAAATTACTTTAAAAATATATATATATTATTTAATATAAATGGGTCTCCTATTTGTTATCTTATTCTTTTTCCATATTTAACCTACGAAATTAATTGGTCTTCTAATTGTTGTCTTATTGTTTTTACTCTTTTACCTACGAATTTTTTAACTTTACAATCTTTTTTAGATTATTAGGTATACTAATTAAAGAAGAAGGTTCCTACTTCTACTCTTTTTCTTAACTAGTATACTTACCCGCGCGATGCGCGGATAGGTTCAAAGCAAAAAAGAGCATAGAAAAATATTAAAAAGATATATATATATATATATATATATATATATATATATATATATATATATATATATATATTGCAACAAATAATAAAACCACGTTCAACACAATTAAACGAAGAAAAATAGGTGAATTCTATCGGGCTATGTCTATGTATTTGTTTTTAGCGACCACCAATCCCCAAGAGCTATTTTAACATACTTGAGGAAAGATACATCAATATTTGGCTTTAAAAGGATTAGTCCACATGATAATGCATAAACTTTTGACTCAAGTACAAACATAAAGGACATCACATTTGGTTCAAATCTTATTTCATATGGGTGCACCAAGTTTCACAAAATACTATTTTAAGTAGCTCCAATAGAGACGACATAGTGGCTTTAATTTTGATAAATTTCCATCCTTCAAAGTAGGTCCACACGCAACAAATAGAACATGTGGAATAGCAAATATGATGGCTAAAAATGGCTTGGAAAAACTATCCCTCGAGATATTGCACCTCTAGTCAATGGTTTAACGCAAAAATAAAAATACCAAAACTAAATACATAATGACACAGGTAATTACTTTCGCTGATATCAAAATAACTATATTTGATACACAGGTAATTACTTTTGGTGGGGATAATATTGGGGCTTAAGTATGATTCAAGACCAAATGACAGTACTATTCTAAGAAATTTCCCAGTAGCTGTGAAGATACCTTAGATGTGTGGTGTTCTTCAAGACCTATAAACAATCAAATAAAACATCAAGATTTGTGTACATTCTATAAGGAAAGAAGTCACAATGAATAATAGTTTAGTGTTCACCTTCTTTGTGTTCGCTGATGAAACGAAGCAACTTGATAGATAGATGAAGTATTTATCTTACTTAATTCATCTGTCAAATTTAGCTGAATCCTTTTACTAATGTGCTACTATATATGCAGCTTCGTTGCTTCATGGTATTAATGATGGAGTATCAACAAAGAGCAGTATAGAGAAATCAGTTGATCCGAGCAACAGAGAAAGATCAGGTGGATGACGCAGCTAATAAGAATTTGCAGAATTTTTTGAGTTCATCCTTTGCAATATTGTAGTCGTTGGCAGCTATGATATTGGGCTCTGAAGACCACCCAGAAAGTGTTGTGTTATAGCTACCTGTATCTTTAGATTGCGGACTGCTTATTAATTATTAGAAAAGTTCCTTCTCCTCCTCTTTCGGATCATCAACTTGAAGAGGCGAATGTGATACTGTTGAAAGCTCAGAAACAGAGTGAATCTCATATGATTGTCCTTCTATATAGCTCTCATCACCTTCTTTTACCTTTCTTATCTGATATAATTGTAAAAGTATAAGGATTAACTGATGTTATAAGCAACTACTTAATAAAAACCTTTCGTAATTAAAATCATATGCGGAGTAGAAAACTATAATGTAAGGAGAAGCATTATCCCTCATTAAGAGAAAGCATCCATTAGATTAGATGCAACAGAGGAAAAACCATTTTGTTACGGGGGAATAGGAGTCAAGGAACTTAGGACACAATCTTTACTCTTGCAGAACTCAATATGGAAGTTGGGGCTTTGTGGAGGAACGTTACTGTTACAAAAATAAGGTCTTCTTAACTCATATTTTGCAATCACAATTCCATATCTTTTTTGGTATCTGGAACATATGAGAGCACAAATGAGTTCCTTTCAACTCAATACTTCTGTGGCAATCCGAAATGGTACAAAAGCAAGATTTTGGATCGGCCCATGGCCGGGCCATTCGCCTTCAAAGGATTAGGATCCAACTTTTTTAGACTATGAGGCCGTAGTTTCAGATAAAAGTTCAGAATAGGGTAGGAATATCATATTAAATGATTAGAAAATAGACAGTGTTTGCTTACCCCTACAGCAACTGCATAACTCCCCATCCTTATTCTCTATGGGACTCCAGAGCAAGCTATCATCTACATTTTTTTACAGCATTTGTTGCACCTAATCTTCAATATACTACTTTTAACAATTAAAAAGAAATAAAAGCACATATACTGAATCGCGAAGTAGAGACATAGAGAATAACACATTTTCTTCACTCAATTCAATGCCGCAAAACGTAATATTCAGAAATTAAATATAGAAAATGGAGAAATGGACCTTTGAGAAACTGGGCTTGGGATTTTCTTGAAGGACCACCACCATTAAACAACATCACTGCACCTGGCAAAATAAGGTTTGTGAATGGAAAAGACGGCGCGAATTAAAATTAGGATTTTAATTATGTTTTAGAAAAAAAGAGGGAAAAATCTAGCTATATTATAATGAGGATTTGATATCATAAGTACACACAAAGTAGATATCCAATCACCTCTGAAAGCTCATATTGAACATCATCTCCAGTAATAATGCCAAATTTGAAGTAGTGGCTTAAGCAGTCGAACAGTTGATTTGGAGTTGCAATTTGAATCTCAGATTCCAACAACATAGCATGTGCTACAAATTCAGCATACTGCTCTCCAGCTTGAAAAATAAAGTTATGATGCATCTCCCAGCTCCTTTTTGGCTTCAGCAATTGCAAATTGGTCTTGTTTATTATAAAACCGAATTTAGAATCAGAATCGCGCTAGGACCCTTTTGCTAGAAAGAACAACACATCTGCGACCATACTGAAATTCAGAAGCTGAAATTTAACCTCCAGTGACAATCCCCTCTTTCAAATCGACATTACAAAACTAAAAAAAATGCAGAAAATAAGAAAACGAAAACAAATTGCATTTGCTTAGTTGTTCCAAATAGAATGTTGTAAAATTCAGCTTATAATCTGTTACAATTAACATAACTGAATAGGAAAGGGAAAGATAGACGACTTACTGGAAAAAAACTCACTATGCTCAATGACTGTCGTTGTGCTAGTTTATCCAAGAGAGACAGGTAATGGTGATGGAATGAAGACACACTCTCAAGACCGATAAAATCAAGTATGAAGCCACTGCTCGAAGCTGGACTCAAAAGTATGCCATGGGTTAGTTACTAAAACACAAATATTTGGTTTTTATCTATGACGTATTAAGAAATTGTATTTGTTATGCATAATTAACTCAAGGGGAAAGGTTGAATTGTAGCCCTCTGTGGAACACTTAATTTGTCTTATATTTGTAAGATTAAATGGTTTTGAAATTTTGTTGGATGGGTTCTAAGTGGTATGCATTTTAACCATTGGTATCTGCACAAGTCATCTCTCATATATGTGAAGCAGTTCAAAGCCTTAAAACTTGAATATGTTTCTGGTTATTCTCCACACACACACACACAAATACAAAAAGAAATGCACTTCTCCAACTGGAAGTAACATGATGGTCGACAGGCCTCCAAGTTACTCCCTTCGTTCCAATGCATCTGCTATGAGAACCAATAATAAAGCTGATTAATTTGTAAAAAATGGATGCTTATCACACCAACTATATTTCAAACCAAAAAATGAGTAGACCGATAGCAGAATGCTGAAACATCCATAAGTTTATTTAATCCAATTACATTTGATGAAATTTCACAATGTCCAGTTGATGAATTACCATATTAAAACTAAATTCATATATGAAATTCACTGCTTCTTCAAAAATGCGATGTAAGAAGTCTGTTAATCTATCTTATGGCAAATCATGACAGATCTGTATTTGCAATATTTTTTGAAATGTTAATTTATATATAGAATAGAGAAATAGAGAAAGATATAAAAAAGAACAGAAAAGTAAAGCGTACCTATTACATGTTTCATATATCTTGTCAACAACTATTGTCGCACTTGGTTAATGAATCTCAGCAACAAAAGTAGTACTTAAACCTCAAAAAAGATATTGATTATCTTTCGAGTGTCATACTAAATTTCGAAAATCTTCTTTAAATACAACATTTGTAGCTTCAGTAGTTATTTTCCCATCGTCATCACAAACCAAAATTTTTAATCCCTTTCTGCTCGTCACTCGAGAAAGAGCAACATATAGTTGTCCATGTGTAAAAACTGGTTTCTTTAAAAATAATCTCACGTGAGACAATGACTGTCCTTGACTTTTGTTGATTGTCATGGCAAAAGATACAATGATTGAAAATTGTCTTCGCTGGAACTTAAATGGAATTCTAGCATCAGATAGAGTCAATGTCATTCTTGGAATAAACACTTTTTTTACAACCATCTGTCCTGCTAAAACCTTGGCTTCAATAACTTGATTTCCAAGTTTAGTTATGATTAACCTTGTTCCATTACATAATCCTGCTGACTGATCAATATTTCTTAATAACATTACTGGAATACCAACCTTTAGAGTAACAGCATGATTTGGAACTCCAGGACATTTAATTGTATTTAAGATTTCAGGAGTGTGTACATGTTCTATTGCTGAATAAGTATTGTCAGAGTTGCAGATTGTATCGGAACTCAAATATGATTTCTCAGAACTTTGGTTAAGGGAAATCATATATTCGTTGATTGATTCCACCATATCAAGAGTTGGAATAAGAATGGCTCTTTGCTGGAGGTATTCTATATCATTGCAACGACTGTTGAAATCCGGATACGTACATTCTACAATTGCAGATGTTGGAAGAACTGATTGTTTTATCAAAAGATCATCTGATATTTTGACTTTTTCATTGCCATCAACAGAAGTACCAACTATATCATCGCCAATTGCCAAAATCCAATCTAAAAAACTCTCAACTCATCTAGATGTGTCCCTATTTCATTACCTTGCAATCTCATATTCTTTGTTAACTTTACGAGTTGACAGTGAGGCCACAAATAAGAAGAATTGAGAAAAGCATTAACAATATCTTTCCTACTACCTTTTGGAATGACAGGTAATATTTGTGTGAAGTCACCACCAAGAACAATTGTTTTACCTCCAAATGGTCGGTGTAAATTGGATGCATCTTTAAACCTAAGAATATCTCTTAAAGTTTTATCAAGAGCTTCAAAACAATATCTATGCATCATGGGTGCCTCATCCCAAATAATCAACTTTGCCTTAATAATTAAATTTGCTAAAGGAGTACCTTGCTTGATATTACATGTTGAATCTTTAGTTACATTTAGAGGAATCACAAATCTTGAATGAGTTGTTTTACCACCTGGTAACAACAAAGATGCAATCCCGCTAGATGCAATAGTTAACACAATATCTCCTCTAGATCTTATGGCAGAAGATAGAGTTCTCCAAATAAAAGTCTTGCCTGACGATTTTTCAATTCTTCATCAGTTAGGTCACCTTCTGAAATAACATTAAAATATAAAATAATTAAATACAATTAAATGGTAAAGTTTAGTTTAGCCACATGAAATTAATAATAAGATTAATGAAAAAGTATAGTGTTCAATAGTAGTTTACATTAATTTTAAACACATTAACGTACATAGAATTTGAAGGAATAATATAGTTCAAACCATGTGGTTCATTTTATTTTTAAAAATTACTAATAATGTGAAGATGCATTTATTATTCGTAATGTATCAAAAAATCAGTTTTGCTATAAAAAAATGAATTGAAATATTTTCAATTAAAGTAGAGAATGCATAATAGCGATTATAGGCTTTTCCGAAGTTTTAGGGCATTAAATACAATGCATTAATTTTCTATTAGTATTTATGTCTGAAAAATACATTAATTAGTACCAATATTATTCATATGATGTAAACACAACACTATATTAAAAAGACATGAACATAACAAAATATTGTTTAACGAACCTTAAGTTGTGGAGTGAATTTTGTATGAAGTTGAAAAACCAAAAAGAAGAAAGAAATGAACAATCAGATTAATATGAATGAAGTAATTAAAAAGAAAATTAACTAATAAAGTTAAGCAAATACGCCATCCTTCATAAGTATCATATCATAACTCGAAATTTTAAGCATTAAATAAGTACCTGGGTGATCCAATATTCTTCTTTCTTCATGAAGGATATCTTCTGGTAGTAAATGCCATGTTGCTTGCCAAACACTTTCTGGACGTGACATTGAATTTGATAAAAGTAGCATAGCAAATAATTGCCTAAGATATGATGCCATTCCCCCCAATTACTTGCTTCCATTATAGCATCCACGTATTCCTTATCATCATCTAATAAACTCAGAGCATAACATGCATCTCTAAAAGTCTCATGATCACAACTGTTGATTTTTTTTAAATCCTCATAGCTCTTTGGACCTTTAATGACATTCAACAACAATCTAAGATAATATTGATCGCCAGAGCCAGGTGGAACAAAGAATATTCTCCCAATAGAAAATGCAGAAGTTCTTCTTTTTTTCCATCTTTTTAGGTTTTGATTCCACACAAACTTTAGAGGGAATTCTGCATAAGTCAATTCTCTTGCTTCAGGAAATGTCTTATTAGCTTCAAATCAGCTTAAAAACATAGATTCTTTAACGGTTGGTCTATTGACAACTGCATCAATTGGATCATCATCCGAAAATATGACCGTCTTATTATTTGGTAGGTGAAAAGATAGCCTTTCTACCGATGGTTCTCTATGGTGTATTGGGAATTTAAAAATTCTCCAAGCAGCTTCACAAGGTAATATGTATTGGCAATCACAATACATATTTATTTCATCAATGACCCCCGATTCTTCATTATTTACACTTTGAGAAAAAGCTGTCGTGACACGATTATTACCTTTATGAACATACTTAAATAAGTATTTAATGGATCGTGATTGATTACACCACTCCACGTTAATGTGTGCACCATATTTCAATAATAAAAATCTATTGTGTGGTACAACATACCTATTATCCAACTCAATACCTACTCTCTTTGCAGTTCTACCATCATCCCTTCTTCTATAAATTGGATACCCATCTTCATCAATTGTGTTTGATGATACAAACCGTCTCATATTCACCACTTGTCTATCGTTTCAAGCTTCCAAAACAAGCAGAAAAACACGTTGTCGGTTCAGCAGCTCGAAGTAAATTTTTTGGGAAAGTGCTTTGTGCATCTACCATTTTGCATGAAAAAAGAAGATTTTCTAGCAGTACCACAAGGACCATGCATCATGAAATTTGTAACAACATTATAATAATAAGGATCTACTTTTTTATCTGGTAATTCTGCTGAAATTATTCCATCAATATCTCTGACATTTGGGTATTTATTCAGAAGAAAAAGCAAGTTGTGTACATGAGGCAAGCCCCGCTTTTGGAATTCAACTGTATAAATCACTGAAGAATAAGGATGTAATTAGATTATTAAGTTTATATATTAGTTATTTTTAATATTAGCATATAAGAAAATTAATGTGCAAACATAATAATTTTGTAGAACATAAAAATTGTACATGCTTTTACTTCTCCAAAAACTTTATTGTCACGTAGATCCTTTATCATGCGATCCAGCTTGATTGTGAAAACCCTTGTTAAAATGTCAAGACGATCTTCTGGAGATAATCCCCTACTCTCCACAAATCTAATAATCTCTGGCCATTTTGGGTTGCAAGTAAATGTGATGAACAGATCAGGGTACCCCGCCCATTTGCAAATTGCCATGGCATCTTGATAATTTTGCAACATGTAGCGTGCACCTCCCGTAAAGCTGGAAGAGAGTATAACTCTTTGTCCTTGAGAAGAAGGTTCTATGTCCCCATGTAAAACAGCATCTTGTAACCCTTTATAAAAGTGTGCTCTCAATTGTTTTTGATGAAGCCTAATGAACCTCAATCGAGAAGATTCCATCATTGTATAACCATCTACCAAGAATTGCTGAAATAATCTTCTAGCTGACACAATTGAAGGAACTTCATCCTTCCTTTCTTGAATTTTATATGATAAGTACTCAAGCGTGCTAACACATTTCCTTCCACCGGCTGAATCATCAATATCATTTAAAGGAATATCTTCTCGGTATCCGTCTTCACCATACGTAAATAGTAATGGATATTGCAAACCTAAGTATGCTGCATTTAATTCATTTATCCTTTGTAGTTGTCCAAATTGGCTTTCAACTATGATATCTCTATCAGACCTTGTTTGTTCAAAATCTCCAACAATCAAAACAGCTACCTCTGAAACTGTTGGTAAATTGTATCTTCTTCCATCAGAGCCTATTTTCCCAATCAATCTAAGTCTAACATTTGAGGTCCCATCTGTTTGAAATTGATCTCTTACCATTCTAAATGACTTTGCAAGAACATTGTTTTCATCAAATATTTGCTTCAACTCATTCACAATTTTAGTATGAAGTTGATTGTTCATTTCGCCACGGCTGTAAATAAAAATATTGAATTCAACTAACAATTTACGTCTTATAAAAAATATATTTTTAAAATATTTTGAGTAAGCAATTGTCTATGCTAACCTGATAGCATGAATTCTATTTTCCACCTCATTTTCTGTATCATAGATATACAATTGTGCAAATTTGGGAGAAGATCCCTCCGGAGGAAATAAGCTTCCAATCTGATGATAATTTTGCCCAGACAATCTGAATATTCTAGATCCCTTTGTTTTGTTGACGGAGAAATCCACCTTTCCTCCCTTTGATGTAAATGCAAATATAGAATTATATGTTCGAATGTTCTCTCTGAAATGTCTGCTTTTTGCACCTTCATGAAATTAGGTTTGGTTAGAGAAGATATATATATATATATATACAAAAATTATAGTGTCGTTATTTTAATGAAATGAATTTATCTATTAACCTGATCCAAACAATAAATCCTTCAAAATCGAAGGAGGCTCCTTGGATTTGGTAGCTTGATTTTTCCACGAGCACAACATAAAGTGAAAACTGATTTTTTATTTTTATACTTCTTGTCAACTCTTTCCTCAAACCAGAAATGTGCCCCACAATATTCACATTCATAATTGGCATCTCCTATATCCCAATATTCTTGGTTTATGAGAGTAAAAAAAGAGATAAAGTTAAAGTACTTATTATATAGAAAGTAAAAGTATGTTGTATATGTAACTTTAAATTATGTCATACTTACCTTTATTGGTCATCCAGCTCTCTACTTCATCATCTAAAAATAATAATAATTAGTTCTTAAAATTTAAAATTTAATATATGTGGAACTGTTAATACATTTTGACATTATCGAACGTTGATGAGTTTATATGTGAATACCTTCAAAAACATCGTCATCTTCATTTGCATCATGAATTTGAACATTGGATTGCATATGACCTTGATGAATAAATTAAAAATTAGTAAACTTGTATGTATGACTATGAGTTGTGGTGAGTTCAATGGCATACCTGGTATATCAGCATCAATGTTGTTATCTTCAAATTCTAAACAAAAATATTAATTGTTAGCCTTTTTTCAATTTCATATTGAAAAAAAAGTATATTGCAAAACTCAATTTGAAATTCTAGGGGTGCATTTAAAATAATAAAAATTGCAAAAGTAGCACCCAAAAAAAAAGAACTCATATAAGTAGAATTGTAAAATAGCAAACATGTTGTAGTTGAGAAAATAAAGAGAAGCAAATAAATGGAAGAAAATTAAAGTTTAGTTTTATAAATAATTCTGTTGCCCAGGTTTCGCATATAAGTTATATGTATATAAATTACAAACTTCATTATTTATGTAGACATGTATATAGGGGCACAAAAAATTGACTTCCTCAAATTTCAAAAATAAGTTAAATAAATTAAACACCAATATTTACCTTGAAATAATCGTATCTCATTTAAATCAGGTAGAAGATGTTCTTTCTGCAAAATTTGAACTTGACGAACCATATCGCAAATTATGCTCTTGCATTGATTTTGGATATTGTGCTTGAGAATAACATGATGAAACTTGTCCACAATTCTTTATGGGGGTACTACTAAATCGAGGGAAATTTAGACGGTTTGTTATGTCCGTTAATGATTGTTTTGTTTTTCCTTTTTGAGAAGCATTCCCTGTGATAGTAGTATCAACCAATTCAGTAAACCATAAAATAAAAACAAAAAAACTAATTGTTAGAAGTGGAAAAAGATAGGAAAACTATCAAACCAATTTTTATATACTAAATTCTATGTAAACAAACTTAATATGTAGCCCTTTTTTCATGTTGGTCAAGATAAAGTATAAGTTTATTGCAATATTGATCTTGAAAAAATAATTATATATCTGGGTTTTGCTTAAACAATAACTATGGATTTATGTGTTTTAATAGTGTCACAATTAGTTTCAACCTCATTCCATTAAGTTAAACTAAAGGTAGTATCTTAGCAAACCTATGGAATTAAAAATGGTCAAGAGTTTATATAGATGTCAAATACAAACCGACTCCCATCAATAACGGTTAACTTTGGCAAAACACTCGCATTACAAACATGAATTAAATCTTACTTCGCCTCTAATTAGTCATACTTCCAATGAAACTGTAAACCCACTATCAAACAACACATTAAATTAGATGGCTAACAAATCTTCATTTAAAAGTATTCTAAATATTAAGCCTAATCAACCAAAGAAATATTTATATAAAAAAATAAACATCGCAAAAGAGAAGATAAATCGCTTAATAAAATTTTCAAAACTAGAACGACTTTTACAAAATTCATACAAAATAATAATTCTATATCTATAACAAACATGTCTTACTTAATAAAATAAACAAAAACAAATAATGGCAGCAAATTAAGCTTTTAATTTTTAAATTATTCTACTGGCCAGTCCATTACGCATATGAGATAAAAGTATATAAATTTAAAAAATTTGTATTTTTGTTATTTGTCGGAATAGCAATACAAAAGTTTGACTTCCTCAATTTTTCATTTAAGATATAATAAAATTTACACAAATATTTACCTTGCAATAATGGTAGCTCATTTAAATCCGGTAAAAGATGATCGCTTTGCAATTTTGAAGGCGAAAAATCATATTGCAAATGTTGTTGTTGTGTTGAATTTGGATATTGTTGTTGAGACTGAGATGATGAAACTTGTTCACAGATCTTTATGGGTGCACTACATAATTGAGGGGAATTCAGACGATTTGTTATGTCCGTTAATGATTGTTATGTTTTTCCTTTTTCAATAGCATTCCGTCTGATAGTAGTAGAATGGACAAAGTCTGTAAACCATAAAATAGAAATAGAGGTAACTGTTATAAGTGGAAAAAGGTAGGGAAACTATCAAAACCAATATAATGAAATAATCTATGGATGTTTAAGGACAATAACCATCATTAAAGGTTAGTATATAAGATTTGATATGCTGAATTAAAAAAATAAAGCTGTAAAACTTGAGAGTCAATGCCAACTGAAATGTCCAAAATTCATAGAATCCAAAACTATGACCAACCATAACTTTTACCAGCTTGGCAAACTGCTCAGAAAGCATATTTAAAGGTTAATATATAAGATTTGATATGCTGATTAGAATACTGATTTTTGTCTACTTGCAACTGAGTAAAGCAGGTATAAAAGCGACTAATAAAGACGATAAACCTGTACGACTAATCATCAAAAGTAACTAAAAATTACAAATGCTCTAAATTTTAAAAAATGCATAAGATGTATGGATGGGTAAACATATAAAAAATGATAAAACGTATGACATAATATATTTTAAATTTATGCAATGATATATCAAATAATGCATATTCGGAAGAAAGACGATATTCAGCATAATAGAAACTACAATGGTGTACGGATCAGAAAGTTCTTACGATATATAGAACACATATTTTTTAAACTTATACTTAAATTTGAGCATCTAATGCATCTATGAAACTGAATAAATAGTAGAACAAAAAGATTTAGTAAGAGGCCAAATTTACTTCCAATTGTTTAAAGAACTGCAATATTACTCATGATATATATAATGTTAAATTTTCATACCGTTTGACGAAAATTTAGCCTGTTTCTGCTTCTGTATGCATATTCTATTTATTTTTGTAAGTTTTTTCTGTTCTTCTATGTCAAAGTGTCGTAAAAACTGAATTTGTTGCGAGAAGTTGGAGAGACTTTTGCAAAAGTAAAGTGGAATTTTGTAGAGCTTCTTGGCAACCCCTCAGTCTGTTGATTCTGATGCAAAACAAACTCTATTTTTTTCTGATATTGTAGGTCGAAGTCCAAAATTTCTGAAGCAACCACAACAGGCTTGACTACAACAATTTTAGAAGAAAACTAATGTAAACAAACGTAAAACCATGAAAGCAGAAATACGACATACATATCCAAAAAATTGACTGACGTTGAGGCAGGCAGGAGTTGGAAAATTGGGGTGAGAAACTGAATTAGGTTTGAGAAGTTGAAGAGTCTTCAACAAAAGCTAAAACAGAGAGCAGTTGACAAAAAGAGGACATATCTGATGCGCCTCTTTTTCCTTCACGTTTTTTTTTTAATCTTTTTTAGTGCAGTAGTATTTTTAGTTTACTATATGTCCCAAAGACACAACAACAACAACAACCCAGTGTAATCCCACAAGTGGGGTCTGGGGAGGGTAATATGTACGCAGACCTTACCTCTACCCCGAGGGGCAAAGAGGCTGTTTCCAGGAGACCCTCGGCTCAAAGAGGCAACAAGAGACACTATATTAGAATTAATTAAAAATTAAATTTCAACAGAAAAACTTAATTTATATATTAGCAATATATTTTCAACTGATTGTAGAATGAGTTAGCCCATTGTTATTAATTCTTAGCAAGTTCTAACTCTTACCAAATTAACATTTTTTACTAATATTGTGAATATTTACAAATCGTTGTGTTTATATATATTTATCCATAGAAGAAACCAAATTCGTCTTCTGTGTTTCATATTTTAAAGGCGGTGTAGGTTGTGAAATTTGATCGTAAAAGTATGTTTGGAATATGTATGTTTTTTTCCTTTTTCTTATCTTATTAACATATCGCACATATGGTCTAGTTAAATGTGATGCAATATCATAAACAATTCCAAGAATGAGTTGGTTAGAAGAGTTTGAAATCGTCATAAATATGCTTCCCTTTATATTTTTATTGTATTGGAGTGGGAATGTTGATTGAAAAGAAAAAGGTTGATTTTCTGTTCTTATTTTAGTTAAACAGCTTTCAAATGTATTTTCAAAGAGATATTATGGTTCTATTTCCAACTTATCAGTAATATGATTGACATACTATGTGGTTAGTAACTTGTATTCTATAGACACACAGAAGACTTTCTGTTATTTGTCTATGCTATATCTTGACATGATGCATCTATTTGTTGTCTTTGTTAAATGCTTTGGACACAATTTTTTAGTTGCACTATTGGAATACAGAACTGCATCATTGTCTTTCCTCGCCAGATGCCCGGATGTAATCAGCTTTCTTTCTTCTATGTAGGAACACATATGTGGAGAGTTAGTTTAATGTTAAACATTTGTCGTGTCATTTATTGGTTGTTTGAGTACAGTGGTTAGTTTCCTTGACACCAATTTTACTACAAAATACAAAATACTACAGTCTAAGAGAGATCAGCTATCACATCTAATGTTCCTAGAAAATAGTAATGGCACAAACAGACGAATATTCTAGTGCATGACTATGTCTCGCAAATAAAAGTTTATCTAGTAAAAAAATTCTGAATCAGTTGTAAGTTGTGCAGGGGCTAATTATCTTTAAAGGAGTTCTTGACGGACCATAATTATTAGTTGTAAGTTTTGTTGGGGCATATACTATTAATCATGCATTTGGATATAGTATATTCTAATAATTATCATGGTTAAAAGTCTAAGTGGGAGATTGTTGGGATATATACTATTAACCATGAGTTTGGTTTAGATATAGTATTTATTATGAAATAATTGTTTATTCAATTTTAATAAAGTTTTAAATAGATGATATAATAGTCTGTGTCATTTGCTTATATAGTAGATGATTTAGTGTATAAAGTTTAGCTTATACACGGAAGATTAAATCATCGGTTCTTATAAGTATAAAGTTTGAGTTCACAATCTAATGATGGAATTGGACAAACCATCAGGAATGATTGTAGCACAAGATTAAATATAATTAATCTTGATTATGGGAATGGTTTCATTCCAACTTCTTGTGCTAGTACATTTTGTATGTATTGAACGGACCAGGTAGAGATAAGTATTTTATACTGACTTAATAAAATAAACTCTCTAGCCATTAAATGTACTTATACTCTTAATCTTGATATAATTATTATTAGCTGTGTATATTATTATTGTTTTGATTTATTAAAAGGCGAGATTCTTTCGTGGGTCAATATGCCTGGTAAATTGGATAATAATAATAATATACATTGGCGAAGTAATAGTTAGTTGATGGAATTCATGTCTCGATTTAGAGATTGATGATATACCTTTATGAAAGCTTATAAGTTTGCATGTGTAAACCCGGCCGGTGGATTTTGTATCCGACACATGAAATAAGTTAAGCGAAAGTCTAAAGGAAATAATCAATAAATTAAATCGTCAGTAATTTAATTTAATTGATTTGTATCTGAATCTTAACATGGGGAGTTAAATATGATTTAATGGATGAATTTCGAAATTGAATAAGGAGTGTAATTACGAATTTTTAGTGGAATAATTCGTAATTAATTATGGTGGATATTAATTTCGAAAATTACAAATTAATTCCATAATTGGAAGTCTTGTTAATTAAATTCTGTGGTCCCTACTGTGCCTAAATAATAGGAAATAAAGGAATCCTTTTTCTGGTGGAAAAGAAAACCTAACAGGTTTTGGAAAATGGTCTTAACCCTTAAAACTTGTGCTATAAATACATAAGGTTTTCCACCTAGAGGGATGAGTACATGGTGGCTGAAATTTTCATCCAAGTTTTCCTAGAAATTTCGCCCACACGAAATTGCTATTTTCGGGTATTATTTGGGTAACACAGTAGAAGACCGTGGAACGTTCGAGGATCACGATTGTGCGGGTGATGGAGATTCCATTGAGAAGTTATGGAACTGAAGGCTCACGTGGTAGAAGAGATATGTTCATGCTTTAAGAGGTAACCCGTGAAATCTCGTTTATGCTAGTTGTCTAAATTACATGTGATTTTGATACTGGGATTGATTCCGCTGCATATAATAATCCATCAAGTTTGAAACCAACCAATACAATTTCTAAGTAAGTAAATGATGAAACAATTAACAGAAACAAAATACTTTCTTTGCTGATCTATGATAACAACAACAACTTTTTCTTTTGTAAGGATAGCTATGTGAAAGGGAGTACTCTCGCACAGTTCTGAAAAAAATGAGCCATGTCAGAAATATTTCCTTTGCTCCTTAGACGGCTATTGAGACAAAAAGATAAAATTGTTACACTTTGTGCAAGAAAGATGAAATTTAGCATTACCTTGGATCTTGATCAAAGTATGACTATAACAGTGCAAGCAGAAATTTTAATTTTACCACTTGCTTACTTTTTGTTTCTCGTAAGACTAAATGTAAATGCATAGACATAAATTCAAGGACATACAAGCTGAATACATGGATTTATAAATGTGTGCTGCATTCATGGTGGCGCTTAAAGGAAATATCAAAGTAACTTCCAGTGGATGGTTAAAAGAAATATTATATTTCGAACTATGTATCAAGTTATTAGTATGTGAAGACCATGTCTTTTATAGTTACTTCTGCATTTTAGTCTAATAACATAGCTTGGGCCTCTATCTTTTTCCCAAACCTGCACAACGCGTATGTATCCATAATTTTGGTTTAGTTTAAGTTGACGAATTAGTTGTTTATCAAGAACGTGGTTTACTTTTGAGTTTAAACAGTAGGTTTTGGTGAAGTGTATTTAGGATATTGATAGATTACTGCAAAAAATAGTTCCTCATGCTAATATAAATTCCTTTAAGGGACGTTTGAGCAGAACATATGTTGTGGATACCGTATGCTCTGGATAACAGTTCCTCTGGATAACAATTGCTCCCCATTTTGATTTGCCTATAGTAAAAGAAATGATCTTTTACCTTCTTTGATATCTGATTAGCTACAAAATGCTTAATAGAAATGTTCTGATTGTACGTGAATTGCACAAAATGCACTACAGAGATTACATATAAAGCAGATAGAAAAAATTCTGATACCAAACAATGAGCCAAAAATTAAAGCACAACCAATAACGAAGCAGATAGCAAAATTATATGGCAACAGCACCACATTCATTCGACATAAGTAATAACTGAATTCATGAGTAATAAAGATAATATGAAGTTGCATAGGTCGAGTCATTTCACCAGATCACATATCAACAGCAGCACATTCATTCGACATAAGTACAAAATATATAATTGCATAGCTAGAAGCATTTCAGTAAAACCAATCAGAGATTCTTTTCTTTCTTTACGACTCTGCGAACCTTGTTGCTAGAGATTTGAGAATTGAAGTCATCATCTGGTCCTACTACTGATGCCTTATTAATGGATCTAGTCTTCTTGTCATACGTCTTTAAAGGAGATATTTTTGCATTGCAAGCATCACCATCTTCTAACACCGACGATCCACTTTCTGATACGCTTTTCTCGATGGGAGTATGCAAAACAAACTTCAACTGATTTTCGGCAATAAGATCCTTCGGAAAACCAAAAGAATTTAATAGCAGTTGGAGAACCAACACTGTCGTTAGTTGCATAATTTTGACTAATAATTGTTAACTAAATAAATACTGCTGTAAAAGTTTAAATTTCATGAAATTTACCTCGAAAAGCTTATCTCCACTTGAGCTTTGTCCATCAAAAAACTGTGGATCCTGTTAAAGAAAAATAAAAAAGAACATTCATCCTATGAGTGCAAAAGTATTTATACATAAATTTTGTATGAGGAGGTTTTGTGAGTAAAAAAAGTTTACATTGATATTGTCTTCGAATAAACTATGGTTGTATTCCTTTAGAAGGTCATCGTCATCAGTAAACTTAAGAACTTTGTAGACTTCGACTTGTGACTCAATATTTTCTTGCTTAACAATAACCTTGAACATGAATTTTTTATAAAGAATATCGTCCAGTTCACTTGGATAAGAACAATCATCATCCGCAAGTGAAGTCTACACCAAATTTCATAGGTTAGAAATATTTTTATGGTTAATCAAATTAACTTTAATAGTATACCTCAAGTAATCTTTCCTTAAGTTCTTTTGCGGACTTCCCTATAAGTCGCATAGCTTCGCGATTCCAAAGCAACAATGAGATAAAAGTGGTTCCATCCATAACACGAACTTGAAGCCTATACCTGCAACTCAATTTTGATTAACCTTATACATATTTTTTATAGATAGAAGATTTTAAATATACATAAATAATGCTAACCTATGAGTAACTGAAGATTCTTCTTCATTTCATTTGTTACAAAAGTATTTATTTCCAACTTTTTCAACCTTTCGACTACACTTGTTGCATGCCAAGTATGACCATCCCTGATCAAGTTCCAAATTAAATAATTTTGCCACAATCCAATAACTATATCCCTATTGAGTAAAAAATAAACAATTATTGTAAATGCAAAGCAGAAAACATAAGGTAAATATAATTGAGAAAGTAAATTAACTCACTTGCGTGCACTGAATTAATTCCCTAATAGTTTTAAACAGTATAATTCCTTTGTCTAACTCATCTCTAACAGAGTAACTTTGCTGAGAACTTGTTCGAGTGATTCGCTCAATGTTTGATTGATGTGCTGCAAGTAATCTGCATAAGTCAAAAATTGCAATTTATAAATACTATTGTTATATTTTGTGTACATATAGAAAAGGATTATACACTTGACAAACCTGGATTTAAAGTCAATAGACTGCGGCAACGTAGAATTTATCCATATCTTTGTGTGATACCAACAGCTACGCACTGAGTAATTACCTGTGTATCAAATGAATTATAAATAAAAATTTAAAATTTAAAATTTTGTATACACTAAAATAGAAAAATACATGTAATTTATGGTAAACCTCGAATTTTTTGAGCTTTCATATGCTGGAAAACAACAATCAAAGGCTCATCGGTAGATTCATTCAAGTGATGTTGAATTTGATCCACAAGTTCGCTCCATAATGTTGCCAAAATCATGTTCCTCCTATACATTTCATGGTAAGGTTAATAAACACATATATAGGTAATCTATCTATAAAGTATTGTTTCTATTTTTGAAGTACTTACTGATCATCTTCGAGTACAACATTAATAAAGACACTTTGGTCGTCTCCTTGCTTGTAGGTCTTAACATCTTCATAGGTCACAACCTGACCAACAACATCTATAAATATAAAAGTTAGTCACATAGTTTTACAAATACCATTAGTTCATTAAAAATGAAAAAAAAAGAATTACCGAGTAATTCTGTCTCATCGACATCATGTTGTTTAAGTTGGTCAAAAGGACGCAAGTTAAATGTGACGACCCGGCCAGTCGTCTCATGAGTTACCGCTCCATTTCCCCCATTTCAGCTTCTTTACGCTTCGTTATCCGTGTTTTATGTGATCGAGTTTATTAGTTCGAGTTCGGAGAGGATTTGGTAATAAATGAAACACTTAGTCTCTTTTAAGAAGGCTTAAGTTGGAAAAGTCAACCGGATGTTGACTTATGTGTTAGAAGGCTCAGAAGCTAGTTCTGATGGTTCGGTTAGCTTCGGGAGGTGATTTGTGACTTAGGAGCGCGATCGGAATGAGTTTTGGAGTTGTAGAGAAGATTTAGTCTTGAATTGGCGAAATTGATATTTTGGCAAATTCCGGTTGATAGGCGAGATTTTGATATAGGGGTCGGAAAGAAATTACGAGAGTTGTAGTAGCTTCATTGTGTCATTTGGGATGTGTGTGCGAAATTTCAGGTCATTCGGACGAGATTTGATACACCTTTTGATCAAAAGCATAATTTAAGAGTTCTTAGAGTTCTTGGGCCTGAATCCTATGTTAAATTGGTGATTTGATGTTGTTGTGAGCGTTCCAAAGTTTTGAGCAAGTTTGAACGATGTCATGAGATGTTTTTGTACAATTGGTTTGAAGTTCCGGGAGTTCCGGGTAGGTTCCGGGATGTTTTAGTGCAAAAATCATAGCTGTAGCAGGTCTACATGGGTTCCAGGCCCTAGAACTCACTCAGCGGTCCGCAAAAAAATGAGTGCGCCCGCGGTGAGTGTTGTGCGAACCGCACAAAAGCGGGCGCGGCTGCGGTAGGCGTCGCGCGGACCACACAAAAGTTGGCGCGGCTGCGGTGAAGAACCCTCGTGCTAGTCCTAATTCGGAAGCTCATATTTTTTGATCTACAAGGAATTTTGAGGTGATTGAAAATACAAAAGTTGTAGCCCTTCATGTCTAGTTTCCAGAAAGGTAAAGATATTGTAATTTGGACATCTGTAGCAAAAGTTATGGCCAAAACACTAAAGCGTGTCACTGCAGAGGGAGGCCTGTGTGGCCGCACGTTGCCTTTGCGCGGACCGCACTGGCTTGCGCGGACCGCGGTTGTTTTGGTGCGGCCCGCGGTAGCTGAAACCTGAGGGGTACCTATAAATATGAGGTTTTGGGTTTTATTTAATATTTTGACCTAGAGAGCTTGGATTTTTGCGATTTTTCGAAGGTTTTTCAAGAAATTCATTGGGGTAAGTGATTTTAACTCAGATTTGGCTAGAATAAATGAATCTATCACTGAATTCATCATTTAATTCGTGATTTGAGATGGAATTTGGGAAGAAAATTGTGTAACCTTTCAAAAATGTCAAATGATGATTTGAAGGACCAAATGGTATCGAAATTGGATAATTTTGGTATGGTTAGACTCGTGAGGGTATGAGGATTCTGAAAATTTAAATTTTACCCGATTCCAAGACGTGGGCCCAGGGCTCGGGTTTTGCTAATTTCGGGATTTTTGATATTTTTCGAATGTTTTCGCTTGGGCTTTGTTCCCTTAGTATATTGTGACATATTCGTTCTGATTTTGGATAGATTTGACGCGCCTGGAGGCCAATTCGAGGGGCAAAGGGCGTCACGAGCTAGAGAATTAGCCAGTTCGAGGTGAGTAATGGTTGTAAATGATGTCCTGAGGGTTTGAAACCCCGGATTGCACATCATAGTGCTATATTGAGGCGCCATCATGACCGGGTTCGGGGATTGGGTCATGACAAGTTGGTATCAGAGCCTAGGTTACTTAGGTCTCACGAGTCATAAGCAGGTTTAGTAGAGTCTCGCGGATCGGTACAGAGACGTCTGTATTTATCCTCAAGAGGCTGCAGAACCTTTAGGAAAAAAAATTCATATTCTTGAAACTCTTATCGTGCGAACTTGTTAGTCCGAGTACTAAACTTCTGATATTCCATTCTCTCACTGATGGTGAGGACGCGAGCTACCGGACGAGGTGGACGACCACCAGTGCCACCCACTGAGGCCACCAGAGGCCGTAGACGCAGTTGTGGACGTGGCAGAGGAAGAGCAGCAAGGGCAACACCTGTTGATGCACCGGCTGCCCCGGCTCCAGATCAGGCTCCAGATATGGATTCTCCAGCAGCACCAGTTCAGGCACCAGTTGTGCCTATCATGGTTCCGGATCTTTAGGAGGCCTTGGCACAGATCTTATCAGTTCGCACTGGCCTGGCTCAGGTAGTTTCAACCAGTACAGCAGCAACTACTTCACAGGCCGGGGGAGGCAATCAGACCCCCGCTGCTCGCACACCTGAGCAAGTAGTGCAGGGACTACAGACACCGGGGGCACCTCCTGCTCAGCCGATTGCACCATCTCAGGAGTTTATTGTGCCAGTTATGCCGGATGATGAGCAGCGTCGTCTGAGAGGTTTGGTAGACTTTAGCCTCCGTCATTCAGTGGTACCGAGGGCGAGGATGCCCAGATTTTCTTGATAAGTGTCAGCGGATGCTCCGTACAGCAGGGATTCTTGAGACTAGTAGTGTGGAAATTAACACCTTTCAGTTTACTGGGGATGCCTTCACATGGTGGGAGGCGTATGAGAGGCGTAGGCCGGTTGGAGCAGTGCCCCTTACTTGGCAGTAGTTCTACACTTTCTTCTTGGAGAAGTATGTGCCGCAGTCCCGCAGAGAGGAACTGCGTAGACAGTTTGAGTGGTTGCGACAGGGGGATATGAATGTGTCACAGTATGAGTCGAGGTTTTCTGAGTTGGCTCGTCATGCCATTTGGATGGTTCTGACAGATCGTGAGAGGATCAGGAGATTTGTTGATGGCCTTAACTATCACCTCCGTATTCTTATGACCCGAGAGAGGGTGTTGGGTGCTACATTCGAGGAGGTGGTCGATATCACTCGCGAGATTGAGATGGTTCGCCGTTAGGATCGAGAGGAGAGGAAGGCCAAGAAGCCTCAAGGATCTGGCAGTTATAGTGGTGCTTCTTCGAGGGGCTAGTTTCAGCATGGTAGAGGTCGTTGTTTCAGGCATGCTCGGTCAGCCCGCCCAGAGTATCGCGGGGCATCTTCGGGTCATGGTCATCATGGATCTCAGCGGGGCCAGTCATCACTCAGTGCCCTTCTAGCCCAGAGTTCATCTCGTGTCCCGTCAACTTAGGGTTCTTCTATGCCGAGTGCATCAGCTGGTCACTCCGGTGTGAGAGGTTCCCTTCAGTCCCCTTCTCTAGCACCTGGGAGTTGTTATGAGTGTGGAGTGTTTGGACATGTGTGGAGGCAGTGTCCTCGTCGTATGGATATTTCATCTCAGCAGAGGGGTCAGCCCTCGACTACTACTCCAGTTACCTCACCACCCGCCCAACCAGCTAGGGGTGGAGGTCATGCAGCTAGGGGTCTCCCCAGAGGGGGAGGTCGATCAGGGGGCAGTCAGGCCCGTTTCTATACACTTCCTGGTAGGCCAGATGCTATTGCTTCAGATGTTGTCATTACAAGTATTGTTTCAGTCTGCCACAGAGATGCCTCTGTATTATTTGATTCCGGTTCCACCTTTTCTTATGTGTCATCATACTTTGCTCGTTATTTGGGTATGCCCCGTGAGTTTCTTGTTTTACCTGTTCATGTATCTACCCCAGTGGGCGATACTGTTGTTGTAGACCGTGTGTACCGGTCATGTGTGGTGACTATTAGGGGTCTGGAGACCCGAGTGGATCTATTGCTATTGAGCATGGTGGATTTTGATGTCATTTTGGGCATGGATTGGCTATATCTATGTCGCGCTATTCTAGACTGTCATGCTAAGACAGTCACTTTGGCTATGTCGGGTGTACCGCGGATCGAGTGGCGTGGTCTGAATGATTATATCCCTAGTAGAGTGATCTCTTTCTTGAAGGCCCAGCGTATGGTTGGGAAGGGTTGCCTTTCATATCTAGCATTTGTGAGGGATGTTGGAGCTGAGACTCCTAGTATTGATTTTGTCCTAGTTGTGAGGGATTTTCCCGATGTTTTTCCTGCAGCCCTGTCGGGCATGCCACCGGATAGGGATATTGATTTTGGTATTGGCCTGGTGCCAGGCACTCAGCCCATTTCTATTTCGCCATATCGTATGGCACCAGCAGAGTTGAAGGAATTGAAAGAACAGCTTCAGGAACTCCTAGATAAGGGGTTCATTCGGCCTAGTATGTCCCCTTGAGGTACACCAGTTTTGTTTGTGAAGAAGAAGGATGGCACGATGAGAATGTGCATTGATTATAGGCAATTGAACAAAGTAGCAATCAAGAACAAATATCCTTTGCCTCGCATTGATGATTTATTTGATCAGCTTAAGGGAGCGATGGTGTTCTCCGAGATTGATCTCCATTCGGGTTATCACCAGTTGAAGATCAGGGATTCAGATATTCTTAAGACTGCTTTCAGGACCAGATATGGTCATTATGAGTTTCTTGTTATGTCCTTCGGGCTAACCAATGCCCCAACAGCATTCATGCATTTGATGAATAGTGTATTTCGGCCTTATCTGGATTCGTTCGTTATTATATTCATTGATGATATTCTGGTGTACTCGCGTAGTCAGGAGGAGAACGTGTAGCATTTGAGAGTTGTGTTGCAGAGACTGAGGGAGGAGAAACTTTATGCAAAATTCTCCAAGTGTGAGTTTTGGCTTAGTTCAGTGGATTTCTTGGGGCACGTGGTGTCCAGCGAGGGTATACAGGTTGATCCAAAGAAGATAGAGGCGGTTCAGAGTTGGCCCAGACCGTCCTCAGCCACAGAGATTCATAGCTTTCTTGGGTTAGCAGGCTATTATCGCTGGTTTGTTCAGGGATTTTCATCTATTGCATCGCCCTTGACCAAGTTGACTCAGAAGGGTGCTCCATTCGTATGGTCGGACGAGTGTGAGGAGAGCTTTCAGAAGCTCAAGACAGCCTTGACCATAGCTCCAGTGTTGGTTTTGCCATCAGCTTCAGGTCTATATACTGTGTATTGTGATGCTTCAAGAGTTGGGATTGGTTGTGTGTTGATGCAGGAGGGTAGAGTTATTGCATATGCTTCTCGGTAGTTGAATCCCCATGAGAAGAACTACTCCGTTCATGATTTGGAGTTGGCTGCCATAGTTCACGCATTGAAGATTTGGAGGCATTACTTGTATGGCGTATCTTGTGAGGTGTTCACTGATCATCGCAGTCTTCAGCATTTGTTCAAGCAAAAGGATCTTAATTTGAGGCAGCGGAGATGGTTGGAGTTGCTTAAGGATTATGATATCACTATACTGTGCCATCTGGGAAAGGCCAATGTGGTGGCCGATGATTTGAGCCGAAAGGCAATGAGTATGGGGAGTTTGGCATATCTTCTAGTTGGGGAGATACCTCTTGCGGTTGATGTTCAGGCCTTGGCCAATCGGTTCGTGAGGTTGGATATTTCGGAGCCCGATCGGGTGTTGGCTTGTGTGATTTCTCGGTCTTCTTTATATGATCGCATCAGAGAGCGCCAGTATGATGATCCGCATTTGCTTGTCCTTAGGGACAGAGTCTAGCATGATGATTCCAGAGATGTGACCGTCGGTGATGATGGTGTGTTGAGGATGCAGGGCCGGATTTGTGTGCCCAATGTGGATGGGCTTAGAGAGCTGATTCTGGAGGAGGCCCATAGCTCGCGGTATTCCATTCATCCGGGTTCCGCAAAGATGTATCAGGATTTGAGGCAGCACTATTGGTGGAGAAGAATGAAGAAAGATATTGTGGGATTTGTAGCTCGGTGTCTCAACTGTCAGCAGGTGAAGTATGACCATCAGAGACCGGGTGGCTTGTTTCAACAGATGGTTATTCCCGAGTGGAAGTGGGAGAGAATCACTATGGACTTTGTGGTTGGACTTCCTCGGACTTTGAAGAAGTTCGATGCTATTTGGGTGATTGTGGATCGGCTGACCAAGTCTGCGCACTTCACTCATGTGTGTACTACCTATTCTTCAGAGCGGTTGGCAGGGATTTATATCCGGGAGATTGTTCAGTTGCATGGTGTTCCTGTTTCCATCATCTCAGATAGAGGTACTCAGTTTACTTCGCAGTTTTGGAGAGCCATGCAGAGAGAGTTGTGTACTCAGGTAGAGTTGAGCACGACGTTTCATCCTCAGACGGACGGACAGTCCGAGCGTACTATTCAAATATTGGAGGACATGTTGCGTGCTTGTGTTATTGACTTTGGAGGTTCATGGGATAAGTTTCTACCACTTGCAGAGTTTGCTTACAACAACAGCTACCAGTCGAGTATTCAGATGGCTCCATATGAGGCTTTGTACGGGAGGCGGTGTAGATCTCCGGTTGGTTGGTTCGAGCCCGGCGAGGCTAGACTATTGGGGATAGATTTGGTTCAGGATGCCTTAGAGAAGGTGAAGGTGATTCAGGAGAGGCTTCGTACAGAGCAGTCGTGTCAGAAGAGTTATGCAGACCGGAAGGTTCGAGATGTGTCCTACATGGTCGGTGAGAAGATCTTGCTGAAGGTTTCGCCCATGAAGGGTGTTATGAGATTTGGGAAGAAAGGCAAGCTGAGTCCTCGGTTCATTGGGCCTTTTGAGGTGCTTTGGAGGATTGGGGAGGTGGCTTATGAGCTTGCTTTGCCACCCAGCCTGTCGAGTGTGCATCCGGTATTTCCTGTTTCTATGCTTCAGAAGTATAGTGGGGATCCGTCTCATGTTTTGGACTACAGCATGGTTCGGTTGGATGATGATTTGACCTTTGATGTGGAGCCAGTAGCTATTTTGGGTCGCCAGGTTCGGAAGTTGAGGTCAAAGGATATAGCTTCAGTGAAGGTGCAGTGGAGAGGTCGGCCCGTGGAGGAGGCTACCTGGGAGACCGAGCGAGAGACACTGAGCAGATATCCTCATCTATTTGAGGCTTCAGGTATGTTTCTTGGCTCGTTCGAGGACGAACGTTTGTTTAAGTTGGGGAGGATGTGACGACTCGGCCAGTCATTTCATGAGTTACCGCTCCATTTCCCCCATTTCAGCTTCTTTACGCTTCGTTATCCGTGTTTTATGTGATTGAGTTTATTAGTTCGAGTTCGGAGAGGATTTGGTAATAAATGAAACACTTAGTCTCTTTTAAGAAGGCTTAAGTTGGAAAGGTCAACCGGATGTTGACTTATGTGTTAGAAGGCTCGGAAGTGAGTTCTGATGGTTCGGTTAGCTTCGGGAGGTGATTTGTGACTTAGGAGCGCGATCGGAATGAGTTTTGGAGTTGTAGAGAAGATTTAGGCTTGAATTGGCGAAATTGATATTTTGGCAAATTCCGGTTGATAGGCGAGATTTTGATATAGGGGCCGGAATGGAATTCTGAGAGTTGCAGTAGCTTCATTGTGTCATTTGGGATGTATGTGCGAAATTTTAGGTCATTCGGACGAGATTTGATAGACCTTTTGATCAAAAGCATAATTTAAGAATTCTTAGAGTTCTTAGGCCTGAATCTTATGTTAAATTGGTGCTTTGATGTTGTTGTGAGCGTTTCAAAGTTTTGAGCAAGTTTGAACGATGTCATGAGATATGTTGGTACAATTGGTTTGAAGTTCCGGGAGTTCCAGGTAGGTTCCGGGATGTTTTAGTGCAAAAATCATAGCTGTAGCAGGTCTACAGGGGTTGCAGGCCCCGTAACTCACTCACACGGTCCGCACAAAAATGAGTGCGCCCGCGGTGACTGCTGTGCGGACTGCACAAAAGCGGGCGCGGCCGCGGTAGACGTCGCGCAGACCGCACAAAAGTGGGCGCGGCCGCGGTGAAGAACCCTCCCGCTGGTCCTACTTCGGAAGCTCATATCTTTTGATCTACAAGGAATTTTGAGGTGATTCAAAAAACAAAAGTTGTAGTCCTTCATGTCTAGTTTCCATAAAGGCAAGGATATCGCAATTTGGATATCTGTAGCAAAAGTTATGGCCAAAACACTAAAGCCTGTCACTGCAAAGGGAGGCCTGTGCGGCCGCACGTTGCCATTGCGTGGACCGCACTGGCTTGCACGGACCGCGGTCGTTTTGGTGCGGCCCGCAGTAGCTGAAACCTGAGGGGTACCTATAAATACGAGGTTTTGGATTTTATTTAATATTTTGACCTAGAGAGCTCGGATTTTGGCTATTTTTCGAAAGTTTTTCAAGAAATTAATCGGGGTAAGTGGTTTTAACTCAGATTTGGCTAGAATACATGAATCTATCACTGAAATCATCATTTAATTCGTGATTTGAGATGGAATTTGCGAAGAAAATTGTGAAACCTTTCAAAAATGTAAAATGATGATTTGAAGGACCAAATGGTATCGGAATTGGATAATTTTGGTATTGTTAGACTCGTGAGGGTATGAGGATTCTGAAAATGTAAATTTTACCCGATTCCGAGACGAGGTCCCGGGGCTCGGGTTTTGCTAATTTTGGGATTTTTGATATTTTCGAATGTTTTCGCTTGGGTTTTGTTCCCTTAGTATATTGTGACGTATTCGTTCTGATTTTGGATAGATTCGACGCGCGTGGAGGCCAATTCGAGGGACAAAGGGCGTCACGAGCTAGAGAATTAGCCAGTTCGAGGTGAGTAATGGTTGTAAATGATGTCCTGAGGGTTTGAAACCCCGGATTGCACATCGTAGTGCTATATTGAGGCGCCATCACGACCGGGTTCTGGGATTGGATCGTGACATTAAAGATGTTCATATGAAATGAAGGATCATTTGTTTTCTCAACAAATGTCTTTTTGAGTAGATGTCAGCCTCAGGTTGTGTGTCGTAGTCCTCAACTTCAAATTATTTGGTCCGGCTACAAAGTAATTCATACGATATAAGCGAAGTTCATGTATCTTGTTCCTAAAAAACTTCAGAACATACTTTCCTATTGTAGCATGTATACGATCACTCTGCAAAATCAGATTTATTATTAGTGCACAATTATGAAGCCAACTATTATAAGCTCGTATATACTTTCATCATTACCTAAAATTGTTAAAAGATTTGATGTCAAAAACCAGAATGCTATAGTTTGTTGTATATCAATTATGAAGGCAACATTAATAGACAGAAAGAGAAATATTTCATATATAAACGCTCTATATGTTCATCCGATGATATTATGTACAAAGATGCAACTTAATTGATTGTTAATATATAGGACAATCACTGTTTAAAGTTATCCTCAAGATTTGAAGTCAAAAACGGAATTCCAAATCACTTAAAGATCTGTTTATATGGAAGTCGAAATTATTGGATGACCTTCTTAAACATTTGAGTAATGCGGAAGAAAGAATTTTCATATAGAATGCGACTACATTAGTAAGTTTAAAACTATGAGAAAGTTGAATATGTTACCTTAGAATCCTGTAAAACCAATTCAATTGAATACGGTTGTAAGCACGTGATTTTTGCCCTATATGAGAATTACTCCCAAAAAATTCAAAAAATAAAATAATTTTCCTTGGTGTGCAATTTTGTGATATTTTGTGATATTTTGAATAATTATTTGTATTTGTCTGTGCATGTTTATTTGCTAAATTAATAAAAAAATACAAAAATATGTCGCATTTTGCATGTAGGATTTAATTCTACAATTTGTTAGTAATTAAGTTTGTTTACAAAAAAATAAAAATTTACAAAAATAGGCATCGTTTGCATTTTTAACATTTAATGTCCAAATATACAATTTTATGCTTAATTACTACTTAATTATGCGTTAATTGTTATTTGGAGTTAATTTGCGCTTTTATAACTTAATTTAGTTCTTAATAATAATTTAAGTATTTTTATAATTTAGTTTTAGAGAAATAAAAGAAGAAAAGAGAGCGAAAATATAAAGAAAGTCGGAATTGGGCCTCTTCTTCGATTTCAAGCCACAGGCCCAAAAATTGGCCCAATCTTCCCAAACGACCCAGTCCATTTCGAACTGGGTCGACCCAGCCCATAACCCAACACCCCTATTATCTTACAAACAACACAAAACAAAAAAAAAAAAAAAAAAAAAAAAAAACCTAAAAAATACTAACCCATCCGCCACCCCCCCTCTCTTTCTCTCTTCTCCTTCACCATCTTCAAGCTCCATCCATGGCTGCCCTACCCCCAACGACCACCCCCTCCAGCCCTTCCCCCTCACCCCGTCACACTCACATACACACACACAACTCCTTCATCTTCTTTCTTCAATAAGAAAAATACCGCAGCCAACCCTCCGTCGAACCCCGTCGCGCTGCTGGATTGTCTTCTTCTTCGTAGTTGTTGCTGCATCGTCTGCTTCTTCTACTGTTGCTGCCCGCTGCTGCATCTTCTCCTTCTTCTACTGCTGCTGCCCGTCGAGCAGCTGATTCGAAACCACCTCGTCGTCGCTGGACAGAAAACCAACGAGCAACATGAGGTGAAGAAGAAGAAGCAACAGTCTTGGAGATGTTGCTGTCCGCCACTGCTGCGTTTTGCTGCTGCCCACTGATGCGTTTTGCTGCTGCCTGCTGCTGCTCCGTCATGCTGCTGCTTGTTTTTGCTACGACCAGCTATGGACTAGCTTCATCGAGCTCGAACTCGAGCTCCCATGGCTACCGCTGCGTCTTCGTCTCCATTCGCGCTGCTGCTACTATGTCGCGCTGCTGCCTGCTCCGACGTGTTGCTGCTGCTATTCCATCGTGTTGAGCTGTTGCTCCTGGAACTGCTACTATAGCTGCTGCGTCATCTTCAAACGACGCCAAACGACCATCTTCTTCGATCGTCGTTTCGATCCGGTTAGTGGGTTTAAGATTTGGGTTTAACATTCTTGTCTTGTTCATCGTTGAATTAATTTTTTTTAGTTTGTTCATGTGTTTTGTTGGTTTAATTTTCAGATTCAAATGAAAATTTAATTAATTGTTTTTCATTTTGTTTCATGTTAATTTTATTTATTTTTGTAAAAAGGAATTGTTAGTTTAGTTTTAATATAGAAAGGTATTAGTTTAAATCGTTCAAATCCGTTGTTTGTTGTTAATATAGATTTAGTTAGTGTTCATCTTGTTTGAAGTTCGTTTTTAATTTAGTAATTTAATGAGAAGTTATGTTTTGGTTTTAATTTTTGGATCATGCATCTTTGTTATAAGTTTTGTTGGATTTAATTTAAGAAAGATTAGTTGATTATTTGAATATTAGTGATTTGAATATGATTATTTGTTTTGTTTAAGTTTATTCGAAGTTTGAACAAAGTTTGTTTGTTATTGTTATTGAATATTTTCATTCATGTTCATACTTTGTTTGGTTGATCTTGAATCCGAAATTTGTATAGTTTGATTTCTTGTTTAATTTATGATTATTTCTTGAATTTGTCTCATAATCTTGTTTAAGTTTAGTATAGGAATTGTTGGTTGTAATGTTGTTAGGGTTGATTTTAAGTTCAATATTATTGAATTTGGAAATCTGAATATACTTGTTTGTTGTTGTTGTTGTTGAATCGGAAAATAGGTTTGTTTGTTGATAAAATATTGTTCAATCAAATTTTAGTTGTTCTTTGTTGTTCAATTTGTGTTCATGTGATTTGTTGTTGAAATATTGAAGAAATCATGTTCATGTGATTCGTTGTTTGAACATTGTTAGAAATTGATCATATTGTCTATATTTTGGTTAAGTTTGATTAATTGATTTGTTATAGCTGATGGGGTAATTTGGTAAATCGCAGTACGTTTGGGGGTAAAATAGTAATTGCAATAAGGTCGGAGGGGTAGTTTAGGAATTGTACATTTTTGTAATTTTTTATGTGAAGCATGGGTGACAAAATGAAATGGGGTAAGTTGTGATATAGTTATTTAATATAAAGGGGGGACAAGACAAATTTTAGTGTGGGGAATCTTGTATTTGTTTATGTTAGGCATGGGGGACAAAATATAATGGGGTGGTGTGATATATTTATTTAATGTAATGGGGATGAGTGGGAAGATAATGGGTTTGGTAGAGAAAATGGGTTGATTTTAATTGATTAAAAGATTTATGGGATGAGATATAAGTAGAAGTCTTGAAATCAGATTTGGAGGACGGACAGAACAGACGGATAGAGAGAAAAAAAAATCTGACAGAAAGAGAATAAGAGAGAAAAAAAAGGGCTGAACATTTAAGAGAGAGAAAATTCCGAAAAAATATTTAAACTTTCAAATAAAAAAAAACTAAAAAAAATCTTCTACTTTCTTTCATTGTTTGAAATTAGCATTAATTGTTGTTGTGTCATCAAAGCTTGAAGCTTTGTTTTGGGATTAATACTCCACCGGTTTGCAAACTCTGTTCCTGAGTTGTTACTGTTGCTGGATTGTTGCTGCTGTGTTGTACTGTTATTACTGCTGTTGATTCTCATCTTCATTTTCTTTTGCTTCCAATATCAGGTACACAACTAAAAAGCTAGTTATTGTAATCCGAATATGAAGCATGAATACGAAAAATGAAGAGTTGAAATTCTGAATTAGCTTTAATTATATTCTGATTTTTATTTGTATGTACAAATTATTTAGTTTGCAAAAAATCAGAATCATGTAGCTATTTAATACACATAGTGGAACATTCGACGATAGCTTAACAGTTGAACTATCTGCATATATTGCCTAAATAAATAAATGGTGTAGTAACTTCGTCGAGTCAAAAATCAAACGAATAGGCCATCTAGTAGGAACTTGGTAGAAATACTGTTTAGAATAAATATTATTGGTTAATTTCAGCATGTAAATAAATTAAGACTTTTTTTAATTTTATTTTGTAGAGACAGATTTAATAGAAAATAATGTAGGCATTTTAGGATTGTCTTTTAAAAATAAATGAGATGAGCCTCGCTTAATAAAATGTATAGATTGCGGGGCCCTCAATAAATGTACATTTAATTGCTTAGAATTCGGGAGGAGTCGTTTAGCAAAAAATTCGGTCCTACCCAAAATAATGATACGCTAGTCGCTTTAGGCGCGTATTTAATAATATTATCTTCTTAAACTCGGGTGCGTATTTCATACGACCCAAATCCAAATCCCAAAACATTGAATAAAATGTGTTCCGGATTGCGGGTGCATTTCATGTGACGTAATCCAAAGACATGTTTTAAACAATGTTCACATTCTTGTAAAAATAAAAATAAATAATGATAAAAGCGGTAAAAGATAAAACTTGCACATAAGTTCATATTTGTATAAAAATCAGATAATCAAGCCGAATATAACAGTTGAGCGACCGTGCTAGAACCACGGAACTCGGGAATGCCTAACACCTTCTCCCGGGTTAACAGAATTCCTTATCCGGATTTCTGGTGCGCAGACTGTTAAACAGAGTCATTCTTTTCCTCGATTCAGGATTAAAATTGGTGACTTGGGACACCCTAAATCTCCCAAGTGGCGACTCTGAAATAAATAAACAAATCCCGTTTCGATTGTCCTTTAATTGGAAAAAACTCCTTGTACCCTCGCGGGTGCCGGAAAAAGGAGGTGTGACGCACGTGATTTTTGCCCTATATGAGAATTACTCCCAAAAAATTCAAAATAAAATGATTTTCCTTGGTGTGCAATTTTGAGAATTTTGTGACATTTTTGGATATTTGCAAAGTAATTGTAATCAGACTGTAGTAGATGAAAAATGAAGTTGAAAAGGTTTTGAAAATATAAAGCGCATAAATCATGCAGTTATAGATGTGTAGATAAAATAGGAATTTTTGAATTGGAAGCTTACGTTTGGGAGCACGATCAGTTGTGGGATAATGCCAATTGTTTTGCCTTTAATGAAATAACTTCACAATTGATGAGATGCCGACTGTTTTGTTGAAATAACTGGAATTTATTCGTCCTTTTTTTTAAAATAAAAATTTATGTATAAAAAATAAAAAAACTAATTGAAAATTGTAGATGGTAGTTGTTGAGTAAAATAGGCCAACTTAGAAAGTGGGAGGATTCAGTAATGTTATTTATAACAGCCACCACAATTAAGGGGAAGGAAATTCCGGAAAGCAAAAAACGTGGGAGGATTGGAAACCAACTTCGTAGGAGTATTGTCAGTTTTTTATATTTCTAAAATTAAATTTATTTTACTTATTTTGCTTATTTGTAGTTTGAAGACAAAAACTCCAACTATCTTAGAGAGCTAATTTTTTACATGTGTTAGCATTGTGGGTATTCCACTTGACAGCCTAACATTGTTTTGCCTTTGTTATTCTATATAGATAGAATATAGATAGATTATTATTTCTTTTTATTCTACGAATATATCTTTTTTTTTTAAAATAATTTATTTATATTTACAATTTTATCCATTATAAAGTATACTTATAGAGAATAAAAATGTCAAAAAAGATATAGCCGTAGAATAAAAAAAAAATAATTAAGAAGAAGAGTAGAAGTAGGAGGAACCTTCTTCCTTAATTAGTATACCTAATAATCTAACAAAGATTGTTAAGTCAAAAAATTCGTAGGTAAAAAAGTAAAAACAATAAGACAACAATTAGAAGATCAATTAATTTCGTCGGTTAAATATGGAAAAAGAATAAGATAACAAGTAGGAGACCCATTAATATTAAATAATATATTTATTTTTTAAAAAAGTAATTTTATTTGTATTTACAATTTTATTCATTATAAAGTACGCTTATAGAGGATAAAAATGGCGAATGACATTTCGCTAAGGGCCTTCGTGCTTTTAATATAGTACTAGTCTTAGGGTACGCGCTTTGGGCGTGTACCTATATCAATAAATATATAACTTTTAAAAATTACGTAAATGTTATTAAATAATGTGTGAGTTATTAAATATAAAAAATATAAGTTCCTAAAAATAATGAATGTTAATCTCATAAAGCTAGCTCAATAACGCAAAGAAATTCTACTCCACATAAGTCTTTATATGCCTTACTATTTTTTATGATGAGTAAAATATCTTATAAAAATTATTGTTATTTTTGTTACCAAATACTATAAACAAATAACAGCGAAAAAATACTTTTACCATAATTATTCAAAGTTAATAAAATAAATTAAAATTTTGAATCTTTTGGTCTTTTAGAAATTTGAGAGTGATGAGGTAGAGTTATAGCTCCTAGAAAGATATTGGTAAATAACAAAATAAAATCTTAAATAACTAATATTGAATTATAAAAAATAATGTAATACTATACTAAAAATATAAGAAAGCTATCATTTATTAGAATGAATATAAAAAGAAAGAAAAATAATAATAACAACTCTTTGAATACCTTTTGTCTTATGTTACATCCTTAATGCTTCAACTTGGCAATTTAATGTTTAATAATTATATTACAACAAATTTTGCTCTATTTTTTTATTTCTTTCATGGACGAGGCTCTTTTTGTGAAAATAGATTTTTGTACCTTAAGAATTTTGTCAACTTGATAAATAATTTTATTTATATAATAATTTTGAAAAGAAATTGAAATTAATCTTTTTTGTTGCTAATTTAGTAATTCAAAGACTTACTTATTTGTTGAGATTTCATGCTTTTATGATAGTATAGAAGATAAAAATAATTGTAGACCCACAATAGGTCGATGAAACCTCAGACACCGACAGGAGAATACAACACGGCGACCGACAGGAAGCCCAAAAAACCCCTAGTTCAGGAAGAACGGGAAGTTAGCCTTCATGTTATTTTTGAAATGTTGCAGGCACAACAACTGGCTATCGCTCAGCTGCAAAGCCATCCAAAGACTCTGAGCATGGTAGCACCGGGGATAGCTCCCCTAGACGAACAGATGCCTGAGAGATCGAGCAATAACAGATCGATAGCAGACCCTGCCATCGTAAAAATGCTCGAAGACCTCACCAAAAGGATCAAATTTGGCAAGAAAATGATAGCAGCCAACGATAAGAAGGTCGAGACCCTACAACTCCAGGGTCGACCGGATCCCGGGCACACCCCCGGTCCTGAAAGGTGTGGATTCAAAGAAGTCCATACAAAGATTGTTCCCCAAAGAACTCCCAAAATGCAATGGGACCTCAGATCCCAACGGACACGCCACTGCCTATACGTGTGCAGTAAAGGATAATGACATGAAAGACGACGAGATCGGGTCCGTCTTACTGAAGAAGTTTAGAGAAACACTCTAAGGGGCCCATGATGTGGTATCGCAACCTAGCTCCCAACTCTATAGACTCGTCTGCCATGCTTGTAGACTCCTTAATAAAGGCACACGCCGGTGCCATAAAAGTAGCAACAAGGAAGTCCGACGTATTCAAAATTAAGTAGAGGGAGAATGAAATGTTGCGAGATTTTGTATCTCGCTTCCAAACAGAACGAATAGGACTACCCCCGGTCTCTGATGACTGGGTGGTGTAGGCCTTCACTCAAGGCCTGAATGAACGAAGCTCAGTGGCCTCAAGGCAGCTGAAAGAGAATCTAATCGAGTATCTCGCCGTAACTTGGTCAGGCGTCCGCAACCGGCATCAGTCAAAGATCAGGGTCGAGGATGGCCAGCTGGGATCCCCCTCGGGCTCAGTGTATCCAAGCAGACTCCTAGCGAAGGAGTCAAAACCAAACAAAAAGAGGTATCAGCTGTACCCCAAAGATACGAGGAATGCCCTGAGACACAATCCGCCTCGCAACTATTGATTGGTGAACCGAGGACAGAACCCTCAGGGACTCATCAACAGAGGTGGATTCGACGAGGACATGTGTCCAACGGGGCCACCTCGTCTATCAGAATACAACTTCAACGTTGATGTATCGGATATCGTGTTCACCATTAACAAAACTAGGGACACCAAATGGCCCAGGCCTATTCAGTCGGATCCTTCCCAGAGGAATCACAACTTAGTGTGTGAACTTCATAACATGCACGGCCATAGGACCGAAGATTGCCACCAGCTCCGAAAGGAAATAGCCAGGCTACTCAAATTTTTTTTCCTACTCGAACAATATATTATTTTTATCAAGTTGTGTATATTTAAAAACTACATTTAATAATTAAAATATATATTTAGTTAGATACAAAAAATATCTTACTTTTAATATTACATCTTAGAATTGTAAATTCCCATATTTCCATTGAAATTGCCGTATAGGATATACAAGGAAAAGAAAACGTAATACTACACCTATTTTCCCAAATAATTACATGAAAATTATACAATATTTTTTTGGCTTTGGTTGAAAAGAAACTTACCTTTTACTTTATATTCTCTTCTTTTTTCTTAATATATTTTATTCTTTTTAGTTGATTGCACTCCTAAATATTAGGTAATAATTCAAATTTTACTTAATTCTAAATTCCTAAATATTAGGAAAGTAACTTAAATTATATATTTATCCAATGTAAAACTTATTTTAAAAGGATAAAAAAGACGAACGACATTTCGCGAAGGGCCTTCGTGCTTTTAATATAGTAATAGATAGATATAGATACTAGTCTCCATATACTTGCACGTAAGTTTTCAATTATTTTTATGATATAGCAATAAATTAATGTTATTAAAACATGATATACAAGAGGAAACAATTACTTTGAATATCAATATTATTACCTTAACATAATACTTGAATTTCTATAATTGCATAACATCTTAGCTTGCAAAGATGATCTATTTGTTATTATGCTATAAGAATAAATACTATCTAAACTTAACTAAATAGATCATTTTTGTAGGTCAAGACGATATCCAATCAATAAGACATAGTTCTTGGCATTGTCTGGTGCTATAACAATTTACAAATTTTAACTTTTCATATTTGTTAGAATTTGCATATTCGGTTATTTTAAAAATTAAAAATAAAATTCACTTTTTGACATAATTTTTACTCGATTACTTATCAAGGAGATATAATTAAGGTTTATTCACTTGATGCATGACTGAATATCTATAACTTTACGACAACCGCCTATAAATAAAATATGTATTTCAATTTAACAAAATATTAAGAGTAAGTATTACCTCGTAGGTCGGTTTTGGTTGTGAAAAACCTTATAAGATAGAGACGAAGGTAAAGATTACATAACCAAGTTTTCTTAACTTCCGGAAAGAATTATGTAATTGTCACGACCCAAATCCCGGTCGTGATGGCGCCCAGCACACTACTAGGCAAGCCCGATCATTATTCAACACTTAACCCAATTTATCAAAAATAGCGGAAAGAAATATCAATCAAGCAAGATTAAAATACTGAAGAATTTAACAAAATACACAATATAATCTCACTAGGACCCGGTGTCACGAATCTGAGCTTCTAGAATACAGAATATCATCCTAATACATGGTATATCCAAAGTCTGATAATGCGGAAATAAAGAGATAGGATAGGAGGGAGAAGATCAATGGCTGCGAACGCCGTGCAGCTACCTCGATACTCCCAGAAGCTGGATCTGCTGATCAACTGGATCTACTGAGCCTGAGACTGCCCTGGATCTGCACACAAGGTGCAGAGAGTAAAGTGAGTACTCCGACTCATGAGTAATAAAAGTAACTACAGTCCGAAGATAAGAAAATCCAGTAAATACACAAAGTAAGCCAAAATCCAAATATACAACAACATATGGAACTGAGCAGCTAAACAACAGTATAAATACAAATACATGAATGCAATGCAATGCATATGATGGTACATTCCAGTACCCGCTGCGACGTGCAGCCCAAGCCATCCATATTTATTTATCGTCGACGACGCTCATTGGGGGTGTGTACATACTCCGGAGGGGCTCCTACAGCCCAAGCGCAATATCTTGGTCAGTCATTGTTACCTGACCAGTCAGCCATTGTTACCTGACCAATTTATATCATACAGTGCCATTGTTACCACTGTTCAAGTATATCATCCAGTGTCATTGTTACCACTGTTTCAAGTCACTTTATAATCAGTCCAGAAAATAATATAATAAGCCCCTTGGGCATTTACAAAACAGAAGTTCCCAACCCGGAATACATTTAAAAATATCATTTAAGTTTTCAACACTTAGAATTATGGCTGAGTTTGCAAAACAACATTTAAAACCTTGGACTGAAATTAAATGATATGCAAATCATGTTAAGCAGTAATATCAGTCCTCGAAGGATTTTACAAATCGGCACAAGGCCCCAAACATGGCATCAAGCCCAGTAATATCAATGAAGTATGTGTATCAATCACCAGTATAGTATAAACATCACACGGGATGGACCAAGTCACAATCCCCAATAGTATCCGACCCCGCACTCGCCATGGAGTGCGTGTCACGCCTCAATATAGCGTTACGATGTGAAAGTCCGGGGTTTCAAACCCTCAGAACAGCATTTACATCTATTACTCACCTCAAGACGGCCAAAAGTCTACTCCGCGATGCCCTTTCCTTTCGAATCGACCTCCTCGTGCGTCGAATCTTGCCAAAACCACAAGTAATATATTACAATAGGCTAATGGAATATAACCCAATCGAAAAGACTCGAAAAATATCGAAAATCACGAAATTTCTAAAACCTGAGCCCCGGGCCCACTTCTCGAAAAATTACGAAAGTCACATCACCGGATTCCTCGTCTCGCCACGAGTCCGTACATAAAAAATTTACCAAATCCGATTTCATTTGACCCCTCAAATCACCAAATCTTATTTTCAAATCCCTAGGCCTAAATCCTCATTTTTTCTACAATTTTCATGCTCAAATCCATACATAATTGATGTACTTAACTCAAATTAGGTGGGGATAACTTACCTTCACATTGATGATGTAAATCCCCTCTTGAAGCTCCCCAAAAATCGTCCATACTTTGAAGAAATGAAGAAAAATGAGCTAAATCCGTGTATAAAAGAATCTGCCTGTGCTTCGTCGAGTTATACCTTGCACTTGTGCTATACAAATTGTACATCCTATTAAAATTGTTCCTTGTCGGACACCTTCTGTTTAAACACCAATAACGTCTTGTATAAATATCCAAATGACAAACGGTTTGTATATTTAGAAACTAGACTCAAATATCTTTAATTTGATAGGTTGTACACCATATAACTCTTTATATATCCCTAGATATGAGCTTCTAAAATGCATCGTAAATTCTGCCGAAATTGCTCCAGCAGCCCTTTTCGATCCATCGTAACTTTCTGTGATAATATCCAAATACCGAATGGTTTAACTTTCCGAAAACTAGAATGTATGGGCTACAACTTTCATGTTTTGCACTTTCTCTGATTTCTTATAGATTACAAGATATGAGCTTCCAAACTGGACTACTCGCACCTAAAACTTTCTGGGCACAGCAGAATTTCTGCAATTTTCTGCAATTTTTCCTAAGTCCGAAATCACTCCGAGACACCTCCGAAACACTCCCGAGCCCTCGGGGCTCCAAACCAAATATGAACACTGACTCTAAAACATCACACGAACTTGCTCGAGCGATCAAATCGCCAAAATAACATCAAAATTAATGATTTGAGCCTTAAATCCAAGAATTCATTCAAATTTCATAAACTTTCAAATTTTTCAATTTAAGGCCGAAACCCGTCAAACAACGTCCGTTTGTAACCAAACTTTACAGGAAGCGCTTAACCAACATATATGACCTGTACCGGGCGTCGGAACCAAAATACGAGCCCGATACCATTACTTTCTGATCAAATTTCATTTTCATTTTCCTTAAACATTTTCAGAAAACAATTTCACGAAAAAAATTCATTTCTCGGGCCTGGGACCTCGGAATTCGATTCCGGAAACACGTTCAACTCCCATATTTTTCTATGGACCTTTCGAGACCGAAAAATCACGGGTCCGGGTCCGTTTGCCAAAAATGTTGACCAAAGTCAACTTTAACAATATTAAATATCAAAATTCTTCAAATTTTACACATAATTCATATATTTCAACAAAAAAATATTCCGGACACACTCCTAAGTCCCAAATAATCTAACGAAGCTATACAAACCATAAAATTTGCATTTCGAATCCGATATCAAAATTTCCACTTCCGGCCAAATTTTCTCAAAAACCTTCAATTTTCCATCTTTAGCCGAACGGCTCCAAAATGACCTACGGACCTCCGAATTCACTTCTGATCGCGCTCCCTAATCCAAAATCACCATACGGAGCTACTCCCAGTCTCGGAATCCCAAACGGACATCAATAACACTGAAATGCATTTTAAACCAAATTGATGCAATTTCTTCTAAAATGCTATCTTCCACAATAGGCGCCAAAACGCTCCCGGGTTATCTAAAACCCGATCCGGGCATGCGCGCAAGTTCGAAATCATCATACGAATCTGTTGGAACCTTCGGATCCCAATTCCGAGGTCGTTTACTCAAAATTCCAATCCTAGTTCATTTCTTCAATTTTAAGCTTTCAAAATGAGAATTTCCATTTAGATTTGACTCCAAACTTCCTGAATTTTAATTCTGACCATACACACAAGTCAATATACTTGAGATGAAGCCGCTCATGGCCTCAAACTGCTGAATGACGCGCTGGAGCTCAAAACGACCGGTCAGGTCGTTACAATCTCCCCCACTTAAACATACGTTCGTCCTCGAACGTGCTGAGAACTACACTGAAGTAGTCTGAAATCACTTGTTTAACACATCATGCACCTTCCCATGCTACCACTACTCCGTTGAGCACATTAGCTCGATAATTCTGTAGATATACTTATTTTTTCAAGCAAATAAGCCATTAGGCCCAATTCCAACATCCTGAATTTCCCTGCCAAGCCTGTTTCCATCATACGACCACCATATCAATCTCCACACGCTGTACCCAAACATGACTGCATAACTTTGCTGAATTCACACTTTGCATCACTTTACTCATAGAACCACAATAACATTCTTTAAACATAATAGTCGAAATTCCACGAATCTGATGCTCCCATTGCATCTCATGATCTACACAGGTCTTGCTCTAGTTTTTTTTTTTCAACAACACCGATACGACTGAAGAGATGTGCCGAAATTCACAACCAACTGCTGAATCAACAATTCATTAGATCTACACTCCTGACAAGTTCCATTACCTTGTCCCAAACTAAAGAATGATCTTTGCTCTATAATATACTTCATATAATCAGTTTGCACTGACCCCAAATCTAGTAACCTCGTCTCACCCAGTACGAACTGCTCAGGCAATAAGCCACCTCAGACATAATCAAAAATCCCACAAGACGCCACAATGTGCTAGTATGCTATCAATTTGAACGCGATACAAAAGGAAGGCGAACTCTAGAAGGAACTACTCAACTCGCACACTAACATAGACTTCCTCAGAAAACAGGGAAACAGAACACACAAAAGCAAATATGGGCACTGAACTGAACATCACACTGTTGCGGCGTGCAACCCGATCCAAACAACATACCCATGGAGGTGTGCCACCCGATCCACATATAGAACTCACATAAGGAGATATACGTCGAGCTGAATAGCTCATCACATCAAAATACCGAATATCGGTCATAAACACACTAAGGTGCATAATATCATTCCCATGGAAACATATAGCGCTATAGGCTACAAACTCAAGCACAACTGAGGTGCGATACATGATCTAAGTCTCATCCTGCTCATATAACATCACCGCTGAGTGGAACCTCAACACATAAGGAATTTACCAAGCCGTCGCACAACTCATACAGTGCAATATATCTTTACATGAATTAACTGACCACGAAATAAGACCGCGACTATCCTTCCATAAAGAGCGCATTGCTGAAATAAACACAACTGGCCTGACGTAAGGCTCACTTCCACATTTAAATCTATCCACCGACCTCAAGTCGATCCTGATCGTGCCAAGCCAGGCCAATAATCTTTCACATGTCCATAAGCCAATAAACAGAGTGCCCTCCAGGCATAAATTCTCAAATGGATGATATTACCAAAATCCTCATACTTGGTTTAAATTTCTAATTAATCAAGTGACAACATGTCACACTTATACAATCTTCCCGCAGGACAAGCTCCCACCATTTTCCGAAATAATTAACAGGCCTGCACATTCAAACCACCGGTTGCACTAACACTGAAAAGCGATCAGGAATCCCTAACCAGGATGCAAGGCCTTTCTCACAGAACACCGATCTCAGGTGATACTGACGCCAATACCCATCTTACTCAAAACACTGAAACTCCTTTCCTGCTCATCCGAGCTCTTAACATCACATTCATTGACCAAACTGCGACCTTGGTCCTTACTTCAAATTCCATACCACTCACTGCACCTCATGTGCCGATATACGATAGACACGATCTCCATCACAACTCTGGAACCGACGATAGGCTAATACTTCATCACATAAGACCTTCCATTTAACTCACTTCAGGAGAACTATAGCAACATACAGGCGAATTCTCATAACCGTCGAATATGCCAATCTCTAAGTAGTGGTCCAAGCCGTCATAACCCTTTCCAGGATCCGCCTACTCATAACAGGCCCTAACAGAAGAATGATTCAGAATAACATCAATTACTACGGCCGACAAGCCTCACACGTACCGCCACAAATCACATGCATAACTCGATCACGCTGAACGAACCGATCACTGACACCAATATGCCAACTCAACTATGGCTAATCAATCTACTTCCTTCCAGTTTATCCTTGATTGCCTTAGAAATAATAATATCTCCCTTCAACACCTAACTTATTCCAACCGCACTCACCCCGAGTGACCTTAAATCACGAGACCATGTTGTCTCAAAAACCATGACCATTTCATGTCTCTCAAATGCTACACCGCAAGTCAAAACATCATAGAACATTTTGTGTCTTTCTTCATAAGCTGCTTCAAAAGCTTGACTCTTAACTGTACTTATAGACTCAGAATCATCAGGCACCACACTTTGCCTCTTGAATTCACTAAGATCGCTATTGAGAGCCACCCGGCTCTGACTTAGCCCCGAATGCAACCAACTCTACTGAATTTTATAACATATGAATACCCTCTCGATAAAGCACCCAGAGGGATCACTTCCCTCGAAGCCTGCACCTATACGAGGCATAAATCATGAATCTTCCCTCAAGTCTGAACATGAGCCAATAAGGCTAACCATAGCATGCATCCAACAATTCATTTACTCAAATTACCACCATGGTCCTTTTCCGTAGCTGCAATAACCCATCAATATGCTAATAACCAGAATTCACGCAGGTAATTAACCATGCAACCTAATCGTAAGCGGTGGGACTCTCCCACTTAGCTCAAAGCCACTATTACACGACTCTCGAACACATTAGAACCATTCTCTCAAGTCATTTACTCTTATTCAAATTGCAATTTACCTGATCCAACTAACATAACCACCCGTGCCTCATTAGCACTCTGACACCCCAGGGTATGACCTCATTCCAATACAACCAAACATCTTCCCGCTCCATGCACCGAGCATTCTTTACCAACGACAGCTTAAGACATACTGTGATTCTCACACATCTATGAAGCACCATGTAGCCTTTGTCAAAGATCTCCCTCACCCGTGCTATCTTCGGACCAATTTCTACAACCAGAGCTGATTCGCCAGCATGCCTCGAACCGGAACCAACATAGCACATGACCGTACAATTATCTAATCAATAGCAAACTTCCCAACTTGGCTCGAGGCCATAGATCACAACACATATACTCTATTGCTGCCGTAATACCATGGTGAGATTAAACTCAATCCTTCATAAGCTTGTGGAAACATGAATCATCAGAAACTTTAACTCTTCTGCAAATTTTTTTTTTTTTTTGTATTCACTCACCCCACAGTTAAGCCCACTCTTTAGGCGACAAAATTTTTACTAAGTCCCAAATTTTTTTAAAATTTTCACCAGAGTTTCCTTTGTAATTAGGCCTATCCACCTGCCAGAGAATCACCAAAACTATCCTAACAACACATCCACAACTTGACAAAGCATCACAGTGAAAATCAAACACTTAATAGTCCACCTATCATCCAGCAGGTCTCCATCGTCACTTCCAAGCCATATAGATACATCTCACAGTTGTAACATACTCATCATGTAGCTATCCATCCATCATTCCCACTAATAGGGACAACACCAAACATATAAGTTCAAAACACTTGCTTACATAATCAGCACCTCGGTGGTCAAGCCATAGGCAAAGATCCGGCCTCAAGTCCTCCAGACTGGCCTAACATCAAACTCACAGAGATTACACCTCGTCCCTCGATCGGGGAATTACAAGCCATCAAGGCACATCTAATACTGAGCATTCGTTCGCGCATACGAATATATGGAAGGAACTGTAAAAGTTACTTTTTCAAGCTGAATCAAGGACACACGATAAGATTTTAAGAATGTGAAGTTTTCCTAAAGGTTCTGCAGCCTCCCGAGGATAAGTACAGACGTCTCCGTACCAATCCGCGAGACTCTACTAAACCGGCTCATGACTCGCGAGACCAAGTAACCTAGGCTCTGATACCAACTCTGTCACGACCCAAATCCCGGTCGTGATGGCGCCCAGCACACTACTAGGCAAGCCCGACCATTATTCAACAATTAACCCAATTTATCAAAAATAGCGGAAAGAAATATCAATTAAGCAAGATTAAAGTACTGAAGAATTTAACAAAATACACAATATAATCTCACTAGGACCCGGTGTCACGAATCTGAGCATCTAGAATACAGAATATCATCCTAATACATGGTATATCCAAAGTCTGATAATGCGGAAATAAAGAGATAGGATAGGAGGGAGAAGATCAATGGCTGCGAACGCCGTGCAGCTACCTCGATACTCCCAGTAGCTGGATCTGCTGATCAACTAGATCTACTGAGCCTAAGACTGCCCTGGATCTGCACACAAGGTGCAGGGAGTAAAGTAAGTACTCCGACTCAGTGAGTAATAAAAGTAACTACAGTCCGAAGATAAGAAAATCCAGTAAATACACAAAGTAAGCTAAAATCCAAATATACAGCAACATATGGAACTGAGCATCTAAACGACAGTATAAATACAAATAAATGAATGCAATGCAATGCATATGATGGTACATTCCAGTACCCATTGCGGCATGTAGCCCGAGCCATCCATATTTATTTATCGTCGACGACGCTCACTGAGGGTGTGTACATACTCCGGAGGGGCTCCTACAGCCCAAGCGCAATATCTTGGTCAGTCATTGTTACCTGACCGCTCAGCCATTGTTACCTGACCAATTTATATCATACAGTGCCATTGTTACCACTGTTCAAGTATATCATCCAGTGTCATTGTTACTACTGTTTCAAGTCACTTTATAATCAGTCCAGAAAATAATATAATAAGCCCATTGGGCATTTACAAAACAGAAGTTTCTAGCCCGGAATACATTTAAAAATATCATTTAAGTTTTCAACACTTAGAATTATGGTTGAGTTTGCAAAACAGCATTTAAAACCTTGGACTGAAATTAAATGATATGCAAATCATGCTAAGCAGTAATATCAATCCTCGAAGGATTTTACAAATCGGCACAAGGCCCCAAACATGGCATCAAGCCCAGTAATATCAATGAAGTATGTGTATCAATCACCAGTATAGTATAAACATCACACGGGATGGACCAAGTCACAATCCCCAATAGTATCCGACCCCTCACTCACCATGGAGTGTGTGTCACGCCTCAATATAGCGTTACGATGTGAAAGTCCGGGGTTTCAAACCCTCAGAACAGCATTTACATCTATTACTCACCTCAAGACGGCCAAAAGTCTACTCCGTGATGCCCTTTCCTTTCGAATCGACCTCCTCGCGCGTCAAATCTTACCAAAACCACAAGGAATATATTACAATAGGCTAAGGTAATATAACCCAATCGAAAAGACTCGAAAAATATCGAAAATCACGAAATTTGCAAAACCCGAGCCCTGGGCCCACTTCTCGAAAAATTACGAAAGTCACATCACCGGATTCCTCGTTTCGCCACGAGTCCGCACATAAAAAATTTACCAAAATCGGAGTTCATTTGACCCCTCAAATCACTAAATCTTATTTTCAAATCCCTAGGCCTAAATCCTTAATTTTTCTACAATTTTCATGCTCAAATCCATTTATAATTGATGTACTTAACTCAAAATAGGTGGGGATAACTTACCTTCACATTGACGATGAAAATCCCCTCTTGAAGCTCCCCAAAAATCGTCCATACTTTGAAGAAATGAAAAAAAATGAGCTAAATCCGTGTATAAAAGAATCTGTTTGTGCTTCGTCGAGTTGTACCTTGCACTTGTGCTATACAAGTTGTACATCATATTAAAATTGTTCCTTGTCGGACACCTTCTGTTTAAACACTCATAACGTCTTGTATAAATATCCAAATGACAAACGGTTTGAAGATTTAGAAACTAGACTCAAAGATCTTTAATTTTATAGGTTGTACACCATATAACGCTTTATATATCCCGAGATATGAGCTTCTAAAGTGCATCGTAAATTCTGCCAAAATTGCTCCAGCAGCCCTTTTCGATCCATTGTAACTTTCTGAGATTATATCCAAATCGCGAATGGTTTAACTTTCCGAAGACTAGAATGTGTGGGCTACAACTTTCAGGTTTTGCACTTTTTCTGATTTCTTATAGATTACAAGATATGAGCTTCCAAACTGGACTACTCGCACCTAAAATTTTCTGGGCACAACAGAACTTCTGCAATTTTCTGCAATTTTTCCTAAGTCCGAAATCACTCCGAGACACCTCCGAAACACTCCCGAGCCCTCGGGGCTCCAAACCAAATATGAACACTGACTCTAAAACATCACACGAACTTGCTCGAGCGATCAAATCGCCAAAATAACATCAAAATCAATGATTTGAGCCTTAAATCCAAGAATTCTTTCAAATTTCATAAACTTTCAAATTTTCCAATTTAAGGCCGAAACCCGTCAAACAACGTCCGTTTGTAACCAAACTTTACAGGAAGCGCTTAACCAACATATATGACCTGTACCGGGCGTCGGAACCAAAATACGAGCCCGATACCATTACTTTCTGATCAAATTTCATTTTCATTTTCCTTAAACATTTTCAGAAAATAATTTCACGAAAAAAATTCATTTCTCGGGCATGGGACCTCGGAATTCGATTCCGGAAACACGTTCAACTCCCATATTTTTCTATGGACCTTTCGAGACCGAAAAATCATGGGTCCTGGTCCGTTTACCAAAAATGTTGACCAAAGTCAACTTTAACAATATTAAATATCAAAATTCTTCAAATTTTTCACATAATTCATATATTTCAACACAAAAATATTCCGGACACACTCCTAAGTCCCAAATAACCTAACAAAGCTATCCAAACCATAAAATTCGCATTTCGAATTCGATATCAAAATTTCCACTTCCGGCCAAATTTTCTCAAAAACCTTCAATTTTCCATCTTTAGCCGAACGGCTCCAAAATGACCTACGGACCTCCGAATTCACTTCCGATCGCGCGCCCAAATCCAGAATCACCATACGGAGCTACTCCTAGTCTTGGAATCCCAAACGGACATCAATAACACTGAAATGCATTTTAAACCAAACTGATGTAATTTCTTCTAAAATGCTATCTTCCATAATAGGCGCCAAAATGCTCCCGGGTTATCCAAAATTCGATCCGGGTGTACGCCTAAGTCCGAAATCATCATACGAACCTGCTGGAACCTTCGGATCCCAATTCTGAGGTCTTTTACTCAAAATTTCAATCCTAGTTGATTTCTTCAATTTTAAGCTTTCAAAATGAGAATTTCCATTTAGATTTGACTCCAAACTTCCTGAATTTTAATTCTGACCATACACACAAGTCAATATACCTGAGATGAAGCCGCTCATGGCCTCAAACTGCTGAATGATGCGTCGGAGCTCAAAACGACCGGTCAGGTCGTTACAGTAATAATATTAAAAATATTGACTATTTTGTAGCTGAGTAATTATAAAACATATTTGGTAGCTATTATATACGCTTTCGCTAACTTTTTATGACTTCTATGGCTTACTTTCTTTACTTATCTTCTCAAAAGAAAATTCCATCAACGTTATAATTTTTTGCAACAACATTCTTATTTTTCCCCAAGTAATCCTTAATAATGTAAATGAATGTTTTATGCTAGCGCCAAGCATTCTTTAGGAATTAACAATATGAATTTACATCACTATCTTTATAAACATGTCATGTTATAAAATAATATTTTTTTTAAATGATCCATGTATTTTCTATGGTGGTCCAGTTTTCTTGTGTACTATAAAATGATTAGGCGTACAATCAAAGAGGAGTTGCTTAAAAAGGTAATATCAAAATTGATTTAATACACATTTTGTTTGAACTCGTGTGAGATTGAGTTTTGTAGGGGACGATGATAATATAAAATATTGCCCGAATTTACAAAGTAGAATAAGGCTGATCCTAAATCCTTAATATTGCTTAACAAACATGAACCGAAGTAAAGAGGTTACGTAATAAAGATTCGTTGTAATAAAAAAGGACAATTACAAGTTTTTGTGCTAATTTGAAATGGAAACGATTCCAAATTCATGGCAGAAGTTTAGTTGAATCAAAATTCGGTATATTTGGTGAAGTTGATATTACAATTCTATCCAATATACATTATCCTTTTGAAAAATTTTAAGGGTTTTTAGGGGCATAAAAGGCAGTTAATATTTTGAGAATATTTTTATCGTTCAAGATTTAGCGTATTATATTCGTGCTTTTATAATAATATAATATATATAGCGTGCTAAATTCATTTTTTTCCACTACTTAATAAAAAGGAAAAATTGGTTGCAAAAATCGACCGATGTTCGTTGGTAATATCGACCGAAAACCGATCAATTCGTGGCAGTTGGTAATCATATGGTTGATAGAGCCAACCGATCGACTTCGGTCGATATTTTTCGACCGATTTCAGCCAGTCAATTAAATTCCAAAAAAGAAAAAATTACCGAATAAAATGACCAAAGCCGATCGGCATTTTTAAATATGTAACTAAAAATGGTACCATCTGAGAATCGAACTGGGGTCTGTACTGTGGTAGGATACTATTCCACCACTAGATCATTGGTGTATTTTCTTGTAAGATTGTCTTTTATTTCATTATAGTTTTTGATTGTATTTTCCTTCGAAAATAATCGACTGACATTCATTAAAAAATAAAGTATCGATCAAAATCATTCTGTTTATTAAAATGACTTGCCAAAATTACTAAACAATTTTTGAATATTAGTTTTAATTTATTTTAAAAGAAAAATCGATCAAAGTTGGTCGGTTTCTTAAAAAATAAATTTTGTGGGACGCTAAAATAGTTCCTCGTATTTTTTCATAAAAACCCGACCAAAGTTGATTGGCTTCGTAAAAATAAATGTGAAAAAAAATAAAAACAACCAAATTCGATTGGTTTTTCGACTGATTTTTTTGACCGAATTCGATCGATCGACCGCGATCGATTTTGGCTAGTAGAATTTCCTCTTATGATAACAGATTTAGAGTTGTGTAAACAGTTATCAACTTTATAGCAAGTTGCTAATAATGAGTTAATGCATTTAAGTTTATTCAAGTAGATTTGAAAATAGTGTGTGGGTCGAACCTGCTGCCTTTAATATAATATCCATCTCTAGTTGTTGAAGGAACATTAATTATATGAGTTTTTTTCTTCCCTTTCTCCGTATACGTTATACTTCTGAATATTTGTCGCGATCCAAGTTAGGATCATGATCGGCACTTAGGAGCAAGTGCTTCAAAGAAAGTTTTATCGGTATTTTAAGAAAAACTGACAGAGTTTTCCCTGTTTTTGGACTATCCCAAAAATTTCCCTATCTCAAATTAACAACCAAACATCCTAATATCAATCCAAACGACAATGACTTTATCAATTAACCAAAACAAATATCTACCATTAATAGTTCATCCACTAATAACTAGAAATACTATTTTATCTCCAACTTTGATAAGAATGAGCGATACTCAACATAAGTCTATAATAACAAAAGAATGACTATGGAGCGACTCTAAGAGTTCAACGAAAAAATCATAACAATAAATAAAATATCTGTCCACGCGAACAAATGCGAGGTTCACCAAGAACTATCAACCTATGCGTTCTAATTAACGAAATCTGCTGCGTCAATTGTTGTCTCTATAAAAAAAATAGCGGGGAGTGAGCCGCTAGCACAGTGAGTAGTAACCTTAACCACAACTGTTTTTATTGGGGACAATCAGAAAATATGTTAGTATATTAAACAGAAATTATCATAAAAATATCCTTTCAGAAACAATAAATAATTTTAAGTCTCATCATGTTTTTCTTGTAGTATAACACAATTACGAATTCAGTAATAAGCTTGGTAACCACTATAAAATATCAATATTTCTATTTGGGAGGTTTCAATGAACATATCATGTAATCGATATAACTATGGACTTCTTCGCAAGAAGTTAAATACGATAGTCCCTACTCAAAGGAAATTAGTAACGGTATGCTAGTTCTACCTTCCCACTAGCGAGGGCTGCAACGGTAATCGAGAATTACAAGGTGCATCATGTCTAACGAACCCGCCGTTAGCTACTGGATCCTTTAAAGTCTGCTCCCATTTATACTTGTCTCTGTAATTCGTATATACTCATAAGAAAGTATTTTAAAACAATATAGGGCATTTCGGTTCTTATCAAATCATGTAATTTCATTTCGATAACAGTAAATTTAAGGAACGGTAAAACATATCTAGTTACAATAAGAATATTTAAAACAACAGTAATCATCTCAAATAACTTTTTCAGTATCATAGCGAGTAAAAGACTTATCCCACGTGCAATTCAAAATAATTGGTAACATATTCATATTAAAAATCATGTGTAAATCATGCAAGTTATGAAAACACAAATTGCGGTAAGATTACTAGTCACATTACTCGTGCCGAAATACCAAATGCTTTACCTCGAGCAATTCGTACAAATTCCTCCAATCAATGTATAATTACATAATATCGATTTCATGTTAATTTCCTTATTTAGGCTAATTCATAGCTAATTTAGAATACCCAACCCTCAAAGTTTCATATTTGACTCTTTATTCGCCAAATTATATTTACCCACATATGAGTAATTATTAATCTATCAACTCCAATCTATACATAAATTTATTAATCCAATTTCATAAAGTTCTATTGATTCTTTAGGAAAAATATTCTCAATTGCGTGAATGAACTAGTGTAATTTCTATTACTCTGTAGAATATTCCAATCATAAGAATCGAAATAAAAAATCTACCAGAAGAAGAAGCTCAAGTAATACCCGTAAAATACAATTGTGCTTAAGATTCCTCAACAGTTATAGCTATGGTTCCAACGCATTACATCAACTTCTTCCACCTTCTCTTCTCTTTTCTTTCTTCCCCTCTCTGCAGGTTTTTGGTTTTTCGTTTCTCTGAAGCTTTTGCTTCGTTCCCCTTCCCCTAACCCTTTTAACTTTTGGCAAATATGTTGTAATGGGCTTCGGCCCTTTTTTCAATTCTTTATCATTTATCCTTTTTTTTGTTTATTTAGTTAGTTCCTTTTTTTTTTCCTTTAAACTTAAATTATTTACTAAATACCACATATGTCCTCATTTAAAATATTGAGGGTATTACATTCTCCCCACCTTATGAAGTTTGGTCCCCGAATTTAACTCAAGTACGTACCTGTAGACTGAAACAAATGGGGGTACTTGACTCGCATAGCTTCTTCTATTTCTCATGTAGTTTCTTCAACTGTATGATTTGCCATAAGACTTTTACGAACTCAATTTTTTTTTACCGTAGCTTTCTTACTTGCCTATCAACATTAGCCATCGGTTCCTCCTTGTAAGAAAAGTTCTCATCAAGTGGTATAGCAGGTGCTTCAAGCACCTGAGATGAGCCTGATATACATTTCCTTAGCATTGAGACATGAAACACTGGATGAATAAAGGACAACTCAGGAGGAAGTACCAAACGATAAGCCACAACTCCCATTCGGTCTAATATCTCATATGGTCCTATAAACTTGGGGCTCAACTTGCCTTTTTCCCCAAACCGCATCACACCTTTCATAGGGGAGACTCGTAGGAACACTTTGTCCCCAATTGTGAACACTAAATCTCTTCTTCTCTTATTAGCATAAGACTTTTGTCTACTTTGAGCTATAAGCAATCTTTTTCTGATCAACTGGACCTTGTCCATAGCTTTTTGTACTAGGTCGGGTCCCAACAAGTTAGTCTCACCAGCTTCAAAACATCCGATAGGAGAACGACATTTTCTACCATACAATGCTTCGTACGGTGCCATTCGAATACTGGACTGGAAGCTATCGCTGTAAGCAAATTCAGCTAAAGGTAGATAGGCATCCCAACTACCTCCAAACTCAAGAATGAAAGCTCTCAAAATATCCTCCAAGATCTAGATAGTACATTCAGACTGCTTGTCTATCTGTGGATGAAATGCAGTACTAAGATCTACTCGTGTACCCAAAGCTCCTTGAAAATATTTCCAAAAGTGTGAGGTAAATTGTGATCCTCTATTAGAGATGATGGATATTGGAACTCCGTGAAGTCGGACAATTTCGTTCATAAATATCTGTGCATACCTCACTCCACCATATGTAGTCTTCATTGGCAAAAAATATGTTGATTTCGTCAGATCTACAATCACTCATATAGTGTCATAACTTCTAAGGGTTCGTGGTAGCCTGGTGATAAAATCCATAGTAATTCTTTCTCATTTCCACTCTGAAATCTCAATTTGTGGTAGTAGTCCTGCAGGTCTCTGATGCTCAGACTTGACCTACTAACAAGTCAAACAGTTAGAAACAAAGTTAACATCATCTTTTTTCATACATTCCCACCAATAAAATTGCTTCAGGTCATGGTACATTTTTGTGGATCTGGGATGTATAGTGTAATTAGAGTTGTGGGCTTCTTCAAGAATAGCATGTCTCAACCTATCTATGTCTGCTACACATAGCTTCTCACCCATTCGAAGCATACCATCACATTCAATAATCATATCCTTGCTTTTACCAGCTAAGGCATCATCTCTTTATTTGCATAATTGTTCTTCCTCATATTGTATGGCCTTAATGTGCTCAACTAATGAAGACTTAGCTTGAGCACAAGCCAATAGTGCCTCTGAATTTCCGACACTAAATCTGATACCTATATCTTCTAGTTTCTGGATATCTTTGGCCAACAGTCTCTTTGCAGGAGCTATATGTGCCAAACTCCCCATAGATTTTCTGCTCAATGCATCAGCCACCACATTGGCTTTTTCAGGATGATACAAAATAGAACAATCATAGTCTTTGAGTAGTTCCATCCACCGTTGCTGCCGAAGATTCAGATCTCTCTGCTGAAAAATATACTTCAGACTTTTATGGTCAGTATAAATCTCACAAGTTTTGCTGCATAGATAATGCCTCCAAAATTTTAGAGCAAATACTACTGCAACCATCTCCAAATCATACGTAGGATAGTTTTGCTCGTGTTTTATAATTGTCTCGGAGTATAAGCTATAACACGATCATTTTGCATGAGAACACATCTTAATCCTACCCTCGATGCATCACTGAACACCGTAAATCCTCCGGAACCTGATGGTAAGGCTAATATTGGTGCAATTTTCAAACATGTTTTGAGTTTTTGAAAGCTCTACTCACATTCTTCCTTTTATTGAAACTTTGTATTTTTATGTGTTAGCTTAGTTAGTGGCGCTGCTATTTTGGAGAAATCTTGTACAAAATGCATGTAATAGGTTGCTAAGTCTAAAAAGCTGTGAATCTCTATAGGAGAAGTAGGTCTAGGCTATTTCTGCACAGCTCTGATCTTCTTAGGATCTACCATAATTCCATCTTTGGATACAACATGCCCCAGAAATGATACTGACTCTAGCCAAAATTCACACTTAGAGAACTTAGCATAAAGCCGATGTTCTCGCAAGGTCTGCAACATAGTCCTAAGATAATTCTCATGTTCTCCTTGGCTACGAGAATATATCAGCATATCATCAATAAATACTATGAAAAGTCTATCCAAAAACGGCTTGAACACCCTATTCATCAAATACATGAATGTAGCTGGAGCATTAGTCAGTCCGAAAGGCATCACAAGAAACTCATAATGCCTGTATCAAGTTGTGAAAGCAGTCTTAAAAATATTTTCATCTTTGATTCTAAGTTTATGATAACCAAAACGGAGGTCAATCTTTGAAAAGTGGGTAGCTCCTTGTAACTGATCAAATATGTCATCTATACGAGACAAAGGATATTTATTGCGTATTGTTATCTTGTTCAACTGCTTGTAGTCGATGCACATTCTCAGGGATCTGTCTCTCTTCTTTATGAACAGCACTGGTGCACCCCATGGTGATACACTAGGTCTGATAAAACCCTTATCTAGGAAATCCTCCAACTGTTGCTTTAGCTCCCTCAACTCTACTGGTTCCATCCAATATAGGGGTATTGATATGGGTTGTGTGTCAGGTGGCAAATCAATATCAAAATCTATTTCTTGTATTGGAGGCAATCATGGTAAATCCTCAGGAAATACATCAAAAACTTCTCTCACTACTGGTACATTTTCTATACTAACTGTTTCCTTTATTGTGTTATTTACAATAGCTAAGAGACCCAGGTAACCTTTTTTCAAAAGTCATTGAGCTTTCATAAATGATACAACTTTGCAAATCTTTGGAACCTGACTCCTTCTTAGAATAAAACTGGGTTCATTTGGTATCTCAAAATTAACTATCTTTGCATGACAATCGACTATAGCATAGCAAGAAGATAACCAATCCATTCCCATTAGCATGTCAAAGTCAATCATATCAAGTACAATAAGGTCAGCTAGAGTACCTCTACCCTCAACCCGAATCTGACAAGCATGATACACGTATTCAGGTAATAGAGACTCTCCAATAGGAGTAGCAACTAGAAAGGGGTCATTCAATAGCTCATGCTGTCTACTAAACCTCAAAGCAAAGTACAAGGATACATAGGAGTGAGTAGATCCTGGATCAATCAACACAAGTGCATCAAATGAACATACAAAAATAATACATGTAACCACTGCATTCGAGGCCTAAGCATCCTGTCTAGTAAATGCAAAAACGTTCATCTGACCTCTACCAACATTCTCTTGTCCTTGATTCACAGTAGAACAGTCCCCATCGCCTCGACCTCTATTTCCTACACCTGTAGTACCTGAAGTATTACAAGTAGCCTGAGTAGGTGCAACTGACTGAATAGAAGCCTGGTTGAAATTCCTCGGAGGTTGAAGGCAATCCCTTAAGTGATGTCCCAATTGACCACACCGAAAGCACTATCTATTTAGAACATGACATTAGACCAAATGTGATCTACCACAGGTCTGGTAGACTGAAGTAGTGGCATATATCTGCCCAGAATTACAATGTCCAGATGATGATGATGGTCCCCTAGTACCTGTCTGTAATGTGGTCTATATGTGGACTGTAAAGATGGGTGTGTCCCTGTCTGAGAAACCTGTTTTTGTTGTACCTGATTTCCTGCTCTTGGATTTTCACTAAAACCGCCATAGAAAGACCCTCATATCTTGTCCTTCTTACGTAAATCACTAGCTGCATGCTCATCACGTCCTTTGTTTTCAATCTTTCTATCAAGGTCGACTGCATCAAAGTACGATAAAGTCTTCATTTGTTGGGCTACTGCAATGTATAGACGACCAACCAATCCATCAACAAACCTCTGAACTCGAGCTTCTTCGGTAGGCACTAAGTAAGGAGCATACCTAGTCAACTTACAAAACTTGGCATTATATGTTGACACATCCATATCTGGAGTCTAAACCAATCTCGTCTATAGCATATTTTTGCATCAGACTGTCTAGAAGAAAATGATTCATGAACAACTTAGTGAACTCGTCCCATGTTAGTAGTGTTGCTCCTGCTGGCCTTCCTAGTAACCCAGTTTCGTACCATGTATTGGCCATATATTCTAGTTTGTATGCTGCGAGCTCTACGACTCTCTCACTAGAACATCCTAGAGCACGTAATGCCTTGAGTTTCCTATCCAAGAAACTTTGAGGATCTGCTGAATTATCAGAACTTGTGAATTTTGGTGATTTCAATTTTAGGAACTCTTATAGGGATACTTCCTTATTCCCAAAAGTCTAAGTCTGTGCAGGTACTTGTGTCTATAGAGTAGCTTGAGGAGCTGAACTTCCCCCCTTAGTAGGCACCAATGCCTCTAACACATTAAATAATCATGCCATTGCATGTGTAGGTAAGGCAATAGTAGGTACAACAGTTGGCACTAGTGGCGGAGCATCCTGAACTCCCTGCCCTTGCACTTGATCTGCCATAGCAGCTTGGGGTTGACCCATGTTCCCAACTTCAGGTTGAGAAGCAGTCTGTCTTCTAGTTTGATGAACCCCAACTTGACCGCCACTCCGAGTAGTACCACGTCCAGTAGATGAGGGTGTGCATGTCCTAGCCATCTGCGAAAGAAATACACCAAAGTGAATCTCAAGTTATCTCAACGCATGATCAAATAATGAAAGAAGGGAAAACATTCCTAGATGTTCAGTAGCCTCCAGATCATAAGTATAGGAGCCTACATACCCATGAACAAGACTCTACTAAGCAATGCTCCGTGACTCGGGACATAAAGCCTAAGCTCTAATACCAACTTTGTCATGACCCAATTTAGAATCATGACCGGCACTTAAGAGAAAGTGCTCCCAAGAAAGCCTTATCGGTATTTTACAGAAAAATGGACAAAGTTTCCCCTGATTTTAGACTATCCCAAAAAAATTCCTGTCTCAAATTAACAACCAAACATCCTAATTGTCATGACCCAAAATCCATTAAAGTTCATGATGGCGCCGGACACCACTATCAGGCAAGCCAACACCAAGAAGTTAAATAATTCTCATTTTAGTATTTTTGAAATTATTTCTTTTTCTTGCATTAAACAATAAGTAATGAACTTCACCGAGTAAATAACGATGCCTTTAAGAAATTTTCGATACTAAATAACCCCATATACATCCCAGAACCCGGTATCACAAGTGACGAGCAATTTCTAGGAAATAAAATATAATACAATAACTGTCCGAAATATAAATTGGACAGAAAAGAAATTACAATACTCTGAAAGAGACTTTGCTAGTTGCGATTCATCTCGAGAGATGCAGCTCACCTAAGTCTCCATCAACCATGTCATTGTGCCCAACTAGGCCACTAGACATACATGTGCATGTGCAACAAAAATGCATAGCAAGTGTAGTATGAGTGCAAAAACAACGTGTACCCAGTAAGTATCCAGTCTAATCTTGAAGAAGTAGTGACGAGAGGTTGAATCCAACAATTAATATGGCCATCAATAATCTAATAAGTCGTGGATTTATTGAAACAACAGTAAACCTCAAGGAAATCATGAAGCGAGTAAACAATTCTTCTCTTCATAGAAATCTTCAAACTTATTTTCATCTTTTAATAACTTACATCTCCGGCTGATGAAGCTATATCAATTATCAATAATTCCAAAACAATCAATCAAGTCATGCGCAATACATGTTGAGTTCGTACGGCCCGATCCAACATCATATTTAAATCGTGCACTGATAGAGGGTTGAATGGTGCAAACCATAGATGTATCTATTACCCCGCTCGCGAATCATATATGCGAGCGGTCAAATATAAATAAAAGAATTACCCGCTCATGAATCATACGTGCGATGCAGTGGCACACAGATAAATACATTCAAACAGTCAATCAAGAATTTATCAGGGAAACAATTACCCAAAGAAATGGCAACTTCTCTTTTAATGGTCCAGAAAATGTTCTTTAGCCCTTTTAGAAATTCATTTACCAAGTTCAATATGATTAAGCATTTTAAATCGACAATAGGGTTACAAATATGGCAAGTATAACATGCTTTTGGGTCCTAGACTACTCGACCTTAAGCATAATAGTAGCTACGCATGGACTCTCGTCACCTCGTGTATACGTAGACCCCACAAATAGGAGCACATAACCAATTATTTCACCTATGGGGACAATTCCCTCTTACAAGGTTAGAAATGAGACTCACCTCGCTCCGAAGCCTATATTCCTTCCATAGGTGCGGTCTCGCATCTGCGGCGAAATGATTGCATCTACGGTCTCAGCACCTCCCCACCAAAATGGAACATGCACCTTTCTTGTCCATTTCTGCGGATCTGCACCTGTGGCCAAAACCTCGCAGGTACGGTTACACCAGAAGGCAGCTACTATAACCCTTATTTCAAGTCCAAACTCGATCCGTTTACCATCCGGATTCCACCCGAGGCCTTTGGGACCTCAACCAATTATACCAATACATCCTAAATCACACTACGAACGTAGTCTTCAAATCACATCCAACAATGCCAAAACCATGAATCACACTCCAATTCAAGCTTAATGAACTTTTGAACTTCAAACATCTTCATTTGATGCCGAAATGTAACAACCCGGCCAGTTGTTTTGAAAATTTATGCCCTGATCCCCTATTAACAGTTTCCCCTGAGTCTATTTGTGCTATTGTGATTTCCCGGGATGGTTCATCTTGAGCTTCGGAGTATTTTGGGACACTTAGTCCCTAAATGAGAATTTAAGTCTTAGAAATTGGACCGTAGTTGGATATGTGTGAATACGAATCTGGAATGGAATTTCGTCAATTCTGTTAGCTCCGTTGGGTGATTTCAGGCTTAGAAGCATGTCTGGATTATGTTTTGGAGGTCCGTAGCTTATTTAGGTTTGAAATACCGAAAGTTGATATTTTAGAGTTTTCGGACCGATAGTCAAATTTTGATATCGGGGTCGGAATTTGATTTCAGAAGTTGGAATATGTCTGTAGTGTTAAATATGACTTGTGTACAAAATATGGGGTCAATATAACATGGTTTGGTTGGTTTCAGCATCGGTTGTAGAATTTTGGAAATTCAAGTTCATTAGGTTTGGATTGGAGGGTGATTCGTGGTTTTAGCGTTGTTTGATGTGATTTGAGGGATCGACTAAGTTCGTATGATGTTTTAGGATTGGTTGGTATGTTTGGTTGAGATCCCGGGGGCCTCGGGTAAGTTACGGATGCTTAACGGAATTGAATTTGGACTTGGGCATTTTCTGATATTGCTGAACCTTTTGGTTTCGCACCTGCGGAGTTCGGACTGTAGGTGCGGCACAGCAGAAGAGTTTTGGTAACCGCAGATGTGGTCTGAGGCTTAGAGATCAATTGTCGCAGATGCAGCTCAAGGACCGCAAAGACGAAACCTCATATGCGAGGAGAGAAGCGTAGGTGCGGAATCTGGAGGCTTAATGAATTTCTACAGGTGCGGAGCCTAAGCTACAGAAGAGATTGTCCCCTCGTGGAAGCGGAAACCGCTGGGAAGAAAAGAGTGAAATCGATGGTTTGAGTTCATAGCTTCTAAAAATTTATTTAGAGCTCGGTAGGAGGCAATTTCTTGAGGGATTTTGAAGGAGAACTATTGGGTAACGAATGCTAACTCTAATTTGATTCTAATACATTAATCTATTGTTATTTTCCTCATCTAATTAAGGAATTTGAAGGTAGAATTTGGAAATGGGGGAAAAGTTCCCCAATGAGAAATCTGAGTGTTGAACAAGAATTTGACGTCGGATTGGGATGATTTTTGTACGAGTGAACTCGTGAGTGAATGGGTATTCTAAATTGTAACTTTTGCCCGATTCCGAGACATGGACCCGGGGAGGATTTTTGGGGATCTTTCCAATTCTCACTGTAGCTTCAAATTCATTAGTTAAATTAGTTGCTTGTAGTTTTATTTACGTTATGTAATTGATTTGATAAGATTTGGGCCACTCGGAGTTGGATACTCGTGGCAAGAGCATTTTATCGGATTGATTTTGAGCTGGTTCGAGGTAAGTGGCTTGCCTAACCTTGTGTGGGGAAAATTCCTTTAGGATTTTTGTACTATTGTTATATGAATGTCGTGTACGTGAGGTGACAAGCGCGTACACGTGCTAATTACTGAAAAACCTTGTTTTCATTAAATACTTATCTATGTTTCTCCTTTAATTGAGCAATACTAGTACGTGAAACCTCCTGTTTAGCTTAGGAAAGCATGCTTATGTGACTTAACTGTCTTATCTGCCTTAATTGCTTACTTGAATTCTATGTAGCATGTTTAGAGTAGTAATTTCGTGTTTTCTCGATACGAACTTGAATAGGACTGTAGATTTCTTTCTTGAGACTGTTGTCTATGTACTTTGGGATTACGAAACATTATTCCGGGAGATCCCCCCTGCATGTTTACTTTGGGACTATGGATCGGTATTCCGTGAGATCCTCCTGCACATTTATATTTGGGACTACGGGATGGTATCCTAGGATATCCACCTGTACTGGATATTTACTTTGGGAATACTGGTTGGTATTACGGTAGATCCCCCTGCATATTTACGATTTGGACAACGGTACGGTATCCCGGGAGATCCTCTCCACATTTACGTTTGGGACTATGGGACGTTATCCTGGGAGATCCCCTGTTGTTATCTCTGTTTATTGAGTTATTTCTTTCTGTGATTTCAAATCCTTTACTGTTAGTATTTTAATTATACTGTCATCTTTCATACTGTTTTTCCTTGTTATATATATAACCAGTAGAGCCCTGACTTCCTCGTCACTATTTGATCAAGGTTAGGCTTGGCACTTACTGGGTACTGTTGTGGTGTACGCATGCCCTTCCCTGCACATATTTTTCGTGTACAGATCCAGGTTGTTCTACTCAGCCATACTATCCGTGAGGCGAGGCGATTCAGAGATTCGAGGTATATCTGCTGTGTCCGCAGACCTAGAAGTCCCTCTCTACTCTCCCTTCAGTTATAGACTTCTTGTATTTTCCTTCGTTTAGACTTCTGGAGTTAGAACACTATGTACTTCATTAGCTTGTGATTCATGAGATTCCGGGTTTTGGGAGCGCTATGTTCAGTTTGAGAGAGTGTTATTGTATATGTCGAGCGACATTTTAAACTCTTCATTTATATTTACCTGTTAGTTGATTAGTTTTGCATCTTTATTTATTTTCTCACAAATTGTTAGGCTTACCTAGTCGTAGAGATTAGATACTGTCACGACAGTTCACGGAGGGAGAACTTGGGTCATGATACGAAACCTATTAAATCACGTCCGATTGACCTCATATTTTTGCATAAGTCACATTCAACATTACGGACCTATTCCAACTTCTGGAATCGAAATCCGACCCCGATATCAAAAAGTCCTCTCCCGGTCAAACTTCTCAAAAACTTTCAAATTTCTAACTTTAGCCAAATGACTTTAAAATATCCTACAGACCTCCCAATCCACTTCCGGACGCGCCCCCAATACCAGAATCCTCCTACAGAGCTATTCCCAGGCTCGGAATCCCAAACGAACATCGGTAACACTAAAATGCACTTTAACCCAAATTTATGAAATTCTTCCAAAAATGCTAACTTCCACAGTAGGCACCGAAACACTCCCGGATCATCCAAACCCTGATCCGGACATACGCCCAAGTCCAAAATCATCATACGGGTCTGTTGGAACCTCCAAATCCCGATTCTGAGGTCGTTTACTCAAAATCAACCCTTAGTCAGATTCTTCCAGCTTTAGGCTTCTAAAATGAGAATTCTCTTTCCAAATCAACTCTGAACTTCCCGGAATTCAATTCCGATCATGCATACAAGTCATAATACCTGAAGTGAAGCTGCTCATGGCCTCAAACCACTGAACCGCGCTAGAGCTCAAAACGGCCGATTGGGTCGTTACACTAATATCAATCCAAACGACAATGACTTTATCAATTAACCAAAACAAATATCTACCATTAATAGTTTAGAAATACTACTTTATCTCCAACTTTGATAAGAATGAGTGATACTCAACATAAGTCTATAATAACAAAAGAATATTCAAGACACTAAAAGAATGCTATAGAGCGACTCTAAAAGTTCAAATAAAAGGCCATAAAAAGAAATAAAATCTCTGCCCACGTGAACAAGTGCGAGGCTCACCAAGAACTATCAACCTATGCGTTCAAATTAACGCAATCCTCGCCTGTGTCAACTGTTCTCTCTGTAAAACAAATAGCAAGGAGTGAGTCGCTAGCTCAGTGAGTAATAACACTTAACCACAAACGTTTTTATTGGGGACAAGTCAGAAGACATGTTAGTATATAAAACAGAAAATATCATAAAAATGCCCTTTCAGAAACAGTAAATAATTTTCATTCTCATCATGTTTTTCTTGTAGTATAATCCAATTAACAATTCTGTAATAAGCTCGGTAACCACTGTATAATATCAATATTTACATTTGGAAAGTTTCAATGAATGGATCATGTAATCGGTATAACTGTTGACTTCTTCGCTTGAAGTCAAATATAATGGTAGTCCCTACCCAAGGGAAATCAGTAACGGTATGTTAGTTTTACCTTCCCACTAGCGAGGGCAATAACGGTAATCGGTAATTATAAGGTGCACCAGGTCTAACGAACCCCCCGTTCGTTACGGGATCCTTCAAAGTCTACTCCCATTTGTACTTGTCTTTATAATCTGTATATACTCATAAGAAAATATTTTAAAACAATATAGAGCATTTCGGTTCTTATCAAATCATGTAATTTCATTTTGATAACAGTAAATTCAAGTAACGGTAAAACATATCTAATGACAATAAGAATATTTAAAACAACGGTAATCATCTCAAATAAATATTTCGGTATCATATCGAGTAAAAGACTTGTTCCACATGCAACTCAAAAAAATCGGTAACATATTCATATTAAAAATCATGTCTAAATCATGCAAGTTATGAAAACACAAATTGCGGTAAGATTACTACTCACACTACTCGTGCCGAAATACCAAATGATTCACCTCGAGCAGTTCGTACAAATTCCTCCAATCAATCTATAATTACATAATATCAATCTCATGTTAATTTTCTTGTTTAGGCTAATTCATAGCTAATTTAGAATACCCAACCCTCGAGGTTTCATATTTGACTCTTTATTCGCCGAATTATATTTACCCACATATGAGTAATTACTAATCTATCTACTCCAACCTATACATATAATTTATTAATCCAATTCCATAAAGTTCTATTGATTCTTTCGGAAGAAAATTCTCAATTGCGTGAATGAACTAGTGTAATTTCTATTACTCTGTAGAATCTTCCAATCAAGAGAATAGAAATTAAAATCTACCAGAAGAAGAAGCTCAAGTAATATCCATAATACACAATTAATACTTAAGATTACTCAACAGTTATAGCTATGGTTCCAACGCACCGCGTCAGCTTCTTCCTCCTTTTTTCTCTTTTCTTTCTTTCCCTCTCTGCTCGTTTTTGGTTTTTCGTTTCTCTGAAGCTTTTGCTTCGTTCCCCTTCCCCTGACCTTTTAACTTTTGGCAGATATGGGCTTCGGTCCCTTTTTTCAGTTCCTTATCATTTTTCTCCTTTTTTTTTATTGTTTTGTTTATTTTATTTAGTTAGTTCTTTTTTTGTCCTTTAAACTTAAACTAGTATTAGTACCTACGCGAATGCGCGGACACTAATCATGTCAATTATTTGATTTATTTGAATTATATTTAAATAATTTTATAATTTAAACATTCTCGATAAATATTGATAATCATTGAATATTAATTAAGAAATACTACATGAAAAAGATTAACCATTTGTCAAATCAAATCTCCTAGTTATAACTCTATTTTCTTTTTTGGGATATCATTCTTGCCGGTGTCATTGGATCCTAAAAATAGTCGGGAAGCAAAATAATAACTCATACTTATGGCAAAACAATTAAATGTTGAGACAATGAATGACTTTTGGATAAGACTTAACTCTTTTACTACTACTTGAACTCTTATTTGGTGTGTTAATATCTTTCAAAAAATATTTTTATTTTAAAAATTTCAGTTTCTAAAACTTTATTTGTCAATAATAATTATTTTATAATAATGTAAGTGAAAATATTATCCTTAATTCAAAGTTCATTTTAGTCGGCTATCTAAAAATTTAAAAAAATAGCCACTGCATTTTTTTTCCAGTATAACTCCATTTTGATATTTGACATTAACCATATTAAATATCTGAGTTATTTGAATTATATGTAAATAACCTTAAAATTTAAACCTTCTAGATAATCGTTAGATATTAATTAGGAAGTATTACATGAAAAAAGACTAACTTTCAAATCTCGTATTTATAATTTTATTTTTGCACTATAATTGGTGTCATTGGAACCTAAAAATTTTACAAAGCGAAATAATAACTCATATTTATGGCAAAGCACAAAGGTTGATACAATATGAAATTGTTTTTGATTACGACGCGACTCTTTTACTACGACTTGAACTCTTATTTGGTAGGTTATTATTTTAAAAAAAAGTATTTCTATTTAAAATTTCAATTTCTAAAACTTTATATATTTTCAATAATGATTATCTTTATAATGATGCAAGTGAAATTATTATCCTTAATTTAGAATTCATTTTATTCGACTGTCTAAAAATTTTAATGATCCTTTAGCCAGTGAAACTTTATTTCAGTATGATTTCATTTTGAGTTTATCGATATCTCTAGCCATAAATTTTGAATTTTGAATTTTGAATACCCTATAAATATAAATTTTAAATATACTTTTTGTTACATTTGAAAATCGCTACAGTGACTATCAATTAGAAACCAATATCCCTCTTGTTAAATTTGAGAAAAAAAAATTTCACATAATCTAATGATTCAAAACTAATATTCTTCAGCGAAAAAAATATTATACCCTTGCAATGTTGGCTTAAAGAGGTTCCGCTTATACCTTTTTAATTCCTCAAAGGTGCTAAATTGAAATTAACGATAGCAATTGTATAGCCAAATATTGTTATTTGTTTGATGTTCATTTATGCAAATTGACTCTTCAAACAAACATTATTCAAAAATAAAAAAGAAAAAGAAAATTTTGAATATTGGATGCTTTTTGTGAGGTTTCTTTCTCCAATATGTAGGTTCACTTCATTATATATTTAAGTAAATTTTTATTCGATTTTTAAACTCTTTTTTTATTATTTTGCTAAACATAGAAGTGTACCTTATATATTACATTTTTTTAAAAAAAAAAAAGAACTACAATTATAGGTTTTTAAATGTGAAAGAATTTTATAGTTATATGAGAGGAAAAGTAGTTTTTAAATAATTAGAAAATATAACAAAAATTTCTAAGCACATAATCATTAACCGAATTAAGTATGATAACAAAAGATAATTTTTTATATTAATTAAATTTTAAAACTTTATCTATAAATTCAAAATTATCCTTTAATTCAAAACTAACATTTTCTCAAATCTCGTAGTGATAATTTTATTTTTGTACCATTCTCATTGGTTTCATTGGAACCTAAAAATAGCCACAAAGTGAAATAATAACTCTTATTTATGGCAAAGCACAAAGGTTGACACAATATGAACGATTCTTTGGTTACGATGCGACTCTTTTACTACAACTTAAACTCTTATTTGGTATGTTATTATTTTTTTAAAAAAGTATTTTTATTTTGAAATTTTAATTTCTAAAGCTTTATATATATTTTAATAATGATTATCTTTATCATGGCAAGTGAAGATATTATTCTTAATTTAAAATTCACTTTATTCGGCCATCTAAAAATTTAAATGATTCTTTAGCCGGTGAAACTTCATTTCATTATGACTCCATTTTGAGTTTATCGATATCTCTAGCAACATATTTTGAATTTTGAATATGCTATATATACATATTTTTTGTTCTTTGAATCATTAAATATTAAATTAGTTGATTGTTATTATATAACATTGCATATACTTGTCTTTAAATTGCCAAGTATAATTTTGAACTATAATTATAGAGTTTTAAATGTGAAAGGATTTTATAGTTATATTCAGTTTTATTTTGCCAGAAACGAAGTAGCATTTAAATAATTAGAAAAGATAACAAAAGTTCCTAACATGATTACATATGATCATTTATTGAAGTAAGTATGATAACATGATCACAAAAGATAATTTTTTTTATTTTAATTCAAAATTTTAAAACTTTATCTATAAATTTAGAATTAAAAGATAATTCAAATTCAGTTTATATATATATATATATATATATATATATATATATGTATTTCTATTTGACTAACCTAGTAAAATATGAAATAAAGTTACCATATACTATTGACATTTATTATCTTGCCACTTAGCTTAAGCACAATGCTAATTATATATGGTAACTTCATTCCTTTAATATATGTAATATATATAGATATAGATTTTTATTTTGAAATTTCAATTTCTAAAGTTTTATATATATTTTAATAATGATTATCTTTATCATGGCAAGTGAAGATATTATCCTTAATTTAAAATTCACTTTATTCGGCTATCTAATAATTTAAATGATTCTTTAGCCGGTGAAACTTCATTTTAGTATGACTTCATTTTGAGTTTATCGATATCTCTAGCCACATATTTTGAATTTTGAATACCCTATATATACATATTTGTTCTTTGAATCATTAAATATTAAATTAGTTGATTGTTATTATATAACATTGCATATACTTGTCTTTAAATTGCCAAGTATAATTTTGAACTATAATTATTGGGTTTTAAACGTGAAAGGATTTTATAGTTATATTCAGTTTTTTTTGCCAGAAACGAAGTAGCATTTAAATAATTAGAAAAGATAACAAAAGTTCCTAACATGATTGCATATGATCATTAATTGAATTAAGTATGATAACATGATAACAAAAGATAAATTTCTTTTTTATTTTAATTCAAAATTTTAAAACTTTATCTATAAATTTAGAATTACCAGAAGAAGAAGCTCAAGTAATATCTGTAATACACAATTAATGCTTAAGATTACTCAACAGTTATAGCTATGGTTCCAATACACTGCATCAACTTCTACCTCCTTTTTTCTCTTTTATTTCTTTCCCTCTCTGCTCGTTTTTGTTTTTTGTGACGACCCGACCAATCGTCTCATGAGTTACCGCTTCGTTTTCCCCCATTTCTGCTTTATTATGCTTCGTTATCCGTGTTTTATGTGATTGAGTTGAGTAGTTTGTGTTCGGAGTGGATTTGGTAAGAAATGAGACACTTAGTCTCTTTTAAGAAGGTTTAAGTTGGAAAAGTCAACCGGGTGTTGACTTATGTGTTAGAGGGCTCGAATGTGAGTTCCGATGGTTCTTTTAGCTTCGGGAGGTGATTTATAACTTAGGAGTGTGATCGGAATTAGTTTTGGAGGTCCGGTGTAGAATTAGGCTTGAATTGACAAAGTTAGTATTTTGGCGATTTCCGGTTGATAGGTGAAATTTTGATCCGAAGGTCAAAATGGAATTCTGAGAGCTACAGTAGCTTCGTGGTGTCATTTGGGATGTGTGTACAAAATTTCAGGGCATTCGGACGTGGTTTGGTTGGATTTTTGATCGAAAACGTATTTCGGAAGATTTCTCAAAAACTAGGCTTGAATCTGACGTGTTTCGGGTAATTTGATGTTGTTTGAGGTGCTTTGATCATTGGAACGAGTTTGAATGAGGTATTGGGTTGTGTTGGTGCTTTTGGTTGAGGTCCCGGGGGCCTCGGGGTGATTTAAGATGGCTAACGGGAAGTTTAGAACTTGAGGATTGCAGATTTTTCTGCTGCTTCTGGTGTTTTCGCACCAGCGGTTTGGGTACCGCAGATGCGTTGATTGGATTGCAGAAGCGGAAAGGCTAAGGAAGGCCTGGAACCGCAGATGCGGAAGGGGGACCGCACCTGCGGAGCCTTAGAAGCGTCTATTTGACCGCATATGCGGTGTTGGTCCATTAAGTGAAGTTCAGCAGATGCGGAGATATGATCGCAGAAGCGACTATTTGACCGCAAATGCGGTTATGTCTGGGCAGAAGGTATATATATTTCTTCTTCGCGATTTTTGAAGGGTTTATTCATTTTCAACTTCGGACTTAGAGTTTTTGGGCGATTCTAAAGAGAGATTTCAAGAGAACTTCGATAAGGTAGGATTTTGGACCTAAAACACACTTCTATGGTAATATTTCATGTATTGGGACTGAAATTTAAGAGATTAAATGACTAAAAAATGGAGGTTTAGGGCTTGAGTTTAAGAGGGCTTAAATTAAGGATTTGAGGGGTCAATTGAACTCTGATTCTTGTGTTTTTGATATGTATGAACTCGTGGGGAGACTAGGAATCTAATAATGTGAAAAGTTTTGAGTTTCGAGAAGTGGGCCCGGGGCTCGGGTTTTGCTAATTTCAGGATTTTCAATATTTTTCGATTGTTTTCGCTTGAGTTTTGTTCCCTTAGCATATTGTGATGTATTCGTTCTGATTTTATATAGATTTGACGCGCATGGAGGCCGATTCGAGGGGTAGAGGCGTCGCGAGCTAGAGTTGTAGCGGGTTCGAGGTGAGTAATGATTGTAAATGATGTCCTGAGGGTTTGAAACCCCGGATTTGGACATTGTAGTGCTATATTGAGGTGAGACACGCGCTGGATGATGAGCGTGGGTTTTTTTACTATTGGGGATTGTGGCTTGGTCCGTCCCGATTGATAATTTTACCGCGTATTTGACTGAAATTTATTTGTTATCATCATGATTTGGGCTGATTGCCACATTTGGGCTTCGTGCCAACTATTTGAACCCTTCAGGAATTTTTATCATTATTTCCTCACTACTTTGGCTTATTATTTGAACTGTTCTATTGCTATCTACTGTTTTACAAACTCAGCCACTTTTACTCATATTTGAAACTTATATGATATTTCTAAATGATGTTTTGGGCTGAGAACTACTATTTTACTAATGCCCGAGGGGCTTGTGATGATTTTCGGATTGAGTGAGGCCGAGGGCCATATGTGAGGATATGCTAAGTGATATGAGGCCGAGGTCCTGAGATACTTTATATGCCACGAGGTGGCTTGAGTGACGTGAGGCCAAGTGCCGAGTGATGTGAGGCCGAGTGCCGAGAGATGATGCCATGAGGTGGCTTGATATAGCTCTTGAGTCGTAAGGGGTCCCTCCGGAGTCTGCACACCCACAGTGAGCGCGAGTAACCATTATGATCTGAGAGTGAGCTCGAGGGGTTGATACTGTACTGAGAGTGAGCCCGAGGGGCTGCTACTGTTCTGAGTGATTGATACTGTGTCTGAGGGACGGATTTCTACTTGTTATTTACCGGTTAAATTACATGTTTTACTTGTTTTAAAGGGGATTTCATTTGATTTCTTCACTGTTTTACTGCCTTAAGTGATTTTACTGCCTGATATGGAATTTCTTTGTGCCTTTATGTATTTTCATACTTTCAGCCATTATTTATAATTATTACTCACTGGGTCGGAGTACTCACATTACTCCCTGCACCATGTGTGCAGATTCAGGCATCGCAGAGTCCGCTCCTGAGTGCTGATCCTCCCAGTCCAGGCAGTGATTCGGAGACTACGAGGTAGTTGTTGGCGTCCGCAACCCTGTGCCTCCCTTATCTTATCATTTTTCATGTTCTTAGAACTATTGTATCAGATTTAGTGTTCAGTAGACTCTGGATTTCTTAGTTGCTTATGACTTGTGACACCCCGATTTGGGCTGTGTCGGGATGGTTTCTACTGTTATTATCGTTATTTCTGCAAATTATGACTATTATATCATGGTTTAGAACTATTTATGATATTTAATTGTTTAAATGAGGTGTTCTCTTTTGATCTGGGTGACCTTGTCTTCACGAGAGGCGCCATCACAATCGGGTTCGGGGTAAGGGTCGTGACAATTTTTCGTTTCTTTGAAGCTTTTGCTTCGTTCCCCTTCCCCTAACCCTTTTAACTTTTGGCAGATATGTTGTAATGGGCTTCGGCCCTTTTTTTCAGTTCCTTATCATTTTTCTGCAAATATTGAGGGTATTACAATTGTTTAAAGAATGGCGGAAAGAATCTTTTTTTATCACTAGGTATGAAGTCTGAAAGCAAGAAAATATCTACAAACTGTTAAAGAACCATAATAATGTGGGGAAAATAGGAACAATACTGCATATAGCACATGGCAGGCATGTGTTATATACGAAATATTTTTTGCCAAAAATTAATATTTTTTTTTGTTTCCGTATCAAATATTTAATGGAGTAGTTTATATTCGTTAGATTTGGCGAAAATTTTAAGAAAAATTAACATTAAAACATCAGGAAAGGAAAGCCCCATCAACTCCTACGGATGCAATATAAAAAATTACAGTAAACACCAAGAAAATACCAAAAATAGTAAAAGTTATAACTCAAAAGCTGCAAGAACTAGACCAAATATAGTAAAAACTAAAAAATCGTACCTCTAAATGCAAGTTCCCGCTAAATTATATTTTTACAGCTCTCATCAATCTAATAGATATGACATAGAGCCGTTAAATATTAAAAAATACCAAAAGTATTAGCTTTTAATAAACTCAAAGGACCAAAAGCTCAAACATACTTAAAGGTCTACTTTAAATCTACCCTCAAATATAAGGATCATTTATATCATTTTCTCAAATTATGACGAATTTGTTTTGGAGATTATGATAAACATGAATATTTAATTCAGAAATCTTAGTGGAACTATGAAAGTTGTGACTTATGTTGTGACTAACAGCAACGGTGCATTCTAGGGGCTTTGTATCTATACCCAATTTTGCAAACGCTAATAAAATTATATTTACTTTGCAAAAATATTTGCTACTCTATCACTTTTGGATCAACTTCACACTTATCGGGTTTAAAATCGAGGAAACAAATTTAGTAGCGCAACCAACATTTCATGTAATTAAGGCTAAATAGGTTTGAAATGCAAATGGCCCAGAAATAACAACTTATTTTTTGAATTTCAACAATCTAGTATACAAAATTTGAAATATAACCTTCAAATATCATAAAAAATAAACCCCAATCATTAGTTTATCAAAACAACAATAAATCTAACAAACCCACTTTCCAATTAAAAAGAAGAAGAAGAAGAAACCTAAGCAATAACAAAGAAAGGAGCGCCACAATATCTCACTACTTTCAGACACCATAAATCACCTTAAAATCTTCTTACAAATACCATGTTAGTTTACTGTCACCTTTGCTTTCACAGCAACTAAGAAGGAGGGGCGGGGGGGGGGGGGGGGGAGGAGAGGGGAGAAGAGTAAAGGGTGGTACTTTGGGTACTCGTTAAATTTTTTTAAAACGTGGGTACAAGTTAAATGGGGCGGCCAAATAGGATGTCCGTGAAAATTTTACCGCATTCCATTGTTGGGGGTATTATCACTTTAGCCCACGCCATAAACTATTTACGTCTGATAGCCAAAAAGTGTATGAAATTTCTATAATTTTTGTATATAATATACAAAATGTATATCTATATTATAGTAAAAGCATGAATATAATGTTTATTTATAAAAATAACCTTATAATATTAAGCATAATAACTCATAATAAAATGACATAACCGGAATACTAGATATTAGCCTTATAATCCTATTAGTTTTAGGACATAATACTACACGTTAGGAATCCTACATAATTACCTTTAGGAATCCTATTAGTATAATTATTTTCTGGATGTCTAACTCATTAAAATTGAACATGTAAATATTTTTAGTCATGTAATCATATTACTTTTAGGATACACTTCTTAAAAATTCTTATTATTAATTTAATTCGAAAACGTATTATAATATCCTATTACTAAGTTAATTTAAAAATGTATTATATTGTCCAAATCCATTTAGAATAATGAGAGCCTATATTATTATAAAAGCATAAATACAATATTAATATACCAAAATAGCCCTAAAATATCAAACGAAAAAACTCATAGGGAAAGGGCATAACTGTAATAACTTATTTAATCGAGTAAAATACCTTCTATCCTATTTTTTAATATTTAAGATTTTAAAATTAATAAAATTTATTTATTAAATTCTTATTAAAGATATGTATGAAGGTTTAATAAAATCTATTTCATCAGAATCCTCCGTATTGGCAATACATTACCACTCCATAATGTCCAATAAAAAAATAAAAAAAAGAAGTAACATTAAATGAAATGCATAAAGAGTTAAAATTGAGAGAAAAAATACCCCCACAATAATATATTTTTATATTATATTTGAACTATTTTTCTACTCAAATAATATTTTTTTATCAATTTTTTGTGTAATATTAAGAAATAACCAATTATTAAAAAACAACTAAGAAAATATTTGAGAATATAAATGTGTGAGAAAGAGAAAAAAAATTGTTAGTACGAGCCAATACCACTAATGATTCTACAGACATAAATACCTAAAAGTGAAATGTCATATCAATCTTTTACTCTTTGAAAATAGAATTTATGGTGGATAAAATTATAGTAATTAAGATTAAATATTCAAAACATGTCACGACCCCAAACCAGCCCGATCGTGATTGCGACTCTCGTGAAGACAAGGCTAGCCGACGCAATACCCATATTAACTCTTTAATCATTAAGAGTCATTTTTAAGCCTTTAATTAAACAAATATTTCATAATATAAGTCTAAATGAATAGTGCGGAAATAACATACAAGCCCGACATCGGGGTGTCACAGTCATGAGCATCTACCAAGGTCCGAGTACAACAAGAGTCTAAAAATATACTAAATACAGTAATGAAAATGAGAGGAAGGAAAGCAGTGTTGCGAACGTCGTGCATCCACCTTGCTAACTCAGATGACTCCACCTTTGAGCAATCAACACCCGCTACCAGGTTCCGATATACCTGAATCTGCACACGAGGTGCAGGGAGTAATGTGAGTAATCCAACCCAGTAAGTAATAAGAGTAAATAAAGACTGCGTAGTAAGAAAGCACGTCAACCACGTCATAGCACCACAGTGATGACAACATGTTCCTAAATCAGGATACCATTCAATTTATTTCGTTAAACTCCCAACTTCAGTAAAATCCTTTAAAATTATCTTTCTAACCTTTTCAATATAGGTTTAATGAAATGTATATATAGTGAAAGTGATGAAAATCATAATCGGCCCCTCGGGCGAAACATAGTTCGTATACAGCCCCTCGGCAAAACAAAAATTCATACCCATTTCATAACTTAAAAATTTCAGTTTAAATGAAAGTTGTGTAAAGCATTTGTTCAACATTTTCAATAGAGGCTCGGTCTAAAAATGAGTGAAAGCAGTAATTAAATCAACATGTTTGATAGAAACTCACTTTAAGGAGGAGTGAAAAATAGTAAGTTCATAAACAGGCTCCTCATGCAAAGCATCACTCATGTACATGTATATCTAAAGCCCCTCGGGCAAGCTTCTCAGTCACTCATGACTCAACTCTCACACTCGGCACTCACACTCAATATGTACCATATGGTAACCGCTGCGGCACGCAACCCGATCCATATATTGTTGCAGCGTGCATCCCGATCCATATATCTCGTCGACGGCGCTCACTGGGGTATGCAGACTCCGGAGGGGCTCCTACAGCCCAAGCGCTATATCGCTGCGGCGTGCAGCCATATATATATATACTGCTACGGCGTGCAACCCAATCTATAAATATATAATGCTCCCAACCAGGACCTCGGCCTCTCTCGGTCATTATCACTGCGGCGTGGAGCCCGATCCATATATATATATATATATTGCTGCGGCGTGCAACCCGATCCATAAATATATAATCCTCACAACCAGGCCCTCGACCTCTCTCAGTCATTAACCTCACAATCAGACTCTAGGTCTATCTCAGTCATCAACCTCACAATCACTCGGACTATCAGTAAAACAAGGAACTCAGCCCGAACAGTTTTCACATGTTAAGAAGTAAAATGATAAAACCATATTTAAACAATAAACAAGTAAAACATGACTGAGAATATGCTTTCAAAATAATTAGAGTGAGGAAAAATAGTGAAAATGACCCTAAGGGTCTCAACAGGTCGGTACAAGGCCCCAAACATGGCATACAACCCAAAATATAATATCAATCTCTAAAATATGGAATACCACAAGATTTCAAATCAAATTTAACAGTCATACGAGATGGACCAAGTCAGAATCCCTAACTGTGCACGACTCCATGCTCGTCATCTAGCGTGTGCATCACCTCAAAGTAACACAACGATGTGAAATCCAGGGTTTCAAACCCTTAGGACAACATTTACAATCATTACTTACCTCGATCCGGTCTAAACTCTAGCCCACGATGCCTTTTCCCTCACGAATCGGCATCAGGATGCTCCAAATCTAGCCACAATCAGTACATAACCATATATGCCAAGGGAACAAAGCCCACTCGAAAATATTCAATTTACATAAAAAATCCCGAAATTGCTCAAACCCCGCTCCGGGCCCACGTCTCGGAATCCGATAAAAGTTACATCAATAGAATCCTCATTCACTCACGAGTCTACCCATATCAATTTCATCAAAATCCGACCTCAATTGCCCATTCAAATTCCCAAAAGAAATCTCAAACTTTTCTTCCATTTCCCCCAATTTTCACTCTAATTTTCTCAAATTAAATGATGAAATTCAAGACTAAATCATGAAATTAAACCAAATGTGAGGGAAGAATACTTAACCCAATAGCTCCACTGAAAATTTCTTCAAATTTCACCTTCTCTCGAGCTCTCCAATGGGTTTTATGATATTGGACTCAAACCCTCAATTTTAAAAATATAATCTATCAGCCCAGATTTTTCCTTAATCGCGATCGCGGAAACATCCTCGCGATCGCGAAGAACAGTTTTGCTGCCTCGATATATTACTCTACGTGACTGCGTTAAGCAAAACGCAAACACGATACATTGATTCCTCTGAGCTACGCGATCGCGACTGCCCCTATGCGAATGCGAAGGGTAATACCTGATTCTTCTGCCACCTTATTTTCTTCTACGCGAACGCATCGTGGCCCTCGCGTTCGCAAATCACAATCTCTCCGCTGACTGCGATCGTGACCTTTCTTATGCGATTGCATAGAACAATTCTTCACCCCGCCCAACTGAGCCTACGCGATCGCGAACCCTCGTACGCGATCGCAATGAAAAAAAATGCGTGCAACTGAAACTTGAAAATTTGAAACTTTTCAAACATGAACTTGATCTGTTTAACCACCCGAAACTTCCCCGAGGCCCTCGGGACCTCAACCAAACATGCCCAACATATCCCATAACATCATTCAAACTCGTTCCAACCTTCGGAACGCTCAAAACAACATCAAAAACACCAAATTTGCATCGGATTCAAGCCTAAGAACTCCAAGAACTTCCAAATTACGCTTTTGATAAAAAAACCCAACCAAACCATGCCTGAATGACCTGAAATTTTGCACTCACATCCCAAATGATACAATGGAACTACTACAACTTCCAGAATTCCATTCCGACCCCTATATTAAAATCTCACCTATCAACCGGAAAACGCCGAAATCTCAATTTCGCCAATTCAAGCTTAAACCTTCCACGAACTTCCAAAATGCATTCCGATCACGCTCCTAAGTCCCAAATCACCTAAAGGATCTAACCAAATCATAAAAATTCCGATCCGAGGTCATCTACTAACAAGTCAAAACTTTCAAATTTTAAGCTTCAAATTGAGAACTGTTCTTCCAAATTCATTCCGATTACCCTGAAAACCAAAACCAATGATTTACATAAGTCATAATACATCACACAGTGTAAGTCATGCCCGAGAACTAGCGAGCAAAGTGCAAAAGCTCAAAACAACCGGTCGGGTCGTTACAAAACAAGAGATGAACTAATGGTTAAAATCTGAATCAACATAGAATAAGTTATTTTTATGTTAAAATCAAATGATTAAATCTGTTAATTGATGACTTACCAAGAGAAACCAATTCAATTATATTTTAAATTCTTCAATTAAAATTTTTATTTAAGTTTAAAAAAATCTTAGGATACATAAATTTATTCCATAAAAGAGCGTTAGAACACAAAGTAAAAAGGTTAATATATTATTAAGAATCAAAATGCCATACAAGTGTGTGAGGAAGCACAATCAAAACTAAATCCTAAACAAGAACAAACTTTCAAGACTATATTATAAAGAGTCGACTCTGCTGTAACGGAATTATTCTTTGTAGATGTCTCCGGTAAAAAAGATTAATATAGTACTTATTAAAAGGGCCATACAAGTGATTGAGGAAGCACAATCAAAGTTAAATCCTCAACAAAAATAGTTTTCAAGACTATATTATAAAGAGTCAATTCTGGTATAGCGGGATTATCCTTTGTAGATGCATCCGCCGGATTCGAAATAATATATTCCTATGTCATGCATTACTTGTAAATGACATATCAAGAGGCATGATACTATTAGCAATAATAACAAGTGGTCTACCGACAATGATTTTATTATGAGGTCATACAACTCACTTTAGATTTGATATACCTTTTCAAACAACTGAAATAATCATCACAAATATATCAAACCATTGTAATTGTGCAAAATTTATAAAGAAAGCAAAAGTGATAATATGGGATGAAGTGTGTAACGACCCGTAGCTCTAGTATATCGTTCGGCAGTTTGAGGCCATGTGCATCTTCACCTCGGGTATTATGATTTGTACTCATGGTCGGAATCGAAATTCGGGAAGTTCGGACATGATTTGAAAAGAAAATTCTCATTTCGGAAGCTTTAAGTTGAAAGAATTGACTAAGATGGAGTTTTTGAGTAAACGAGCTCGGAATCAGGATTTCAAGGTTTCAGCGGGTTCGTACAATAATTTCGGACTTGGGCGTAAGCTCGGTTAGGGTTTTGGATGACCCGGGAGCATTTTGGCGCCTATTGTGGAAGTTAGCATTTTGGAAGAATTTTGTAAATTTGGGTTGAAGTACATTTCAATGTTATCAATGTCTGTTTCGGATTTCATGTCTGGAAATAGCTCTGTATGGTGATTCTGGTATTGGGAGCGCATCCAGAAATGGATTTGGAGGTCCGTAGGTCAATTTGGGATCATTTGGTGAAAGTTAGAAATTTTAAGGTGTGAGCACGTGATTTTTGCTTCACGAAAACTACTCCAAAAGAAATCAAAAATAAAACAAAATTCTCTTGGTGTACAATTTTTAGGATTTACGTGACATTTTTGGATAATTATTTGTGTTTTTGTCCGTAAATGTTTACCTTGTTGTAGTTAATTGAAAAAAATATATATAATAAAAATACATGTTGTATACATTTTAGGATAAAATATGCGTTTTATTTTATTTTGTTGTCATTATGTGATTTTAATTTAAGGTTTTAATTTGTGTGTTAATTGTTGTAAGTGTTAATTAATATTTGTGTAGTTGTATTTGGATTTTACAATTTAATTAGAAATTGTGTTAAAATTAGGAATTAAAGAAAGAAAAGGAAAAGAGTTCAAAAAATGAATAAAATTCGGATTGGGCCACAAGGTTTAAAATGAAATTGGGCCCAAATCAATACCAATGCATGACCCAATCCATTGACTGGTCTCAGATAACCCCAAATGACGTCGTATTGGCGTCTCAAATCTGAGCCGTTGATCAAACTGGATCGAACGATCTAGTTCAACCCCTGCATGGTTAAAACGGCGCCGTTTCAGGCATGTTGATCTAAACCGTTCATCTCCATTGATCCAACGGTCCCAAGTTTCCCCCATGACCCGATCCACTTCACCCCCGGGCCAACCCATTCCCCAACTTAAATCGAACGACACCGTTCAGTTAAGTGAGTTGATCCAGGTCGTTGATCGTGCCTGATCTAACGGCCAAGATCAGACCACCCCTCCCCTATATAAACTGAATATCCTACCCCAGCCCCCCTAACCAAACACCCCCCCTCATCTTCCTGTTCATCATCGTCCCTAAGACGATGCCCCCCAAACCCTAGCCGCCCTAGCTCCCCCTCGCATGAAACCCGGCGGCAACTACGCTGCCGGTCACCAAACCAACACCCTAAGACCACCTGACCACCCTCTATCCAAATCTGGTAACCGTTTAGCTCGAATCTTCCTGGAGCTTCTCGAATCTTCATTTGAAGATTCGAGCCAAACTCAGATCCAAACCAACCAGTCCCTAATTAACACCACAGCACCCCCTAACCACCCTCGTTACAGATCTGTTGGTTGTTCACCTCGAATCACCCTACAGCTTCTCGAATCTTTAATCGAAGATTCGAGCATAACCTAAACCTACCCCAACCCACCCCAAATTCATACCAGTTACTCCCCTGACCTCACTTGTAACGAAACCAAGCTTGGTTTGGTTCGAATCTGACTAGAAATATTCAAACCCTAAATCCGAAAAAAACGGAACCCTAAAATTCCAAACCTTGGGGTTTGTCAGATTAAATGAAGGGTTGGGGTCTAATAGACCTTAATCGAGGTATTCTTAGTTGAGAATACTTCGATTAAAGTTTGTTCGACCTCAAAAATGTCCAAATTCAAGTTCGAGCCTGGGTCCGTATATTTCTGAGATTCTGAGGTATTTTTCTTTTCCTTCATTTTTGTATTCATGTTTTTCTATCTATATATCTGTTTAGTTTAGTTTTATTAATTTTCCATCTTCTATCAATTAATTCTGCTCATCTTCAGTGGACTTTTTATTTTGTCCAATTATGTCATTTGTTTATGTTTGTTGTAATTATTAGGTGTTATAAATTTGGAATCGATTGATAAGTTGCGTCGATTAATTAGTTTCCTATTAGTTCATGATTCTGTCAATAACACTGATTGCCTATTGCTTTGTTGTTGATTTGTTTAGTGTCAATTGTAATATGTAATCGAATAATTAAGCGTCGTTGATTAGGCTGTTTGTATAGCCTGAATCATTTGGCATTTCTGGTATTTATAGTTTTCAATAGTTAGTTGTCCGATTAAATCAGACTTTGTTTGATTATGAGCATTATTCTGAATCACTGAAACCCTTAATATTTGATGTATTTTATGCCTTAAAGTACTAGCTGAATTGGTTATAGCTGTTAATCAAATCAGTTTTGGTTAATGGTTAGTTAAACAGATTTCAAAATTAAGATTTCAATATAATTGAATAGTTGTATTAGGAGGCAGTAATATTAAGGAATTTCAGGGGTGATTTAGGAATGAAATAGTTAGGATTATATTTTATTGTTAGTGCTTTGTTAATAGGGTATTAATTAATACCCTAATGGGGAACCAAAGGAAGTGGAGGGGCTGATTAAGTGGAAAATTCAGACTTAGTGGAGATTGAATGGAAAATTCTGATTTAATGGAAAAGGGGGTCGGGCAGTAAGTTGAAAGAAAGGGCATATTTGTATAAAAAGGGGTTGGGGACTGATTTTAAGGGAAGCAAGAATTAGAGGGAGAAAGATTCTAGAACAGAAAAGAAAAAAAAAATTCAGGATTTAAGTTAAGAAAGAACTGATTTTTCAGAACTAAAAATTGATTCTTTGAGAGTTAAAAACTAATAGTGAAGCCTTTCCTTACGGCTGAAAAATAAGAATTCTGTTACTGCTTCCATGGTTTGCATTTGGTACTACTGATTTTCGGATTGGCTTTCCTGGTTTTCTTTTGGTTTTGGAGTGTTGTTTCGTTTGAATTTCTGGGTTTCTATTTGGTTTTCAAGTTTTCTGTTTAGTATCTGAATCTGGCTCTTGGGTTTCTACCGCTATTTGTTACAGAGTTGTTCTGTGTATTCCTGCGCTGTTGCTGTTGTTGTGTTGTTTACTGCTGTCCTGCTGATCTTCCTCTTCTTCTTTTGTTCTATTACCAGGTACATTCTTGAATCACAAAGTCATGTAACTGTTGAAAAAATGAAAGGCAATGCTCGAATAGTCGAGTATTTAAGTTCTGATAGCTTAATAGTCAAATGATAGGTAGTTTTATAGTCTATCTTTGTAATTCAATAAAGAAGGTGGACTATAGGATTTATATTCGACTGAACTGTTTTTCTACAATTTTCCTTAGTTTCGATGTTTGATAGTTGGGGTTTTGTTTTGTTTTAAATAAATATATCAAATTGTTGGAATTGAACAAGTTTAGGTAATCCTAATTGGAGCCGGCATCAGTCTGAAATAATAGGTTAATCGTGAACATGTAGATAAACCTAGTTAAGGCGTGAATTTGGGCTAATTGTGTGAATTAGGTATTAAGGTTTGGCTCAGGCAGCTTGTTTGTTTAAAAGGGGGGCTTGTTTGGTTTGAAGGGGTAAGTATTGAATAGGTTTAGTTCTGCCAGTTTTAGGCAGAAATAAAAAGGCCATTAATTTTATAGAATCCGTAGGCTTGACATATTTGAAGCGCGATTCAATGTAGAAAGGATAAGAACCTTAATCCAATAGGTTATTCAAGTTAACGAGCTAGCTTCAACAAACTTTCGTAAGCATCAGTAATTAAGGTGGGTTTAGTTTCAAATAGTTGAAAAGCATTTAGTCCCAATGAATCAATTCATCTAACAATGCGAGTTTAATCTAGCTATAGGATAATTAGTTTCTTTTGAATATGTTATTTGTCGATGCCGTATTTTATTTATAATTTCAATTTTAGTAATCTTCTCTTCCGTTAACATTTGTCTTAATCTAGCAATTAATATGTTACGTTTTTTTAGCATGTAATTAATTAGGATTTTTCTTTTTTATTTTAGAGACTAATTTAATAGAAATGTAGTCACTTTAGGATATCCTTAAAATAAAGAAGGCGTGCTTCGCCAAAAAATAAATACAAAAATTGCGGGGCCCTCAATAAATATTGTACTAATTTTTAGATTTTGGGATGAGCCGTTTTAGTGAATTTCACGGCCTTCCTCAAAATAATAACGCATTAGTCTCTTTAGGCGCGTATTTTAACATTATCTTCCTAAACTCGAGTGCACATTTATGTGACTCAAATCCAAATCCCAATGAAGTCGAAATGTGTCAACAACCACGGGTGCATTTATGTGACGTGATTCGAGATGTATTTTCACGACGTTGCAATTCTCTTTTAAAATAACAATAATAAAAGAGGCTAAAAGTTAAAATTTGCACATAGACTCATAATTGTTAAAATCAGATAATTTACGCCAAAGATTACAGTTGAGCGACCGTGCTAGAACCACGGAACTCGGGAATGCCTAACACCTTCTCCCAGGTTAACAGAATTCCTTACTCGGATTTCTGGTGCACGGACTGTAATACAGAGTCATTCTTTTCCTTGATTCGGGATTCAACCGGTGACTTGGGACACCATAAATCTCCAAAGTGGCGACTCTGAATTAAATAAATAAATCCCGTTTTGATTGTCCTTTAATTGGAATAAACTCCCTTCCGCGTCCCTTTTGCGGGCGGCGCAGGCAAAAAAGGAGGTGTGACAGCTCTGGCGACTCTGCTGGGGACAACACCCAGAATCTATGGTTCAGGGTTCAGAATTCGAGCTTAGATGAATTGTTATATTTGGTTTTATTTATTATTTGATCTTATTACATGTTTTAGCCTAAAATGAGCAAAATGATGCTTTTTACTGCTTTGACATTATTTGAACTGTACATATAAACTATGCCGAAACCTTCTCTTCTTACCTCCGGGGATGTGCATACTGGTTGAGGCTCCCTATTCTGTTAGTGTCATACCCTAAATAAAAGAGGCTCGGAAAGTTTCTAAGCCGGCTAGCTTTTTGGTTCCCGGAAAGGAGCTCCTTCCTCAACTTGAGTTGTCCGCTCGGGTACACTGACTAGAATATATACCCAGGTTGAACCTAGAATAACTTGACTTCATGCCGGATCCCTAGTAGGAAGGTTTATTTGCATCATGTTCCATTTGGCTTAGGGGACTCAACACAGGGGTTGGGTCCGTCTAGGACAAGCAACCTGAAATGAAAAAGACCATCCTGCTGCATCTTGTTTGTTTTGCACATTTATTTGCTTCAGATCTGCATGTTGACCGGCTTCTGAAATCGGGAAGTTTTGAAAAATTGTGAAAAAAAAAGAAAAAGAAAAAAAGAAAAATAGCAGTGTAGGGAGATAACTACTTATTTTTAGAAAAATAAAACCAATGTCCAAGTAGTGTCAAAACCCTGCCAAAATTTTGAAAAATGAAAAAAAAGAAATGTCTTTTTTAGTTTGATTTATTTGAAAGCAAAAGAAAGGAGTCTTGTTTACAAGTCAGTTTATGTTTGGCGAACTACGCCGGTTTGATTCTCATAGGGCGTGAGATACGTAGGCAACCCTCGTCGGGTCCAACCTCCCATTTTGCAAAAATAGCCCAAAAAAAATGTCAAAATTTTAATTTTTCGTCATAGAGTCGGGTGATGCCGTTTTTATCAAAAATAGCCGAATGTTCCCAAAAGGAATGCCGGAAGGCTGACTTTGTATAAACGGCCACTCCTGTCATTTTTTATTTTTATTATTGATTGGTTAACTCGCACAACCTTAAAATCTTCGTCCCTGAAGTGCTGAAAGGCCGTGTTCGAAAGATCTGGTTTTTTAGGAAAAATGATCAAATCGTTTTGAGTCAAATAAACAAACTGTTTAATCATATTAATAAATGTGCAGAATGAGCACGACTCAAAATGAACCTTTTTCAATCATGAATAAAATCCCTCTCCAGTTGCGGCTATGGTGGAATGATTTAGGCAAAGAAAGGCATGACGAAATCAAGAAACATCTGAAAGGTCTCACGAGTTTGTTGGGTATCAGGCCTCGAGGGGATATTATAAGGGCACCGGTCCCTTACTGGGACCCTGCGCACAATGTCTTCCACTTCTCGGACTTTGAACTCACCCCAACTTTAGAGGAAATAGCAGGGTACATCGGCAGTGCTGATGTTCCGTTGAGGCATAAATACCTGGTTGCTCCAAGAGCCGTAGCAGTACACCGGTTTTTGGACTCGTTAAAGATAGTCAGAACAATCCATAACCCTAACTTGGCAAAAGGTTTTTGCACTCTGAGCTTCATATACCAAAGATACGGCCACATAGGAGGATTCAACAAGCCAGAAAACAAGTTGTGCAGCAAAAGTAACCGTCGAAAGTGGGATGAACATAGACGGGTTGCTTTCATGATAACCTTCTTAGGGCTTTTAGTGTTCCCAAGAAAAGACGGGAATATTGAAATAAAGATAGCTGGGGTCGTCAGTACTTTGCTCACTCAAAAGGATAGCACGCTTGCGCCCATGATCGTATCTGATATGTTCCGAGCTCTCACGGCCTGCAAAGCCGGAGGGAACTTTTTCGAAGGGTGTAACTTGTTATTGCAAATGTGGATGACCGAACACCTATGTTACCGAGCCCAGTTCCTGAGCCATGGATCTTCTGAGAAAACCTGCATAGAGGAGTTCTGCACCATAATTAATAGGTCCGCCTACCTTAAGGAGTCTCAGCATGGACCTCATATTTCCGGACCCTCAACGCCAATCAAATACAGTGGACACTGGGATGGTTACCGATCGACGAAGTCATATACATGCCAGCAGCTAGGCCCCATTTTCTCTTGATGGGACTTAAGAGCATTCAACCTTATGCGCCGTATCGGGTTTTGAGGCAACTTGGGAGGTGTCAGATAGTGCCGAAAGATGAGGATCTAAGCACCCAAGTGATTGAGATCAGTTCCGATGGCCAGTTTCCTGAAGCAAGGGTCCGCCAGATTTGGAGCCAATGTCAATACTTAGAGGCAAATACTTGTGTACTGAATCAGGCAAGAGGGGAAGTTTCACCCGGATATCAGGCTTGGTACAAAGGGAAAATGTCATCTGGAAGGCCGGCTAAAAGACCTCACCTTCAAGAATTTGCCAAGTCCTCACAAGAGCATTGGGACTGGTTGGCAAAGGAAAAAGAATACATGACCACAATAGGCAAACTGAAACAGCAGGTCATAGATCTTTAGTTTGAAAAAGAAGTTCAGACCGCAGCCAATGAAGGGGATAGAAAGAAATCAACCCAAGAGAATGACTCCCTTAGAGCTCAAAACCGACAAGTCATAATGGATGCCGACAACCGACGGAGGAGCCAGTCCGATAAAAGGTTGATAGTAGAGTTAAGGAATCAGGTCATTGAAAGCCGAAAAGACTTGGAAAGATCCGAGGCTAGCATAGCAAGAATACGGGCCAGATAGGCAAAAGGTGCGGCAGCATGGAAAAAGCACCTATGGCAAGTGAGAAGGGATTATGAAGGGAGCGTTGCAATATTGAGAGAAACAAATTCCACTCTCAGAGATCGGGTGCTTAAACAAGCCCGAGATGCTAGAACAGACAGGGAGCGCTGCTATGATTCAATAGCCCGAATGGAAGAACAAATGGAGAGGTTCCAATATCAGCTCATTGACAACACTCAAGTATTGGGACTAAAGAATCAACGAATAGAATAGCTGTGCATAGAAAGGGATAGAATCAGGGGTAGGATCGATGAGATTGGGCGCTACATCACCACGAAGTGCCTAGCATGTGAAGAAATGCCCCGTGATACCCTTTTTGCCTCAGTCATGGGTTATGTCCACCGGATCATGGAGGAATTAAAAAGCTTGAACAAAGAGGCCTGGCACCAAAGCCCGCGGAAAGGCCGAACGATGCCTCGCGGGCACCAAAATTCAAGGCTTTAATGTATCCCTAGTTCAAGTCTGTACTTGTTTGTTTTTAAGAGTCTGTTGTCTACCCCTCTGTTCTCTTTTCATATCAAACAATGTTAATAGTGTGGAGTCTGTATTTCGTTTGTTTCTTTTTCAAATGATAGCTTGTAATAGCATATTTTGGTAATAAAATGCAAAATTGTGTCTTTATTTTACTTATGGCAGAACTACGCCCGGTCTGATTCATGCGGGGACATGATACGTAGGCAAACCACATAAGATTCGACCACCACTAAAAGATAAAAAGAAGAGGCAAAGTGAATAAAGAAAGGACATAAGCCGGAATGACGCATGCAGTCAAAGCAAAAACATGTTAGAAACGGTTAAACTGCCTAGGAACATTGCATTCCCCAATGTGAAATTGCAATATGTGTTAAACTTTAACGCTAAAAAGTTTGTTGTTTATATCAGAGAAAGAGATTTCAAAACAGTTAGCTCGTTAGAACGTTCTGGCAGATTACCATTACCACACAAGATCAAAAGGGCCCATTCCTGAAAGTATGTCTGGTTCGGACAAAAGTGTTGAGGAGGAAAAAACAGAGATGCAAATGATGAAGGAGGAAATGGACAGGTTGAGACAAGAGATTGCTGGGATGCACGTAGCCTGGGCTAAGGGACAAACACCACCAATACTTCCCCCTACTCCTACCCTTTCACCAGCTCGGACTCCGGAACACCCTTCCACTGGTCCATCAACGAGCTTCCCCATTGCCCAATACTATCAAGGGGAAACTTCCTATAATCCCCAAGCTTCACCACCCAAGCACAACCCTCCTCCACCAGCTGTTCCTATTTTCGTGGCACCTCCACCCGCCACATTGCAAAAATCACCTGATGAACCAGTGTTTCAGGTTCAAGACAATCAATACTATCCTCCTGAACTCACCTTCAAACCACCCGAGCCATACACTTACACCCCTCACCTTCAGTTTCCTACAGAAACTGAGAGGCCAGCTAAGAATCCGGAGCAGGATGAAGTGCTCCGTAAAGTGAAAATCCAGGAGCAATCCTTCAGGAATATGCATGGATTGGGTAGCCAAGTTAGTGTGTCCTACAAAGATCTGTGTCCCTTCCCCGATGTTCAATTGCCGGCAGGTTTTAAGATGCCAAAGTTTGACTTATATGAGGGACATGGTGATCCCATGGCACATCTACGAGGTTTCTGTAGTAAGATGAGAGGGGCAGGTGGAAAGGATGAGTTGCTGATTGCTTATTTCGGTCAAAGTTTAAGCGGGTCCGCATTAGAATGGTACACGAGGCAGGATCCCAGCAGGTGGTATACTTGGGATGATCTAGCACAAGCATTTGCAGGTCATTTCCAGTATAACCTTGAAATCGTCCCCGACCGTCTCACACTGTTAAAACTTGAGAAAAAGCCTGGAGAAAGCTTCAGGGAATTTGGATTTCATTGGAGAGAACAAGCAGCAAGAGTTGATCCGACAATGAGGGAAGGTGAAATGGTGGACTACTTCTTACAAACGTTGGAGCCAACCTACTTTGGTCACCTGGTGACGTCGGTTGGTAAATCTTTTAATGAAGTAGTACAAATGGGCGGCATGGTTGAAGAGGGACTCAGGTCCAACAAGATAATGAGTTATTCAGCGATCAAGGCCACAACTCAGGCTATTCAAAGCGACACGGGAGGTGTGATCGGGAAAAAGAAGAGAGAGGAGGTCGCAACAGTCGAAGCAAGTACTTGGTCCAGATCAAGAGGTCCAGCCCCTCGCTATCAAACCAGACCCCATTACCCAAACTATCCACAAAATCCATACAACCCTCCACAACCATATTATCCACCATAAGAGCCCCATTTCTCCGTCCATCATGCCCAAATTTACACCCAGCCTCCTGCTCGCCTGCAATGGCGTGCGCAGGCTCCCCAACATACATATCCACCTCCACAAAACACATATCCACCACCGAGAGCATACAGGAATCCTTCAGGGCCAAGCTTCCGCGGAAATCAGGCTTTCAGGAATGAAAGGATGCCGAAGCCGAAAATATTCACTCCGTTGGGAGAAACCTATACTACTCTATTCCACAAGTTGAGACAGATAGGCCTATTAAGTCCTGTTGAACCCAAATTGCCAAATCCCCTTCCCAGAAATCTGGACCACTCAGTAAGCTGTGAATATTGTTCGGGGGCTCCGGGCATGATACTGAGAAGTGTTGGAAGTTGAAGACTGCCATACAAGATCTTATTGACACAAATAGGATAGAGGTTCAGGCATCAGAGTCACCCAACATCAATGAAAACCCGTTACCAGTGCACCATGAGGCCCACATGATCGAACTAGTGCACGAAGGAGGTAAACTTAAAACACCCTCACAAATGGTAATGATGATTCGTGCTAGTCCGAACGAAAATTTGACCAGTGGAAAAGCAGTGGTACAGTTGGGAAAGGCAGATGATAAGCCATTTTTGGTAATGGAGAAAGATTCGTCTGTTGTTGCGAAGAGGCCAGAGCCAACCAAGGCAGTGCTGCAGGGAGTATCAAGCACCCCAGTGTTGGTAGTAAAGGGGGTCCATGTAGAACCGGTTGTTATCAGGCTAGTCATGCAGTTGCCGATGACAAGTGAGAAAGCTGTGTCGTGGAGCTACAGTCAAGTGACAATGATGCATAAGGGAAAGAAGGTTGTGGAAGAGGTACATGAGGCTCAGGGGTTAACTCGTTCGGGAAGGTGTTTTGTTCCCGCAGAATTGAGAAGGACCAATCCTGTAACAATAAAGAAGCCAGTAATGGAGGAAGAAGCAGAAGAGTTTTTGAAGAAGATGAAGGCCTAGGACTACTCAATTGTAGAGCAGTTGAGAAAGACCTAGCCCAGATTTCATTGCTATCCTTGTTGATCCATTCAAGCAATCATTGTCAGGCCTTAATGAAGATTCTGAACGAAGCTCATGTCCCGGACAAGCTCTCAGTGAACCATTTGGAGAAAATAGTGCACAAGATCTTCGAAGTAAATTGAGTGACATTCTCTGACGATGAGTTACCGGTAGAGGGTACTGAACACAACAGAGCACTCTACCTGACGGTGAAATGCAAAGAATCGGCGGTCACTCAAGCACTAATTGATAATGGGTCAAGTGCCAATATCTATCCTTTAGCCACTCTGAACAAAATAAATGTTGCTGATGATAGGATCCACAAGAACAGCGTCTGCGTCCGAGGTTTTGATGGGGGCGGTACTAACACAGTGGGTGATATCGTACTGGAATTAACCATTGGTCCAGTCGAGTTCACTATGAAATTTCAAATGATAGATGTGGCGGTGTCATACGACCCTGGATCCACGCATCTAAAGCAGTGCCTTCTACACTGTATCAAATGGTCAAATTTGAATGGGATAGACAAGAGATTGTGGTACACGGGGATGATGGCACATATGCCGTCAGTGATGCTATTGTGCCCTTCATAGAAACCGACGATGACAAGGGCCCATGGGTTTATCAAGTTTCGATGCAGTCTCAGTAGACAAAATTCCTGAGGGTGGGGGCCTTCCACTTCCCAGAATCACAGCTACAACCTTCATGATAGCCTCAGAGATGTTGAACAGCGGGTTTGTACCAGGGAAAGGTCTGGGGATCGATCTGCAGGGAATGGTCCAGCCAGTTTCTTTGCCCAAGAACTTGGATACTTTTGGGTTGGGATTCAAACCCACCGCAACGGATGTAAAGCGGGACCACAAGTTGAAGAAAAGAGTCTGGGTCCTTCCTAAGCCAATCCCATGCCTGTCCAGATCATTTGTCAAAGCAGGATGCAGAAAGTTGCCAGTCCCGGAAGTTCTTCGACCCTTGATTGGGCCAGAGGGAGATTTGAATAAGGGATTTGAAAGAATGTTCGCAGATGTCAACATGATAGAAGCTGGAGAGGGCTCCAGTAAGGCAGACATACAGTTTGTGAGGCCTAGGGCCAATGTCAACAATTGGACAGCTACTCCTCTTCCTACTTGGAGGGAGTCTTGGTAGTTGGCTCTGATTTTCCTTTTCTGTTTTCTGGATTATTCCAGGGTTGTAATCCAGATTCCTTTTTATTTTCTATTATTGTTCAACAAAGTGTGAAACCTTGTTATCCTGTAACTCAATAAAATGAAAAGTTTCTTCTTCATTCCTTATTTTATTTTATTTTAATTCTTGTTTCTTTCTTTTCTTTTTTCCTGAACAGTTCTTTTCATTCTGGTCTTAACGACATGGCATGCACGACGGATCTTCAACCTAGTCTAAAAGATCAATCTGATTCCGAACTAACTATACAAGAGATCGATTATGATAATGAATCGGAATACGATGAGGATGAAGCATTCGAGGAGATAAATAGGGAGTTAAGCCAGTTTGAAGAAAAATCCAAGCCCAACTTAAATGACACAGAAGCCATCAATTTAGGGGATGCCGACGATATCAGAGAAACTAAAATAAGCATCCACATTGCACCAAATATCAGGGAGGAATTGATCAAAACACTTATTGGGTTCAACCAGGCCAAATGTGCTTTTGGTGTTCCATCTGGAAAGCTGTTGGGATTCATTGTCAGTCGGCGAGGTATTGGACTGGACCCGTCAAAGATCAAATCTATCCAAGATTCGCCACCGCCGAAGAACAAGACAGAAGTAATGAGTCTGTTGGGAATGTTGAATTACATCAGCAGATTTATTGCACAACTCACAGCAACCTGTGAACCCATCTTTCGGCTATTGAAGAAGGATGTCGCGGTAGAATGGACGGCGGAATGCCAGGAGGCATTTGACCAGATCAAAGGATATTTATCAAATCCACCTGTATTTGTTTCACCTGAGCCAGGGAGACCATTAATTCTTTATCTAACGGTCTTGGAGAATTCGTTTGGCTGCATGTTGGGGCAACACGACATTACAGGAAGAAAGGAGCAAGCCATCTATTATCTCAGCAAGAAGTTTACAGTATATGAGGTTAAGTACACTCAACTCGAGAAGACATGTTGCGCCCTAACTTGGGTGGCCCAGAAATTGAAGCATTATTTGTCCTCATATACTACTTATCTCATTTCCCGCTTGGATCCGCTAAAGTATATATTTCAGAAGCCTATGCCCACAGGAAGGTTAGCGAAATGGCAAATATTACTCACGGAGTTTGACATTGTCTATGTAACGAGGACAGCCATGAAGGCCCAAGCGTTGACAGAACACTTGGCTGAGAATCCTGTTGATGAAGAATACGAGCCGTTGAGGACGTATTTTCCTGACGAGGAAGTAATGCATATAGATGAGTTGGAATTACCCGAGGAACCAGGTTGGAAGCTTTTCTTTAATGGAGCCACAAATGCGAAGGGTGTTGGAATAGGAGCGGTACTTATTTCTGAAACAGGACGTCATTATCCTGTTACAGCTCAGCTACGTTTCTATTGTACCAATAACATGGCTGAGTATGAGGCATGCATTTTGGGTCTGCGACTAGCTGCAGACATGGATGTCCAGGACATTTTGGTCTTGGGAGACTCAGACCTCCTAGTGCATCAAATTCAGGGTGAATGGGAAACACGAGATTTGAAACTCATACCATATCGACAATGTTTGCACGATTTGAGCAAGCGATTTCGATAAGTGGAGTTCAGACACATCTCGAGAGTTCACAATGAGGTTGCCGATGCATTGGCCACTTTAGCATCAATGTTTCACCACCCAAACAAAGTTCATGTTGACCCGTTGTACATCCAAGTTCGTGATCAACATGCCTATTGCAACATGATAGAGGAAGAAGTGGATGGTGAGCCGTGGTTTTATGACGTCAATGAGTACCTTACAATGGGGATATACCCGGAGCAGGCCACCGGAGATCAAAAAGGACTATTCGGTGATTGTCAAGTGGATTTTTCCTCAGTGGATGAGTGTTATACAAAAGAACCCCAGACTTGGGATTGTTGAGATGTATAGATGCCAGTCAAGCCACGACAGTTATGACAGAGGTAAATGCTGGAGTTTGTGGCCACATATGAGCGGATATGTATTGGCGAAGAAGATTCTTCGAGCACGGTATTATTGGCTCACTATGGAGCATGATTATATCAATTTCGTGCGGAAATGCCATCAATGTTAGATACACGGAGATTTGATTCATTCTCCGCCGACAGAATTGCATACAATGTCAGCGCCATGGCCATTTGTTTCATGGGGCATAGATGTCATTGGACCTATTGAGCCGGCAGCTACCAACGGTCATAGGTTCATTCTGGTGACCATCGACTATTTCACTAAGTGGGTTGAAGCTAAAACTTTCAAGTCGGTAACCAAGAAGGCAGTGGTGGATTTTGTTCACTCCCATATCATCTGTAGATTTAGGGTCCCAAAAGTGATCATCACGGATAATGGTGCTAATCTTAACAGCAATTTGATGAAAGAGGTATGTCAACAGTTTAAGATTGCACACCGTAATTCCACCCCATATCGTCCCAAGGCGAATGGAACAGTTGAAGCAACCAACAAGAACATCAAGAAGATACTGAGGAAGATGGTAGAAGGGTCCAGACAATGGCATGAAAAATTACCATTTGCATTGCTGGGTTATCGCACCACCGTCTGGACTTCAGTAGGTGCAACCCCTTATTTGTTGGTATATGGAACTGAAGCAGTAATACCGGCAGAAGTTGAAATTCCATCCCTTCGGATTGTCGCTGAGGCTGAGATTGATGATGACGAGTGGGTCAAAACCCGTTTGGAGCAGTTGAACTTGATTGATGAAAAGAGATTGACAACTATGTGTCATGGCCAGTTATATCAAAAAAGAATGGCGAGAGCCTACAACAAGAAGGTGCGCCCTAGAAAATTTGAGGTGGGGCAGCAGGTGTTGAAACGAATCCTGCCACATCAGGCTGAAGCAAAGGGCAAGTTCGCCCCAAACTGGCAAGGGCCATTCATTATAACCAGAGTATTGTCCAATGGCGCATTATGTTTAACAGATATCGACGGGAAATGCGTCGACATGACTATCAATTCGGACGCAGTTAAGAGATATTATATATGATTTCTTTTGATTGTAATTGTTGTTTGTGGTTGGCATTTATCGGAGAATGAAATGACGGAGGCAATTCTTTCTTCTATCCAAACACTTTAACCTTTGCTTCCCCTTTTGAGCCTTATTCATTCTTTCATATCCCTCTTTTGGAATCAGTAATTAAAATTAAAAAAGAAAAGAAAAAGAGAAAAACAATGATAATAAAGACAAAAGAAAAGTCACAAGAAAAACAAAGGAATTGGGAACTACGTTTGACCTGATTCCTCAAAGAAGGATATGTAGGCGCCTCACGACTCGGTCATAGTGTAACATAGTATGCATAATGTAACATAGTGTAACAAACTAAAAATCCCCAAGCAAGAAAAACTGGGGCAGAAGTTGGCGTTTATAATTTTGGTAAGAAAGTTTGATTCCAAGAGTTGTACTGTTTTACCCCTAAAAATTATTTGGAACTTTTGACACCCCTTTTCCTTTTAGCCATACACAAAAACTCCTATTGATTTCCAAAAAAAGACCTCCCGATCAGTATCTGAGAAGTGCTAAGTCAATGCAAATGGAAGTCAGAAATATCACTCTGATCCCCAGCAAAGAAGAAGATCATAAGCTGGAAATGAATTGATAGCCGAAAGAATCCCCAGCAAAGAGAGTCATATCGACAACACTCCAATCCCCAGCTGAAAAATAAAATAAAATGAAAGAGTCTTATCGGTGAAAACCTTCACAGGCACCATAAGACGACGAAAGATGAGAGAAATAAAACGAGAGAGTCATATCGCTGAAAACCTTTACAGGCACCATAAGACGATGAAAGTTGAGAGAAACAAGAGAGTCTTATTAGTGAAAACCCCTCGAAAGGCACTATGAGGCGACAAGACAAGATTGGCGGAAAGGATCCGCATTTGGCAAAGAGTTGAGTGCCTGCTTATCCCCAGCAACATGAGGCCGTCCGGAGGGTTGATTGATACAAATAGACTGGGTTGATTAATCCGGAATGCACGACATGATCGTTGAGGATCGGTTATATCATTCAGATAAGTTCTTTTCTTTCTTTTTCCCCAACATTTGTTCAGAAAGACTTGTTATTTTTCTATTTTTTGAAATCATCACTTTTTCATTTCTTGGTTTAAAGACTTTACCTCCCCAACAGTTTGTTTTTGAAAAGGATTTTCAGAGCTTATTACCAGTGGCCAAAATAGTGCAAAGCAAAATGTGAATAGGACAGGCCAAAGATAAGGCGAAAAAGCGAAAAGAAGTTTGTCGCAAGACCAAAAGACAAATGGGTCTAGATCCCAAGAGGACCAAATTTCCAAGGGAAGTCGGAGAAAAATAGAAAGAACAACAGTTAAAAGTTATGGATCAAATTCCAAGAGGATCCCTAGCAGATTTGCGAGATACAGGAACAACTCTGACAGATTCTCGACCAAGTTCTGCAATGGTCGGACAACACAGAGCAGGGAAGGAAGAGAAAAGAAAAACCATCCCCAGCAGGAGTATCATCCCCAACAAATAATATCATCTCCAGCAAGTTTTGTAGCAAAGCAAGAAAAAGGAAAAAGGGAAAAACCATCCCCAGCAGAAGTGGCACGATCACTCGCCCCGTTTTAAACTAACAAATTTTTCTTTGATTTTAAACAGGGAAAGGAAATATTATTGACAGCAGGAAGACAGGGTCACAAAGAAGATTATCAAACTGGTTCTCATTACAATTGTTTTTTGAAATCTGATAGCCATTTGGGAAAGAGAGAAGATAACACAAGTTTTGAAGAAAAAAAATCCACAGCAGTATACAAGAAGGGAGATACAAGTTTTAAAAGGAGAGCAATCATGGAAGAAGCAAGATAACCCAAAGTTGTAAAAGCAATGACCTTTGAATCAATATCATCCCCACCATCGTTAAAAGGAGGAAGATAATTCCCCAGCAGTGTTATTCCCGACAGGTTTCAGGGAAGTGGAAGCACTAAGCTTTAAAGGAAATAGTCTTTGAAGAAGGAAGATGACATATTTGTTAAATAAAATATCGGTGTTATTCCCAGCAGTTTTCAGAGGAACAAAACACCAGTTTGGAAGGAAGAAGTTGAAGGAGTCAGGAGCCCGCCTGGAGAATGGAGGTGTTACATTTAAAAAAGTTGGAGAAGTCAGGAGCTCGCCTGGAGAATGGAGGCTGAATTATTTTGAGAAAGTTGGAGAAGTCAGGAGCCCGCCTGTAGAACGGAGGTTGTTAAATTTTAAGTTGGAGTCAGGAGCCCGCCTGGAGAATGGAGGTGTTATTTTAAGTTGTTATTGGAGTCAGGAGCCCGCCTGGAGAATGGAGGTGTTACATTTAAAAAGGTTGGAGAAGTCAGGATCCCCCCTGGAGAATGGAGGTTGTGTCACCTTTCAAAAGTCAAGTTGGTGTCAGGGGCATCCCCGCCTGCAGAATGGAGGAATACATTTCAAGATCAAATCGGAAGTCAGTAATGAGGAGGGTTACAACAAAAATCCCCAGCATAACAAGCTTTAATGTAGGAAGCAGTGTCCCCAGCAGACAGAACGAAATAATAAAACTTGTGCTCAGAAAAACAAAAGGCCAATGTCATCCCCAGAAGTTTTCGAAAGAAAGGCACCAGAGGAAACACAAGCCGACAAGAGACACAAGAGCATGACTGAAGATCTAGATAAGATTTTGTAATTCGTAGACTATAGTTTAGTCTAGCTTCTTGTTTTCTTTCAGCATGGTGTAATAAGGAGGTCGGCAAGCAGTAATAACAGCATGCAACAGCAGTAACATTACAGTCCCATGATAGTCCCAGCTACCAAAACTTCCCGAACTACATTAACCTGATTCCCTTCCAGCCAGGGATATGTAGGAAACCTTTGAAGCAAAGGTTCGGTTAAATCATTTTCAAAAAAAAAAAATGCTTCACACGGAGTATTCCAACGGGCAAAAATCGTTCATATCCGCTCACTTTATCTTTGTACGAAAACCCTTTGCGTTTTCGGACAAAGAGGGGCAGTTGTGAGCACGTGATTTTTGCTTCACGAAAACTACTCCAAAAGAAATAAAAAATAAAAAAAAATTCTCTTGGTGTACAATTTTTAGGATTTACGTGACATTTTTGGATAATTATTTGTGTTTTTGTCCGTAAATGTTTACCTTGTTGTAGTTAATTGAAAAAAAATATAATAAAAATACATGTTGTATGCATTTTAGGATAAAATATGCATTTTATTTTATTTTGTTGTCATTGTGTGATTTTATTTTAAGGTTTTAATTTGTGTGTTAATTATTGTAAGTGTTAATTAATATTTGTGTAGTTGTATTTGGATTTTACAATTTAATTAGGAATTGTGTTAAAATTAGGAATTAAAGAAAGAAAAGGAAAAGAGTTCAAAAATGAATAAAACTCAGATTGGGCCACAAGGTTTAAAATAAAATTGGGCCCAAATCAATACCAATGTATGACCCAATCCATTGCCTGGTCTCAAATAACCCCAAACGACGCCGTATTGGCGTCTCAAATCTGAGTCGTTGATCAAACTGGATCGAACGATCCAGTTCAGCCCCTGCATGGTTAAAACGGCGCAGTTTCAGGCATGTTGATCTAAACCGTTCATCTCCATTGATCCAACGGTTCCAAGTTTCCCCCACGACCCGATCCACTTCACCCCCAGGCCAACCCATTCCCCAACTTAAACCGAACGACACCGTTCAGTTAAGTGAGTTGATCCAGGCCGTTGATCATGCCTGATCTAACGGCCAAGATCAGACCACCCCTCCCCTATATAAATTTAATATCCTACCCCAGCCCCCAAACCAAACACCCCCCTCGTCTTCCTGTTCATCATCGTCCCTAAGACGATGCCCCCCCAAACCCTAGCCGCCCTAGCTCCCCCTCGCCTGAAACCCGGCGGCAACTACGCTTCCGGTCACCAAACCAACACCCTAAAACCACCTGACCACCCTCTATCAAATCTGGTAACCGTTTAGCTCGAATCTTCATTTGAAGGTTCGAGCCAAATTCAGATCCAAACCAACCAGTCCCTAATTGACACCACAACACCCCCTAACCACCCTCATTACAGATCTGTTGGTTGTTCACCTCGAATCACCCTACAGCTTCTCGAATCTTCAATCAAAGATTCGAGCATAACCTAAACCTACCCCAACCTACCCCAAATTCATACCAGTTACTCCCCTGACCTCACTTGTAACCAAACCAAGCTTGGTTTGGTTCGAATCTGCCTAGAAATATTCAAACCTAAATCCGAAAAAACGGAACCCTAAAATTCCAAACCTTGGGGCCTGTCCGATTAAATGAAGGGTTGGGGTCTAATAGACCTTAATCGAGGTATTCTCAGTTGAGAATACTTCGATTAAAGTTTGTTCGACCTCAAAAATGTCCAAATTCGAGTTCGAGCCTGGGTCCGTATATTTCTGAGATTCTAAGGTATTTTTCTTTTCCTTCATTTTTGTATTCATGTTTTTCTATCTATGTATTTGTTTTGTTTAGTTTTATTAATTTTCCATCTTCTATCAATTAATTCTGCTCATCTTCAGTAGACTTTTTATTTTGTCCAATTCTGTCATTTGTTTATGTTTGTTGTAATTATTAGGTGTTATAAATTGTGTAATCGATTGATAAGTTGCGTCGATTAATTAGTTTCCTGTTAGTTCATGATTCTGTCAATAACACTGATTGCCTATTGCTTTGTTGCTGATATGTTCAGTGTCAATTGTAATATGTAATCGACTAATTAAACGTCGTTGTTTAGGCTGTTTGTATAGCCTGAATCATTTGGCATTTCTGGTATTTATAGTTTTCAATAGTTAGTTTTCCGATTAAATCAGACTTTGTTTGATTATGAGCATTGTTCTGAATAACTGAAACACTTAATATTTGATGTATTTTCTGCCTTAAAGTACTAGCTAAATTGGTTATAGCTGTTAATCAAATCAGTTTTGGTTAATAGTTAGTTAAACAGATTTCAGAATTAAGATTTCAATATAATTGAATAGTTGTATTAGGAGGCAGTAATATTAAGGAATTTCAGGGGTGATTTAGAAATGAAATAGTTAGGATTATATTTTATTGTTAGTGCTTTGTTAATAGGGTATTAATTAATACCCTAATGGGGAACCAAAGGGAGTGGAGGGGCTGATTAAGTGGAAAATTCAGACTTAGTGGAGATTGAGTGAAAAATTCTGATTTAGTGGAAAAGGGGGTCGGGTAGTAAGTTGAAAGAAAGGGAAGATTTGTATAAAAAGGAGTTGGGGACTTATTTTAAGGGAAGCAAGAATTAGAGGGAGAAAGATTCTGGAACAGAAAAGAAAAAAAAATTTCAGGATTTAAGTTAAGAAAGAACTTATTTTTTCAGAACTAAAAATTGATTCTTTGAGAGTTAAAAAATAAAAGTGAAGCCTTTCTTTACGGCTGAAAAATCAGAATTCTATTACTGCTTCCATGGTTTGCATTTGGTACTGCTGATTTTCGGATTGGCTTTCCTGGTTTTTCTTTTGGTTTTGGAGTGTTGTTTCGTTTGAATTTCTGGGTTTCTATTTGGTTTTCAAGTTTCTGTTTGGTATCTGAATCTGGCTCTTGGGTTTATGCCGCTATTTGTTACGGAGCTGTTCTGTGTATTCCTACGCTATTGCTGTTGTTGTGTTGTTTACTGCTGTCCTGCTGATCTTCCTCTTCTTCTTTTGTTCTATTACCAGGTACATTCTCGAATCACAAGGTCATGTAACTATTGAAAAAATGAAATGCAATGCTCGAATAGTCGAGTATTTAAGTTGTACTGATAGCTTAATAGTCAAATGATCGATAGTTTTATAGTCTATCTTTGTAATTCAATAAAGAAGGTGGACTATAGGATTTATATTCGACTGAACTGTTTTTCTACAATTTTCCTTAGTTTCGATGTTTGATAGTTGGGGTTTTGTTTTGTTTTAAATAAATATATCAAATTGTTGGAATTGAACAAGTTTAGGTAATCCTAATTGGAGCCGGCATCAGTCTGAAATAATAGGTTAATCGTGAACATGTAGATAAACCTAGTTAAGGCGTCAATTTGGGCTAATTGTGTGAATTAGGTATTAAGGTTTGGCTCAGGCAGCTTGTTTGTTTAAAAGGGGGGCTTGTTTGGTTTGAAGGGGTAAGTGTTGAATAGGTTTAGTTCTGCCAGTTTTAGGCAGAAATAAAAAGGCCATTAATTTTATAGAATCCGTAGGCTTGACATATTTGAAGCACGATTCAATGTAGAAAGGATAAGAACCTTAATCCAATAGGTTATTCAAGTTAACGAGCTAGCTTCAACAAACTTTCGTAAGCATCAGTAATTAAGGTGGGTTTAGTTTCAAATAGTTGAAAAGCATTTAGTCCCAATGAATCAATTCGTCTAACAATGCGAGTTTAATCTAGCTATAGGCTAATTAGTTTCTTTTGAATATGTTATTTGTCGATGTCGTATTTTATTTATAATTTCAATTTTAGTAATCTTCTCTTCCTTTAATATTTGTCTTAATCTAGCAATTAATATGTTACGTTTTTTAACATGTAATTAATTTGGATTTTTCTCTTTTATTTTAGAGACGAATTTAATAGAAATGTAGTCACTTTAGGATATCCTTAAAATAAAGAAGGCGTGATTCGTCAAAAAATAAATACAAAAATTGCGGGGCCCTCAATAAATATTGTACTAATTTTTAGACTTCGGGATGGGCCATTTTAGTGAATTTCACGGCCTTCCTCAAAATAATAACGCATTAGTCTCTTTAGGAGCGTATTTTAACATTATCTTCCTAAACTCGAGTGCACATTTATGTGACTCAAATCCAAATCCCAATGAAGCCGAAATGTGTCAACAACCACGGGTGCATTTATGTGACGTGATTCGAGAGGTGTTTTCACGACGTTGCAATTCTCTTTTAAAATAACAATAATAAAAGTGGCTAAAAGTTAAAATTTGCACATAGACTCATAATTGTTAAAATTAGATAATTTACGCCAAAGATTACAGTTGAGCGACCGTGCTAGAACCACGGAACTCGGGAATGCCTAACACCTTCTCCCGGGTTAACAGAATCCCTTACTCGGATTTCTAGTGCACGGACTGTAATACAGAGTCATTCTTTTCCTTGATTCGGGATTCAACCGGTGACTTGGGACACCATAAATCTCCCAAGAGGCGACTTTGAATTAAATAAATAAATCCCGTTTCGATTGTCCTTTAATTGGAATAAACTCCCTTGCGTGTCCCTTTTGCGGGCGGCGCGGGCGAAAAAGGAGGTGTGACATAAGGTTTTTAAGGAGTTTGACCGGAAGTAGACTTTTTGATATCGGGGTCGGATTCGGATTTCGAAAGTTGGAATAGGTGCGTACTGTGGATTATGACTTGTGTGCAACATTTGAGCTCAATCAGACTTGATTTGATAGGTTTCGGCATCGAATGTAGACGTTTGAAGTTCTAAATTTAATTAAGCTTCAATTGGAGTGTGATTCATTGTTTTACCGTTGTTTGATGTGATTTGAGGCCTCGAGCAGGTCCGTGTTATGTTATGGAACTGGTTGGTGTGATTGGACAGGGGCTCGGGTGTGTTTCGGATCAACTAGAGCTGTTTTGGACTGCTATTGCTGTTTCTGTTTTCTGGTTTCCTTCTTCGCGAACGTGAAGGAAGTCCCGCATTCGCAAAGTGGAATTTATGGGACTGCTTGTGATGACACAAAAGGTCATCACTGGTTTTGGAAATAAATTCTGTATTCCGAGGCCTTAAAATCTCCTTTTGTCTCACCTCGATTTGCATGCACAGTCTGGGTGTGTATCCGGAAAGCTATTATGTGAAAATCTGTGAAAAAGGTAAATTTTGCTTTTAAAATGAATTTAAGTTGACTTCGGTCAATATTGGGTAAACGGTCCCGGACCCGTGATTTGATGGTCCCGGACCCATGATTTGACGGTCCCGGAGGGTCCGTAGAAAAATATGGGACTTGGGCGTATGCACGGAATTGAATTCCTAGGTCCCAAGCCCGAGAAATAAATTTTTGAAGAAAATTGTTTAACTGAAATTATAAGAGTTTTCAGAAATCTAAATGAGTTTGAATTTGATGGTATAGGGCCTGTATTTTGGTTTCGGAACTCGGTACAGGTCTTATACGGTATTTAGGTTGGGCCTGTAAAATTTGGTAAGAAACAAACATGAAATGACGTGAATCGGACCCTCGGTTGTTAAAAATGGAACTTAAGGGTTCATGAGATTTTTCTTTGATTTTGATGCTAAATTCATAGTTATTGATATTATTTTGATGATTTTATCGTACGAGCAAGTCCGTATGATGTTGTTGGACTTGCACGCATGTTTGGTTTGGAACCCTGAGGTCTCGGGTGAGTTTTGGATAGGCCACAGAGTGTTTTGAACTTAGGAAGTTTCAGATTTTCAACTGTTGTGTATTGCAGGTCTGTAGGCTTCGCAATTGCGAGCTCGCATTTGCGAAAGACCCATTGCAATTGCGATGATGGGCTAGGGCAGGAACCCTCGCATTTGTGAGGCTTATGTCACAAATGTGACTTCAACAAGGAGTGCAAATGCGAACAGCTATTCACAATTGCGAAGAAAGCAGGATTTGGCCTACCTTCGCATTTGCGAAGCCTGGACCGCATTTGCGAGTTCGCATTTGCGAACCTGACTTTGCAAATGCGATATTTGCACCCGTGCAAATTATAACTTAGCCGAAAATTCTTCATTTTTCAAACTTTCTCAAAACCTAAATATCTTTGGGCGATTTTTCAAAAACAACTACTCTTCCAAATCGATTGTAAGTCATTTCTAACTCGTTTTCTTTAATATTTAACACCTTTTCTCATGATTTCAACTCAAAATCAAGGGTTTTCATTGGAGAAATTGGGTGTTTTGGGTAAAACTTAGATTTTTCAATTTTTTGGGGATTTAGACCTCAACTTGAGGTCTGATTTCAAAATAAATTATATATTTGGGTTCGTGGGTGAATGGATAATCGGGTTTTGGTTCGAACATCAGGTTTTGACCATGTAGGCCCAGGGTCGATTTTTGACTTTTTGGGGAAATCATTGGAAAACTTATTTTCATGCATTAGAATTGATTCATTTAGCATTTATTGATATAATTAAGTAAATTGTGGCTAGATACAAGCGAATTGGTGGTGGAAACAAGTGGTAAATCGGTAGTTGAGGCTTGAATTGTGTTTGTGGCATCGAAGTAAGTGTTTGGTCTAACCTTAGCTTGAGGGATAATGAGTTGTGTCTTATTTGGTATGTGTTAATTGTGGAGTACGACGTATAGGCATGGTGATGAGTATTTATACGTTGGTGTCAAGCATACCCGTGAGTCTCGTATTGTAATTGTTTTGACTCCGTTGTGATTTGTTCATGCTTAATATGTTGATTATCATTGTTTGTTCCCTAGCCGGGATGTTATTTTTTATGATATTGTTTCCCTTGCCAGGATGTTATTGTTTATGATATTGTTTTCCTTGCCGGGATGTTATTGTTTATGATGTTGTTTCCCTTGCCGAGATGTTATTGTTTATGATATTGTCTCCCTTGTCGGGATGTTGTTGTTATACTCTTGTTCCCTTGCCAGGATTCTTTTATGATTGGTGTTGAATTGTAAATGGGATCGGGTGGCACGCCGCCACGGTAATATTTGAAAAGGGATCGGGTTGCACGCCTGCAACAAGATATATGAAATAGGATCGGGTGGCACGCCGCCACGATGATATATGAAATGGGATCGGGTTACACGCCTGGAACAAGATATATGAAATAGGACCGGATTGCACGCCTACAACAAGATATATGAATTGGGATCGGGTGGCACGCCACCACGGTGATATATGAAATGGGATCGAGTTGCACGCTTGCAACAAGGAAGAAATGAAAGTGAATACTGTGTTTGTTTTCCTTATCCTTGTTAGCAATTGAATTTTGAGTTCTTTACATTCCTCTTTTGGTATTCTATTGTTATCTGATACTCCCCGCAACATGCTTTCCCCCTCCTATCTTTAATTATAAATGTGAGCACGTGATTTTTGCTTCACGAAAACTACTCCAAAAGAAATCAAAGATAAAACAATATTCTCTTGGTGTGCAATTTTTAGGATTTATGTGGCATTTTTGGATAATTATTTGTGTTTTGTCCGTAAATGTTTACCTTGTTATAGTTAATTGAAAAATAAAATAAAAAATACATGTTTCATGCATATCTAAGATTTAATTATGCATTTAAGAACTAATTAAACAATTATTTGGCTCTAAAAGGAAAATCATAAAAATATGCGTGTTATTCTATTTGTTGTCATTGTGTGATTTTATTTTAAGGTTTTAATTTGTGTGTTAATTGTTGTAAGTATTAATTAATATTAGTGTTATTTTTATTTTGATTTTACAAATTAATTAGGAATTGTGTTTAAATTAGAAAATTAAAGAAGGAAAAGGAAAAGAGTTCAAAAATATGAAGAAATTCGGACTGGGCCAGTTTTTAAAAGAGAAGTCAGGCCCAATATCACACCCAACCCAGGCCCAACCGACCAGTCTCAGAATCCAACCAAACGACGCCGTTTTTAGGTCAAAGCTTCTGGGCTGTTGATCTCACGCATCCAACGGTCAGGATCATCAATCCATTACCCGTATAATCTTATCCGACCCGTTTCCATACCCGTTCTCCCCACCAAACGACCCCGTATTCAATTAAAAGGGTTGATCGAGGCCGTTGATCTCACGTATCCAACGACCCCGATTAATTCAATCATTTTAATATATCAAATCCCATCAGACCCCCCTCCCAAACCAAATCCCCCACCCCTCTTCGTCTCTGAAGAACAGAGATCTCAATCCCTCCCCGAACCCTAGAGCCGCCACCCCACTCTTTCGCTTGAAACCCGGTGGCCCTTACGCCGGTCGCCGTGAAAATCACACTCTAGGTTCCCCTGACCCTCCCCTCTCTGAATCCCCAATCCATTGTCTTCGAATCCTCGTAGAATGGTTCGAATCTTCGATCAAAGAAATCGACCAAGAAAACCTAACCTACCACAATCAGTCCCAAACTCACACCCAATAATCACCTTGACCTCCTCGTTGCTAATCCCTAACCAGATTGGCTCAAATCCGAGTAAAACTCATCGAATGACGGATCTAGGACTCAACAGTTCGAGTTTGTTTCAAAGCTGTCAGGGTCGAACGGTTTCTGGTTAGTATTATAAGTCTATTTCTGATGAAATAGACGTATAATACAAACTGGAACTCAAGTTCGAAAGGGCGTATGGTTGAAATCCAAGAAAAATAGTGAGTTCTTTTCAACTTCTTCTTTTTCCTTTTTCTTTACTATGTGTTTGTTTGTCTGTGTGATTAGTCATTTTTTTAGGGTTTTTAGTTTAAGTTAATCCAATATATATATTATGTTTCTTTTCGGATTTTGGTCGGATTAAATATTTCAATGTTTGTTTAAGTAGTTGGATCAATTCTTTGTTTACTAAATTAGGTTCATTATAATTCTTCTTTTGTCCGATATTTTCCCATTTTTCTCCATCAGTTTATGATCTGTCGATTAATAACATAGGTTATAAATAGTTTCGTCGATTAGTCCATTCCTGTTTGTAAACCAGTAAGTCCATAAAATGGTTTAATGTCGTGTTATGTATTCTGATTTGTAGACACTTAGCTTCGAGGCATTGTCATTGATACTGCATTCTTGTTAGGGTGGACTTAGAATCCCTGCATTTGTGATTGATTTTGATCCAGTTTCAAGTTCAATTATAATAATTTTGTTGAGTTCTGTGCTATGATTTAAATTCAGTTCATATTTGCTTCAATGGGAACTCAACCTCAGTCATTCAGTTGTTAGGAGAATTGGTTATAGCTGTTAGTCAGAATTAGTTTTAGATAACTGTTAGTTTGAATAGATTTTAGAATTAAAAGTTTTAATACAGCTGAATAATTGTATTAGGAAGTCAGTAATATCAAGGGGTTTTCAGGGTTGATTTAGGAATGAAATAGTTAGGATTATATTTTAGTGTTAGTACTTTGTTAGTGGGGTATATTAATACACTAATGGGGAACAAAAGGGAATGAAGGGGCTGAATTTAAGGAAAAGTTTTCCTTAGTGGAATGATAGTGGAAAATTCTGATTTGAATAAGGAATAGAGTTGGGCAGTTAGTTGAAAGGAAGGGCAGATTTGTATAAAAGGGTATTGGGGACTGATTTTGAGGGAGGGAGAATGAAAGAGAGAAAAATTTCTAAAAATCTTAAGAGAGGGCTTGAGAGTTGAAAAGAGAAAACAAAAAAAGAAAGATATTGTTTCATTTCATCTATAGGAGTAACTAGAATTTTGGACTGTGAATCTGATTCCTTTTGATTTCTTAATTGGTTCAGTGGTTTACGAGTTCAGTTTTGGGTTGAATACACGCTTGGTTGAGTCTGTTTGTGTTGTTGTTGGTATTGCTGGGGAATTTTAACTGGATTGCTGTGCTACCTGCTGCCACTGTTGCATTGTTGCTGCTGACTTCTCTTCTACTTTGTTTCTGTTCCAACTCCAGGTATACACATTTGAGTCTACGATGATGTAACTTTGAAGTGGAGTCGATAATATGAAAGTGTTCATCAGACCCCTGTTCATCTTGATTTCAACTATGTTTATGGTTAAAACAGATAGTAATTGATATAAGTTGCCTGGCTTAATTTAGTTTTGTCTTTTGTCGTTAAAACTTGGACCGTAATTAAGTGATTTGATTGTTATGTGAACTTTCGATTTGTAGTAATGAATCAAACTCTACAGTTGTATAGTCATTAAGACTTGAATATACTGAAGCATTTTACAAATCAGGTTCAGTGGACTGTGAGCTATAGTTGTAAAATCCCTATTAGTATATTTGTTAACTTGAGCACTGTTCGAAGGCCAGCTGAACTGAGCATTAACGCATGAACTGTAATTTGGTATGCACTTGTGTTGATGACTGAGTATACAATTTTCTAGGAACAAATAACTTTGCATGTCATTTGATAAAGTATGTTTCATAATGACTTATATTTCTTGGGGTAATAGCTAGTCATTGATTAATTCTTGGGTTTAAGATGGCATGAGTAGTGTTCAGTAGTGCATAGATTTTAGCTATAAGGATGCCTAAGTTTGATTTAGGAATTGACGTTGTTTAACGACTTCTGGCTAATCATCTTTGTTCATAATTAAACCAAAAATTAGAAATATTCTGATTCTCATAGGTACAAACGGTCACTGATCCTGCAAATTAGTTACATGTACAACAATTGTTTTAACTGGGCCGTCACATTTTTTGAAGCCCGATCTTATAATACTAAGAAATCAAGGCCCCCTTTTATTTATTTCTTTAGAGACAAATGAAATAGGAGGACAATAGTCACTTTAGGATCGTCCTCTTAAAAAATAAACGAAATGAGCCTCGCCTAATAAAACGCATAGATTGCGGGGCCCTCACAAATATATGTATTAATTATTTAGAACTCGGGATCGGTCGTTTAGCGAACTTCATGGTCTTTTCCCAAAATAACCACGCGTTAGTCTCTTTAGACGCGTACTTTAAATAACATTACTTCATGGTCTTTTCCCAAAAAAATAACCACGAGTTATCTTTTTTCAAAAATAAGTTTGTTTTATCGGCCCGAACTACGCCGGTTTGATTCTCACAGGGTGTGAATACGTAGGCAACCCTCATCGTGCTCAACCTCCCCTTTTGTAAAAAAAAAAATAGTCAAAAAATGTCAATTTTTGATTGTCAACATAAATAAGTCAGGTGATGCCATTTTTTGCAAGAGTAGCCGAATGTTTCCGAAAGGGACACTGGAAGGCTAACTTTGCGTAAACGGCCATTTTTTACCATCCTTTAGAGTTTTAGTCGGTTGACCCTCACAACCTTAAAATCTTCATTTCCGAAGTGCTGGAAGTCCGTGTTCGGAACCGGATCTTCCTTTAAATCTCGAAGAAAAAGAAAGAAATAATATATATAGCCAACGTGTTGAGTCAGATAAATTTTATTTTCGCTTAATCACACTAATAAATGTGCAGAATGAGCACAAGTCAGACTTCGCACGTAACAATTATGAACAAGATCCCTTTGGAGTTGCACATGTGGTGGAATGACTTGGGCGAGGCAGGACGCGACAAAATCAATCTATACCTGGGAGGCCTCCCTGGGTTGCTGAAGATTAATCCTAGAGGGGATATCATAAAGGCCTTGGTCGCATTCTGGGATCCAGCTCACAATGTATTTCGCTTCTCGGATTTTGAACTTACCCCAACATTGGAAGAAATAGCCGGGTACATCGGGAGCCCCAAAATTCCTTTGAGACACCAATACCTGATCGCTCCAAGGGCCGTAGCCGTACACAGGTTCCTAGACTCTCTGAAAATAAGCAGGGGGGTCCACAATCCAGATTTGGCAGCTGGTTTTTGTACTTTGCGGTTTATATACAACAGGTATGGCCACATAAGGGGGTTCAACAAGCTGGAAAACAAAATCTGTAGCAAAGGAAACCGCCTAAAGTGGGAAGAACATAGGTGTGTTGCGTTCATGATAGCCTTTCTAGGACTCCTAGTGTTTCCTAGAAAAGACGGGAACATTGACATACGAGTGTCCGGGTTTGTCAGCACTTTACTCACTCAGGCCAATAGCACCCTCGTACCCATGATAGTAGCTGAAATCTTCCGCGCTCTCACAGCTTGCAAAGCCGGGGGAAATTTCTTTGAGGGGTGCAATGTGTTGCTGCAGATGTGGATGATCGAACACCTATGTCATCGTCCTCAATTTATGAGTTATGGATCGACAGAGAAAAAGTACATAGAGGAATTTTCCATAAGGGTTGACGGGATCAGCTTACCAGAGGGGGTCACGGAATGGATAGCCCGACTCCGTTCTATTACTGCGAGCCAAATAGGATGGACATTTGGATGGTTGCCTACGAATGAAATCATATATATGCCCGCCACGGGACCCCATTTCCTTTTGATGGGACTCCGTAGTATTCAACCCTACGCCCCGTATCGAGTCTTGAGATAGCTGGGGAGATGCCAAATAGTTCCGAAAGATGAAGATCTTAGTGGCCAAGTAGTCGAGATCGGGCCCAGCGGACAGTTTCCTGAAGTAGCCGTCCAACAAATTTGGAGCGAATGTCAATACCTAACAGCCAATACATGTGTACGTGATCGGTCCAAAGGTGATGTTTTGCCGGGATACCTTGCTTGGTTTAGGAAAGAAATCGAGTTCGGGAGGCCAGCCAAAAAACCCCATCTCCAAGAGTTCGTCCAGGCATCACAAGAACAGTGAGATTGGTTGGGTAAAGAAGAGAGCTACAGGGAAGAAATAGGCAAGCTGAAACAACAGATTAAGGATCTGAAATTTGAGAACAAAGTGCAGGTTGCTACCGACGAAGGAGAAAAGAACAAACTAGCCAGAGAAAGCGAGATCCTCAAAGCTCAGATCCGGAAGATAAAAATGGATGTCAACAACCAAAGGAGAAGCCGGTCTGATAAAAGGTTGATAGCAGGGTTAAGGAATCAGGTCATTGAAAGCTGAAAAGACTTGGAAAGATCCGAGGCTAGCATAGCAAGAATACGGGCCAGATGGGCAAAAGGTGCAGCAGCACGGAAAAAGCACCTATGGCAAGTGAGAAGGGATTATGAAGGGAGAATTTCAATATTGAGAGAAACAAATTCCACTCTCAGAGATCGGGTCCTTAAACAAGCCTGAGATGCTAGAACAGACAGGGAGCGCTGCTATGATTCAATAGCCCGAATGGAAGAACAAATGGAGAGGTTCCAGGATCAGCTCTTTGACAACACTCAAGTATTGGGATTAAAGAATCAACGAATAGAACAGCTGTGTATGGAAAGGGATAGAATCAGGGGTAGGATCGATGAGATTGGGCGCTACATCACCACGAAGTGCCAAACATGTGAAGAAATGCCCCGTGATACCCTTTTTGCCTCAGTCATGGGTTATGTCCACCGGATCATGGAGGAATTAAAAAGCTTGCAAAGAGGCCTAGCACCAAAACCCGCGGAAAGGCCGAACGATGCCTCGCAGGCACCAAAATTCAAGGCTTTAATGTATCCCTAGTTCAAGTCTGCACTTATTTGGTTTTTAAAAGTCTGTTGTCTACCCCTCTGTTCTCTTTTTATATCAAACAATGTTAATATTGTGGAGTCTATATTTCGTTTGTTTGTTTTTCTTCAAATGCGTAGCTTGTAATAACATATTTTGGTAATAAAATGCAAAATTGCGTCTTTATTTTTACTAATGGCAGAACTACGCTTGGTCTGATTCATGCGGGGACATGATACGTAGGCAATCTACATAAGATTCGACCACCACTAAAAGATAAAAAGAAGAGGCAAAGTGAATAAAGAAAGGACATAAGCCGGAATGACGCATGCAGTCAAAGCAAAAACATGTTAGGAATGGTTAACTGCCTAGGAACATTGCATTCCCTAATGTGAAATTGCAATATGTGTTAAACTCTAATGCTAACAAGTTTTTTGTTTATCCAGAGAAAGAGATTTCAAAACAGTTAGCTCGTTAGAGCGTTCTGGCAGATTACCATTACCACACAAGATCAAAAGGGCCCATTCCGGAAAGTATGTCTGGTTCGGACAAAAGTGTTGAGGAGGAAAAGACAGAGATGCAAATGATGAAGGAGGAAGTAGACAGGTTGAGACAAGAGATAGTTGGGATGCACCTAGCCTGGGCTAAGGGACAAACATCACCAAAACTTCCCCCTACTCCTGCCCTTTCACCAGCTCGGACTCTGGAACACCCTTCCACTGGTCCATCAGCGAGCTTCCCCATTGCCCAATACTACCAAGGGGAAACTTCCTATAATCCCCAAGCTTCACCACCCAAACAAAACCCTCCTCCACCAGTTGTTCCTGTTTTCATGGCACCTCCATCCCCCATATTGCAAAAATCACCCGAGGAACCAGTGTTTCAGGTTCACGACAACCAGTACTATCCTCCTGAACTCACCTTCAAACCACCCGAGCCATACATTTACACCCCTCACCTTCAGTTCCTAACAGAAACTGAGAGGACAGCTAAGAACCCGGAGTAGGATGAAGTGCTCCGTAAAGTGAAAAGCCTGGAGCAATCCTTCAGGAATATGCATGGATTGGGCAGCCAAGTTAGTGTGGCCTACAAAGATCTGTGTCCCTTCCCCGATGTTCAATTGCCGGCAGGTTTTAAGATGCCAAAGTTTGATCTATATGAAGGGCATGGTGATCCCATGGCGCATCTACGAGGTTTCTGTAGTAAGATGAGAGGGGCAGGTGGAAAGGATGAGTTGCTGATTGCTTATTTCGGTCAAAGTTTAAGCGGGTCCGCATTATAATGGTACACAAGGCAGGATCCCAGCAGGTGGTATACTTGGGACGATCTAGCACAAGCATTTGCAGGTCATTTCCAGTATAACCTTGAGATCGTCCCCGACCGTCACACTATTAAAACTTGAGAAAACGCCCGGAGAGAGCTTCAGGGAATTTGGATTCCGTTGGAGAGAACAAGCAGCAAGAGTCGATCCGCCAATGAGGGAAGGTGAAATGGTGGACTACTTCTTCCAAACATTGGAGCCAACCTACTTTGGTCACTTGGTGATGTCGGTTGATAAATCTTTCAATGATGTAGTAAAAATGGGCGGCATGGTTGAAGAGGGACTCAGGTCCAACAAGATAATGAGTTATTCTGCGATCAAAGCCACAACTCAGGCTATCCAAAGCGGCACTAGAGGTGCGCTCGGGAAAAAGAAGAGAGAGGAGGTCGCAACAATCGAAGCAAGTACTTGGTCCAGATCAAGAGGTCCTGCCCCTCGCTATCAAACCAGACCCTATTACCCAAATTATCCACACAATCCATACAACCCTCCACAACCCTATTATCTACCACAAGAGCCCCATTTCTCCGTCCATCACGCCCAAACTTACACCTAGCCTCCTGCTCGTCCGCAATGGCGTGCGCCGGCTCCCCAACACACATATCCACCTCCACAAAACACATATCCACCACCGAGAGCATACAAGAACCCTTCAAGGCCAAGCTTCCGTGGAAATCAGGCTTTCAGGAATGAAAGGATGCAGAAGCTGAGAACATTCACTCCGTTGGGAGAAACCTATACTACTCTGTTCCACAAGTTGAGACAGATAGGCTTATTAAATCCTGTTGAACCCAAATTGCCAAATCCCTTTCCCAGAAATCTGGACCATCCAGTAAGCTGTGAATATTGTTCAGGAGCTCCCGGGCATGATACTGAGAAGTGTTGGAAGTTGAAGACTGCCATACAAGATCTTATTGACACAAATAGGATCGAGGTTCAGGCACCAGAGGCACCCAACATCAATGAAAACCCGTTGCCAGTGCACCATGAGGCCCACATGATTTAACTAGTGCATGAAGGAGGGAAACCTAAAATACCCTCACAAACGGTAATGATGATTCATGCCAGTCCAATCGAAAAGTCTACCAGTGGAAAGGTAGTGGTACAGTTGGGAAAGGTAGATGACAAGCCATTTGTGGTAGTGGGGAAAGGTTCGTCTGTTGCTGCGAAGAAGCCAGAGTCAGCCAAGACAGTACTGCAGGGAGTATCAAGCACACCAGTGTTGGTGGTAAAGGGGGTCCACGTAGAACCAGTTGTTATCAGGCCAGTCATGCAGTTTCCGATAACAACTGAGAAAGCTGTGCCGTGGAGCTACAGTCAAGTGACAGTGATGCATAAGGAAAAAGAGGTTGTGGAAGAAGTATGCGAGGCCCAGGGGTTAACTCGTTCGGGAAGGTGTTTTGTTCCCGCGGAATTGAGAAGGGCCAATCCTGTAACAATAAAGAAGCCAGTGACGGAGGAATAAGCAGAGGAGTTTTTAAAAAAGATGAAGGCACAAGACTACTCAATTAGAGCAGTTGAGGAAGACCCCGGCCCAGATTTCGTTACAATCTTTGTTAATCCATTCAAACGATCATTGCCAGGCCTTAATGAAGATTTTAAACAAAGCCTATGTCCCGGACAAGCTCTCAGTGAACCATTTGGAGAAAACAGCGCACAAAATCTTCGAAGTAAACCGAGTGACATTCTCTGACGATGAGTTACCGGTAGAGGGTACTGAACACAACAGAGCACTCTACCTGATAGTAAAATGCGAAGAATCGGTGGTCACTCGAGCACTAATTGATAATGGGTCAAGTGCCAATATCTGTCCTTTGGCCACTCTGAACAAACTAAAAGTTGCTGATGATAGGATCCACAAGAACAGCGTCTGCGTCCGAGGTTTTGATGGGGGCGGTACTGACTCAGTGGGTGATATCGTACTGGAATTAACCATTGGTCTAGTCGAGTTCACCATGGAATTTCAAGTGATAGATGTGGCGGTGTCGTGCAATCTTTTGTTGGAACAACCCTGGATCCACGCAGCTAAAGCAGTGCCTTCTACACTGCATCAAATGGTCAAATTTGAATAGGATAGATAAGAAATTGTGGTACACGGGGATGACGGCACACATGCCGTCAGTGATGCTATTGTACCCTTCATAGAAACCGACGATGACAAGGGCCCATGGGTTTATCAGGTTTTTGACGCAGTCTCAGTAGAAAAAATTCCTGAGGGTGAGGTCTTTCCACTTCTCGGAATCACAGCTGCAACCTTCATGATAGCCTCAGAGATGTTGAACAGCGGGTTTGTACCAGGAAAAGGTCTAGGGATTGATCTGCAGGGAATGGTCCAGCCAGTTTCTTTACCCAAGAACCTAGATACTTTTGGGCTGGGATTCAAGCCCACCGCAGCGGATGTAAAGCGGGCCCGCAAGTAGAAGAAAAGAGTCTGGGTCCTTCCTAAGCCAATCCCATGCCTGTCCAGATCATTTGTCAAAGCAGGGTGCAGAAAGTTGCCAGTCCCGGAAGTTCTTGGACCCTTGATCGGGCCAAATGGAGATTTGAATGAGGGCTTTGAAAGAATGTTCGCTGATGCCAACACAATAGAAGTTGGAGAGGGTTCCAGTAAGGCAGACATACAATTTGTGGGGCCTAGGGCCAATGTCAACAATTGGACAACTACTCCTCTTCCTACTTGGAGGGAGTCCTGGTAGTTGGCTCTCATTTTCCTTTTTGTTTTCTGGATTATTCCAGGGTTGTAATCCAGATTCCTTTTTTTTCTATTATTGCTCAACAAAGTGTGAAACCTTGTTATCCCATATTCAATAAAACGAAAAAGTTTCTTCTTTATTCCTTATTTTATATGTTATTTTAATTTTGTTTCCTTCGTTTCTTTTTCTGAACAGTTCTTTTCATACTGGTTCTAACGACATGGCATGCACAACGGATCTTCAACCTAGTCTAAAAGATTAATCTGATTCTGAACTAACTATACAAGAGGTCGATTATGATAATGAATCGGAATACGATGAGGATGAAGCCTTCGAGGAGATAAATAGGGAGTTAAGCCAGCTTGAAGAAAAATCCAAGCCCAACTTAAATGACACAGAAGCCATCAATTTAGGGGATGCCGACGATATCAGAGAAACTATAATAAGCATCCACATTGCACCAAATATCTGGGAGGAATTGATCAAAACACTTATTGAGTTCAAATATGTTTTTGCATGGTCATATGATGACATGCCGGGGTTAAGTACAGAATTAGTGGTTCATAAATTGCCCACTGACCCGGCATGCCCTCCCGTCAAGCAGAAATTGAGGAAGTTCAAAACGGATATGAGTGTGAAGATTAAAGAGGAAGTAACCAAGCAGCTACAAGCAAAGGTTATTCGTGTCACTCGATATCCTGATTGGTTGGCTAATGTGGTGCCAGTGCCAAAGAAAGATGGGAAGATCAGGGTGTGTGTCGATTACCGCAATCTAAACAGGGCAAGCCCAAAGGACAACTTTCCTTTACCTAACATCCATATCTTGATCGACAATTGCGCCAGACGTGAGATTGGATCTTTTGTAGATTGCTATGTTGGGTATCATCAGATTCTGATGGATGAAGAAGATGCGGAAAAGACGACATTCATCACGCCATGGGGGACTTATTGCTACCGGGTAATGCCATTTGGTTTGAAAAATGCTGGGGCAACATACATGAGAGCAATGACCACTGTGTTTCATGACATAATCCACAAAGAGATTGAGATGTACGTGGACGATGTGATCATAAAGTCCAAGCATCAGGAAGATCACGTAGCAAACTTAAGGAAGTTTTTCCAAATACTTCGAAGGTATGATATTAAGCTCAACCCGGCCAAATGTGCCTTTGGTGTTCCATCTGGAAAGCTGTTGGGATTCATCGTCAGTCGGCGAGGTATTGAACTGGACCCACCAAAGATCAAATCTATCCAAGATTTGCCACCGCCGAAGAATAAGACACAAGTAATAAGTCTGTTGGGAAGGTTGAATTACATCAGCAGATTTATTGCACAACTCACAGCAACCTGTGAGCCCATCTTTCGGCTATTGAAGAAGGATGCCGCGGTAGAATGGACGGCAGAATGCCAGGAGGCATTTGAACAGATCAAAGGAAATTTATCAAAAACACCTGTATTGGTTCCACCTGAGCTAGGGAGACCGTTAATTCTTTATCTACGGTCTTGGAGAATTCGTTTGGCTGCGTGTTGGGGCAACATGACATTACAGGAAGAAAGGAGCAAGAAATCTATTAGCTCAGCAAGAAATTTACAGTATATGAGGTTAAGTACACTCAACTCGAGAAGACTTGTTGAGCCCTAACTTGGGTGGCCCAGAAATTGAAGCATTATTTGTCCTCATATACTTCTTATCTCATTTCCCGCTTGGATCCCCTAAAGTATATTTTTCAGAAGCCTATGCCCACAGGAAGGTTAGTGAAATGGAAAATATTACCTACGGAGTTTGACATCTTCTATGTGACGAGGACAACCATGAAGGCCCAAGCATTGGCAGATCACTTGGCTGAGAATTCTGTTGATGAAGAATACGAGTCGTTGAGGACGTATTTTCCTGACGAGGAAGTAATGCATATAGATGAGTTGGAATTACTTGAGGAACCAGGTTGGAAGCTTTTCTTTGATGGAGCCGCAAATGCGAAGGGTGTTGGAATAGGAGCGGTACTTATTTCTGAAACAGGACGTCATTATCCTGTTATAGCTCAGTTGCGTTTTTATTGTACCAATAACATGGCTGAGTATGAGGCATGCATTTTGGGTCTGCGACTAGCTGAAGACATGGATGTCCAGGACGTTTTGGTCTTGGGAGACTCGGACCTCCTGGTGCATCAAATTCAGGGTGAGTGGGAAACACGGGATTTGAAACTCATACCATATCGACAATGTTTGCACGATCTGAGCAAGCAATTTCGATCAGTGGAGTTCAAACACATCCCGAGAGTTCACAATGAGGTTGCCGATGCATTGGCCACTTTAGCATCAATGTTGCACCACCCAGACAAAATTCATGTTGACCCAATGCACATCCAGGTTCGCGATCAGCATGCCTATTGCAACATGATAGAGGAAGAAGTGGATGGCGAGCCATGGTTTTATGACGTCAAAGAGTACCTCAGGATGGGGATATACCCGGAGCAGGCCACCGGAGATAAAAAAAGAGCCATTCGGCGATTGTCAAGTGGTTTCTTCCTCAGTGGAGGAGTGTTGTACAAAAGAACCCCAGATTTGGGATTGCTGAGATGTATAGACGCCAGTCAAGCCACGACAGTTATGACAGAGGTACATGCTGGAGTTTGTGGGCCACATATGAGCGGATATGTATTGGCGAAGAAGATTCTTCGAGCAGGGTATTATTGGCTCACTATGGAGCGTGATTGTATCAATTTCGTGCGGAAATGCCATCAATGTCAGATACACGGAGATTTGATTCATTCTCCGCAGAATTGCATACAATGTCAGCGCCATGGCCATTTATTGCATGGGGCATGGATGTCATTGGACCTATTGAGCCGGCAGCTACCAACGGTCATAGGTTCATTCTGGTGGCCATCGACTATTTTACTAAGTGGGTTGAAGCTAAAACTTTCAAATCAGTAACCAAGAAGGCAGTGGTGGATTTTGTTCACTCTCATATCATCTGTAGATATGGGGTCCCAAAAGTGATCATCACGGATAATGGTGCTAATCTTAACAGCAATTTGATGAAAGAAGTATGTCAACAGTTTAAGATTACCCACCGTAATTCCACACCATATCGTCCCAAGGCGAATGGAGCAGTTGAAGCAGCCAACAAGAACATCAAAAAGATACTGAGGAAGATGGTAGAAGGATCCAGACAATGGCATGAAAAATTACCATTTGCATTGTTGGGTTATCGCACCACTGTCCGAACTTCAGTAGGTGCAACCCCTTATTTGTTGGTATATGGAACTGAAGCGGTAATACCGACAGAAGTTGAAATTCCATCCCTTTGGATTGTCGCTGAGGCTGAGATTGATGATGACGAGTGGGTCAAAACCTGTTTGGAACAGTTGAACTTGATTGATGAAAAGAGATTGCCGGCTGTGTGTATGACCAGTTATAACAAAAAAGAATGGCAAGAGCCTACAAGAAGAAGGTGCGCCCCAGAAAATTTGAGGTGGGGCAACAGGTGTTAAAACGAATCCTGCCACATCAGGCCGAAGCAAAAGGCAAGTTCGCCTCGAATTGGCAAGGACCGTTCATTATAACCCGAGTGTTGTCCAATGGCGCTTTATGTTTAACAGATATCGACGGGAAATGCGTCGACATGGCTATCAATTCTGATGTAGTAAAAAGATATTATGTATGATTTCTTTTGATTGAAATTGTTTGTTTGTAGTTGGCATTTATCGGAGAATGAAATGACGGAGGCAATTCTTTCTTCTATCCAATCACTTTAACCTTTGCTTCCCCTTTTGAGCCTTATTTATTCTTTCATATCCTTCTTCTGGAATCAGTAATTAAAGAAAAGGAAAAAAAAAGAAAAATAATGATAATAAAGACAAAAGAAAAGTCACAAGAAAAACAAAAGAATTGGGAACTACGTTTGACCTGATTCCTCAAAGAAGGATACGTAGGCGCCTCACGGCTCGGTCATAGTGTAACAAAAAAAACAAAAATCCCCAAGCAAGAAAAACTGGGGCAGAAGTTTGTGTTTGTAATTTTGGAAAGAAAGTTTGATTCCAAGAGTTGTACTGTTTTACCCATCAAAATTATTTTGAACTTTTGATACCCCTTTCCTTTTATCCATACACAAAAACTCATATTGATGTCTAAAAAAGACCTCCCGATCAGTATCCGAGAAGTGCCAAGTCAGGCAAACGGAAGTCGGAAATAACACTCTAATCCCCAGCAGAGAAGAGGATCATAAACTAGAAATGAATTGATAGCCGAAAGAATCCCCAGCAGAGAGAGTCATATCGGCAGCACTCCAATCCCCAGCTGAAAAATAAAATAAGATGAGAGAGTCTTATCGGTGAAAACCTTCACAGGCACCATAAGGCGACGGAAGTTGAGAGAAATAAAATGAGAGAGTCTTATCGGTGAAAACCTTCACAGGAACCATAAGGCGACGGGAGTTGAGAGAAATGAGAGAGTCTTATTAGTGAAAACCCCTCGAAGGGCACTATGAGGCGACAAGGCAAGATTGGCTGGAAGGATCCGCGGTTGGCAAAGAGTTGAGTGTTTTATTTATCCCCAGCAAGATGAAGCTGTCCGAAAGATTGATTGATATGAATAGACTGGGTTGATTAATCCGGAATGCATGACATGATCGTTGGGATCGGTTATATCATTCAGATAAGTTCTTTTCTTTCTATTTCCCCAGCATTTGTTCAGAAAGACTTCTTCTTTTTCTATTTTTTGAAATCATCACTTTTTCTTTCTTGGTTTAAAGACTTTACCTCCCCAGCAGTTTATTTTTGAAAAGGATTTTCAGAGCTTACTGCCAGTTGCCAAAATGGTGCAAAGCAAAAACACGAATAGGACATGCCAAAGATAAGGCGACAAAGCAAAAAGAATGTTGGTCGCAAGACCAAATGATAAAGGGGTCTAGATCCCAAGAGGACCAAATTTCTAGGGGAAGTTGGAGAAAAACGGAAAAGCAACAGTTAAAAGGATATGTGGATCCCTAGCAGATTTGCGAGATACAGGAACAACTCCGACAGATTCTCGACCAAGCTCCACAATGGTCGGACAACACAGAGCGGGGAAGGAAGAGAAAAGAAAAACCATCCCCAGCAGGAGTATCATCCTCAGCAAATAATATCATCCCCAGCAAGTGGAAAAGGGAAAAACCATCCCCAGCAGAAGTGGCACGACCACTCACCATGTTTTAAACTAACAAATTTCTCTTTGATTTTAAGCAGGGAAAGGAAATATTATTGACAGCAGGAAGACAGGGTCACAAAGAAGATTATTAAACTGGGGCAGAAAATTTTCTTGAAAGCAGATAGCCATTTGGGAAAGAGAGAAGATAACACTAGTTTTAAAGGAAATAAAATCCCCATCAGTATACAAGAAGGGAGATACAAGTTTTAAAAGAAAGGCAATCTTGGAAGAAGCAAGATAACCCGAAGTTATGACCTTTGGATCAATATAATCCCCACCATTGTTAAACGGAGGAAGATAATTCCCCAGCAATGTTATTCCCGGCAGGTTTCAGGGAAGTGAAAGCACCAGCTTTAAAGGGAATCGTCTTTGAAGAAGGAAAAATGACGCATTGATGAAATAAAATATCGGTGTTATCCCCAGCAATTTTCAGAGGAGTAAAACACCAATTTGAAGGAAGCAGTTGAAGAAGTCAGGAGCCCTCCTGGAGAATGTAGGTGTTACATTTAAGTTGTTAAAGTCAGGAGCCCGCCTGGAGAATGGAGGCTGAATTATTTTGAAAGCTGGAAAAGTCAGGAGCCCGCCTATAGAACGGAGGTTGTTAAATTTTAAGTTGAAGTCAGGAGCCCGCCTGGAGAATGAAGGTGTTACATTTAAGTTGAAGAAGTCAGGAGCCCGCCTGGAGAATAGAGGCTGAATTATTTTTAAGTTGTTGAAGTCAGGAGCCCGCCTGGAGAATGGAGGTGTTACATTTAAGTTGTTGGAGTCAGGAGCCCGCCTGGAGAATGGAGGCTGAATTATTTTGAGAAAGCTGGAGAAGTCAGGAGCCCACCTGTAGAACGGAGGTTGTTAAATTTTAAGTTGGATTCAGGAGTCCGCCTGATGAATGGAGGTGTTTATTTTAAATTGGAGTCAGGAGCCCACCTAGAGAATGGAGGCTGAATTATTTTTGAAAAATTGTTGAAGTCAGGAGCCCGCCTGAAGAATGGAGGCTGAATTATCTTGAAGAAGTTGTTGAGGTCAGGATCCCGCCTGTAGAACGGAGGTTGTTTATTTTAAGATGTTGAAGTCAAGAGCCTGCCTGGAGAATGGAGGTGTTACATTTAAAAAGTTGGAGAAGTCAGGAGCCCGCCTGGAGAATGGAGGTTGTGTCATCTTTCAAAAGTCAAGTTGGAGTCAGGAGCCCGCCTGCAGAACAGAGGAATACGTTTCAAGATCAAACAGAAGTCAGTAATAAAGAGGGTTACAACAAAAATCCCCAGCATAACAAGCTTTAATGTAGGAAGCAGTGTCCCCAGCAGACAGAACAGAATAATAAAACTTGTGTTCAGAAAAGCAAGAGGCCAGTGTCATCCCCAGCAGTTTTCGAAAGAAAGGCACCAGAGGAAACACAAGCCGACAAGAAAGCAAAAGCAACCAGAGCGCGTGGAAGATAGATAAGATTTTGTAATTCCTAGTTTAGTCTAGCCTCTAGTTTTCTTTTGAGTACAATGTAACAAGGAGATTGGTAAGCAGTAGTAACAACATGCAACAACAGTAACAGCAAAAAGCAGTCCCATGGTAGTCCCAGCTACCAAAACTTCCCGAACTACATTAACCTGATTCCCTTCTAGCCAGGTATATGTAGGAAACCTTTGAAGCAAAGGTTCGGTTAAATCATTTTCAAAAAATGCTTCACACGGAGTATTCCAACGGGCAAAAATCGCTCGTATCTGCTCACTTTATCTTTGCACGAAAACCCTTTGTGTTTTCGGACAAAGAGGGGCAGCTGTGAGCACGTGATTTTTGCTTCACGAAAACTATTCCAAAAGAAATCAAAGATAAAACAAAATTCTATTGGTATGCAATTTTTAGGATTTATGTGGCATTTTTGGATAATTATTTGTGTTTTGTCCGTAAATGTTTACCTTGTTATAGTTAATTGAAAAATAAAATAAAAAATACATGTTGCATGCATATCTAGGATTTAATTATGCATTTAAGAATTAATTAAACCATTATTTGGCTCTAAAAGGAAAATCATAAAAATATGCGTGTTATTCTATTTGTTGTCGTTGTGTGATTTTATTTTAAGGTTTTAATTTGTGTGTTAATTGTTGCAAGTGTTAATTAATATTAGTGTTAATTTTATTTTGATTTTACAAATTAATTTGGAATTGTGTTTAAATTAGAAAGTTAAAGAAGGAAAAGGAAAAGAGTTCAAAAATATGAAGAAATTCGGACTGGGCCAGTTTTTAAAAGAGAAGTTAGGCCCAATATCACACCCAACCCAGGCCCAACCGACCAGTCTCACAATCCAACCAAACGACGCCGTTTTTGGGTCAAAGCTTCTGGGCCGTTGATCTCATGCATCCAACGGTCAGGATCATCAATCCAATACCCGTATAATCTTATCCGACCCGTTTCCATACCCGTTCTCCCCACCAAACGACCCCGTATTCAATTAAAAGGGTTGATTGAGGCCGTTGATCTCACGTATCCAACGGCCCCGATTAATTCAATCATTTTAATATATCAAATCCCATCAGATCCCCCTCCCAAACCAAATCCCCCACCCCTCTTCGTCTCTGAAGAACAGAGATCCCAATCCCTCCCCGAACCCTAGAGCCGCCACCCTACTCTTTCGCTTGAAACCCGGCGTCCCTTACGCCGGTCGCCGTGAAAATCACACCCTAGCTTCCCCTGACCCTCCCCTCTCTGAATCCCCAATCCATTGTCTTCGAATCCTCGTAGAATGGTTCGAATCTTCGATCAAAGAAATCAACCAAGAAAACCTAACCTACCCCAATCAGTCCCAAACTCACACCCAATAATCACCTTGACCTCCTTGTTGCTAATCCCTTACCAGATTGGCTCAAATCCGAGTAAAACTCATCGAATGGTGGATTTAGGACTCAACAGTTCGAGTTTGTTTCAAAGCTGTCAGGGTCGAACGGTTTCTGGTTAGTATTATAAGTCTATTTCTGATGAAATAAACGTATAATACTAACTGGAGCTCAAGTTCGAAAGGGCGTATGGTTGAAATCCAAGAAAAATAGTGAGTTCTTTTCAACTTCTTCTTTTTCCTTTTTCTTTTCTATGTGTTTATTTATCTGTGTGATTAGTCATTTTTTTAGGGTTTTTAGTTTAAGTTAATCCAATATATATATTCTGTTTCTTTTCGGATTTTGGTCGGATTAAATATTTCAATGTTTGTTTAAGTAGTTGGATCAATTCTTCGTTTACATAAATTAGGTTCATTATAATTCATCTTTTATCCAATATTTTCCTATTTTTCTCCATCAGTTTATGATCTGTCGATTAATAACATAGGTTATAAATAGTTTCGTCCATTAGTCCATTCCTGTTTGTAAACCAGTAAGTCCATCAAATGGTTTAATGTAGTGTTATGTATTCTGATCTGTAGACACTTAGCTTCGAGGCATTGTCATTGATCCTGCATTCTTGTTAGGGTGGACTTAGAATCCCTACATTTGTGATTGATTTTGATCCAGTTTCAAGTTCAATTTTAATAATTTTGTTGAGTTCTGTGCTATGATTTAAATTCAGTTCATTTTTGCTTCAATGGGAACTCAACCTCAGTCATTCAGTTGTTAGGAGAATTGGTTATAGCTGTTAGTCAGAATTAGTTTTAGATAACTGTTAGTTTGAACAGATTTTAGAATTAAAAGTTTTAGTACAGTTGAATAATTGTATTAGGAAGTCAGTAATATCAAGGGGTTTTCAGGGTTGATTTAGGAATGAAATAGTTAGGATTATATTTTAGTGTTAGTGCTTTGTTAGTGGGGTATTAATTAATACACTAATGGGGAACAAAAGGGAATGGGGGGGGGGCTGAATTTAAGGAAAAGTTTTCCTTAGTGGAATGATAATGGAAAATTCTGATTTGAATAAGGAATAGGGTCGGGCAGTAAGTTGAAAGGAAGGGCAGATTTGTATAAAAGGGTATTGGGGACTGATTTTGAGGGAGGGAGAATGGAAGAGAGAAATATTTCTGAAAATCTTAAGAGAGGGCTTGAGAGTTTAAAAGAGAAAACAAAAAAAGAAAGATACTGTTTCATTGCATCTATAGGAGTAACTCGAATTTTGGACTGTGAATCTGATTCCTTTTGATTGCTTAATTAGTTCAGTGGTCTACGAGTTCAGTTTTGGGTTTAATACACGCTTGGTTGAGTCTGTTTGTGTTGTTGTTGGTATTGCTGGGGAATTTTAACTGGATTGCTGTGCTACCTACTGCCACTGTTGCATTGCTGCTGCTGACTTCTCTTCTACTTTGTTTCTGTTCCAACTCTAGGTATACACATTTGAGTCTACCATGATGTAACTTTGAAGTGGAGTCGATAATATGAAAGTGTTCATCAGACCCCTGTTCATCTTGATTTCAACTATGTTTATGGTTAAAACAGATAGTAATTGATATAAGTTGCCTGGCTTAATTTAGTTTTGTCTTTTGTCGTTAAAACTTGGACCGTAATTAAGTGATTTGATTGTTATGTGAACTTTCGATTTGTAGTAATGAATCAAACTCTACAGTTGTATAGTCATTAAGACTTGAATAGTCTGAAGCATTTTACAAATCAGGTTCAGTGGACTGTGAGCTATAGTTGTAAAATCCCTATTAGTATATTTGTTAACTTGAGCACTGTTCGAAGGCCAGCTGAACTGATCATTAACGCATGAACTGTAATTTGGTATGCACTTGTGTTGATGACTGAGTATACAATTTTCTAGGAACAAATAACTTTGCATGTCATTTGATAAAGTATGTTTCATAATGACTTATATTTCTTGGGGTAATAGCTAGTCATTGATTAATTCTTGGGTTTAAGATGGCATGAGTAGTGTTCAGTAGTGCATAGATTTTAGCTATAAGGATGCCTAAGTTTGATTTAGGAATTGACGTTGTTTAACGACTTCTGGCTAATCAGCTTTGTTCATAATTAAACAAAAAATCAGAAAGGCGCTGATTCTCATAGGTACAAACGGTCACTGATCCTGCAAATTAGTTACATGTACAACAATTGTTTTAGCTGGGCTGTCACATTTTTTGAAGCCCGATCTTATAATATAAGTAATCACGGCCCCCTTTATTTATTTCTTTAGAGACAAATGAAATAGGAGGACAATAGTCACTTTAGGATCGTCCTTTTAAAATATAAACGAAATGAGCCTCGCCTAATAAAACGCATAGATTGTGGGGCCCTCACAAATATATGTATTAATTATTTAGAACTCGGGATCGGCCGTTTAGCGAACTTCATGGTCTTTTCCCAAAATAACCACGCGTTAGTCTCTTTAGGCGCGTTCTTTAAATAACATTACTTTCTTAAACCCGGGTGCACATTTATGTGACCCAAATCCAAATCTCAATGGAGTCGGGATGTGTCAACAACCATGGGTGCATTGATGTGACGTGGTTCGAGTGTGTTTTCATGACGTTGCAATTCTCGTTGAGAAATAACAATAATAAAAGCGTTAAAAAAGTTTAAATTTGCATATAGGTTCATAGTTGTATAAAATCAGGTAATCAAGCCGAATATAATAGTTGAGCGACCGTGCTAGAACCACGGAACTCGAGAATGCCTAACACCTTCTCCCGGGTTAACAGAATTCCTTATCCGGATTTCTGGTACGCAGACTGTTAAACAGAGTCATTCTTTTCCTCGATTCGGGATTCAACCGGTGACTTGGGACACCATAAATCTCCCAAGTGGCGACTCTGAAATAAAGAAATCAATCCCGTTTCGATTGTCCTTTAATTGGAATAAACTCCCTTCTGCGCCCTTTGCAGGCGGTGCGGGCGAAAAAGGAGGTGTGACATAAATATCTTCTTTTATTTTTTTGCTGTATATGGTTTAACTGCACAGGTTTATTTGGTAGTCTGGTCCTAGCCTCGTCACTACTTCGCAGAGGTTAGTCTAGGCACTTACTGTCACACCTCCTTTTTACCTCCCGAAGGGCGTATATAATGGAGTTTTTCCAATTAAAGTGACATTATTCGAAATGAGATTATTTATTTATTTTTAGAGTCGCCTCTTGGAATAGTTTATTTGGTGTCCCAAGTCACCGGTTTATTTTAAATTCCAAAATCAATGAAATTTTGACTTTATTTTAAAAGTTTGTGAACCAGAAATTCTAAGTAAGGAATTATGGTAACTCGGGAGAAGGTGTTAGGCATTCCCGGGTTCTGTGATTCGAGCACGGTTGCAGTTAATGAGTATCAAGATTCTATGCTCCGAAAGTATATTGGGGATCTGTCTCATGTTTTGGATTTCAACACAGTTCAGTTAGATGATGATTTGACTTATGATGTGGAGCCAGTAACTATTTTGGAGCGTCAGGTTCAGAAGTTGAGATCAAAGGATATAGCTCTAGTGAAAGTGCAGTGGAGATGTCGGCCTATGGAGGAGGCTACCTGGGAGATTGAGCGGGAGATGCGGAGCAGATATCCTCACCTGTTTGAGGCTTTAGGTATGATTCTTGACTGGTTCGAGGATGAACGTTTGTTTAAGAGGGAGAGGATGTAACGACCCCGCCGATCGTATCATGAGTTACCGCTCTGTTTCCCCCATTTTCTACTTCTTATTGCTTTGTTTATCGGTTCTATGTGTGATCAGGTTGGTTGGCTCGGGTTTAGAAAGGTTTTGGTAAAGTTTGAGACACTTATTCTCTTTTGAGGAAACTTAAGTTGGAAAAAGTCAACTGGTTGTTGACTTATGTGTTAAAGGGCTCGGATGTGAGTTCTGATGGTTAGGATAGCTTCGGGAGGTTATTTGGACTTAGGAGCGTGATTGGAATGTGTTTTGGAGGTTCGGAGTAGATTTAGGCTTGAATTGGCGAAATTGAAATTTTAGCATTTTCTGGTTGATAGGTGAATTTTGATATAGGGTTTGAAATGGAATTCCGGAAGTTACAGTAGGTTCGTTGTGTCATTTGGGATGTATGTGCAAAATTTTAGGTCATTTAGACGTGGTTTGGTAGACCTTTTGATAAAAAGCGTAATTTGGAAGATTTTGGAATTCGATGTGTTTTGGTTGATTCGATGTTGTTTGAGGTGTTTTGAAGATTGGTACAAGTTTGGATTGTGGTATAGGACTTGGTTGTGCTTGTTGAGGTCCCGGTGGCCTCGGGGTGATTTCGGATGGTTGGCGAAAAGTTTGGAAATTGGAAATGGCAGCTGAAGTTGTAGTCTGCTGTCATAACCGAACCTACGGCTAGGGGACCGCAGGTGCGGGCTCGCAAAAGCATTGAGGGAGCCACAGATGCGTCCAAGAGGAGGCTCAGCTGGAACCGTAGAAGCGGTAAGGGTAGCGCACCTGTGATAGTACAGGTGCGGGCAGTGCATCGCAAATGTGATTTTGGCCACTTAAGTGATGACCGCAGAAGCGATGCTCGGACCGTAGAAGCGGTTGCGCAGGAGCGAGTTCTGTACCGCAGGTGCAAAACGCTTGGGCCAGAAGGTATAAAAGGATTCCTTCGCGATTTTTGAGTTGTTCTTCACCATTTCAAGTCAATTTTGGAGCTTTTTGGGAGATTTTGAAGAGGGATTCAAGGGATAACGTCTGGAGGTAAGATTGTTGAACCTAAAAATCATTTCTATGGTATTATTTCATGGATTAGAGCTGTAATTATGGAAATTAAGTGTTGAAAATTGGGAAACTAGGGCTTGGTATTGGAGACCTTGACTTGAGGATTTGAGGGGCCATTTGTGATCGGATTTTGGAACTTTTGATATGTATGAACTCGTGGGGAGATAAGGAATATATTGATGTAAATTTTATCAAATTCCGAGACGTGGGCCCAGGGGTCGGGTTTTGGTAAATTGTGGGATTTATGTGGTAAATTGATTATTTTTGCATGGGCTTCGTTCCCTTAACATATTTTGATGTCGTGATTCTGATTTTGGATATATTCGACGCGAGTTGAGGCTGATTCGAGGGGAAAAGACGTCGCGGGCTAGAGTTTGGACCGGATTGAGGTGAGTAGTGATTTTAAATATTTTCCTAAGGGTATAAAACCCCAGATTTCACATCGTTGTGCTATATTGAGGTGACACACACGCTAGATGACGAGTGTGGGGTCGTACACCGTTGGGGATCGAGACTTAATCCATCCCGAATAACTGTTTTACTGCATATTTGATTGAAAACTATTTGCTATCATCATGTTTGGGGCTGAATGCCATCTTTGAGCCTCGTGCCAAATATTCGGACCCTTAGGAGAATTTTACTGCTATTTCCTCACTGTTCTGACTTTATACTTGTACTCAATTATGCTATATTCTACTGTTTTCATAACTCAGCCATGTTTACTCAGTTTTAACTCATTAAATGATCATTTAAATGATATTTTGGGCTGAGCGTCATATTTTACTATTGCCCGAGTGGTTTATGAGATTCTGACTGAGTAGGCCGATGGCCTATGTTGTGAGGATACTTTTGGGTTGGGCTGCACACCGCAGCAATGATACACTAACTTATGATTTTGAGGCCGAGGGCCTGAGATTTGTACGCGACGAGGTGACTTGTTGATATGAGGCCGAGAGCGTATTGATTATGCCACGAGATAGCTTGATATTTCACTTGGGCCGTAAGGGGCCCCTCTCGGAGTCTGTACACCCCAGTGAGCGCGGGTACCCATTGTGATATGAGATATAGTCTGAGGGGCTGGTGTTGTTCCATGTTGTTGCTCGAGGGGCAGTATTTATGTGTTTATCTCTTTTAGTTTCCTGTCATTTACTTGTTTAACTGTTAAAAATGTATTTTAAAGAAGCTTATACTAAACTAATGTATTTTATGAGATTTCACTGTTTATTTGCACTTTACTGGTTTTATATTGCTCTTTTATAGCTTGTTGTTGTGCTTTTACACAATTTCTTATCGCTCAGTCTTCATTTATCATTATTACTGATTGAGTTAGAGTACTCACTTTTCTCCCTACACCCTGTGTGCAGATTTAGGCGCTTCAGGTCCTGCTAGCCAGTGTTGATTTCTTCTAGCTCAGGCGGTTCAGAGATTCACTAGGTAGCTGCTCGGCGTTCGCAGTCTAGTGCTTCTCCCCTATCTTATTTTTCTCTTGTTTTAGTTCTATAATAGACTATGTGGACTCTTCCTGTTTTAAATTGGTTAGTAGTTTTTCATGACTAGTGACACCCCAATGTCGGGCTATATCTATTCTACAAATTGCATTATTTACCTTTATTTTGGGATTATTATTATTATGTTAAAGACTTAATTTTATTATTTTAATTGCTTAAAATGAATTGGGTATGTGTCGGCTGGCCTTGTCTTCACTAGAGGCACCATCACGACCGGGTCTAGGTTTGTGGTCGTGACAAGTTGGTATCAGAGACTAGGTTACATAGGTCTTACGAGTCATGAGCGGGTTTAGTAGAGTCTCGCGGATCGGTACGGTGACGTCTGTATTTATCCTCGAGAGGCTGCAGAACCTTTAGGAAAAACTTCATACTCTTGAAATTCTTATCGTGCGAATCTGTTGATCCGAGTACTAAACTTCTGTTGTTCTATTCTCTCACAGATGGTGAGGACACGCGCTACCAATCAGGATAGACGACTACCAATACCACAAGCTGTGGCCACTAGAGGCTGAGGACGCGGTAGGGGCAGGGGTATGGCCTGTACAGAAGCTAGGGCAGCACCTGCAGATCCACCAACCGCCTCAGTTCAGGATCAGGTCCCAGTTGTGGATGTTCCAGCAGCACCAACTCAGGCACCAACTGTGCCCATTGTGATTCTGGGTCTTTAGAAGGCCTTGGCTCAGATTCTATCAGTATGCACTGGCCTAGCTCGGGCGGTCTCAGTTACTACACCCGCAGCTACTTCTCAGGCAAGGGAAGGCAATCAGACTCCCACCGCTTGTACTCCTGAGTAGGTCATGCAGGGACTTCAGACACCAAGGTACGTCCAGCCCAGTCGGTTGTAGCTTCTCAGGACTATGTAGCTCCTGCGATGCCAGAGGACGAGTAGCGCAGGTTGGTTAGGTTTGGTAGACTTCAACCTACGACTTTTAGTGGTGCAGAGGGCGAGGATGCTCAGGGTTTCTTGGACAAGTGTCAGAGAATTCTTCACACAACGAGTATTCTGGAGACCAGTGGGGTCACTTACTTTTCAGTTTTCTGGAGCTGCCTTCACTTAGTGGGAGGTGTATGAGAGGCGTAGACCTGTTAGTGCAGCACCCCTTACCTGGCAACAGTTCTCCGTTCTCTTTTTGGAGAAGTATGTGTCGCTATCTCGTAGAGAGGAGATGCGCAGGCAGTTTGAGTGGTTGTGTCAGGGAGAGATGATTGTGGCGCAGTATGAGATGAGGTTCTTCGAGTTAGCTCGTCATGCTATTTGGTTGGTTCCAATAGATAGATAGAGTATTAGGAGGTTTGTTGATGGCCTCACATATCAGCTTCGTATTCTCATGACCAGGGAGAGGGTGTCTGGTGCTACTTTTGAGGATGTTATAGACATTACCCGTGAGATTGAGTCAGTTCGTCGCCAGGAACCAGATGAGAGGGAGGCCAAGAGGCCTCGAGGATCTGGTAGTTATGGTGGTGCTCCTTCGAGAGGTCAATTCAGCACGACAAAGGCTGTCCATTCAGGCATGCTCAACCAACTTGCCCAGGTTATCATGGGGCGTCGTCGGGTCATGGTTCTCACAATTCTCATCAGGGCCAGTCATTACTTAGTGCCCTTCCAGCTCAGAGTTCTTCCCGTGCTCCATCAGTTCAGGGCTCTACTATGCCAGGTGCATCTGCTAGTCATTTTGCTGCTAGGAGTTCCTTTCAGTCCCCGACTCCAGCACCCGGGAGGTGTTATGAGTATGGAGAGATGGGTCATATGTGGAGGCATTGTCCTCGTCATCTTGCGAGTTCATCTTAGTAGAGGAGTCAGCCAGCAGCTTCAACACCAGTTACTTCACCACCACCCACCCAACCAGCTAGGGGTGTAGGTCAGTAGGTAGGGTCGCCCTAGAGAGGGAGGTCGATCAGGCAGCGGTCAGGCCCGTTTCTATGCACTTCCAACTAGACCCGATACTATTGCTTTCGATGTTGTTATTATAGGTATTGTATCAGTCTACCACAGAGATGCCTCTATATTATTTGATTCTGGTTCCACTTATTCTTATGTGTCATCATACGTTGCTCGTTATTTGGATACGCCCCATGAGTCTCTTGTTTCAACTGTTCATGTATCCATTTCGGTGGGCAATATTGTTGTTGTAGACCATGTGTACCGGTCGTATGTGGTGACTATTGGGGTTTTAGAGATCCGAGTGGATCTTTTTTTGTTATGTATAGTGGATTTCGATGTCATTTTGGGCATGGATTTGCTATCTCTGTGTCGTGCTATTCTGGACTGTCATGCTAAGAAAGTGACATTGGCTATGCCGGGTGTGCCACGAATTGAGTGGCGAGGTTTGTCTAATTATGTTCCCAGTAGGGTAATTTCATTCTTGAAAGCCCAGCGTATGGTTGGGAAGGGTTGTCTTTCTTATCTAGCCTTTGTGAGGGATGTCGGTATAGAGACTCCCAGTATTGATTCTATTCCAGTTGTGAGGGATATTCCCGTTGTGTTTCCTACAGACCTGTCGGGCATGCCGTCGGATAGGGATATTGATTTTGGTATTGATCTGGTGTTTCTATTCTACCGTATCATACGGCACCAGTGGAGTTGAAGGAATTGAAGGAGCAACTTCAAGAACTCCTTGATAAGGGGTTCATTCGGCCTAGTATGTCGCCTTGGGGTGCCCCGGTTCTATTTGTGAAGAAGAAGGATGGAACGATGAGGATGTGCATTGATTATAGGCAATTGAACAAATAATAATTAAGAACAAGTATCCCTTGCCTCACATTGATGATTTATTCGACCAGCTTCAGGGAGCGAAGTGTTCTCCAAGATTGATCTCCATTCAAGTTATCATAAGTTGAAGATCAGGGACTCGAATATTCTTAAGACGACTTTTAGGGCCTGATATAGTGATTATGAGTTCTTGGTGATGTCTTTTGGGCTGACCAATGCCCCATCAGCGTTCATGTATTTGATGAAAAATATGTTTCGGCCTTATCTCGACTTATTTGTCATAGTCTTCATTGATGATATTCTGGTGTACTCGTGTAGTCAGGAGGAGCACACAGAGAATTTTAGAGTTGTGTTGCAGAGATTGAGGGAGGAGAAACTTTATGCAAAGTTCTCCAAGTGTGAGTTTTGGCTTAGTTCAGTGGCTTTCTTTGGGCACGTGGTGTCTAGAGAGGGTATTTAGGTTGATTCGAAGAAGATAGATGTGGTTCAGAGTTGGCCCAGACCGTTCTCAGCCACAGAGATTTGCATCTTTCTTGGTTTGGTAGGTTATTACCACCGGTTTGTTCAAGGATTCTCATCTATCGTATCTTCCTTGATCAAGTTAACTCAGAAGGGTGCTTCATTTGTGTGGTCGGACGAGCATGAGGAGAGTTTTTAGAAGCTCAAGACAGCCTTGACCACGACTTCAGTGTTCGTTTTGCCATCAGCTTTAAGTTCATATACCGTGTATTATGATGCTTCGAGAGTTGGTATTGGGTGTGTGTTGATGCAGGAGGGTAGAGTTATTGCTTATATTTCTCGTCAGTTGAAGCCCCATGAGACGAACTACCATATTCATGATTTGGAGTTGGCTGCCATTGTTCATGCATTGAAGATTTGGAGGCATTATTTGTATGGTGTGTCTTGTGAGCTGTTTACCGATCATCGTAGCCTACATCACTTGTTCAAGCAGAAGGAACTCAATTTGAGGCAGTGGAGATGGTTGAAGTTGCTAAAGGATTATGATATTACTATATTGTACCATCTGGGGAAGGCCAATGTGGTGGCCAATGCTTTGAGCCGAAAGGTGGTGAGTATGGGGAGGTTGGTATATATTCCAGTTGGGGAGAGACCTCTTGTAGTTGATGTTCAGGCCTTGGCCAATCGGTTCGTGAGTTTAGATATTTCGGAGCCCAGTCGGGTATTGGCTTGTGTGATTTCTCGGTCTTCCTTATGTGATCGCATCAGAGAGTGCCAATATGATGATCTTCATTTGCTTGTCCTAAAGGACAAAGTTCAGCACGATGATGCCAGAGATATGACTATTGGTGATGATAGGGTGTTGAGGATGCAAGGTTGGATATGTGTACCCACTGTAGATTGGCTTCGGGAGTTGATTCTAGAGGAGGCTCGTAGCTCGCGGTATTCCATTCATCCGTGTGCCACGAAGATGTATCAGGATCTGAGAAAACACTATTGGTGGAGGAGAATGAAGAAGGACATTGTGGGATTTGTAGCTCGGTGTCTCAATTGTCAGCAGGTGAAATATGAGCATCAGAGATCGGGTGGCTTGCTTCAGCGGATGGATATTCCATAGTGGAAGTGGGAGCGGATCACCATGGACTTTTTAGTTGGGCTCCCATGAACTTTGAAAAAGTTCGATGCTATTTGGGTGATTGCGGATCGGTTGACCAAGTCTGCGCACTTCATTCCTGTGTGTACTACCTATTCTTCATAGCGGTTGGCAGAGATCTATATTCGGGAGATTGTACGTTTGCATGGTGTCCCAGTTTCCATCATTTCAGATAGGGGCACTCAGTTTACTTCGCAGTTTTGGAGGTCTGTGCAATGAGAGTTGGGTACTCAGGTTGAGTTGAGCACAACTTTTCACCCTAAGACGGATGGACAGTCTGAGCGCACTATTTAGATATGAGATGACATGTTGCGTGCTTGTGTTATTTATTTAGGAAGGTCATGGGATCAGTTTTTATCACTCGCATAGTTTGCTTATAACAACAGCTACCAATAGAGTATTTAGAAGGCTCCATATGAGGCTTTGTATGGGAGGCGGTGTAGATCTCCAGTTGGTTGGTTTGAGTCGGGTGAGGCTAGGCTATAGGGGACAGAGCTGGTGTAGGATGCTCTAGAAAAGGTGAAGGTAATTTAGGAGAGGCTTTGTACAGCAGAGTTGAGACAAAAGAGTTATGCTAACATGAAGGTTCGAGATGTGTCCTATATGGTTGGTGAGAAGGTTCTGTTGAAGGTTTAACCCATGAAGGGTGTTATAAGATTTGGGAAGAATGGTAAATTGAGTCCTCGGTTCATTGGGCCTTTTGAGGTGCTTTGGAGGATTGAAGAGGTGGCTTATGAGCTTGCTTTGCCACCCAACTTGTTGAGTGTGCATATGATATTTCATGTTTTATGCTCCAAAAGTATATTGGGGATCCGTCTCATGTTTTTGATTTCAGCACGATTCAGTTAGATGATGATTTGACTTATGATATGGAGCCAACAACTATTTTGGAGCATTAGGTTCGGAAGTTGAGATCAAAGGATATAGCTTCAGTGAAAGTGTAGTGGAGAGGCCGGCCATGGAGGAAGCTACATGGGAGACCGAGTGGGAGATGCAGAGCAAATATCCTCACCTGTTTGAAGCTTCAGGTATGATTCTTGACTCGTTCGAGGAAAAATATTTGTTTAAAAGGGGGACGATGTAATGACCCGGCCGGTTGTTTCATGAGTTACCACTCCGTTTCCCCCATTTCTGCTTCTTATTGCTTTGATATTGCACTTGGGCCGTAATGGGCCCCTCCCGGAGTCTGTACACCCCCAGTGAGCGCGGGTACCCATTGTGATATGAGATATAGCTTGAGGGGCTAGTGTTGTTCCATGTTGTTGCCCTAGAGGCGGTATTTATGTGTTTATCTCTTCTAATTGCCTGTTATTTACTGGTTTAACTATTAAAAATGTATTTTAAAGAAGCTTATACTGAACTAATGTGTTTTATGAGATTTCACTGTTTATTTGCACGTTACTGGTTTTATACTGCTCCTTTATAGCCTGTTGTTGTGTTTTTACGTGATTTCTTATCGCTCAGTCTTCATTTATTATTATTACTCACTAAGTTGGAGTACTCATTTTACTCCCTGCACCCTATGTGCAGATTCAGGCGCTTCAAGTCCCGCTAGCGAGTGTTGATTTCTTCCAGCTCAGGCGGTTCAGAGATTCACTAGGTAGCTGCTCCGCGTTCGCAACCCAGTCCTTCTCCTCCTATCTTATTTTCTCTTGTTTTAGTTCTGTAATAGACTATGTAGTCTCTTCCTGTTTTAAATCGGTTAATAGATGCTCATGACTGGTGACACCCCGATGTCGGGCTATGTCTATTCCGCAAATTGCATTATTCACCTTTATTTTGGGATTATTATTATGTTAAAGACTTGATTTGTATTATTTTACTGCATAAGATAAATTGGGTGTGTGTCGGCTGGCCTAGTTTTTACGAGAGGCGCCATCACGATCGGGTCTGGGTTTGGGGTCGTGACATAAACAGTGTGGACCAAAACACAAGTAAAAACAGAAATAGGGCAAGAAAACAAAGGGCAAATCTATACCTAATGAGGTTCAAGAATAAAAGAACTGACCCTATACTCGAACAAGGATGGCTAGGCTCCGATTGCTTCGAGGTGGGTCCAAAATTTACACTAAGCAATCGTTCTTGCTGGGAACGATTGGTTAGTGTTAATATTGGGCTCAACTCGTACCTTGAAACTCGAGGAACCAGAAGAAAATTTGGCAAAAATGTGTAAGCTAGGGTTTTCTGAAATTTGAAGAAATTAAAAGGGAAATTTAGGAGTATTGGTTGTGGGATGGTAGTGAGGGAAGGCTGTGGGTTACTTGGTATGATTTTGGGGCCGTTTGGGTGATTTAGGGTTTTTAGGTTCCGATCTTAGATTTAAGATTCAAGACGTTTGGTAGGGATTTGAAGGAAATGGGTTGGGGATTGGGAAAGGGGAGGGAAAGGAGGTTGTAGGGTGTTAATTTGGGAGCGTTTGGAGGTGGTCCACCGCCGTGAGGTGATTTCCGATCGGCGGACCGCGGCGGAGACGACGAAGTATATGAGGGTGGCTAGGGATTGTATTTCTGAGTTTGAGAGAGGAAGTGAGAAGGGGTTTTAGGGTTTGGGGGTGGGTTCAGACAGTTATAAGGTAAAGGGGAGGTTAGTTCCCATCCGTTCGATCAAGCAAGATCAACGGATGGGATTCAATAGTCATAGAACGATGTCGTTTTGGGAAGTAGGGGAGTTTGACTGGGTAAGGCTACGAATGGGCCTGGGTCTGGATTGGTTTGGGACCGAATTTTGGGTATAAGATTAACCCAATTTCAGATTAAGCCCATTTTTCCTTTATCAATTTCTTTGTTTTATTTATTTTTTTTTCCTGAATTAAAAATCCTAAATTAATCTAAATTGTAATATTAAGCCAAATATCTAATTATAAATTTTAAACAATTACTTGATCCTAAATAAAAAGAGAAAAATCACTAATCTAAGAATTAAAAACAAAAATGTAAAAATTAGTTATTTTTTGTGATTTTCATTTTCAATAAAACAACTAACTAACTAATTAATCCTAAAAAATGTAAAATTAAAACCTAAATGCAATGCATGGTATTTTTGACATTTTTATGACTTTTAACAAAAATTAAACGTGTACAAAAATATAAACAACTAATAAAATCCTACAAAATCCTATAAATGGCAAATAATTGGAAAAATCTATTTTCTTTGATTTTATAGGAGTATTTCATATAGGAAAAAATCACATGCTCACAGCTTTTACGAGCTGTGATACGAAACATGAAGGGTTTCGGCAAAGATAAAATGAGCAATTACGAGCAATTTTTACCCGTTTGAAGTTCCATGAGAAACATCTTTTGAAAAAGTCTGACCGAACCTTGCTTCGGAGGTTGCCTACATATCTTTGGCTATAAAGGAATTAGGTCAGTGTAGTTCTGGAAGTTTTGGTAGTTGGGACCATCGGGAAATTGTGATTTCACTGCTGCTGTTGTTGTTTGTGCTTGCTGAGCTCCTTATTACACCAAAATGAAAAAAGAAGCTAAACTAGCTAATCCTATCAACTATGAGTTACAATATTCCAATCTATAAACCTTCTAGAGCTTGATCTTGAGTCTTGGTTGGTTCTTCCTGCAGACTCTGACCTGAATCTTGATCCTCATTAGTTGCAACCGCTGATTCATTCTTCTTCAGCTTTTCAAAGCAAGGCGGGACATTCAAAGCTTGTGACTTCAATCACATCTTGAGCAATCCGCATCTTTTCTCCGCTTCTGCACTTGGAGTTCAACTTCTTTTCTTGTTCTTCTTTTCTTTTATTTGGGTTGAGACTTCTTCTGTTTGGTCATCTCAAACCTTCACGGTAAAAACCTGTTCAGGCACCAAAGCAAACAAACGAATGAAATAGTTTTGCCCCAGTTTTCACTAGGAAAATTTCGTGAGTTATTGTAACAAAAATCTAAACTACCTCTTTATTGAAAGCAATAAAATCAGGATTGCATATCCTTGGGAAAAAAAGATTAAGGAGTGGAGCCCGATATCTATAATGAAATCAACTAGGGATTGGGGGCCCTAAGTTGGGAAGATTACTAGGCTATGTTGGAAAAATGATTGGGTTATGCCGGGAAAGTCATCGGGTTATGCCGGAAAAGGTCCTCCAGTTATGCCGGGGATGTCCACGGGTTTTGCCGAAAAAGTCATCGGGTTGTGTCGAAAAAGGTCATCGAGTATGTCGGAAAGGTCCACGGGTTATGCCGGGAAAGGTCATCGGGTTATGCCGGAAAAAGGTCCTCGGGTTATGCCGGGGAGGTCCACGGGTTATGCCGGGAAAGTCATCGGGTTATGCCGGAAAAAGGTCCTCGGGTTACGCCGGGGAGTTCCACGGGTTATGCCGGAAAAGTCATCGGGTTATGCCAGAAAAAGGTCCTCGGGTTATGCCGGAGTTCAACTAGGGAGTGAGACTCTATACTGAAAAAGACTACCAGGTTATGCTGGAAGCGACTAGGGAATAAGACCCTATGTTGAAAAAACGTAGCTAGAGATTGGGGACCCTAGGCTACCATGATTTTGAATTCTTTTTTCAGGAGAATGAATGAAGAGTTTAAAAAGGACTTCCCTTTTCGGGTCAACTTTTGCTGCAACACCGTTTTGGTTTCTGCGTGCCTTGCTTTTATTGCACCTGCTTCTTGTAAGATTGTTTTGGATTGCACTTGTTTTCTTGTTTTCAAATCAAAGAACAATTTGTCAGTTCGAAACGGTGGTTGGTTTTGTGGCCTTGATTGTTTTAATCACTTGATCTCGTCCCAACTCTTTCGATGAAAATCTCCATTACTCGCTAGCTTTCTGGAGATCAGTTTCCTTTATAAACCAAGGGATCTTTACTTTCCAATACTCCACGTGACGGTTAGCCCTTGTGGCGCTTTGGCCTTTTCATCTTATTTTGCCTTTATGAGCAGTTGACTTTGAATTTCTTTCCTTTTCAATAATTTTGACTCTGGAGAATCGACCATCATGGACAGTCAAGATTGACTTGATGCACCTCCTAAGACTGGGTGCTTTCCCTTGAATTTCATCTTTTGTTAAACAGGACCCTATAAAACCAATCTTGCCATCTCTTCTTTGTATTAGTTTCGGAGGAGGATTAAACTGAAAGTGATTCAAAGAAAAGTAAACAAAGGACAGGATAAAGAACTCAAACGAGAAGTGTCCCTTTCGGGGAAAGGAAAAAAAGGACTTATCTAGAGTGCCTGCAGACTTCAATAGACATGACATGCTTCTTGGACTGCATACCCGATCTGTAAAACCATCCAATCTTACAAAGATTCTTCATAATCCATATCTTAAAGCTGAGAAACCTTGCCAGAACTCTTATCAGTGTTGATGGTTGTAAGTGATTCCCTTTTTTGATCAGTGGCACCCTTTGCGGGTTTTCACCAACTGACCTCTCTCATTTCTCTTCTTACCATCGCCTTATAGTGCTCTTTGCGAGTTTTTACTAACAAGACTCTCTCATTTTCAATTTCTCTACTCACCATGTGGGTTTTCCCCAATAAGACTCTCTCATTTTATTTCTCTCATTTGATTGCATTGAATCCAAGTAGTTGTATTCTCTTATCCTTGAATATTCTCACTGAATGATCGGAAGGACTTGAAAGGATTTGGGTAAAAGTGATTTGGACTGAATTACAACTTTGGAACCATTATGGCAGGATCATCGCCAAACCATTATAATATCTGCCCTAGTTTCACTTTTGGGAATTTGGATTTTTATTTTGGTGTGACTGAACCCCAGAGAGAGGTTGCCTACGTATCCTTTCGGAATCAAGTCAAACGAAGTTCAGGGAAACTTTGTTTTTTGATTTTTGATTTTTTTTCAAACATTTTTGGGTTCTAAAGAGGGTAATCAAAGAAACCTAACCAGCTCAAAGGGTTAGCAAATGGTTAAAGTGTTTGGATAGCGAGAATGAAAGCCTTCGTCAACCAACTGGAGAATCTTGGTATCACAGAATGGTTAAATGTAATACCTTTTGACCGTGTCTGCATTGACAGTTGTTTCTGGGTCATTTCCTTCAATGTCTCCCAAGTACAACGCCCCTCTCGGCAACAATTTTCTTTTAATGTATGGACCTTTCTAGTTTGGAGCGAACTTTCCTTTTCCCTCCTTGTGATGCGGGAGAATATGTCTCAAAACGAGTTGCCCCACTTCAAAATTCCTAGGCCGCACTTTCTTGTTGTAGGCACGAGCCATTTTTTGTTGATACAACTGCCCGTGGAAAACTACGGCCATCCGCTTTTCATCAATCAGGGTTAACTGTTCTAGATGGGTCTTGACTCACTCATTATCCTGAATCTCAGCTTCAAAGATGATTTGAAGAGATGTAATTTCAACTTCTGCGGATATTACGACTTCAGTGCCATAAACCAATAGATATGGTGTTGCTCCAACTGATGTGCGCACGGTTATGTGATATCCCAACAATGCAAACGACAACTTTTCATGCCATTGTCTAGAACTTTGAATCATTTTCCTGAGGATCTTCTTGATGTTTTTGTTTGCTGCTTCAACAGAACCATTAGCTTTGGGCCGATAAGGGGTAGAGTTCCGATGCGTGATCTTAAATTGTTCGCATACCTCCCTCATCAAATGACTATTCAAGTTTGTATCATTGTCCGTAATGATAGTTTTAGGAATACCAAAACGACAAATAATGTTGGAATGCACAAAATCCACCACTGCTTTCTTAGTGACGGCTTTAAGAGTGACTGCTCCAACCCACTTTGTGAAGTAGTCAATGGAAACTAATATGAATCTGTGCCTATTTGAAGCTTTTGGCTCGATTGGCCCAATGACATCCATAACCCAAACAACGAACGACCACGATGCTGATATAGGATGTAATTCAGAAATCGCTGCATGAATCAGGTCACCGTGAATCTAACACTGATGTCACTATTGAACAAAACTGAAGTAATCTTTTTCCATAGTCATCCAGTAATAACCTGCTCGAAGGATTTTCTTTACAAGGATGTATCCATTTGTATGGGGCCCGCACACTCCTGCATGCACTTCATTCATGATTCTTCTGGCTTCTTGGGCATCCACATATCTTAGAAGGTTCAGATCTGGAGTCCTTTTGTACAAAACCTCTCCGCTCAAGAAGAAGCCACTGGCGAGCTTTCTAATGGTTCTCTTTTGGTCTCCCCTAGCTTGCCCGGGATATTCCTTTATTTTCAAGAATCTTTTGATATCATGATACCATGGCTGAACATCTGGTTCCACCTCAACTGTATTGCAATTACCATGTCTTTCTTGGATTTGGATTTCCAATGGGGCAATGTGTACATTGCCTAGATACGGCAGCATTGAGGCAAAAGTAGCTAATGCATCGGCTAACTCATTGTGAAACCTAGGAATGTACCTGAACTCGATGGATTTGAACAATTTGCTAAGATCTTCCACATGTTGCCTGTATGGAAAAATCTTGACATCCCGAGTTTCCCATTCACCTTGAGCTTGTGGGATAATCAAGTCAGAATCTCCCATGATTAACAATTCTTCCAAATCTTGATCGATTGCCATGTTCATACCCATAATGTAGGCTTCATACTCGGAAGTGTTGTTCGTGCAGAAAAACCGAATCTGGGCTGTGGTCAGATAGTGCTAACCAGTGGGCGAAATCAAAATTGCTCCAATCCCGACACATTTTGCATTCACAGCTCCATCGAAGAACATTTTCCAAGCATTAGTGTCCTCTGGAATTACCTCAACTGAATTTACTTCCTCGTCCAGAAAGTAAGTACTCAAAGGCTAATAATTAGCATCAATAAGATTCTTAGCTAGGTGATCCGCTAAAGCTTAAGCTTTCATTGTCGTGCGGGTGACATAGACTATGCTAAACTCGGTGAGTAGGATTTGTCATTTCGCTAACCTCCCTGTGGGCATCGGCTTCTGGAATATGTACTTCAAAGGATCCAATCTGGTGATGAGATAGGTGGTGTAGGCCAACAAGTAATGCCTAAGCTTCTGAGTGACCCAAGTCAGGGCGCAACAAGTCCTTTCCAATAAAGTGTATTTGGCTTCATAACTAGTGAACTTCTTTCTCAAATAGTATATGGCATGTTCTTTCTTTCCGGTCACATTATGTTGCCCGAGAACACATCCAAAGGAATTCTCCAAGACTGTCAAATACAAAAATAAAGGCCTTCCAGGGTCGGGTGGGACCAAGACTGGCGGATTTGGCAGATATTCTTTGATTTTGTCGAAAGTTTGCTGACACTCATTCGCCCATCTAATCGCCGAATCTTTCTTCAACAACTTAAAGATGGGCTGACACATGGAAGTAAACTGAGAAATGAATCTACTGATGTAATTCAACCTATCCAGTATACTCATAACCTCTTTCTTGGTTCTCGGAGGAGGAAAATCCCGAATAGACTTTATCTTTGTTGGATCTAGCTCAATGCCCCTCCGACTGACTACAAACCCCAAAACTTTCCCAAATGGTCCTCCAAATGCACACTTAGCTGGATTTAATTTCAAGTCGTACTTAGGCAGACGCTCAAAGAACTTTCTCAGATCCCGAACATGGTCGTCCTGCGTTCTTGATTTAATGATCACGTCGTCCACATACACCTCGATTTCTTTTTGCATCATGTCATGACAAATGGCAGTTATAGCTCTCATGTAAGTTGCCCCAGCGTTCTTCAAACCAAAATGCATGACCCCGTAATAGTAAGTACCCCAAGGTGTGGTGAAGGTCATCTTTTCTGCATCCTCTTCATCCATCAGAACTTGATAATACCCATCATAACAATCTACGAAAGACTGTATCTCATGTTTAGCACAATTGTCAACAAAGATGTGGATGTTTGGTAATGGGAAATTGTCCTTGGGGATTGCTTTGTTTAAATCCCGATAATCAACACACACTCGAGTTTTACCATCTTTCTTTGGCACAGGGACCACATTAGCCAACCATGTGGTCTATCGGACCACTCTGATCATACCCGTTTTTAGCTGTTTGGTGACTTCTTCTTTAATCTTGTCACTGATATTTGTTTTAAACTTTCTCTGTTTTTGTTGGACAAGGGGATAACCGAGGTAAGTTGGCAGTTTGTGCACCACTAAATCAATACTCAGTCCTTTCATATCATCATAGGACCAAGCAAACATGTCTTTGAATTCGAACAAAAGTTTTATCAATGCATCCCTAGTCCTTTCATCAGTGTGAATGCTTATCATGGTTTCCTGGACCTCTTCTGAACTACCAAAATTAACTGGCTCAGTTTTATTTAAGTTTGGCTTAGGTTTATTCTCAAATTGCTCCAATTCTTGGTTTATTTACCTAAAAGCCTCAATTTCATCGTATTCTGGTTCTTGATTCATTATTTTTTATTAGACAGCGTGTTAGGATCTGGGCATGAAGTCCGCAAGCATGTCATGTTATTTAAGTCTGCATTATTAGAACTGAAAGAAGAAATAAGAAAAATAACAAAATCAGAAAGAATAAAGAAAAAGAGATTCATGGACGATGAAATATTGATTTCATTTCATTGAATTTGAATATAGAAAGGTTTACATTGGAGTTTTAAAGTCAATAAACTAAAGACATTCGAGTTACACCCTGAAATAAATCGGAATGCAGAAAAGATGGCAAGACTGAACTACCGGGATTCCCGCCTGACTGGGAACGGAGTAGCCTTCCAATTTTGAAGCTTGGCATATTCCTATATATTACACCTCAGCAGTGCTCGAGCCTTCACCCAACTGGACCATGTGAGCCTCATATAACATTTGCCTCATTGCCCTACATATATCCTTAATTTCTTCGGCTGTGATGGTCTCATCTTCTTCTTCTATGTACCTTGATTTAACAAAAGTTTCGGCGAGATGTGGGACCAGTTGAGGTAGAACCCACCCGTCGTTCTTACATTCTTTAGCCCATTTCACGCCGGCTTCTGTAGCTTAGAAACTGACACCAAAGAATTTCTCACTGGCGGTCAAGGTGATGGGCTCCGTAATGCCTTGCAAAGATGCCCCAAACCCTTTCCTAGGCTTGTAGCCATGCCTGATCATCTCACTAGAAACCATGATTGATGTGTTGGACAAGAAGGGTTGAGGACACGGGGTTCCTTCGTCATATTGGTCTGCGCCACAATCTCAAAAGCTTAGTAGACTATGTGATCGCTATCTTCTTTAGCCTCCAGACATGGGGCTGACAAGTCCCTGTAAATTGATTGCTCATTTTCTCCATGAACCACGATTTCTTGGTCTTCATGCTCAAACTTAACCATCTGGTGGAGAGTAGAATGTACGACCCCCGCAGCATGGATCCAAGGCCTTCCTAGGAGAAACTTATAGGAGGTGTCCATGTCCAAAACCTGAAATGTCACTTCAAAATTCACAAGGCCGATGGTTATGATCAAATCAATCTACCCTATCGTGTCCCTTTTGATGTCCTCAAATGCATATGTGCAAACATTATTGGGCCTGATCCTTTCAATCCCAATTTTCATTCTTTGTAGGGTCGAGTGAGGGTAGATGTCAACCCCAGATCCACCATCCAACATAACTCTTTTTACGTAGTACCCTTCACATTTAACAGTCAGATGAAGAGCTTTATTGTGGGAGGCTCCTTCTGGTGGCAGGTCATTTTGACTAAAGGAGATCCGATTGACTTTAAAAAATCATTCTGTCATTCTCTCCAATTGCTCAACAGTGGTCTTAATCGGAACATATGCCTCATTAAGGGTTTTTATCAGCACTTTCTGATGTTCACTCGAGCTTATGAGTAAAGACAAAAGTGAGACATGGGAAGGAGACTTCCGGAGTTAGTCAATTACATTGTAGTCCACAATTTTCATCATTCGGAAGAATTCCTCTGCCTCTTCGCACTGACTGGATTTTTAAGCAGAAAACGCTTCTGTTTGGCATTGTTCACTTCTTCCAGATTGAGGTACTTCCCCGATAGGTTTGTTTCATTCACTTCCCCCATGATTTCTTTTCCCTTGTACGTCACTACCGCTTTGTTGTAGTTCCAGGGGATGGCAGTGGGATCCTCTATGGACTTTTGATGCGTGGCTGATAACCACGGGCTCAGTCATCCTGGGTGAAATTATCGGCCCCCGTGCCACATAAGTTCCCTTTGGTACATACATCTTTGTTACCGTCAGCGCTCTCAAACCTTTTGGGGTGACTCAACACAAAATGTTCTTTCCTGGGTGCCCTAGGAACATATAGAATGGCATCTTTAGGAGGTACTGCCCCGGTCTTGGTTTCCACGACCTGTTATACGCTTTGAGGAATGGGATTGATTTTCTTCTCATCCTTAGCTTGCTTTGCTGCCGTTTTGGGCTTCTTTTCAACATTGACAATAGCAATGATAGCTTTCAAAGCGGGATCAAACTCTTTGTCTTCACAGATCATTCCAATAACCGGCCCATTGTTGCGAGCTGTTAATGGGTTGTTGGTTACATTAGGGACCTCTTCATCTCTTAGCACTACCCGTTTTTGTTCTATCAGGTTTTCAACTGCCCTTTTTAGGGTCCAACAATCCTCAGTGTCGTGCCCTTATGCCCCTGAATGATAAGCACACCGGGTACCGTGTCGGTAGGAGGGCGACTCTTGATTTTACCTATTTGGAGGTACGGGCTGCAACAAACCTATTTAGACCAACTTAGGGAAAAGGCTAGAGTATGATTCAACGATGGGCGTGAAGTGGGTTCTTCTGGGAGGCTCACGGGCACGGGCATTGTATGGAAAATTATTTTGTGGGGGACGAGGATTATATGGAGCTTGGTGAGGAGGTTATTTCTAGGAGGTGGAGCTCGGTTTTGGTTAAACTGTTATTGTGGCCGAGCGTATGGCTAGGTATTCATCACTGTATAAGGCTGAGAAGTCATAGCATAAGCCGCATCCTGGTGAGGATAATAATGTTGCGGGGTTTTTGAAGGGAAGTAACCTCGAAGTTGACGGGGGATTCTCAGACTTGAAGCCGCCATTGCCACTTCTTCTTTCTTTTTTTGGTTTGTCGGCCCCCCTGACCCCGCTCTAGATTGCTTGAGAAGTATCTCTTATAGCCAACTCGCTCAGGATGCGACCCGTTTTCAAACCATTCTCTACCATTTCCCCAATCTTTATGGCTTCCGCAAACGGCTTGCCCATAATGGACATCATGTTTTGGAAGTAATCAGCCTCTTGGGCTTGAAGGAAGACACTGACCATCTCGGTCTCATCCATTGGAGGTTTCACCCTGGCAGCTTGTTCACGCCACTTGACGGTGCACTCTCGGAAGCTCTCCGAAGACTTTTTCTTGAAATTAGACAAAGAGTTTCTGTCCGGAGCTATGTCCACGTTGTACTGGAACTGTCTAACAAAATCTCAGGCCAATTCATCCCATATGTGCCAATGGTAGATGTCTTTGTTTACCATTCGGATGCAATTCCAACTAGACTTTCCCCGAAGTAAGCCATTAGGAGCTATTCTTTTCCGCTCGCTCCCCTCAACTGATTGCAATACCTCTTCAGCTGAGCTATGGGGTCCCCATGTCCGTCATACTTTTCAAACTTGGGATTCTTAAAACCGATGGGCAGATGAACATGCGGGAACATGCATAAGTCAGTATAGGAGACACCTTTCTGACCACTTAAGCCTTGTATATTCTTGAGGCTTTGTTCCATGCTTTTCATTTTCTGAGTGATTTTCTCTTGCTCGGGATTCTTTGTAGATCTCTCTTGTCCCGCGATAAAATCATACCGAGGTTGTTGAGGGTAAGATTTTAGGGTGACATGAGTCGTGTCCAATGGAAAGGGCGGTGTTTGGAAAGTAAAGGATGCTGGCTCAAAACTTGGCCTAGGCAAGGTTGGCTGTATCGTAGCTGAAGTTGGTGGTGCAGTTGTTGATACCCAATTTTTTCTATATATTTTTCAATATGCAAAATACCTTCAAAATAGCATATGTATACATATAAAAGTATGTCCAAGTGTTTTGTTATTTTTCCTTAATTTTTAAAGGTTTCTCTTAAACCAATTTATTTCTCTATTTTATCCATAAAACCCTAATAATTATTTCCAAAAATTATCATTTTGGTGATTCACTTGTTGGACTTTTATATTTATGCTAAAATATAGCTAAGGAAATTTTTGCATATTTTAAAAATTTATTTAGTATTTTTTAAAGCTAAATTGCATAATTGCAATATTATCATCTTTTAGGATTTAATTATGTTTACATTCATGAAAAATAAGTCCAGTATATTTAAATGGATAATATTATGTCATAAATCATTTTAGTACTTTTAATTTATTTTCAGAAATTAATTTACTATTTTTATAATTTTAAAAGGGGAAAACGACTATTCAAATGATAGCCCAATTTCATTTCAATTATAGCCTAATTTGGCCCCAATATGAACCCAATTCTTTTGGCCCAATTCGCACTCAAACCCAACCCCCTAACCCAATTTACACAACCCAACCCAGATCCCCACCTAACCCCTTTAATCCCAGCCGTTGATCATTTAGATCAACGGCCACTGGCTTCCCTTTCCTTTTTTAACTCCAAAAGACCCCTTACCCTACTTCATTATTCACCTACCTCCGCCTTTAAATCCCTCTTATCTCTCAACTCTCTCTGAAACTCATACGAACCCTAGCCGCCGCCATCAAATTACACCCTAATCCACATAAACCTTGCCTAATCCATGGCCATTGGAGACGTGCAGTGGCCTCCTATGGTGCCTGGGCATTTGTTTCCGTGGTTTCATGGCTAGACCTTGAGGGAATCTAGTCCAGTCCTTATTCGATTATAGTTCGTGGCTTTTCTCCGGTTATCCTTGACCTTTCTCTGGCCAGCCATGGTCGTTCGAGTCAGATCCTTGACTCTCCTGGTTAGATCGGTAACTTTCAAGGCCTTTCTCACCTTTTTTGGGTTTTTCAAAACCCTAATCTTTAAGATCTTTCAACTTTCTCTCAAATCTGCTTTAGATCTGTACTTACTATGACTTTTTAAGTGTTTCTCGAACGTTCTTTAACTTTGCTTTCAAAACGACTCTTCATTTTTCGATTAGGGTTTTCCTTTAAGTTATTTCAAATCCCTTCTCTGATTTTAACGTGTTTGTGATTTTTCTATGTTTTGCTCATTTTGTTCTTCTATCTGCGTTAGCATGTTGAAAACCCTAATTTCTTTTGGGTCTCATTCGAGTTCTGAAGCTGTTTGTTAGATGAGTACTTGTTTGGTTAAGTTCTTGTTTGACTTATTTGTTTATCATCTTTTAAACTCGATTATTTTTGAAAACCCTAATTTTTCTTGGTCTAAAACTGTTTGTTTGAGCATGCACTTGATTCGATTAAAATTCTTTGTTTCTGACTCCCTCTTCTTTATGTGACTTATCTGATCTCGAGTTATACTATCTTTTAAACTCGACTTGAAACCCTAACTTTTCAAAAGGTTTTCTCACCTGTTACTGTGAGACCTTTACTTGTTTGACTCTCTTCTTCACTTTGGCTATATGTGCGAGCCCTGACTATCTACTGAACCTTATGCTTATTTCTGCTACTATTGTATGCTGCTTATTTTGCCAATGGGCTTGGCCTCGTATGTCTGATGTCTCTGTTCACTCTGTTTATATACTGAAGTGCAGAAGCATGTTTCTTCCTTGATTGATCTTGATCTTGTGACTGATTTCAAAGCTTTTCTTTTATGAACCCTAATTTCACTCACCTGTTTAAAATTGATTGATTCTATTTCCTTTACTGTAATATTTACATTGCTGAATCCTTTCCAAAAATAAGCATATTTTTGTACTCAGACTTGATTGTTCACTGCATGCTTTTACTACTCCTTTTATGGCAATAATCAATCTACTCCTAAACTGATTTTTTTCCTTATTTGAACCTTTTACTACCCGTTAAATAGTGATTCCTTAATAAAAGGGAATCACTTGTATAATTGATTCTGATTGTTGATTATTTCCATATTTGTATTAAAACTTTACTTATTACCGTACTTTTCACTCATTTTCAGAAGCTATAAATACCCTACATCCTTTTTCGTTCAAACACACGAACCATCTGAGTTCAGAACACACATTTCACTCAAAACTCTCTCTCTTTTTTCCGTTACTACTTGTGCTTACTGCTTTGTCTAGCTGGCTGAAAGCCAAGGCTAGGCTGTGAAAATTTGCTTACTTTTACTTTTTGCATTTGCTTCTTACTGGTATTGTGAGCACGTGATTTTTGCCTCACGAAAACTACTCCAAAATAAATCAAAAATAAAATTAATTTCTTTTAGTGTGCAATTTTAGAATTTGTGTTGCGTTTATTCATTGTTTGTGTTTTGTCCGTAAATGTTAACGTTGTTATAATTAAACGAAAATAAAAATACATGTTGCATGCATATCTAGGATTTAATTATGCATTTAAAAAATAATTGAAATAAAATCACAAAAATATGCATTTGTTCTAGTTTTAATGTTTCTCTGTGTGATTAACGCTTTGTCTATGTGTTAAATAATTGTTAAAAAGTAATTAATATTTTTGTAAGGTTAAAATTGTTTTATAATTTTTATTAGGATTTTTTATACTTAGGATTAAAATTAGGAAATGTAAAATAAGTTTTAAAACTAAAAAATCGGACCTGGACTGAAATCCAGGCCCAAACCAAGTTACCCCCCCCCCCCACAGCCCAGTCCAAACAACCCCAGGTCCGGTCCAATTCAAGGCCAATACCAAACGACGACGTTTGGTCACATTTTATCAAGGACCGTTGGATCAAATCCAACCAACGGCTGAGATCCCACATCCCTTACCCATAACTTTTACCCGACCCATTGCCCCGACTCAGCCCGACCCTGGCATTAAACCAAACGACATCGTTTGGTTTAATGAACTGATCTTGACCGTGTATCATGCCTGATCTAACGGCCAGTATCAATCCACCCCATCCCTATATAAATCCTAAACCATACCCCGGCCCCCTAACTAAACACCCCCATCTCCACTGTTCATCATCGTCTCCAAAAACAAACCCCTAACCCTAGCCGCCCTAATTCCCCATTGCCTGAAACCCGGCGGCAACAACGCCGCCGGTCACCACCTTAACACCCCAGATTCCTCACAACCTCCTCTTCACGGATCTGGCATTAGTTTCCTTCGAATCTGGCCCCAACTCTTCGAATCTTAAATTGAAGGTTGGCCTGAAAACCTTATCTTCTCCAATGGCCTCCAAAGTAACACCACAGCTTCCCCTAAATACCATCACCACGGTTCTGTTAGTAGCATGGCTCGAATCCTCCTGGAACTGCTCGAATCTTCATTTGAAGATTCGAGTGAAACCTGACCCTATCCCAACCTACCTCAAACTCACACCAGTTACCCACCTGACCTCCCTCGTGCCTAGAATACCATTGGTTTGATTCGAATATACCTAGAAATGTTCGGATTTGAAATCAAAGAATCAGAAACCCTAAAAATTTCAATTTTTGGGTTCTGCCCCAAATTAAATAAAAGGTTGGGGTCTAATCGACCTTAGTCGAAGTATTTTTAGTTGAGAATACTTCGACTAAGGTCTGTTTGATTTCAAAAGTTCGAATCCAAGTTTCCCCTGTGTCTGTGTGAATTTGAAGAAGTAAAGGTATTTTCCCTATTTTTCTTTTGTTTCCTATGTGTGTAATGTTGTTTGTTTCAGTAGCTGGTGTAATTTTTTCATATTTGTTTAGTTGGTTCTGTGATTCTGTCTCATACTCGTCTATTTAATCAAAATTATACTATTGCTTCTGTTGGTATGATTATTTACAATGTGTGTAATCGACTCGATTAAGTTCGTCGATTAGTTATATTATGAATTCTCGTTTATGATAATACTGATTGAAACAATCTGTTTCTATTTTTATAGACTGTTTGTTGACAATTTTTGTAGATAATCAGTTTAATTAATACTCGTCAATTAAATCACCCTTGTTTATATTTCAATGAGTCTGTCAAAATAAATGTTGTGTATATATATTGTTTCCTGAACATTAAGTTTCAGGGCATTGTCAGTATATTGACAATGCTCCTGTGTTTGTTTGATTTTAGTCCAATGTTGAAATTCAGTTTAAATTGTTCTGTTGTTCAGTGTGATGTTATTGTAATGATTAGGTTTAATTTCAATTTTTACAAAGTGTTGTTTAGATACAATTGTATTAGGAGGTTAAGTATAGGATTGGTTATAGATGCTTAAACAGATTATAAAGTCTGTTCTATATCAGATTCTGAATTTTAGTTTAAAGGCAGTAATAACAGTAATTACAGTAGGATTTCTGGGGTATTTCTGGGATAGAACAGTGAGGGTAATATGATAGTATAGTGGGTTGAAAGTGGAATGTTAATGGCTATTACTTAATGAGATAATGGGAAACAAAGGGTAATGGGGCTGCTGAAATTCAGGATAAGATCACTTAATAGGATTTAAAGTAGAAAAAGCAGATTTTAATGGAACTTTCTGATTTTTAAAAGAAGAAAGGGGTCCAAGCAGCACTAAGAGGAAAGGGGCAGACCTGTATAAATACAGGAATTCAGATTTTAAGAGGGGATTCAGATTTTGAGAAAGAGATTTTTTAAGAGAGAGATCAGATTTTAAAAAGAAGGAAGAAATCTGATTTTAAAAGAGAATTCAGATTTTGAGAACGCGGATTTTTTTAAGAGAGAGAGACTGAGATTTTAATACACAAAGAAATACATATACACAGAAAGAAAGAAGTTAAGAAAGGAAAACAGAAACAGTAAAACAGAATTGCATAATCGGAAACTAGTATTGAAGCTGATTCTGTGTTTTGAAATTGAAAGCTTTTTCAGTCTGCTTTGTCCTAAGTCTTAAAATCAGAAATATTATTCTTTCATTGAATCTGTCCGGATATTTGATCCCATTGTTCAGTTAAAAATCTGAAATTTCTTAAAAATACTGTTACTGTGCATCTGGGTTCCTCGGGTCCTATTATTGCTCAAATTTGTGGAAATACTGGTATTCTGCTGATTTTGTTACTGCTGCTATTGCTGAAATTTACTCCTTCTACCTTCATTTCCAGGTACATATCTTTTAAACTCATGTTGTGAAAAGCTTCAACATGACAAATAAATGAAGCTTGGGAATTATAATTCTGTTTTCCATTCGTCTAAGTTCATTATTTTAAATTTCAGTTTTGTTTCATACTGATTAATATAGTAATATGCTTGATAGAATAACTATTAGTTGATCATTTCTCTTTTGAAGTTCGTATGAGCGTTGTAATAATGTTGCCTATTTCGGAATCTCATTAAAAGCATAGTTATGATTGGATTGCCAAGATAGGAAAATATGGCATAAAGATTGGCCATTAACTAAGCCTTGTGGCATTGTTAGTTGAATAAAGAATAGTATGAAAATGTCAAAAATCATATTGCTAGTTTATTCTAATATCTGATTTAGTTGTGGATTGAATGATGTAAGTTGTACGTTCATATATGGCATGATAACAGGTATATATATAGAACCATAAGTGGAAGGTGATTTGATATAGCTCATTACGATGTTAGAGTGTTATGAATGTTTTAGACGTACAACTATATTGCATCTAAGGCAATTTTATTGAATCGATTTGTATAATAATTCGCTTTCTTACCAACTTGATGCTTATCTACCATCGTAAACAAATTAACCAAACGATTACAACTTTGGATTTAAAACAAGTAATGTAGAAGGTGATTAGGTTCATAGATTATAACTTTTTTTTTAAAAAAAAAATATAAAAATAGCATTCGCCTCAAATAGAATAATGAAAATTCTTCGAAAATATCATTTCCTTTCTTACATCAATTCTTTCCCAATTTTTATACGTAACTCGCACGTTGTTTATTTGGGTAGACAAATATTGTATTCACTAAATGGTAGTATTAATCACACGTTGTTTATTTTTACTCCTTAAATTCGAATGGTTTGAAGAATATAATTCATACGCGAAAAATATAATTTGCAATCAACGTCCAATAAATTGTAAATTCTTTTCAAGGAATTTAGAGACTAGAGGAATATTTATTTCTCATGATGTTCACATAAAAATACGTGGATATAATAAACAATCTGTAAACAAATTTATACTACCATCAAGAATATTTTTGTAATTAGGGATACGTTCGCGTAACCTGATTATATTTCTAAAAGCAATTCGGATTATGCGTTCGCGCAACTTCGAGCGAATATTTAATAAAAGGGATTCTTCGGAGACTATCAATATTAACTTCATAAAAACCCGAGATGTGCGGTTCACTACTTAATCATACAAAAAGTGTGAATGTTATTGATTGTATTTAAAACACAATTTCGAAAATAATTATTTTATAATAAATATATTATCAATATCATTGTGTACACGTACGCGTGACACGATTCCTCACGTTTAAAAATATATAATATATAAAACGAATATACGTACGCGTGATTCGATTCGAAGAAGGGTCTTTAATTATAAACAAAATAAATAGAAGCGGTAATAAAATCATGCAATAAAAATGTAAAATCGAGATAATTAAGCCAAGAATAAAAACAGTTAAGCGACCGTGCTAGAACCACGGAATTCGGAAATGCCTAACACCTTCTTCCGGATTAACAGAATTCCTTACTCAGGATTTCTGGTTCGCAGAATAACAAACAGAGTCATATTCTCCTCGATTCGGGGATTAAAACCGGTGACTTGGGACGCCTTAAAATTCCTAGGTGGCGACTCTGAAACAAATAAACAAATCCCGTTTCGACTGTCCTTTAATTGGAGAAAACTCCCTACGTGCCTCCCGCGGGCGCGGTAAAAAAGGAGGTGTGACAGGTCTGGCGACTCTGCTGGGGATTTTTATTGAAAACTTTAACCCATAACCACTGGTTCAGGGTTTAAGAATTCGAGCTTAAAATAACTGTTATAGTTGGCTTTATTTATTATCTGATTTTTACAGGATATATGCCCAATATGCTAAATGATATTTTTACTGCTTTAATATTATTTGAATTGTGCATATACAATTGCTACGAAACCCCTTTCTTTCTGAGTCTTCTGAATTTATGGTACACATGTGCGCGTGGCCCACCTTTCTGTTAAAGGTCATACCAAGTAAGATGAAGTTGGGACAAGTAACTAGGCCGGGTAAACTTTCGTGCTCCCGGTACGTTGCCCCCACTTCGGCTCAAACTGTCCGTTTGGGTGAGCCAGGTTTAGAACAATATGCCTCAGGTTTTTCACCTAGAATAACTCAGCCATGTACCGGATCCCTAGTAGGAACGTCTATTTGCATCATGTATATTTGGCCTTGGAGACTCAACACAGGGGTTGGGTCTGTCTAGGACAGGTGAACCCGAAATAAAAAGACCATCCTGATGCATCCTACTTGCTACCTGTGCATTCATTTGCCTCGGATTTGCTTGTTGACCAGCTTAATTGAAAATATTTTTGAGAGCCGAGGAATAAAATGGGTTATTTTTAGAAAATTCCCAAAAATAGTTTTAAATCTTGAAATAAAAAGTGTTTAATAAATAAAAATTGAAAATGATTTTTTTTAGTGTATATTTTCAAAATGAGTCTTGACTTTATTAAAATTAAATTTCAGATACAAAATGAGCACCACACAAAACCCCCCATCCACGAATACAGACGAGTTTCTATTTCAGCTTCAAATGTGGTGGTATGAATTAGGCGAAGATGGTCAAAAATGGGTCGTCAAGCATTTGGGAAATCTCACGGATATTATGAAAATTAAACCCCATGATGATCTGATTGCGGCGTTAGTAACTTTTTGGGACCCTGTTCACAATGTCTTTCGTTTCTCTGATTTCGAGCTTACTCCTACATTAGAGGAGATAGCTGGATATGCTGGTTTTGACAGAAGTCTAAGAAATCAAAACCTAATATTTACAAAGGCTCCCTCGGTACATCGATTCTTCGGTCTTCTGAACATCAGTAATCAAATCAGGAAAAGCAATGTCATCAACGGATGTTGTTCTTTCAACTTCTTGTATTCAAGGTTCGGAAAGCCAGATGGATTTGAAATTCACGAGAAAGGCCTTACTAACAAGCAAAACAAAGACACCTGGCAGATTCACCGTCGCTTCGCCTTCATAGTGGCTTTTCTAGGAATCATGGTCTTCCCAAACAAAGAGCGAACAATTGATATTCGCACCGCGAAAGTTGTACAGGTCCTCACCGCCAAGGAAAATTACACCCTTGTCCCAATCATTCTCTCAGACATTTATCGGGCGTTGACTTTATGTAAATCAGGAGCAAAAATCTTCGAAGGATGCAAAATTTTGTTGCAAATGTGGGTGATTGAACATCTCCAACAACAGCCCAAGATCATACAGTATGGGCCAAGCAATGATAATTGCATCGAGAGTTATGAGGAAAGAACAAAAGATTATAAGTCCCCAGAAGGGATAGAAGCATGGGTATCTCATCTAAGGGCTTTAATGGCAAATCAAATTGAGTGGACTTTGGGATGGCTCCCGATGAGGGAAGTGATACACATGTCAACCTCAAGTAGTTATTTGCTACTATTGGGATTGAGAAGCATCCAGCCATATGTGCCACTAAGAGTTCTAAGACAACTAGGGAGATACCAAGTAGTTCCTGATGATGAAGATTTGAGTATGCAAGTAATCGAATTACACCCGGAAGCCACTATTCCCGATGCTCTAATTCAGCAGATGTGGAATGGATGTCGATACTTGAAAAAGTGATACTCAAGTCCCAGACACTACAAGGGGTGAGATAAATCCTGGATATGCAAGGTGGTTTGAGAAACGGTCTCGCGTGGATGATGTACCAGAACCCGAGCTAAGAAGGCCAACAAAAAGACCCCATGTTCAAAACTTTAATGATAAAATCCAAGAGCGGTTGATTTGGGGAGAAAAGGAAAAAGGGTACAAAGCAATTATCCATGCCCTAAAGGAAAATCTGAGGAGCCTCAGTCTGGAGAAAGATTTGCAAGCACAAGAAGCCGAAGGCGAAAAGAAGAGTTTAGCTTGTGAGAATGAAAATCTTCACGCTCGATTTCAAAAAATGAAAAGAGCTTCTGAAACACCAATGAGGAGTTGGAAGGATCAAAAAACCATCGCCAATCTTTTTGAATGAATGCAAGATTATGATTCCATTCTTGCAGAAAACGAAAGGGCGTTGAGCAAAGCTAAAGAAAGAATCCAACCATTAAACGAAGAAGCCAGATCTAATAAGGAACGCCAAGTAAGGCAATCCGAAGAAGACAGGGCACAATTCAAAAAGGAAAAAGACCATTGGATACGTTTAGAAGACCAACTTCGTGCACAACTAGAAGAGTCAAGAAGATACAACAGAGAACATCAACAAGCGGACATCGACAGAGAAAAAGCGCAGGCAAGATTAGAGCAGGCCAGACTCCGAGCTCTATTAGAGTCAGCTCTAGATCGTGAAGACCGTGTCAGAGATATAGCCACCACTCGCCAGCAGCAATTACAGAACCAAGACCAACGTCTCCAAGATTTCAGGGCACAAATCCACGACCTGGCGGTCTACACCTCTCAAAGTTATGTAAACTGCCAAGGAATGGATTATGAAAGGTTTACAGAGCATGCACCCATTTTTGCCCTTCATCTAGCAATAGAGTTGGAAAGGATATATCGTACGCTGGGAGGTCATCCAGGTCAAGCCCCACATTGAGTAGATAATCCAATGATTGACAACAAAAGTGGAAAGTGGGGCATGTTGTGAGATGTTAAGAGTTGTATCTTTTATTTTGATTTAAGTGTGTGTGTTTCAAACCATTTTCTTATAAGGTTTTCAAATGTAATGTCTGTTCCATCTTTGTATAATGAATAAAAGTGTTTGCCTTACGGTCCGAACTACGCAAAGTCTGATTCATGCGGGGGCATGATACGTAGGCAATCTCTATAAGATTCGACCACAATACAATAAAAATGTATATAAGAAAATAAAATAAGAGTGAACAACAATAAAAGACCAAGAAAAGCTGGGATGACGCAAGCAGCCGAGCAAATGCATAATAGAAATGGGTTATTTGTCTAGGAGCATCGCATCTCAACGTGTAATTGTATATGTGTTAAACTCTCAAAACTAACAAGTTTGCTCATTTCCAGAATTCAAGCAGTTAGTTTCTCTAAAGAGTATGCTGGCATACTATCATTATCACACGAGATCAAAAGGACCAATACCCGAAAGTATGTCTATCCCAGATGTTGACACAGGTATTGAGATAGAGGAGATGGATGTCGGGAAAATGAAAGAAGAGATGTTTAAACTCAAGCAGCAAATGGCTGAGATGTACCAGGCCTGGTCTACAGGGCAGTCACCCCCATCTTACCCAACTAACCCTGCTCCATCAATGGCCCAAACTCAGGATAATCTTACCACTGAATTATCCCCAAATTTCCCCATCTACCAACACTACCGAGGCACCACCTCTCAGACACCGCAGTCTCCCCTTCCTAAACCAGTTCCATACTTTCCTCCACCAGTGACTCCTGTTTTCGTAGCACCTCCCCCGGCTACATTCCACAAATCTCCTAGTGAGCCCATATTCCAGGCCCAGGACAATCAATATTACCCCCGGAGCCCACCTTCAAGGCCTACGAAATCCATTCAACTACTCCTCGTTTTGACCTCCCAACCGAAATTGACAAACCAGTCAAAAATGCTGAACAAGAAGAGATGTTAAGAAAGGTCAAAAGCCTAGAACAATCGTTCCGAGACATGCGAGGGTTAGGAGGACAGGTCAGTGTGGCCTACAAAAATTTATGCTTATTCCCAAATGTGCAATTGCCAGTTGGCTTCAAGTTGCCCAAATTTGACCTATACAATGGGCACGGCAACCCAGTAGCCCACTTAAGGGGTTTCTGCAGCAAGATGCGAGGAGCTGGGGGAAAGGACGAATTATTGATGGCTTACTTCAGTCAAAGTTTAAGCGGATCAGCTTTGGAGTGGTATACGCGCCAGGACCATGGGAGATGGTACACCTGGGATGGCCTGGCACAGGCATTTGCATACTATTTCCAATACAATCTGGAAATCATCCCAGATCGACTATCTTTGACAAAATTTGAGAAAAAACACAATGAAAGTTTCAGAGAGTATGGCTTCCGGTGGAGAGAACAGGCAGCAAGAGTGGATCCTCCTATGAAGGAGAGTGAAATGGTAGACTACTTCCTCCAAGCCTTGGAACCAACTTACTATGCCCATTTGGTTTCAGCGGTAGGTAAATCATTCAACGAAGTAGTAAAGATGGGAGGTATGGTGGAAGAAGGCCTCAAGACAAATAAAATCATGAGCTATTCGGCCATCAAAGCGACTACTCGAGCTATTCAAGGCGGGGTAGGAGGAATCGGAAGAAAGAAAAGGGAAGAAGCAGCGGTAGTTGATTCAGGAACTTGGTTGGGATCGAGAGGTTCACCTCGTTACTATAATCAACATTGACCTCACCAATCAACTCACCACCACAATTCATCTCAACACTACTATCACCCTTTGGAACCTCATTTTTCCATCAACCATACACAAGCATACAATCATCCACCGGCACACGCTAACTGGCGTGCTCCTGTCATACCAGGTACTTACCCACGAGCCTATCCTGGACCAGGTTTCAAGCCTAGGCCAGCATTCAGGGGAGAAAGGGAATAGAAAAAGAAAACCTACACTCCATTGGGAGAGTCCTACACTAGTCTGTTCCACAGGTTGAGACAGCTGGACATGCTAAGACCAATACAATCCAAGCTACCCAATCCTCCTCCAAAGAATCTGGACTACACCATTAGCTGTGAGTATTATTCCGGTACACCAGGCCATGATACGGAAAAATGCTGGCATTTAAAAAATGCAATACAAGAGCTGATTGATACTAACAAAATCGAGGTTCAAACCCCCGAAGCTCCCAATATCAACAGAAATCCAATGCCAGCCCATCAAGAGGCTAATATGATAGAAATAGTACAGGTTGATGGGGAGACAAAGAAGCCGTCACAAACCGTCATGATGATCAGGTCTCATGAAGCCAAACCGGATAAGCAGTTAACAGAGGAGAAGTCGGTACCTAAGCAAAACAGAAATGATGATGAACCATTTGTGGTAGTCGAGAAGGGATCTTCGAGCAAAGTAGCCACAAATCCAGAAAGGCCGAAAGTTATAGTACCAGGGGTTGCCAGCAAACCCATTGTATTCGTGGAAGGAGCCCGTACAGATCGGGTTATTATCAAACCTGTAACCCAGCTATCAGGGATCAACAACAAGGCCATTCCATGGAACTATGAACGGGTGACTGTAATGTACAAGGGAAAAGAAGTCAAGGAAGAAGTCTGTGAGGTGCAAGGCTTGACTCGTTCGGGAAGATGTTTTACTCCCGAAGAGTTAAGAAAAACTAAAAATAATCCAACACCAATAAAGAGAGCTGTGACGGAAGAAGAAGCGGAAGAGTTTTTAAGAAAAATGAAGCTCCATGACTATTCTGTTGTGGATCAACTGAAGAAGACGCCCGCTCAAATTTCATTGTTGTCATTACTGATCCATTCAGAGGAGCATCGTCTGGCTTTGATGAAAATCCTGAATGAGGCTCACGTTCCCGATAAAATCTCTGTAAATCATTTGGGAAGAATAGCCAACAGAATCTTTGAGGCAAACAGAATTACATTTTCTGATGATGAATTGCCTGTGGAAGGGACTGAGCACAACAGAGCTCTTTACCTCACCGTGAAATGTGAAAACTCCATAGTAACCCGGGTATTGGTTGACAACGGGTCAAGTGCAAACATCTGCCCTCTCTCCACTTTAAGCAAATTGAAAATCAAAGAGGAGAGGATCCAGAAGAATAGTATTTGCGTACGGGGGTTTGACGGTGGAAGCAGAGATTCATTTGGTGACATAGTGTTGGAACTGACAATAGGGCCGGTTGAATTCACGATGGAGTTTCAAGTACTGGACATAACTGTTTCTTATAATCTGTTGTTGGGTCGACCATGGATCCATGCTGCTAAAGCAGTGCCGTCAACACTACATCAGGCGGTCAAGTTTGAATGGGATCATCAAGAAATAGTTGTGCATGGGGAAGAAAGTTTAAATGCTCACAGCAGTGCCATTGTACCGGTCGAGGGAATAGAAAATGACCAGGGACCATGGGTATACCAAGTGTCCGATACAGTGTCGGTAGAGAAAATTCCAGAGGGGAAGTACATTCTGAATCCAAAGATAACCTCTGCATCAGTCATGGTAGCCTATGAAATGTTAAAAAATGGTTTTATACCCGGCAAAGGTCTGGGCTCATCTTTGCAAGGAATTATACAACCAGTATCTCTCCCCGAGAACTGGGGAACATTTGGTTTGGGATTCATACCCACTGTCACTGACGTGAGAAATGCCAGAAAGCTGAAACAAAAGGCATGGGTTCTTCCAAAACCAGTCTCACATCTATCAAAGTCTTTTGTTAAGACCGGTGCTAAAAATCGCCCGATAACAACAATTCCTAAATCCCTGGTCAATCCTGAGGAGGAATTAATTGAAAGATTCGAGAAATTGTTTGACGATGTGAATATGGTGGAAAGCGGGGAAGGTTGTAGCAACGCAGAAGTTCAATTCGTTGGGCCAGAAACAAATCTTAATAATTGGAAAGCCACTCCTCTCCCCATTCGAAAGGAGTCTTGGTAGTTTATTTTGATTTTCCTTCAGTTTGTTTGGGTTACCTCAGGGTTGTAATCCCAATGCTTATCTTACAGTTTGTTTGAAGTTTGCAAACCTTGTTATCTTTCATCATCCAATAAAATACAGTTTCCTTTTCATTATCATTCCTGATAGTTTTCTTTTCTTTTTCTTTTTCTGCACAGTTCTTTTTACGCTGGCTCTAGTGATATGGCATGCATGAGGAATCCTCAGCCTAGTCTTAAAAATCAATCTGGTTCTGAAATAATAATTCAAGAAATATATTGTGATTATGAATCAGAATATGATGAGGATGAGGCTTTCAAAGAGATTAGTAAAGAGTTAATTCATTTTGAAGAAAAAACCAAACCTAACTTGGGTGATACCGAAGACATCAATATAGGGGACACGGATAATATCCAAGAAACTAAAATAAGTGTCCACCTTGAACCAGGGATCTGAGAAGAGTTAATTAAAGCACTCATAGAATTCAAAGATGTTTTTGCATGGTCATATGACGACATGCCGGGCTTGAGCACTGATTTAGTGGTTCACAAATTGCCCACCGATCCAATGGTGCCTCCTGTCAAGCAGAGGCTGAGAAAATTCAAACCTGATATGAGTGTGAGAATTAAGGAAGAAATCACCAAACAGTTGGAAGCAAAGGTCATTCGAGTCACTCGATATCCTGTTTGGTTAGCTAATATCGTTCCCGTACCAAAGAAAGACGGCAAAATTAGAGTATGCGTCGACTACCGCAATCTCAACAAAGCAAGTCCAAAGGATAATTTCCCATTACCCAATATCCATATTTTGATCGATAATTGCGCCAAGCATGAGATAGGATCTTTCGTGGATTGTTATGCCGGGTATCATCAAATTCTAATGGATGAAGAAGATGCAGAAAAGACGGCATTCATCACACCATGGGGAACTTATTGCTACCGAGTAATGCCTTTTGGTTTGAAGAATGCCGGGGCAACTTATATGAGGGCAATGACCACAGTGTTTCATGATATGATACACAAGGAGATTGAAGTATACGTGGACAATGTGATCATAAAATCAAAGCATCAGGCCAACCACGTTGGGGATTTGAGGAAATTCTTCTTAAGACTTCACAGGTACAACCTCAAGCTTAACCCTACCAAATGCGCATTTGGAGTTCCATCTGGAAAGTTACTGGGGATTCATAGTCAGTCGACGAGGCATCGAGCTAGACCCGTCAAAAATCAAAGCCATCCAAGAATTTCCACCTCCAAGGAACAAAACTGAAGTAATGAGTTTGTTAGGGAGGTTGAATTACATCAGCAGGTTTATTGCTCAACTCACGACAACCTGTGAGCCTATTTTCAAATTGTTGAAAAAGGATGCTGCGGTCAAATGGACCGATGAGTGTCAAGAAGCGTTTGATAAGATAAAAGGATACTTGTCAAACCCACCCGTGCTAGTCCCACCGGAGCCAGGAAGACCTCTTATTCTTTACTTGACGGTCTTGGAAAATTCATTTGGTTGTGTATTAGGGCAACATGACCTCACCGGCAGAAAAGAACAGGCCATCTACTACCTTATCAAGAAATTCACAGCTTATGAGGTTAAGTATACTCATCTGGAAAAGACATGTTACGCCCTAACGTGGGTAGCTCAGAAGTTGAAACACTATTTGTCGTCCTACACTACTTACCTCATTTCGCGTTTGGATCCATTGAAATATATTTTTCAAAAGCCTATGCCAACGGGAAGACTTGAAAAGTGGCAGATATTACTCACAGAATTTGACATCATCTATGTGACTCGGACTGCAATGAAAGCCCAAGCACTGGCCGATCATTTAGCCGAAAACCCGGTCGATGAGGAATACGAGCCATTGAAAACCTATTTTCCTGATGAAGAAATAATGCATATCGATGAGACGGAGCAAATTGAAAAACCTGGTTGGAAACTTTTCTTCGATGGGGCTGCTAACATGAAAGGAGTCGGGATAGGAGCTGTAATCATTTCTGAAACAGGGCATCACTATCATGTTACGGCTCAACTACGATTTTATTGCACCAATAATATGGCTGAATATGAAGCTTGTATTTTGGGGTTAAGGCTAGCCGCAGACATGGGTATCCAAGAAATCTTAGTCATGGGAGATTCGGATCTTCTGGTACATCAAATTCAAGGAGAATGGGAAACCCGAGACTTGAAGCTCATACCATACCGACAATGTCTACATGATCTTTGTCAGCATTTTCAATCAGTGGAGTTCCGACATATTCCAAGGATCCATAATGAGATTGTTGATGCATTGGCTACCCTGGCATCAATGTTGCACCATCCAGACAAAGCTTATGTAGATCCACTACATATTCAAGTCCACGATCAGCACGTTTATTGCAATATGGTTGAAGAGGAATTTGACGGTAAACCGTGGTTCCACGACATCAAGGAGTATATCAGGATGGGGATATATCTAGCACAAGCCACAGGGGATCAAAAGAGAACCATTAGGCGATTGGCAAATGGATTCTTCTTAAGCGGAGGAGTTTTGTATAAAAGAACACCAGACCTTGGATTATTAAGATGCATAGATGCCAAACAAGCTACAGCTGTTATGTCTGAAGTACATTCGGGAGTTTGCGGACCCCACATGAGCGGATATGTGTTGGCAAAGAAAATTCTCCGAGCTGGTTACTATTGGCTTACCATGGAGCGAGATTGTATCAGTTTTGTGCGCAAGTGTCATCAATGCCAGATACACGGGGATTTAATTCATTCTCCACCATCCGAGTTGCACACAATGTCGGCACCATGGCCCTTCGTCGCCTGGGGCATGGATGTGATTGGACCAATTGAGCCGGCAGCATCCAATGGGCACAGGTTCATTCTGGTAGCCATTGATTATTTTACCAAATGGGTTGAGGCCAAAACATTCAAATCAGTGACCAAGAAAGTTGTGGTCGATTTTGTCCACTCAAATATCATATGTCGATTCGGAATCCCAAAGGTGATCATCACAGATAACGGTGCTAATCTTAATAGTAACTTAATAAAGGAAGTATGTCAACATTTTAAGATTACACATCGCAACTCTACCCATATCGGCCCAAGGCGAATGGAGCAGTCGAGGCAGCCAACAAAAACATAAAGAAGATACTTCGGAAAATGGTAGAAGGTTCAAGACAATGGCATGAAAAACTACCATTTGCGTTATTGGGATATCGCACTACTGTTCGCACTTTAGTAGGAGCAACTCCTTATTTGTTGGTATATGGCACTGAAGCAGTAATTCCTGCAAAAGTTGAGATTCCTTCCCTTCGGATCATCGCCGAAGCAAAGATTGATGATGATGAATGGGTCAAAACCCGTCTGGAACAGTTAAACTTGATTGATGAAAAACGATTGGCCGCAGTATGTCATGGTCAATTGTATCAAAGAAGAATAGCAAGAGCATACAACAAAAAGGTGCGTCCACGGAAGTTTGAAGTGGGTCAACACGTGCTGAAACGTATTCTTCCACATCAGGTTGAGGCAAAAGGCAAATTTGCCCCGAATTGGCAAGGACCATTCATTGTGACCAGAGTATTATCAAATGGTGCACTATGCTTAACAGATATTGAAGGCAAATGCATAGACATGGCTATCAATTCTGATGCGGTAAAGAAATATTATGCATAACTTTTTGAATGTTTGTATTTAGCATTATTTCGAAGATTGGAATGACAAAGGCAATTTATTCTGCTATCCAAACACTATACCCTTTGCATCCCCTTTGAGCCATATTTGTTTCTTTCCTACCCTCTCTTGGAATCAATGAAAATCAAATATGAAATAATTAAGAAAAAAAATCACTATTATTTAGTGAACTACGTTTGACCTGATTCCTCAAAGAAGGATACGTAGGCGCCTCACGGCTCGGTCATAAGGTGCACGATATGCATAATGTGCACAAAAAGAAACATCAAGAGACCCCAATCAAGAAACTGGGGCAGGAATTGTATTAGAGATAAGAAAAAGATTCCAAGAGTTGTAATTTTAAGCCCATATCAAAACTGTTTAAATTTTGATACCTTTCCATTCCAACCCCATACCAAAAAGACCTTTCGGCCAATCTTAGAAAAATGCCGAGTCAAGCAAATGAAGATGGTTCCTAACACTTTGGTCCAAACAAGAAAAGAAAGTAAAAATGAGTGAGTCTTAGAGGTGAAAACCCACACGGGCACCATAAGACGACGAAAGTTGAGAGAAAGTAAAATGAGAGAGTCTTATTGGTGAAAACCTTCGTGAGCACCATAAGGCGAAAAGGGATGAAGAAATAAACAAATGAGGAAGGTTTGCCGGTGAAAACTCTTTTAGATACAGCAACCCAAATAAGGTTTAAAGAAAATTGGGTTATGGAAATTTTGGGAAAAACAAAATGAAACAATTGAAAGGAGATTGATTAAAAGACTGGGTCGATTAATCCAAAATTCATACCATGATCATTGGTGCCAGTGACTCCAATCAGATAAGTCCTTTATTTTTTCTCCAACAGTCATCCAAATTTGGATTTTTCTTTTCATTTTAGATTGTCGAAATCGTCATGTTTTCGTCACTAATAATCTTACTCTTCTAAAAGCTTTTGAGATGAGTTTTGTTCCAAACAAATAAGAAGGAATGTCAAGGTATACTACCAAAATTCAAGGTTGCATAGGACAAAAATACGGCCATGATGGGCAGGAGGTAATAGGATAAAAAAAATAAGATATGGGTGTAAGAAAAGTGGAATCAAAAGTGGATCAGCAATATCAGGAGAGACATATGATTACGGTTAAAAGGGTTTGAAGTAAAAACAACAGTTGGTGATCCTATAGTCAAGGATCAATTACAAGGACAAAACAGTCTTTTCAACCATTCCAAGGCGATAAAACAAGACGAAGAGAAGCCCCACCATCGGCAAGAATGCCCCAGTTAACCACCCTGCTTTAAACTAACGAAGTTTTCTTTGATATAAAACAGGGGCAAAAACAACATTTGTGTCAGGAAACACCCGGTAAAGAATTTAAGAAGAAGTCAGGCGTCCACCTGGAGAATGAGGATGAAGAATTGAAGAAGAAATCAGGCGTCCACCTGGAGAATGAGGATGAAGAATTTAAGAAGAAATCAGGCGTCCACCTGGAGAATGAGGATGAAGAATTGAAGAAGAAGTCAGGCGTCCACCTGGAGAATGAGGATGAAGAATTTAAGAAGAAGTAAGGCATCCACCTGGAGAATGAGGATGAAGAATTAAAGAAGAAATCAGGTGTCCACCTGGAGAATGAGGATGAAGAATTGAAGAAGAAATCAGGCGTCCACCTGGAGAATGAGGATGAAGAATTAAAAAAGAAATCAGGTGTCCACCTGGAGAATGAGGATGAGAGATAAAGAAGAAGTCAGGCGTCCACCTGGAGAATGAGGATGAAGAATTGAAGAAGAAATCAGGCGTCCACCGGGAGAATGAGGATGAAGAATTAAAAAAGAAATCAGGCGTCCACCTGGAGAATGAGGATGAGAATTAAAAGAAGAAATCAGGCGTCCACCTGGAGAATGAGGATGAAAATTTAAGAAGAAGTCAGGCGTCCACCTAGAAAATGAGGATGAGAGAATTAAGAAGAAATCAGGCGTCCACCTAGAGAATGAGGATGAGAGAATTTAAGAAGAAATCAGGCGTCCACCTGGAGAATGAGGATGAAGAATTTAAGAAGAAATCAGGCGTCCACCTGGAGAATGAGGATGAGAGATAAAAAAGAAATCAGGCGTCCACCTGGAGAATGAGGATGAAGAATTTAAGAAGAAATCAGGCGTCCACCTGGAGAATGAGGATGAAAAATTGAAGAAGAAATCAGGCGTCCACCTGGAGAATAAGGATGAAGAATTGAAAGAGAAATTAGGCGTCCACCTGGAGAATGAGGATGAAGAATTAAAGGAGAAACCAGGCGTCCACCTGGAGAATGAGGATGAAAAATTGAAGAAGAAATCAGGCGTCCACCTGGAGAATGAGGATGAAAAATTAAGAAGAAGTCAGGCGTCCACCTGGATAACAAGGATGAAGGATCGAAAAGGCAATCAGGCATCCACCTGGAGAATAAGGAAATACAATTGAAGGATCAGCAGTCAGGCGCCCACCTGAAGAACAGAATGGCAATATAGTTTGACATTACGGATGAAGTCAAAAGCTCGCCCATGTGAGAAAGGAGCACACGTAAAGTCAATAAAGCAGAGGATTCCAACCAAATCCCCAGCAGGAAACACAAGAGTCCCAAACAGAAAAAGGAAATACGGGACACAATGAAAGGAAATGCAGAATAAGCCAAATGCCCAAGAATCACCAAGATATCAAGACAACAAGAAACGCAAGGGCATGATCTAGATAAGATTTTGTAATTCATGTACCATAGTCTAGTTTAGCTTTTTGTATTACCTTTGAAGCAAGGTGTAATAAGGAGTTCAGTAAGTGGTAAAAGCAGCACGAAACAGCAGTAGCATCACAGTCCCATGGTAGTCCCAGCTACCCAAAACTTCCCGAACTACATTGACCTGATTCCTTTATAGCCAAGGATATGTAGGAAACCTTTGAAGCAGAGGTTCGGTCAAATCTTTCAAAAAAATGCTTCCCACGGAGTATTTGAACGGGCAAAAATCGCTCGTATCCGCTCACTTTATCTTTGCACGAAAACTCTTCGAGTTTCCGCACAAAGAGGGGCAGCTGTGAGCACGTGATTTTTGCCTCACGAAAACTACTCCAAAATAAATCAAAAATAAAATTAATTTCTTTTAGTGTGCAATTTTAGAATTTGTGTTGCGTTTATTAATTGTTTGTGTTTTGTCCGTAAATGTTAACGTTTTTATAATTAAACGAAAATAAAAATACATGTTGCATGAACATCTAGGATTTAATTATGCATTTAAATATAATTGAAATAAAATCACAAAAATATGCATTTGTTCTAGTTTTAATGTTTCACTGTGTGATTAACGCTTTGTCTATGTGTTAAATAATTGTTAAAAAGTAATTAATATTTTTGTAAGGTTAAAATTGTTTTATAATTTTTATTAGGATTTTTTATACTTAGGATTAAAATTAGGAAATGTAAAATAAGTTTTAAAACTAAAAAATCGGACCTGGACTGAAATCCAGGCCCAAACCAAGTTACCCCCCCCCCCCCCAGCCCAGTCCAAACAACCCCAGGTCCGGTCCAATTCAAGGCCAATACCAAACGACGACGTTTGGTCACATTTTATCAAGGACCGTTGGATCAAATCCAACCAACGGCTGAGATCCCACATCCCTTACCCATAACTTTTACCCGACCCATTGCCCCGACTCAGCCCGACCCTGGCATTAAACCAAACGACATCGTTTGGTTTAATGAACTAATCTTGACTGTGTATCATGCCTGATCTAACGACCAGTGTCAATCCACCCCATCCCTATATAAATCCTAAACCATACCCCGGCCCCCTAACTAAACACCCCCCTCTCCACTGTTCATCATCGTCTCCAAAAACACACCCCTAACCCTAGCCGCCCTAATTCCCCATTGCCTGAAACCCGGCGGCAACAACACCGCCGGTCACCACCTTAACACCTCAGACTCCTCACAACCTCCTCTTCACGGATCTGGCATTAGTTTCCTTCGAATCAGGCCCCAACTCTTCGAATCTTAAATCGAAGGTTGGCCTGAAAACCTTATCTTCTCCAATGGCCTCCAAAGTAACACCACAGCTTCCCCTAAATACCCTCACCACGGATCTGTTAGTAGCATGGCTCGAATCATCCTGGAACTGCTCGAATCTTCATTTGAAGATTCGAGTGAAACCTGACCCTATCCCAACCTACCTCAAACTTACACCAGTTACCCACCTGACCTCCCTCGTGCCTAGAATACCATTGGTTTGATTCGAATATACCTAGAAATGTTCGGATTTGAAATCAAAGAATCAGAAACCCTAAAAATTTCAATTTTTGGGTTCTGCCCCAAATTAAATAAAAGGTTGGGGTCTAATCGACCTTAGTCGAAGTATTTTCAGTTGAGAATACTTCGACTAAGGTCTGTTTGATTTCAAAAGTTCGAATCCAAGTTTCCCCTGTGTCTGTGTGAATTTGAAGAAGTAAAGGTATTTTCCCTATTTTTCTTTTGTTTCCTATGTGTGTAATGTTGTTTGTTTCAGTAGCTGGTGTAATTTTTTCATATTTGTTTAGTTGGTTCTGTGATTCTGTCTCATACTCGTCTATTTAATCAAAATTATACTATTGCTTCTGTTGGTATGATTATTTACAATGTGTGTAATCGACTCGATTAAGTTCGTCGATTAGTTATATTATGAATTCTCGTTTATGATAATACTGATTGAAACAATCTGTTTCTATTTTTATAGACTGTTTGTTGACAATTTTTGTAGATAATCAGTTTAATTAATACTCGTCAATTAAATCACCCTTGTTTATATTTCAATGAGTCTGTCAAAATAAATGTTGTGTATATATATTGTTTCCTGAACATTAAGTTTCAGGGCATTGTCAGTATATTGACAATGCTCCTGTGTTTGTTTGATTTTAGTCCAATGTTGAAATTCAGTTTAAATTGTTCTGTTGTTCAGTGTGATGTTATTGTAATGATTAGGTTTAATTTCAATTTTTACAAAGTGTTGTTTAGATACAATTGTATTAGGAGGTTAAGTATAGGATTGGTTATAGATGCTTAAACAGATTATAAAGTCTGTTCTATATCAGATTCTGAATTTTAGTTTAAAGGCAGTAATAACAGTAATTACAGTAGGATTTCTGGGGTATTTCTGGGATAGAACAGTGAGGGTAATATGATAGTATAGTGGGTTGAAAGTGGAATGTTAATGGCTATTACTTAATGAGATAATGGGAAACAAAGGGTAATGGGGCTGCTGAAATTCAGGATAAGATCACTTAATGGGATTTAAAGTAGAAAAAGCAGATTTTAATGGAACTTTCTGATTTTTAAAAGAAGAAAGGGGTCCAAGCAGCACTAAGAGGAAAGGGGCAGACCTGTATAAATACAGGAATTCAGATTTTAAGAGGGGATTCAGATTTTGAGAAAGAGATTTTTTAAGAGAGAGATCATATTTTAAAAAGAAGGAAGAAATCTGATTTTAAAAGAGAATTCAGATTTTGAGAACGCGGATTTTTTTAAGAGAGAGAGACTGAGATTTTAATACACAAAGAAATACATATACACAGAAAGAAAGAAGTTAAGAAAGGAAAACAGAAATAGTAAAACAGAATTGCATAATCGGAAACTAGTATTGAAGCTGATTCTGTGTTTTGAAATTGAAAGCTTTTTCAGTCTTCTTTGTCCTAAGTCTCAAAATCAGAAATATTATTCTTTCATTGAATATGTCCGGATATTTGATCCCATTGTTCAGTTAAAAATCTGAAATTTCTTAAAAATACTGTTACTGTGCATCTGGGTTCCTCGGGTCCTATTATTGCTCAAATCTGTGGAAATACTGGTATTCTGCTGATTTTGTTACTGCTGCTACTGGCTGAAATTTACTCCTTCTACCTTCATTTCCAGGTGCATATCTTTTAAACTCATGTTGTGAAAAGCTTCAACATGACAAATAAATGAAGCTTGGGAATTATAATTCTGTTTTCCATTCGTCTAAGTTCATTATTTTAAATTTCAGTTTTGTTTCATACTGATTAATATAGTAATATGCTTGATAGAATAACTATTAGTTGATCATTTCTCTTTTGAAGTTCGTATGAGCGTTGTAATAATGTTTCCTATTTCGGAATCTCATTAAAAGCATAGTTATGATTGGATTGCCAAGATTGGAAAATATGGCATAAAGATTGGCCATTAACTAAGCCTTGTGGCATTGTTAGTTGAATAAAGAATAGTATGAAAATGTCAAAAACCATATTGCTAGTTTATTCTAATATCTGATTTAGTTGTGGATTGAATGATGTAAGTTGTACGTTCATATATGGCATGATAACAGGTATATATATAGAACCATAAGTGGAAGGTGATTTGATATAGCTCATTACGATGTTAGAGTGTTATGAATGTTTTAGACGTACAACTATATTGCATCTAAGGCAATTTTATTGAATCGATTTGTATAATAATTCTCTTTCTTACCAACTTGATGCTTATCTACCATCGTAAACAAATTAACCAAACGATTACAACTTTGGATTAAAAACAAGTAATGTAGAAGGTGATTAAGTTCATAGATTATAACTTTTTAAAAAAAATATATAAAAATAGCATTCGCCTCAAATAGAATAATGAAAATTCTTCGAAAATATCATTTCCTTTCTTACATCAATTCTTTCCCAATTTTTATACGTAATTCGCACGTTGTTTATTTGGGTAGGCAAATATTGTATTCACTAAATGGTAGTATTAATCACACGTTGTTTATTTTTACTCCTTAAATTCGAATGGTTTGAAGAATATAATTCATACGCGAAAAACATAATTTGCAATCAACGTCCAATAAATTGTAAATTCTTTTCAAGGAATTTAGAGACTAGAGGAATATTTATTTCTCATGATGTTCACATAAAAATACGTGGACATAATAAACAATCTGTAAACAAATTTATACTACCATCAAGAATATTTTTGTAATTAGGGATACGTTCGCGTAACCTGATTATATTTCTAAAAGCAATTCGGATTATGCGTTCGCGCAACTTCGAGCGAATATTTAATAAAAGGGATTCTTCGGAGACTATCAATATTAACTTCATAAAAACCCGAGATGTGCGGTTCACTACTTAATCATACAAAAAGTGTGAATGTTATTGATTGTATTTAAAACACAATTTCGAAAATAATTATTTTATAATAAATATATTATCAATATCATTGTGTACACGTACGCGTGACACGATTCCTCATGTTTAAAAATATATAATATATAAAACGAATATACGTACGCGTGATTCGATTCAAAGAAGGGTCTTTAATTATAAACAAAATAAATAGAAGCGGTAATAAAATCATGCAATAAAAATGTAAAATCGAGATAATTAAGCCAAGAATAAAAACAGTTAAGCGACCGTGCTAGAATCACGGAATTCGGAAATGCCTAATACCTTCTTCCGGATTAACAGAATTCCTTACTTAGGATTTTTGGTTCGCAGAATAACAAACAGAGTCATATTCTCCTCGATTCAGGGATTAAAACCGGTAACTTGGGACGCCTTAAAATTCCCAGGTGGCGACTCTGAAACAAATAAACAAATCCCGTTTCGATTGTCCTTTAATTGGAGAAAACTCCTTACGCGCCTCCCGCGGGCGCGGTAAAAAAGGAGGTGTGACAGGTATGTCCTAATTAATCTTCGAGCATCAAAAACAACATGTTTCTTTAGTTGTTTCCTTCAGTCTTGCCTGTTTCTACTTATACTTATGCAATCAAGTTTCATTACTAAGCATGCTGTAATCTGCTCCCTCCCCTTCTAAATTAATGTGTTCCCTTATGTATGTACTTTGTCAGTCACTTGATTATGTGATTTACTGATTTATGAATCCCAAACCCTATATCCCCTTATGCGTTTGTATTCCCTGGCTGGTTTATGGGCATGCCAACATCATCTATTGTTGTGCATGTCCAAACCTGACTCCTCCTAGGGTCATATGCTCCATGCAATGTATTTCCAAACCCCTGACCCCTTTGTCCAACTGTTGATTCTGCTTTACTACTACTATTTTCAAATCACTCTTACCCCTTACTATTCTCAACCCAGTTTTAAATAAATCTCTGTTTCTGTACTTCCACTATAATCTTAGAACTTAGGTTATGCTCCTCTTGTGTGAGCCTTGTTTTAGGACCCATGAGCTCCCTCTGAACTTGGACACATAAGGGCTGGCCCTTCCACACTGCACTTATCTCTATCTGGTTATGCAAACCTGGGTGTAAGCACTGCCCGGGGTCCGTTGAGACCCTTAGGGAACTTTGATACACCCAGGTCTGAGAAAGGCTTTGAAACAAGTGGTGCTTGAGGTGGTTTATTCCATAACTCAGAGAAGAAATCAAGAATCAGGCTTCCTATGGTTGTAACTTCTTCTTTTACACTTTTTGATGTAATTCATTATTTGGTTTGTAATAATTTATAATAAACATCGGGGCTGGCTAGTGAAAAAGGGATGAGTAATTATGCATGTTTAGTTTTTATAAGGGTAGAAAACATGCCTAGAGGACCTGTTTTAAATTCTGCATGTTTAACTCTACATTTAGATAACATGCCTATATGACCTGTTTTAAATTCTGCATGTTTAACTCTACATCTAGATAATATGCCTATAGGACTAGTTTTAAATTCTGCATGTCTTGTTACCACACTTAGACTCCATGTTTTAGGATCTAAACGACTATAATCCGACATCATGTCCATAAGGTTAAAATTAGTATTTTTCATAGAAATCATGCCTATAGAAATTTCAAGTAATTCCTGCCTGTTTCATTTCACGTTCAACTAGATATCATGTCTATAGGAATTAAAAATTAGCAATAATAGATATCATGCTTATAGGATCTGAAACCAGTCTAGTTAAAAAATTCAGTTTAATTTGTACTATTCTGAAATAGTTTTTAAACAACTCTCTCTCTCTCTTTTTATTAACATGGTCTAGAAAACATGCCTATATGATCTCAAATCGCTTGTTTTAAAACTGTCACTGTTTTGCTATACCCCTAATCAGTAATAGGCATCAATGTTTATAGGATCTCACCAAACACACTTAGGCAAGCCTTAGTTGACAACAATAAAAATTGAATCCACCTTTGTTAATTAGTAACTACCGCAACCAACAGGCATGCCTGATTCGGACTTCTTATTTGAGTTATGTAATAAACTGGTCTGCCTCAACAATTAAAACTCCCCTTGCCTTAGTACTTTAAATTCAGACCCTGGTTGTGTTTAAGTCATTCTATTTATGTGCTTTGCTTGAGGAGGTATACATGAGCCTCTTAGTTGTTTACATGTTTCCTCTAATATGCAGTCCGATGTGCTTTTGTATGTCGCCTTAGCTTTTTCACCTTTTGAAACCTAAAAGTCAGCCTAATATCCCTCCCTTTTAGGAATAGTAGTCCTAAGTTCCTCTGGGACTGATAGGAATGGAACGGATAACAACATGCAATAAGAGTCGGGACCAATCTTCGCTTAATTACCTTTACATGGCGGGAAAAGGGTAGATATGGATATGATGACCGGTGCGCTAATACCACATGTAGCCCCTCTTTTGAGGAGTGTTGTACCGGGTATTGCATTGATGTGATCCATATTAAAAACAAACCTAGGATACCCCTTTACATTCATAAGTATGCTTTAGATTGTAACTCTTTTCAAAATTTCGCCTTTTAATAACTGTTTCCAAACTCTTGTGTATCTTAACTTAAATCCCTTATTATTTGAGCCCTACTTGTCTATTTTCTAACTGCACAAATTCACAAAAACTGTCTGGCCGGGAACCACACTAGTGGATCATGAGGGGTGCCTAACACCTTCCCCTTAGGATAATTTCAAACCCTTACCCTATCTCTGGTTATCACACAAACTTAGAAGTGAACCTTATAGGTGTCCTAATGCACCTCAAATCATTAAGTGGAGACTCTTCAAATGCAAAACCCAGTTCCTAAAAGGAATAGTTATCCTATACCAAAATGTCATAAACCCGATTTTTCAATGCAAAGAGGGAAAAAGGGGGTGCGACAGCAGTGAATATGTTAGAAGACACTCCCAAAACCAGAGCTTGGGGGAAAACCTCAAAAGGCGTTCCGATGAAATGGGCTGACATAGTGGGGTATCCGAATGGGTTGGTCGGGTAATTTATGGGGACGTTGGAGGTCCCACTTGTTCTGGGAATCAGTTGAGGAAAACTAGGTATTGCACTAAGCGGCTCTCTACCGTTAGACCAAGCTTCCCACATTTCCAACATACGGAGGCGCAGTGCCATGTTCTCATCAGCAGCTACTAACTCTGACGTCGGGATCACTGACAACAGACTATCATCTGAGGAAGTAATTATTGGTAGCTGAATTTCTGAAGTCATTTTGACACTTCGTTTGGACCTTGTAAAGTACGGGTGCGAAGCCAGGTTACCACAAAACCAACCACCTCAAAGAACAAAACCTAAACTCAATAGCAGACACAACAAACCGGTTAGTTGAGGCAATTAACACATTGGGTATCGCACATTGGGGAATGCAATACACCTAAAGAGTTAAATGTGCTTCTACATGTTTTGCAACGGTTACATGTCTCATCCCGGATTTGGTCTATCCCCCAAACCTTTGCATCTTTCTTTCCTTTTTGGTGCTTTTATTATTTGCTCTCTTTTCTTTGTACCTTCTTTCCTGCATTGTTTTCTCTCTTATTCTTGTTTTTTCTCTTTTTCTAGTTTTTTCTCTTTTCTGGTTTTCTCTCTTTCCAGGTTTTCTCTCTTTTTCTGGTTTTCTCTTTTTTCTGGTTCTCTTTTTTCGGTTTTCTCTTTTTTTTGGTTATCTAAAACCATGACCAGATCTGATAGGAATTACCTACGTATCACGACGCCGAGTGATCAGATCATTACGTAGTTCAAGGAATAAATACAAAAATAAAAGAAATAAACAATTTTGGGTTTTTTTAAGTTTTCCATTAAAACATCTAATTTTTCTATTACAATGATTCCATTATACCTTTCTAAGAATTGAAAAACTAAAAACAGACTTGAAACAGACTCTAGAAATGGAAACTCAAATACAGACTTGAAAGAAAATCAAGAATACATAAGTTCTTCCAAAATTACTCCAGGGGCCCGCAGGACATCAATCGGTCTCGCCACAGGCCTACATGCAAGATCTCCTTGGAGGCAATCCAGGTCATCCATTATTTGCCGAACAAAGATCATCACTGCGGCGAAGAAGGTGGATCTAGTCATATCCTCACACTCATGGCATTTCATGACGATGTAGTCAGTAATTCCTCTAATCCTCTCTCTAATGATGCCTTTTTCTTGGAGCAGGTGCCCAATTTGTTGAGATCTAGCTTCTTAAACTTGGGTGTCATTATGGCTTTGCTCCTGCAATTGTTGCATGTCCTCCTCCAATCGGGACATCAATGCATAACAATGTTCCCTCTCTGCCTTAAAGTTCCTTGCTTGTTTAGCCATTTCATTCTCGAGGGTAGTTAGCTTTTACTTCAGGCTTGCGACTTCTCTATCATATTTCCCTTTTAATTGTTGAACAAACTCTGCCCGTCCCTCTGCGTTCTTCGCCAACTGTGCACGGGCTCTTGCCAGACTACCTTCTGATTTTCCCAAATCATTCCCGTACTCACATATTTTCCTCCTAAGACCATTTATGAGTCATTCATCTGTTTGGCTCCTTTCCGGATTCTCGGCAGCTATCTTCATTCTTTGGATCTGGGCTCGGAGGACTTCATTTTCTTAGGCCAACTTCTTCTTTTCACCCTCATCTGCAGTAGCTTGTAAACTATTATCAAATTTAAGATCCTTGATTTTCTTTTCCAACTTGCTTATAATGGCCCTATACTCATTTTCTTTGACCAGCCAATCCTATTGTTCCTGTGATGCTTCAACAAATTTTTGGAGGTGGGGTCTTTTGGCTGGTCTTCCAAACTCAACACTTCTTTTATACCAAGCAAGGTAATCGAACGAGACTTCACCCCTGGACAAATCACGCACTAGGGTATTTGTCATCAGGTATTGGCACTCACTCCAAATCTGGCGAACCACTGCTTTATGAAATTTGCCATCAGCACGGATCTCGACTGCATGAATGCTAAGGTCTTCGTCCTTGGGAATTATTTGGCATCTTCCCAACTATCTCAAAACACGGTACGGGGCATAAGGCTGGATACTTCTAAGACCCATCAGGAGGAAGTGAGGATCGGTGGCATGCATGTATATAATCTCATTAAGAGGAAGCCAACCCAACGACCACTCTATCTTATCAACAATTATGGAGCGGAGGCAAGATATCCAATCTACGACCCCTTCCGGCATCTTGAACCCATCGAACCTTGTATCAAACTCCTCTATGTAGCTTTTCCCTGTCGACCCGTAATTCATGCACTGAGGACGATCACATAGATGCTCAATCATCTACATTTGTTGCAACAAATTGCAACCTTCAGAAAAATCTACTCCGGCTTTGCAAGCGGTGAGAGCTCGGAATATTTCAGATACTACCATAGGTGCAAGGGTGCTCTTGGCATTGGTAATCAAAGTATTGACAACTCCGGCTATCCGTAGATCAATATTCCTGTCCTTCCTGGGAAATACTAGAAGTCCTAAGAATGCCACCATAAAAGCGAAACATCTATGCTCTTCCCATTTCATTTGGTTCCCTCTACTACAAATTCTTCTTTCCGAGTTTTCAAATCCCCCTATGTGTCCGTACCGCTGGTATATGAAGTATAGAGTGGAAAACCCGTTCTCCAAATCTGCATACTGGACCTGCTTGCTTATTTTTAGCAAATCTAGAAACTTGTGTGAGGTGACAACCCTTGGACCGACCAGGTATTTATGTCTTAGAACCTCGGTACTCCCAGCATATCCCACTATCTCCTCCAAAGCAGGTATGAGTTCAAAGTCCGAAAAATGCAGAACGTTGTGAGTCGGGTCCTAAAATGTAACTAGTGCTTTTATTATGTCTCCCTTAGGCCTGATCTTTAATAATCCGGTGAGCGCTCCCAAATACTGGTTGACCGTGCCACTTTCTACGTTAAGGTATGACACTAACAGAAGAGGAGTTACACTAGCGTGCACATCCCCGAAGACGAGAAGAGAAGGGTTTCGTAACAGTTTATATACAGTTCAAATAATATCAAAGCGGTAAAGAGCGACATTTAGTACATTAGTCCCAAACATGTAAAAATTAAATAATAAATAAGCCAACTATAAAAGTTATTCTAAGCTCGAATTCTTGAACCCTAAACCAGAAGTTCTGGGTTCTAATCCCCAGCAGAGTCACCAGAGCTATCATACCTCCTTTTTTACCACCCGAAGGGCATATATAAAGGAGTTTTTCCAATTAAAGTGACATTATTCCAATGGAATTATTTATTTATTTTTAGAGTTGCCACTTGGAATAGTTTATTTGGTGTCCCAAGTCACCGATTTATTTGAAATCCCAAATCAAGGAAATTTCGACTTTATTTTAAAAGTCTGCGAACCAGAAATTCTAAGTAAGGAATTCTGTTAACCCGGGAGAAGGTGTTAGGCATTCCTTGGTTCCGTGGTTCGAGCACGGTTGCATAAACTATTAAAATTGGCCTAATTATCTGATTAATTACATGTTTTAAACCTATTGTATATTTCTAACCTTTTAACCCGCTTTTAATTATTTATTGTTACACATTGCAAATCATGTCACGGGAACCGTACCCCCGATCTACAACATGTTTAATTTATTTAAAGTTATTAAAAGTTGTGTCGGGTTACATAAATGTACCCTCGGATTTGGAAATTAGGTATCACAACTATGTCACGGGAACCGTACCCGTAGCTATGATGATTTTATCACAAACGCGCCTAACGCAGACTACGAGTGTTTGAAAGGTGTTTTATATGCTAAGTTAATACTTAATGTGAGAGCCATAAGTTATGAATTTTGTTTGTGTATGGCACACCTCAATTTTATTTTAACAAGGTTTATGTTTCGCTTAAGCAAAACTAAGGATACTCATATTTTACTCCTAATATGGAATTCACTAAGAATCTTTTAAATCCAGGACATGCTTAAAGGGTGAAGGGCTAAGCTTTTAAATTATTACTGAAAAGTGATTTGGGCTAACAATGGCCCATTACTCACTTATTTAAGGATAATTGGCCACTTTGGGACTGTATTGGGCTAAAGTTTGGCCCATAAGTGAAGAGGCGCAAAGACTTTTGTTGAGTATGATTCAAACAGCCCATATTGGATTTATATTTAGATGGGCCCAGTTGCTGCATGTTTTCTAGCTGGGCCTATCCACCTCTACGTCCGAATTAATCAAATTTGCATATTTACAACAATTATATTTCAATTGATATTAAGTAAACTTCAGCATTCAAAGATCAAACAACAAAGCTAATTTGAAACTTAATCACAGAATTCGCAAGACATAATAGCATTTGTTTATACTATGATCTTCAAGGCAAAATTCACAATTAAAAATCATGCTACTGGGTTTAATGCCCCGGTCTATTTAGCTGGGCCTAGACTTGCTCAAATGAGTCCCATAGTGGGCCTTGTTTCAAGTATGGCCCAATTCGTGCCATGTTCAAACCATCACGCAATAATAATGCTTAATACAAAGAGGTCCAACTGCTATGAACCTATACTAATAATTAAACATAATTAAATTTAAAATCCTTCCAACAGTTCATTTTTACTGCTGAAGGTCCATGAATTTGCAGCATATTCATAAGTATAACTAACATCTAAAGAAGAAAAGAAAAGAAAATTTTTAAAGTAAACAAAAGCAAATTTTTTCCTAACTTTAGGCTTTTCTACTTCCACCAGATCTTTCCAAACCAAGCTTAAAACTTGCAAGAAACCAGCTATAGATTTATTTCTCACAAGTCAGCATTCAAACTTCGGCCCTGGAATTGCCTTGCTTTATTGCCCCTTACATACAACACAGAAAATACAAATTTCAGTGTTGACATGAATTCATTGACTAATGCATTCCTATCTTTAAAATAACAAAGCAAAATAAAGAAAGATGACCATTTCAGCAACTAAACTTAACATTTTTAGCCTAAAGTCAAACAATTTTTCATGTTTTGAACATGTAACAGAAAAGAGGTCACAAATAATCATTAAGCAACACAATGGGGAGTCATGCTGATTCTTTTCCATGTTAAATAGTAAATCCAACTATATTCATACAAATCAGTCAAATATCACATAAAACTCATTCATTATACAAGCTCATTACTTAGTATATCATTTTAGAAAAAAGGAAACAACAGTACGTGAGGAAGAAACTGAAGGTAACACCTTGAACAAACAACAATCAAAAACCAGCAAGTATAAGATGAAAAATTGGTTGAAAACTCAAAAGAAAAGGAGTAGCAGCAGAAAACCAGACAGCAACAACAACCCAAAATACTACCCAAAATTCAACCAAAGAACCAGCTTTAAACCGGAAAATCCCAGCTAAAGAAACCAGTTTTTAGAGTATTTTTGTGTTCATCTTGGTATTTTGCAGAATTAGTATCTATTTAGAGCAGTATATCTGTGTTTTCAGAACATTTTGTGCAGATAATGCTAATGATTATCTGTGTATGAATGAGGAATGGTTTCCTTTTATAGAGTGTTTTAAGATGGCATCAAAAGAGCATATTCTAACCTAAATTCTGAATTTTCAGGATAATACAACATCTTGACAGATGATAAATATTCAGCCGTCCATTTTCAGCATCTTTTAAAATTAATTTGGACAGCTGGTACACTTCTAGAACTTTCTTCCTTTAGATATTTATTTTTTTTTTAAATGTTCTGCAATTCCCCTAAGTTTCCTTTTAGTTTAATTAAGTCCCTACAAGTTCTAACAACTTACAAATCAGGGTAAACACAAATGAGCATGCTAATGTAAATCAAACAACAAAACTTTGAATTTCTGGACACTTAAAAACCTAAAAATGAGCTAATTTCATAATGAGCTTCTAATTTAAACAAACAGAAAACCTAATTCTACAACTAAATGTTATACCAATCAAATCGAATCTAAGATGAATCAGTGAAGCATGAATTAGTATGAAGCATTCGAATCAATACTGACAAAAAATAATCAGAACACAAAAACAAGAAGAACAAGAAAATCAAAGAATGAAAAAAGAAAACGAAACAAGGATCCTAAAATTTAATTCATATTAACCAAAAATAAGAAGTAAAAAAGAGATGCAGAAAAACCTAGTCAAATATTTGTTTTCATTTTCTTTTGTTTTCAAACAGTGTGAACCAAAACACAAGTAAAAACAGATATAGGGCAAGAAAACAAAAGGCAAAGCAATACCTAATGAGGTTCAAGAATGAAGAAACTGACCCTATACTCGAACAAGGCTGGTTAGGTTCTGATTGCTTCAAGGTGGGTCCAAAATTACACTAAGCAATCGTTCTTGCTGGGAACGATTAGTTAATGTTAATTTTGGGCTCAACTCATACCTTGAAACTCGAGGAACCAGAAGAAAATTTGGCAAAAATGAGTAAGCTAGGGTATTCTAGAATTTGAAGAAATTAAAAGGGGAATTTAGGAGCAATGGTGGTGGGATGGTAGTGAGGGAAGGTTGTTGGTTACTTAATATGTTTTTGGAGCCGTTTGGGTGATTTAGGGTTTTTAGGTTCCGATCTTAGATTTAAGATTCGAGACGTTTGGTAGGAATTTGAAGAAAACGGGTTGGAGATTTGGAAAAGGGAGGGAAAAGAGGTTGTAGAGTGTTAATTTGGGAGCGTTTGGAGGTGGTACACTGTTGTGAGGCGATTTTCGGTCGGCGGACCACGATGGAGACAACGAAGTATATGAGGGCGGCTAGGGTTTGTATTTCTGAGTTTGAGAGAGGAAGTGAGAAAGGGTTTCAGGATTTGGGGGTGGGTTCAGACAATTATAAGGTAAAGGGGAGGTCAGTTCCCATCCGTTCGATCAAACAAGATCAATGGATGCGATTCAATAGTCATGGAACGATGTCGTTTTTGGAGGTAGGGGAGCTGGACCAGGTAAGGCTACGTTTGGGCCTGGGTCTAGATTGGTTTGGGACAGAATTTTGGGTATAAGATTAACTCAATTTCAAATTAAGCCCCTTTTTTCCTTTTCCAATTTTTTTGTTTTATTTATTTCTTTTTCTTGGATTAAAAATCCTAAATTAAATTCCTAAATTAATCTAAATTGTAAAATAAGCCAAATATTTAATTATAAATTTTAAACAATTACTTGATCCTAAACTAAAAGAGAAAAATCACTAATCTAAGAATTAAAAACAAAAATGTAAAAATGAGCCATTTTTGTGATTTTCATTTTCAATAAAATAAATAATTAACTAATTAATCCAAAATAATGTAAAAACAAAATCTAAATGCAATGCATGTTATTTTTGATATTTTTTATGACTTTTAACAAAAATTAAACGTGCACAAAAATACAAACAATTAATAAAATCCTACAAAAATCCTATAAATGGAAAATAAATGGAAAAAATCTATTTTGTTTGATTTTATAGGAGTATTTCATATAGGGCAAAAATCACATGCTCACACTTACCAGCACATGGGGTCGGTTGTACTGATACTACACTCTGCACTGTGTGCAGATCCCGGAGCTGCAGCTTTTGGACCGCAGTGAGGTTGCTGCCTTCAGTCCAACAAGCGACCCGTGGTACTCCTGCAGGCGTCCGCATGTCTTGGCGTCTCCTTCTATCATTTCCTTCTATTTTTTTACTTATTCAGAGATAGATTCGTATATTTTATTCAGACTTTATTTGTAGTATTCGTAGATGGTCCGTGACTTTGTGACACCAAATTTTGGGTAGTGTTGTATTTCGGATTCATGTAGCAATGTTAGGTTAAACTATTAAGTTTTCATCTTTCGCATTTCTGGTTATTTTAATTATTTTGCTTTTTGATCACCTATTATATTGAACTGTTGAACATGCTTAATAAACAGGGTAATGAATTTATAACGCTTGGCTTGCCTAGCGCTCACGAGTAGGTGCCATCACGACTCCCGAGGGTGCAAAATCTGGGTTGTGACACTACTGAGTTTGGCCTTCGTGAACACGAGGAAGAGGACGCGAACGTGAGGCAAGAGGTGGTCAAGTCTTCGCGAACACGGCCAAGGCAACGCGAATGCGAAGATGGGAACGCGAGCACAAAGGGTCCGGGCAGTTGGCCTTCGCGAACATGATCGGTGGGTCGTAAACACGAAGATGGATTTCTAGGCATAAGGTTTCTGAGCTTTGCGAATGCGAGTGATGTTCCGCATTCGCGATGAAGTGTCGCCTATGCAATGTTCTTTTAAAATCGGGGATTTGGATCATTTTCACTTTATTTCTTCCATGGTAGGCAATTTTCAAACAAGTTTGGAGTGTCATTTCCAACATCTTCTATGGGGTAAGTGATTTCTTCCCATTGTGAGTTAAATACATGGTATATAAGTGCATTTATACATGAAAATTTGTAGAAATTGTCGGATTTGGAAGAAAACCTAGAAATTTATATTTTTTGATTTTGGCCATGAAATTGGACATGTAATTGGGAATAAATTATATATTTGAGCTTTTAATATTACGGGTAATGTTTATTTCGTAAATTTTTGGAATCTAGGCACGTGGGCCCGAAGGTTATTTTATCTACTTTCCAGGCAGAGTTTAGGAATTGTTGTAATAGAATTGTTATGAGTATTAGAGTATATTTTCATTGGCTTGCGCGTTGTTTGGCTAGTTTTGGAGCATTGGGCATCGGTTTGAGGTGCTAGAGTGGCATTGGAGCCAGTTATGGAACTTCAGAGCGAGGTAAATCTCCTTTCTAACCTTGTAAGAGGGAATTTACTATAGGTAAAATAATTCAATATGTGCTTCTGTTTGTGGGGGCTACATACGCACGAGGTGACGAGAGTCCATACGTAGCTATTAGCTATGCCTATATCCGGGTAGTTTTAGGTGTACATCATGCCTTGTTGTCCTTGCTATTTGATTTATGGTTGTTGTTTTCCTTGAGAAGAAACAAGATTGAGGTTGCGTAATAATTGTGTTAAAAGAAATTTAAATTGAGGAATTTAAGATTTTAAGAGTTTCCATTAAACTTCGTATTTTCAAAAAGAATTGAAAAATATTATAATAACTTGAGAAACCTATGTATAACAGCGTCTTATTATGTTTCGCGAGCAGGGAAAATCTCCTTAAAAGCTTCACGTTGAATTGTTTTTATTTTGAGAAGAATCAAGAAAAGGATTTGATTTATTAATAAATTTATATTTGACCGTGTCGCATGTATGATTTGCAAGCGGGGTAATTACTTAAATTTATTTTTGACCGCGTCACACGTATGATTCGCGAGCGGGGTATTTCCTTCTACTACTCTCATAGGAGCGGGCCGATCGACTCGGCAGGTTAAGAGATGCATCTTTGATTCACGTCGTTCAACCCTCGACAGTGCACAGTTTACCTTTATGTTGGATCGGTCCGTACGTTGGCATTTCGTATATATTATCCTCATGAAATCGTGTGTAATATTAGGCAAGAAGCCAGTGTATCAGAGGGTTCTTTTCCTTGATTTGAATTATGACTATCTCTTTGATGAATCCCACTATATCTATACATATGTTCCGGTTACGGACGGAACTTGCTAGTTGAGAGCTTGAGTAAATATTAAAGAGGGGAATTGTACCACGTATTTGATACGTATTTGTTCACTTCTTTATTGTACCTAATTTTATTGGACCACTAGTAAGTGTCGAAGTCGACCTCTCGTCACTACTTCTTCGAGGTTAGACTGGATACTTACTAGGTATGTGATCGGGGCCAACCCTACACCACTACAAAGTGGCAAGAGCGGTCGAAGCAGCTTTTACCCGAGATGGTTGGGATCGAATGCACACGGAGCTAGAATTGGGAATTGGATTCATATCTAAGCTAGAAATTCGTAGTGCTCTTAATTACACTTCCAATCATATTTGTTTGTTTTGTTATTTCTAATTTTAATGCTAATAGTATGCTAAATTAAACTAAGAGTGATTGCTTGTAAGGCTTTCTAAATAGTTAAAGAGGCACTAGGGAAGTGACCTTCTCCTAGGTGAATACTTGACGGGATCTAAAGCCTAAAGTCAAAGAAGTTATATTGGTGATTGCGATATAGCCAATGCACGGAATTACTCACTCTATACCTCTCGGTAGCTTGAGTAACTTTTCCCTAATTGACTTTCTCAAGATCAATTGGGTGTCAAAATTGTGCAAGCAATATAGGCTCAAGTCGGGTGTTACTATCTTTAGGTTTAACCCTTTAATTAGGGTTATCAATCTCTTAATTACACCCCAATTCCTTGTTGGACTAATTTTCCTAGACTCAAACTCTCTTTCTCAAAAAGAGCCCAAGTCAAATAAGCACAAATTTGTGTGTGCAACCACTAGTTCAACATGGAAAACATAAATCAGTCCAAATATCAACTACCCATAAACATCTAAGCCTTAAATCAAAAGACCCATCAAATACCCACACTAGGGTTGATCCACAATCCTAGCTAATGGGTACAACTACTCCTAATAATGGAAGAAAACAGAAAAATAGATGAAGAATAACCAATAAATTATGATTACAAACTAAGATATTATAGATTCAGTGTTAATCTAGCTACAAATTACTCAAAATAGAATAAAACAGTCGTTCACGTGCTCTAGAGTCTAAAATATTACAAAAGATACCCTAAAAATGTAAAAAGAAAGTATTTATACTAGGCCGAATTTTTTGGACAAAAATACCCCTAACGAGGTACTGCGGTCCGCATAAAATGCAACGCGGACCACGAAGAGGCTTCTTGGCTTGACTATTCACTCTCTGAATCTGGCCACCGCAGGCTGCATAAAATGCACCGCAGCCGCGGTGGCTTCAACTGCAGTCCGCACAAAAAGGACCGCGGATCGCATTGGCTTTTACCTTCAAACTCCCAACTCTCTGAACCCCCCTCTCTGCGGACCGTACAAAATGGATTGTGGCCACGAAGAGGCTACTGCGACCGCAAGAAATCCTCCACGGATTGCATTGCTTTAGGCTCCAAAAGTGCACCTCTCTGAATCTCCTCACTGCAGATCGCACTAAATGGCTTGCGGCCGCGGTGGGTCTGTTGCAGATGCGCTTTGACTTGTTCTTGGTACTTTTACATATTTCACTCCTTTTTGAGCCAATTTTGACTAATTGTCACCTTTTTTACCAAACCCTACAAAAATGTACAACATATAAGACTTTAGGACTATTTGTATACTTTTTTAATCCAAAACTCGAGTAAAAAGGAGTGTAAAAAGAGCTAGAATCCCTAGTTATCAACTCCCCCAAACTTAAGCTTTTGCTTGTCCTCAAGCAAACAAAATAAGTTCCACCTCTTTAAGAGTAAAACCAAGAAAATTCAGTTGACCTAAAGTGACCTCATCTAGCATCAATTGGGACTAACAATTTCCCTCAATTCAAATGAATCATTAACAACATTCAACCTTTTAAGCACCATGGTTTGAGTGCGACACAAGAGCATCAAGAGTTGATTCAACTCATCAAGAAAACTCTTTATACTACTTTAGTCATTGTGGAACCCAAACTCATACACCCTCAACTCTTCTGAAGCAAACCTCACTTTTAGATTGAAGCACTCAGAACGAGGATAGTGGAAACACACTCATCTCTCTCAAAGAAAGGTCACAAGTCCGGCTCTAAGTACCATAAGCTTGCCCCTTATGTGAGTCACCACTAATGTAAGTTTCATTCAACTCAAGATCATATAGGGCTTTTTGTGGAGATGTAGTGAAGGCTTTTGGTTCAGGGTAGGAAATATTTGGTCTAAGTAGGTTCCATCTCCCTTAAGCACTTCATTTATTCATTTTGGCACGCATTCTCTTGATTATTTGAGTCATTTACTCCTTTCTTAGGGGTTAGAGAGACACACTTTCACTCTTTCTTGTTCTTTTCAAACTTTTTTATCTTTTCTAAACTTTCCACACCTTTTATCTCTTTTCTTTTATTGAATTCCTTCATTTCCTTTTACATTGTTCATTCTTTTTGACTTTTTGATTTTCTTTCTCTCTTTTTTTTATTGCCTTTCCTTTTCTTCATTTTGCACCTTTTATAACTTTGTTGCATTCCTCGTGTCTCCCCCTAAACATATGTTTTTGCCTTGTGCTAAGGAAAGATCGGGTGCCAAGAGAGGGTCTTTTTAGAACGGGTAAAGGCTTGTATCATGGTCTTTGAAAGAAAAAGGTCTATAGCTCAAAAGGGTTGAGTAGGGATAGTAAAATTGGTAGGCTATGGAAGTTTTCAAGATATCATTCGGATCAAGGAGAGCCTATAATCACTTCTCAAGTCAAACTAACCTTAGGATTTCACCTAGACAAATATTCAGGGCAAGTTCTAGACTAATGGCACGGGACTTGGACTTGCAATTCAAATTCTCACCACACAAGCTATAGGATTGCTAAAGAGATAGAGTCGGGGCCCCACAACAACCTTAGTTAAGACTTGAGCAACACGAATGGTCTCGAAAAACCACTTCATGATTATCGGCCAGCACAAGAGTCTCAAGGTTACAACTTTCACCATCCTATACACAACAATTTATTTTTGACCATAAGATCAAAGGCAAATATGATAGGCCCAAGTGAAGCTTTGCTTGAGTCACCATTACTCACTAACTACTATTTACACAAAAACAAAACAAAAACAGACTCAAACCCTTAAGAAGGTTGTCATGTCATCCATCATCGGGAAGAGCCCCCCGGTTCACACAAATTCCACCTTTGGAAAGAACCGTGGCATTAAGAAAACCAAAGGCTTATTCGCAAAACTCAAAATAAGAAGTTATCAAAATGAAATAAGAATATATGAAAGAAAAAATGCGGAAAGTAGAATAAATATGTACAAGAGGGGATTTAGATGAATATACATAAGGGGAAATGAATATATAAATCAGAAAGTAACTTTATATATACAGATCAAAGTTGCAAAGTACGAAAAGTGAACTAAAATGGTAAAAGTATGTACATACCAAAAGTGAAAATCAAAGCATAAAAAAAGAAAATCGTATCATATTTACAACACCAAATCATCCAAATAGGGCTACCCCCTCAAATGAAAGCTAGCATTTTCCTCAATTCTAACTAACCAAAATAAGATCAATAAAAGATAGAGAGTAAAGAGAAACTCCCTATTGGCCCTCCGTCTGCATGGAATCATGAGCCTGGGTCCCTGGGTCCTCGAACTGCTCGGGAACCTATGACTGGATCCTTGTAACCTATGTCTGCACTGGGACCTGGGCCTGTATTGGGTCTTGAGGCTGACTAGAGGAACCTCCATGCGGGTCCTCCAACTTTATCACTATATCATCAGCTCGGGGAATCACCCTCTTTCTCTTTGCTGGCCTCTCCAACTCCTACTCCGGCTCAGGATGGGCTGCTGGAGACGGGTCATGCAATAGCATTTTCAAGGATAAGTGATCAACAACCTTCATCTTCTCCACCTCTATCCTTAGCTCCTTCACAGACTCCTTTGATTCTCGAGTCTTTTTCAGCTTCTTTGTTTCCTTTGTGAGATTCTTCAATACTTTCCCATGTGTACTGACAGCCTATAATATCAACTGCTAGTTCTCTAGGAGCTTTTTCTGGTTGTCTAGAAGCTCCTTGAGAGTGTCCTCCACTGATTGTAGGACCTGTTGCTGAGGGGGTACAGACTGGACTGCCACCGAGGTAGAAAGTACAGACAGCTTAGAAGTGGCAGCCTGCATCCAGTTGTTGATACTGGCAAGGGTCTGGCTTAAATGGTAGGCAGTCAATGGGTAGGCTAAAAATGAGGGGATATTTGGGGCAATGGAAGTAGAGGGTCTTAGGGCCATATCTAGGGTAGCTGAAGGAGGCTGAGTAGGAGCTACTACTACTACTGGCTCTTCAGACTAGCCAGTAGGAGCAGTGGATTTGCCTTTAGGATCTTTGCCTTTAGGGTTGTCATCACCCTGTAGGCTATACCAGGAAAAATGTGCCTTTGCTTTCACCTTCACATCGAATCTCCTTTTTTCTACATCCTGATCCTCAAAGTACATAGTCGGGAAATTTGGTAAGGGATATGATCTATCACCTTCATTGACCACCCGTGTGATTACCCTAGACATAACATTCCTGATGTTAATCGGGTACCACGCCTTGATAGAAGCTACCAAAATTGCCCGGGAGATAGGAAGAGAGTTCTCATGAGTGGTGGGGTCTAGCCTTCTACAAACAAATATCTCCCACCCTTTGGCCTCGAAGTTCAGGGTTCTCTTCAAAATTTTGACTCCCGCTGTCAACCATGCTGGGGTGGTACCTGGGATTGCCAAGTACTCTGCTAACCATAGATGATCATCCTCCCCCAATGCTACCTTTTCTAAATATAATGTTTCATCCTCCTCCGGAAAGCCCAGGTAGTCATTGATTGTTTTTCCATCAAACTTTACTTTCAAATTTCACACCTTAGTCACTGTAGTGCCCTTTTTGATGTGGGTAACATTAGTGTAAAAGTCCTTCACCAAGTTCTCATTTGCATCCTCAATGTTGCCTATGAAATAATCCCAGCCCGGCCTCTCTCTGAATTGCCTTTGCACATTTGGGTTGTGAGGCAGAAGATCATTGTCAATGAATTGTCGTTCGAGTATCAACTTCCTCTCGGGCCACCTTTCTCTGAGCTTGTGGTATGCCAATTCACTAACAAACCTATCTTGACAAGCTTTTAGTTTTCTAGTTCTAGCCACCCCTCCTACTTGAGGCTCACCCCCTCCTTCTTCTTCTTCTTCTTTTTCTTCTTCTTCTTCTTCTATGGGATCCTCACCGGGTGTTGAAGATGTAGGTGAGGTAGAAGAAACATCATCACCGCTCTCAGCTAAGCCCTCAGACGACTCAGAAGAAATTGCAACTGAATCTTGAGCAGTAGGAGTGCCCGGAGGTGTATCTCTCAATTTACGGCTTTCTGGCCAATCAAGAATATACTCCGGTACTGACTCGGAGTTGGATGCCTCCCGGGAGGGCAAATACTTACTTCCCGAATTGGAAGCAGCTTTATCCGTAGTCCTTATAGATTTTCTGGCGTCCTTAATTGCTTGCTGGACTTGTGGGGTCAATCTGATCATGCCTCGTCCCCTACCCCGGGAGGACTCTCCTTTGCCTCTCTATTTATCTCCTCCGTCTCGTGATTTCACCATTATCTTCAAGGAAAATTCATTCAGTTATTGTTAGTATCATAGTACCAGATGAAATAGTGAAGATTATGATTGCAGATAGTTGATAATGTAAAGCAGAACTGTACACTACGGACCACATAAAATGCAATGCGGCCACAAAGGGACCATCGCAGACCGCACAAAATGGTACCGCGGTTCGCATTGAGGTGGGGGTCAGACTACCCATTCTCTGATAAAGGCCACCGTGGACCGCAAGAATTGTAGTGCGACCGCAGTAAGCCACCGCGGACCGTAGAATATCCACCGCGGTCGCGGTCCTCGAACCTTCACTCTTTGAAGTTTTACCATTGCGGTCTGCCTAAATTGCCATCGCAGACCGTAGAGAGGCACCGCGGACCACGGTGAACCTTATTCAGCAACACCAACCTAGAGTTTCAGATTTTTCTCATTTTGCGCCTAAATGCACATATTATGAACCCACTAGGTAGTTAATCATTGTATTTAACTAATTAACCCTACTCTAACAGTGTTATGTAACCCTAAGTTATCAATTAAACGAAAAAGAGAAGAAGAAGAAGATGTAGAACTAATCAATTAAAAGAAAATAAAACACAATTAAAGACTAAGGAAAGATTAAAAGTATCAGTAATGAGATGCAACACAGATGAATGAGAATCAGAGTTGAAATCGTGCCGTTAGGATTAGGGATGAACAATACTTTTTACTATTTGAAAAGCAAATGAGCGAAAAGTTTTAAATGAAGGCCTCAGGTCCTATTTATAGAAAAAGGACCTGGGACCCACTGTACCTATCCACCGCAAACCGCATAAAATGGCATCGCAGTCCACGGTACTCAAAAGTCTGAAGCACTGAGGAGGTAACCAATGCAGACCGCAAGAAATGCTCTACGACTGCAGTGGGCATCTCGGACCGCAAGAAAGGCAATGCGGCCGCGGTGGAAACTTCAAAGAGCATTCACTTTTTTCCAATCAATATTGCGGACCGCAATGGAATTTTGCCCCCGCACGAAAAATGCATTGCGGTAGCAGTCCAAACTTCAGAGAGTGCATCATTTTTCCATTTTTCCTGTTTAGTTCCTGCACTACATCAAACCAATCCTACACACATCTCACAACCAGTTAGACCAAAAGCAAATCCTATACTACAAAGAAAATCAAATAAAAATAAAAAGAAAGACACATGGGTTGCCTCCCAAGAAGCGCCTGATTTAACGTCGCGGCACGACGCAATGGGTTACTATCAAATCGCTTTAGATGGAGCAGTGCCACCACGTGGTTGTCATCAATCTTGCCTAGGTAATGCTTGACCCTGTATCCATTAACTCTGAAAACCTCCCCATTTTTGTTCTTCAAGTCAAGTGCACCAAACGGAGTCACAAACACCACTTCAAAAGGTCCACTCCATTTCGACTTAAGCTTTACCAGAAACAGACGTAACCGAGAATTGAACAAGAGAACCAAATCATCCACTTTGAACTCCTTGCCCCGAGCATACTTATCATGAAGGTACTTTATCTTGTCCTTATACTAGGATGAACTGGAGTAGGCATGGAATCAGAATTCATCAAGTTCATTAAGTTGTTCCACACGAAGATTTGCTGCCACATCCCATTCAAGATTCAGCTTCCTCAAAGCCCACATGGCCTTATGCTCTAATTAAACTGGTAGATGGCAAGCTTTCCCAAACACCAACCAGTATGGAGACATACCAATCAGAGTCTTGTAAGCAGTTCTATAAGCTCATAGAGCATCATCCAATTTCTTTGACCAATCGGTCCTATTTGCATTAACTGTCTTTGACAATATACTCTTGATTTCCCTGTTTGAGACTTCAACTTGGCCGCTCGCCTGAGGATGAGAAGGAGTAGAAACTTTGTTATTGACACCATACTTTGCAAGCAAAGTGTCAAAAGCTCGATTACAAAATTGAGACCCCCTATCACTTATGATTGCACGAGGAGTGCCAAACCTTGTAAAAATGCTCTTCTTGAGAAATGCAACAACACTCTGGGCCTCATTGTTGGGCAAAGACACGACTTCAACCCACTTTGAAACATAGTTGATTGCCACTAGATTGTATGTGTTCCCACACGAGCTAACAAATGGTCCCATGAGATCAATGCCCCATACATAAAAAATATCAACTTCAAGAATGGTATTGAGAGGCATCTCATCTTTCTTCGAAATTCCACCCGCTCTTTGACATTCGTCGCATCTCTTTACAAGTTCACTTGCATCTTTGTACAAAGTTGGTCAATAAAACCCACAACTAAGAACTTTTGAAGCTGTCCTCGCCCCACCATGATGGCCACCATAGGGAGAGGAATAACAAACCTCTAAGATACTCAATTACTCCTTCTCCGGAACACACCTTCGGATCACACCATCCGTGCAGATCTTGAACAAGTACGGCTCATCCCAAAAGAAGTCCAAACTATCCCGTTTGAGCTTCTTCCTTTGGTTAGAAGAGATCTCACACGGGATTATACCAGTCACAAAGAAATTAGCAACGTCCGCAAACCATGGCATACCATTCACCAACACCGAAAGGAGTTGCTCATCGGGAAATGAATCATCGATCCCTAGGCCATCACGAGGCCTCCTCTCCTCATCCAAGCGGGACAAAAGATCTGCCACTTGGTTTTCACTAGCCTTCCGATCCACAATCTCCAAATCAAACTCTTGAAGTAACAAGACTCATCACATCAGCCTAGCTTTGGAAACCTTCTTCGTCATCAAGTACCAGAGTGTGGCATGATCGGTATGAACTATGACCTTGGAATGCATGAGATACGACCGAAATTTCTCCATTGCAAACACAATAGCCAAAAGCTCTTTATCAGTTATCATGTAGTTCACTTGAGCATCATTTATTGTCTTGCTCGCATAGTACACCGGGTGAAACATTTTGTTCGCTCTTTGACCCAAGACCTCCCCAACTGCAATATCACTCGCGTCACAGATAAGCTCGAAAGGCAAGCTCCAATTGGGTGCGGTAATAATATGGGTGGTGGTCAACTTGTGCTTGATAAGTTCAAAAGCTTGCATACATCTCTCATTGAACACGAACTTGGCATCTTTCTCCAATAACTTGCACAAGGATTCACTACCTTCGAAAAGTCTTTGATAAATCTCCGGTAGAACCCCACATTCCCAAGAAAACTTCTAACTCCCTTGACAGAAATAGGGAGAGGGAGCCTTGAAATCACTTCAATTTTTGCTTTGTCCACCTCTATACCACGCTTTAAAATTTTATGGACAAGAATTATGCCCTCCTCAACCATGAAGTGACATTTCTCCCAATTAAGAACAAGATTGGTTTCTTCACAACAGGCCAACACTCTATCAAGAATTTTCAAACATTCATCAAACGAGTCACCCACAACACTAAAGTCGTCCAGGAACACTTCCAAAATACCTTCCACCATATTGGTGAAAATGGCCATCATACACCACTGGAAAGTAGTCGGTGCATTATACAACCCAAATGTCATCCTACAAAAGGCAAAGGTAACATATGGACAAGTGAAGGTGGTCTTCTCCTGATCCTCCGGAGCAATCAAGATTTGGTTGTACCCAGAATACCTATCCAAGAAATAGTAGAAGGCACGCCCAACAAGTCGATCTAACATCTGATCAAGAAAAGGAAATGGAAAGTGATCCTTGTGGGTCACTTTATTCAACTTGCGGTAGTCCATGCACACCCTCCATCCGGTGACAGTCCTGGTAGGAATCAACTCATTCTACACATTGGTAACCACGGTCATACCACCCTTCTTCGGCACACATTGCACCGACGAAGTCCAAGAGCTATCAGAGATAGGGTACACAACCCTAGCATCCAACCAATGGATCACTGCCTTTTTCACAACTCCTTGCATTGCCTCGTTCAATCTCCTCTGATGTTTCAAAGATGGCTTTGCATCATCTTCCAGAATAATCTTGTGTATACAGAATGTGGGGCTTATTCCCCGAATATTAGCTAAGGTCCATCTAATTGCTTTCTTCCACTTTTGGAGCACTGCCAATATGGCATCAACCTGCATGTTAGTGAGACAAGAGGAAAGAATAACTGGCAAAGTTGAACTAGGGCCTAGGAATTCATATCTAAGGTGTGGAGGCAACGGCTTCAACTATAACACTGGAGGTTCCTCCATTGAGGGCTTTGTTGGTAGAGTCTTCCTATTTTCTAGATCCAATGAGAGTTTTCTAGGCTCATAAGAGTAAGAGCCCATTCCATGTAAGGCATTGACACACTCCACTCGGCCTTCATCCTCATTTACATCAAGATTAAACAATACCGCCTCTAGAGGGTCCTCCATATTGATCATTGCACTAGTATCATCAACTATCATTGTCGTGACAAAGTCTATAAAAGAGCACACTTTAGAACTGTTGGGATGCTTCATTGACTTGCACACATTAAAGACCGTTTTCTCATTACCCACTCGGAAGGTGAGTTCCACTGCTTCCACATCAACTAAGGCCTTCCTAGTAGCAAGGAAAGGTCTACCCAATATGATCGGAACCTATAATCTACCTTACAATCCAAGATCACAAAATCAGCCAGCAAGATAAATTTTTCCACCCCGACAAGAACATCATCGATTATACCCAAAGGTCTCTTCATTGTTCTATTCGCCATTTGCAATCTCATGGAAGTCGGCCTCGGTTGCCCAATACCCAAAGTCTTGAAAATTGAGTAGGGAATCAAGTTGATACTTGCCCCCAAATCACATAGAGCCTTAGCAAAGTTTTCACTCCCAATGGTACAAGGAATGGTGAAAGCACTGGGATCTTCTAGCTTCGGGGCCATTGAGTGCACTATTGCACTAACTTGATGGGTCATCTTGATAGTTTCACAATCCATGGATCTTTTCTTTGTCACCAAATCTTTCATGAATTTAGCATAACCCAGCATTTGCTCAAGAGCCTCCACCAAAGGTACATTGATGGATAAGCTCTTCATCATGTCAATAAACTTCTTAAACTGGTTCTCATTTTTCTGCTTTGCAAGCCTTTGAGGATAAGATGGAGGCGGCCTTGGCAAAGGGGCCTTGGCTTTAGGCACAACTGTTTCTGGCATGTCTATTACGTGTTCCCTAGACGAGTTCACGTCATTTTGAGTTTTCACCTCGGCATCTTAGATATCAATCCTCACTTCCTCAGTCACGTTCTCATCAATCACATTCTCAACTACCAAAGGAATCTCATCTTCTTACAACTCAACTTCATCACTCAAAATTTCTTTTTGCTTGGAAGCATGCACATCACTGCCTCATCCACTTCTTATAGTTACTGTCATAACATGCCCGGAATTATTCCCACCCTTCGGGTTAACTACCGTATAACTAGGTAGAGCCCCCTTAAGATGAGTATTCAAAGATTGTGAGATTTGGCTTAATTGAACCTCCAAGTTTCTGATTGAAGTATTGTGGGAAGCCAACTGAGCATCGGAGTCCGCATTCTTTTTCATCATCTGTTCAAACATCATTTCAATTCTCCCCATTTCATTGTTAGAATAACTAGGACCTTAGGATGGAAATGGGGGTGCATTGTTCGGTTGTTGATACATTGGGGGCCTTTGAAAGCTTTTCCCCCAATTTCCTTCGTTGCCATTGTTCCAACCACCCTGATTGTTGTTTCCATCCCAGTTGTTGTTGTTGTTGCCACTCCAATTACATTGTTTGTTCTGATTATTGTTCTGGTTGCCCTAATTGGAATTTTGGTTGTTGTTCCCTTAATTACTATTCCGTTGTTATTGTTGATTTCCCCAATTGCCTTGGAGTCTCCATTGTTGTTGGTTGGAAGAATTGCCTCTTTGGCCCTGATAATTGTTCACATATTGCACTTCTTCATTTTGCCCATCATAACCATCATCTTGGAATCCACCACTATCATTGTCATATTGATTCGAACTCCCTTGGTTCTGTTGACCTCTTTGTCTTTTTTTGTTCACTAGCATGTTGACACTCTCTATAGCATTTACTTGGTGTGGATTTTGAACCTGTTGTAACTGTGTCTTTGCTAGCTGGTTCATTGTTGTTATCAGCTCTACTATTGTCTGCTCATGATCATGTAGCTCTTTGTGAAAGTGAGTGACCGTGGGGTCACCCTGTGGCACATTGGCTCTACTTTACCAAGCGGAGGACGTATCAACCAGCTCATCAAGAATGTCACAAGCCTTATCATAAGACAGCTTCATGAAATTATCCCCGGCAAGTTGGTTCACTATGCACTGATTTGTTATGTTAATGCCCTGATAGAATGTCGCTTGGACGTATCAACCAGCTCATCAAGAATGTCACAAGCCTCATCATAAGACAGCTTCATGAAATTATCCCCGGCAAGTTGGTTCACTATGCATTGATTTGTTATGTTAATGCCCTGATAGAATGTCTATTGTATCATTGTCTCAATCATATCATTGTTGGGACATTCCTTTACCATGGTTCTGTATCTCTCCCATATCTTATGTAATGGTTCGGTGGGCTCCTGCTTGAAAGCTAAGATCTCATCCCTCAATGCTGCCATGTGCCCCGGCGAGAAAAACTTTGTAATGAATTTATCCGCCAACTCATCCCAAATAGTGATGGAATGGTTGGGAAGTCGTTCAAGCCAATCCAATGACTTCCCTCTAAGTGCAAAAGGGAATAATCTCAACAGAAGTGCATCCTCTGACACATTAGTTTTCTTTCTCCCCCAACAGGTATCCACGAAACCCTTGAGATGTTTGTAAGCATTCTAATGAGGAGCACCCATGAAATACCCTCGTTTCTCCAACAAAGTCGGCATCACATTTGTAATTTGAAAAATTCCCGCCCGGATCCGAGGTGGGAATATTGCACTAGCATATCCTTGGTTGGGAAGCACTCGAGGAGCCACTCTTGGAGGTGGCGGGGGAGGGCCTGGAACATTATCATTGGCCTGGCGGCCTCTCCTTTGAGCTTGAGGTACTATAGGAACCTCATCATCAATGTTGTCATGTACCTCCTCCCCTGGTGGAAGATCTCCAAGAGGTGCGTTGTTTGCAGCCATTTTGTACCTGAGTTTGCGACACATACAAATTAGTAACGCAAAAAGAAAAAAGAACAATACACACAACTATTTAGATAGATAGACAAAGCCGTTAGCTCCCCGGCAACGACACCAAAAAGTGATCGGAGCCAACCCTACACCACTACAAAGTAGCGAGAGCGGTCGAAGTAGCTTTTACCCGAGATGGTCGGGATCGAATGCACACGGAGCTAGAATTGGGAATTGGATTCCTATCTAAGCTAGAAATGTATAGTGCTCTTAATTACACTTCCAATCATATTTGTTTGGTTTGTTACTTCTAATTTTTATGCTAATAGTATACTAAAATTAAACTAAGAGTGATTGCTTGTAAGGTTTTCTAAATAGTTAAAGAGGCACTAGGGAAGTGACCTTCTCCTAGGTGAATACTTGACGGGATCTAAAGCCTAAGGCAAAGAAGTTATATTGGGGATTGCGATATAGCCAATGCACGAAATTACTCACTCTATACCTCTCGGTTGCTTGAGTAACTTTGCCCTAATTGACTTTCTCAAGACCAATTGGGTGTCAAAATTGTGCAAGCAATATAGGCTCAAGTCGGGTGTTACTATCTTTAGGTTTAACCTTTTAATTGAGGCTATCAATCTCTTAATTACACCCCAATTCCTTGTCGGATTGATTTTCCTACACTCAAGCTCTCTTTCTCAAGAAGAGCCTAAGTCAAATAGGAACAAATTAGTGTTTGCAACCACTAGTTCAACATGGAAAACAGAAATCAGTCCAAATATCAACTACCCATAAACATCTAAGCCATAAATCAAAAGACTCATCAAATACCCACACTAGATTTGAGCCACAATCCTAGCTAATGGGTCTAGCTACTCATAATAATGGAAGAAAACAGAGAAATAGATGAAGAATAACCAATAAATTATGATTACAAACTAAGATATTGAAGATTCAGTGTTAATCTAGCTACAAATTACTCAAAATGGAATAAAATGGTCGTTCACGTGCTCTAGAGTCTAACATATTACAAAAGAAACCCTAAAAATGTAAAAAAAAAAGTATTTATACTAGGCCGAATTTTCTGGACAAAAATACCCCTGACGAGGTACTGCAGTCTGCATAAAATGCAACGCGGACCACGATAAGGCTTCTTGGCTTGACTATTCACTCTTTGAATCTGGACACCGGGGGCCGCATAAAATGCATCGCGGCCACGGTGGCTTCAACTGCGGTCCGCACAAAAAGGACCGCGAACCGCATTGGCTTTTATCTTCAAACTCCCAACTCTCTGAACCCCCCTCTCCGCGGACCGCACAAAATCGATTGTGGCCGTGAAGAGGCTACTGCGACCGCAAGAAATCCTCCGCGGACCGCATTGCCTTAGGCTCCAAAAGTGCACCTCTCTGAATCTCCTCACTGCAGAATGCACTAAATGGATTGCAGTCGCGGTGAGTTTGTTGCAGTTGTGTTTTGACTTGTTCTTGGTACTTGTGCTTGTTTCACTCCTTTTTGAGCTGGTTTTGACTAATTGTTACCTTATTGACCAAACCCTGCAAACAAGTACAACATGTAAGCCTTTGGGACTATTTGTATACTTTTTTAATCCAAAACTCGAGTAAAATGGAGTTTAAAAAGAGCTAAAATCCCTAGTTATTAGTATGTGTTATTTTCATACTCATACTATACTTGATGTGCATTTTTATTGCACAGGCACATGTATGCCTAGTGGCCTAGTGGGCGCAGCGGCATAATTGGCATGGAGACTTAGGTGGGTTGCATCTCTCAAGACAACCTGTAGCCAATAGAGTCTCTTTCAGGGTATTGTATTTTCTTTTCTGCCAAAATTTGTATTCCGGATAGTTATTGTACTTCATTTTATTTCCTAGTGATTGCTTATGCACTTGTGACACTGGGTTTTGGTGTGATAATGGGATATTTAGTGTTGAAATCTGAAAACATTATTATTTATTTTGTAAAGCTCATCTGTTACTAGTGAAATTAATGGAAACTTTATGATTTCAAAAATATAAAAAGAGAATTTAATTAACTATTTAGTGTTGGATAGCCTGACAGTAGTGTCCGGCACCATCGCGACTTTTAATGAATTTTGGGTCGTGACAACATGGTATTCGATTAATAGGTTCACTTAGGTCTCACGAGTCATGAGCAAGTCTAGAACGGTCTCGCGGATCGGTACAGAGACATCTATACTTATATTCGAGAAGCTACAGGGCTGTTAGGAGCACTTCCCTTCTTGATTGCTAATCGTGCGATTTGATTCCTTTGAGGTTTATGCCTTATTTCTTCCTATTCAGTCTTATGTGACATGAAGCACTTGTTATCGATCAAGAATGGAGGAATTTTAATGGTGCCACAGATGCGGTGCGGGATGTTTCTCCCTGCGTAGTTTATTGGGCTATTGTCGTCACCTTGCGGAAGGGTATTCCATCATTCAGCTCAGTAGCTGCACTTTTGAGAGCTTTGAGGCTATGCATAGGTTGCTATAATGCTCATGAGTTGTTATCGCACTATATCGATGTGATGGTAAGATGCTCGCCTATGTGACAGAGCAGCAAATGACTTGAAGGGAGGTCTACTCTGTGCACGATTCAGAGACTTGGTATTTTTGAGCGTGGTGGAATTTTCATTGATGATGTGAAGTCATTGTCCTTGTTAAATACCTTTAGTTCGCCGGTGTTATGGTTTTTTTCAAATTGCCTTTGGGCAGAGTAGTGTGAAATAGTGCTGGAGAAGTGGCTATCAGATATGGCGGTGTGCGGTGGTTCACGATCGAATCGGCATTCCTAATGTTGATGGTTCGAGAAAGATGATTTTTAGGAAGGGTTAAAGTTAGTAGCGATCTATTGGTTCAAGTGCTACAGAGATAGGTTTTTGATTTAAGTCAACAACTGGGCAGCGAAGAATAAGGAAGGACATGTGAGAAGTGTCATGCAGTGGTTAAATTTCTAGAAGGCCACGTGTGAGAAGAAAGAGTTGAGTAGTTGCTTAAATGAGTGAATTTGACCAAAGTGGGAGAGTGGCAGAGTAGCATATGGGTTTTGTAGTAGGATGACTACACGGTTGGAGAAGAGGTTAAAGTGATTTGGGATTCATGGTGGACAGTGACGAGGTCTTATACGGCGGGAGATTCGGATACAGCAGGAAGGAGTTGCTTGATATGAAGAAGGATACAACCTGACTTTGGATTTGAAGATATTGTCGCACCTTTAGTTGATGCCCATGAGGAGTGGACGGATTTGTACAACTTGTGAATGAGCACAGGCTTAGATGGGTTATCTCCTGCGAGTAGGTTAGCGGTCACGTGGTGTTGATGAAGCTTTTACGAAGAATCTATAGCTATCCAATAAGAGGTCGGACATGTAAATGTGGCTGGTAAATCAGAGTATTTATAAAGGGTTAACAGAAGGATTTTGAGAAATTTGGCGAGTTGATTGTGCAAGATCAGGTCAACGGTGAAGAAAGAATCTTGGTGGGTTCCAAAGTTATACAATAGTAGCTTCAAGCTAAGTGGGAGATTCCCACCACCTACGATTGGATTGCATGGTTATCTATTGTGAGGTTCCTGGTTGTCGGTGTATCGATGGGTTATTACGACTAAGTAAAGAGAACATCAGTGGTGATTTGAGCAAAGGATTTGAAGAATTGTGCTATAACTAGCCTTATCAATTTATGTTCAGGCTTTGGGAAGACTCAGGATTTATGCTTCGTGTATAGGTGATCTGCAAAGAAAGTGATTCAGTCGGGTGCTTCTTGGAGAGGGTTTTCATGTGCTATCGAAGCCGTGGAGTTTAATTATATTCGAGACTAAGTCAGAGTGGGTGACTCTCAACAATGGTCCTCGTAGATTCAATGGTTAAAGTGCGGAGCCTAAGAATTTCGAGTCCATAGTATGGTTGAGTATCAAGCTTTTTGCAACGGATTATGATAAAGGAACTTGGGGTGTTCTGCGTTGTCTTCGGTCTGCGGTGTAGTATAAGAAGAATGGGAGGAAATAACTTTGTATTTCTAAGAGAATTATCAGAATGGGTGTACTAGTTGAAGACGCGATTATGCGCACAAGGAGGGTATGCAATGGTTCGTAGGTTTTGAAACAATGTGGTCATGTGAATTGTGGCGGTGTGTACGAGGCTTGATGGCCGCCATAATTGATTTTATTTGGAAGCATTCGAATATTATGGCCTGTTATGAGTAGATGAATCTCAGAAGGGTTATGGTGGTTTAAACCACTACCCGAGGTTTGTATTTTTCTGTGGTTATGGGAATTTGGTGGCGTGTTGCAATGGTTCTCTTGAAATGAGCTAAGTAAAAGGTTTCAATATGATGAAGTGTTTACCCTATTAGTGGTTCTGGAGTTATGATGAATTTTTGTGCTATTGCACATTGGCATGATTAAGTGTAGTGAGTTGCATGGGATTTGGAAGTTGAGGATCAAGGTTGCAGTTCGGTGTAGACAAGAATGTCGTGAGCTCGGATGAGCAAGAAAGGAGTTAGATGGTTAGAGTCAACTGGCATTATTTTTAGCGTCACCTAAGATCAGTGCCTGGTGTGAAGAGGCTTTGCATACTGATTGTGGATTCTTGAATTGCTTTACAGCGTTGGTGTGGTCGGTAGTATAGATGTGCAAACTCATTGTCTGGTGCGGAAGGTCGGGGAAGGGTGTCCTACGGGAAGGTTGTAGGAGTGTGACGGGTAGTCACTTAAATGATTAAAGACGGAAACCCAGTATGGAGGTTGTGGTACTATCGTTGATGTGAGAATTTATGCCTGAAGGGCTCTCGGTTCATTTGGTTGTGAACTAAGGATGTTTGTTCCAGAATTGGCGGCTATTCTTGTGTGTCATGGGAAAAAGGGTTACCCTGGATCCTTGAAAGGTTATTAGCCCAATGCGGTTCGGTCAGAATTGGCTTTAGGTCCGTAGATGTATCTAGATATGAATGTGGGCTCTATATAGGGCCGGATGTGTTCGTTTTAGCATAGCACTCCTTGGGGAGGAGTATTCGGACGTTGGATGTTATTTTGTCGCCGGCTATTTCATGTAATACTATGTTGTGTCGTGTGTGTTGTGAAACGGCTTGATAATTCCATATGTGTTGAGGTTCTGCATAGTGATGGTGTTATGTGGGTGAGATGGCTCTCGAGATTTAGATCATATATCGTACCTTAGTTTTGCTCGAGTTTTGTAGTGTATGGTGCTATCTGCCTCCCCAGGGATAGTATTATGCACTTCGTGCGCTTATGGCCGTTATTTGGGTATTTCATAGTTATGAGCATTTTGCTCGGTAAAGTATTTCCTTATAGGGTAATATGTGTGGATGGGGTTGCACGCCGTAATAGTGTGATGTTGAGTACAGTTCCCTATATCTATCCTTGTGTGTTTTGTTTCTTATTTCCTGAGGAGGGTTCATATCATCATTTTGGTTGTTTAATTAGTTGTGTAGGCTGAATAGTTCTTTCCAGAGTTCATTTTCCCTATACATATATCACATTCGAGCGGTGGCTTGTTGGCACATAGTGGCATTATATGTGACTTTTGGTAGTGTCTGAGGTGGCTTATTGCCTGAGCAGCTTGTACGGGGTGAGACGAAATTATTGGACCTGTGACCAGTGCGATAGGATTTATATAAGGCACATTAAAGAGTAACTATTGATATTCAGTCCAGAATGAGTTAATGATTCTTGTCATGAGAAGGAACTTAATGATTTGTTGACTCGGCCGTTGGTTATGAGTTTCTACACATCTCTTCTGTCGGAGCAGTATTACAAAAGTTGGAACAAGACTTATATATGTCATAAGGTGCATTGTGAGCACCGGATTCGTGAAACTTTGGCTATTGTTATCAAAGGATGTTATTATGGTTATGTGAGTTATGCAGTGCACAACATGGATTCGGCAAAGGTATACAACCATGTATCAGTGTATCATGTGGTGATTTATACGGCGTTCATATGATGGAAACATGCCTGCTAGAGTATTCTAGATGTTGGAATACGGCTCTAAGGCTAATTTGACTAAACAAAAGGGGAATCTTCTGATTTGCTCGAGCAAATGTGCTCAACTGAGTTGTGATAGCACGGGTAGGTGCGCGAGATGTTAAATAGTGATTTCAGACAACTCCACCGTAGTTCTTAGCACGTTCAAGGACAAACTTATGTCTATGTAGGAGAGAATGTAACAACTCGAGTAGTCGTTTTGAGCGTTTTGAGCTTTAAGTTGGAAGAATTGACTAAGATGGAGTTTTTGAGTTACGACCTTGGAATCGAGATTCAAAGGTTCTAGCATATTGGTATGATGATTTCGAACTTTGGCGTATGTTCGGATTGGGTTTTCGATGACCCAGAAGCATTTCGACGCCTATTGTGGAAGTTAGCATTTTGGAAGAATTTCATAAATTTGGGTTGAAGTGCATTTCAATGTTATCAATGTTCGTTTGGGATTTCGAGTATGGGAATAGCTCTGTATGGTGATTCTGGTATTGGGAGCGCGTCTGGAAGTGGATTTGGAGGTCCATAGGTCATTTTGGGGTCATTTGGCGAAAGTTAGAAATTATAAGGTTTTTGAGGAGTTTGTCCGGAAGTGGACTTTTTGATATCGGGGTCGGATTCCGATTCCAAAAGTTGGAGTTGGTACGTACTGTGAATTATGACTTGTGTGCAAAATTTGAGGTCAATCGAATGTGATTTGATAGGATTCGGCATCGAATGTAGAAGTTTGAAGTTCTAAAGTTCATTAAGCTTGAATTGGAGTGTGATTCATGATTTTAGCGTTGCTTGATGTGATTTGAGGCCTCGAGTAGGTCCGTGTTATATTGTGGAACTGGGTGGTGTGATTGGACGGGGTCCCCAGGGCTCGAGTGTGTTCCGGGGTGGCGAAAGCGATGGGGATTTCTGGGCGTGAGATTTATGAGCTTCGCGAATGCGAGTGATGTTCTGCATTCGCGATAAAGGGTCTCTTGGGCAATGTTCTTTTAAATCGGGGATTTGGTTCATTTTCACTTCATTTCTTCCATGAGAAGCAATTTTGAAACAATTTGGAGTGTCATTTCCAACATCTTCTATGGGGTTAGTGATTTCTTCCTATTGTGAGTTAAAAACATGGTATATAAGTGAATTTAGACATGAAAATTTGTAGAAATTGTGAGATTTGGAAGAAAACCTAGAAATTTTTGTTTTTGGATTTTGGCCATGAAATTGGACATGGAATTGGGAAAAAATTTTATATTTGAGTTTGTAATATTATGGGTAATGTTTATCTTCAAAAAAAATTAGAATCCGAGCACGTGGGCCCGAGGGTGATTATATCGACTTTCCGAACGGAGTTGAGAATTATTGTAAATAGAGTTATTATGAGTATTAGAGTATATTTTCATTGGTTTGTGCATAGTTTGGTTGGTTTTGGAGTGTTGGGCATCGGTTTAAGGTACTAGAGTGGCGTTAGAGACGGTTATGGAACTTCAGAGCGAGGTAAGTCTTATTTCTAACCTTTTAAGAGGTAATTTACCCCATAGGTGAAATAATTCAATGTGCTTCTGTTTGTGGGGGCTACGTATGCACGAGGTGAGGAGAGTCTATACGTAGCTACTAGCTATGCCTATGTCCGAGTAGTTTTAGGTGTACATCATACCTCGTTATCCTTGCTATTTGATTTATGGTTGTTATTTGCCTTGAGAATAAACAAGATTGAGGTTGCGTAATAATTGTGTTAAAAGGAATTTAAGATTTTAAGAGTTTCCATTAAACTTCGTATTTTCGAAAAGAATTGAGGAATATTATAATAACTTGAGAAACCTATGTATAACCGCATTGCATTATGTTTCGCGAGCGGGAAAAAATTCCTTAAAAGTTTCACGTTGAATTGTCTTTAGTTTGAAAAGAATCAAGAAAAGGATTTGATTTATTAATAAATTTATATTTCACCGCGTCGCACGTATGATTCGCGAGCGAGGTATTTCATTCTACTACTCTTATGGAAGAGGACCGATTGCCTCGGCAGGTTAATAGATGCATCTATGGTTTGCGTCGTTCGAACCTCGGCAGTGCACAGTTTACTTTTATGTTGGATCGGGTCGTACGCCTCAACATTTCCTATATATTATCCTCATGAAATCGTGTGTAATATTTGGCAAGAAGCCAATGTATCTGAGAGTTCTTTTCCCTGATTTGAATTATGACAACCTCTTTGATGAATCCCACTATATCTATACATATGCTCCGGTTAAGGAGGGAACTTACTAGTTGAGAGCTTGAATAAATTGTAAAGAGGGGAATTGTACCACTTATTTTACACTTGTTTGATTCATATAATTACTCTGTCTCATATTTGTTCACTTCTTTATTGTACCTAATTTTATTGGACCACTAGTAAGTGTCGAAGTCGACCCCCCGTCACTACTTCTTCGAGGTTAGACTGGATACTTACTGGGTACGCATTGTTTTGGTACTCATACTACAGTTGCTGTGCATTTTTGTTGCACAGGCACATGTATGTCTAATGGCCTAGTGAGCGCAGCGGCATGGTTGACACGGAGACTTAGGTGAGCTACATCTCTTGAGACGACCCGCAGCCAGCAGAATTTCCTTCAGGGTATTGTATTTTCTTTTCTGTCCAAATTTGTATTCCGAATAGTTATTGTACTTCATTTTATTTCCTAGTGATTGCTTATGCACTTGTGACACCGGGTTCTGGGATGATTACAGGTTATTCAGTGTTGAAATCGAAAAACATTGTTATTTATTTTGTAGTTCATCTGTTACTAGTGAAATTGAAGGAAACTTTATGATTTCAAAAATATAAAAAGAGAATTTAATTAACTATTTAGTGTTTGCTAGCCTGACAGTGGTGTCTGGCGCCATCACGATCTTTAATGAATTTTGGGTCGTAACAACATGGTATCAGATTAAGCATCAAACAATCGAAACAACCGTTCTTAGTTTTAGAGATATATTGGAAATCAATGAGCCGTTTGGTGGAAAAATAATAGTTTGGGAGGTGATTTGTGTCAAGTACGATCAGTAATTCCAAAATTGACAAAAAGAGAAACTGTAAAAGCTAGCTTGCTAAAATTATACTTATAGCCTCAAATGAAAAATATTCAAATGATAAGAAATATAAAAGTAAGAATAGATCCAATATTCAGTGTCTTCTTACTTCGTGTCGGAAACGGATAAGTGCATCCAACAAAAGATGATTTTGTTCTTCTTGAACACTTGGATATCAATCCTAATGGTAATATCAGTACATTTAGTAAGGAAAATATTTCCATCATTAGACTAAAACGCAATTTCTGTTTTTGACTCACCAGAAAATGATACCAATAATTACTACCAAGAAGAGTACTTAAATATTTTAATACCAAACGGCTTTTTACCATACATGTTTGTTGTCAAGTTTATTATTTATTACGTATGTTAGTGTCACCGTATATATAATATACTAAGTTGATCTTCCATTGTATGTAGGTTGATTTTGAAGAAAAATATGCATGTCATGCTACTGAAAAACTTAAATACGCCGAATAGCTTATGTAATAACACACAGATGGTATATAGAAGTTTTGACAATAACGTCATACATGCAAAAAATATGATACTAGTAAATGTGCTTCTAAGTATATTCTTATCCTTGAATTCAACTTTCGTTTTCCGAAACTAAGGAATATCCTTTTAAATTTGTGTGAAAATAATTTTTGGTATATTTATTTTTTGTAAATATAATAAATAAAGTACAAGAGGACAAACATCCTAAATATTGGACTATATTTACCACAATATTTTTTTTTTGCATGCACAACTGTAAGTTGCACTTTCAAGAGGGATATCAAGTTCGACAACAAGAATTCTGGTTAAGGCAGAGAAACGAAAGCATTAGGAGAAAAATACACAAAAAAATTGTCCACAAAGAAGTGTTCGTTAAGATACCATCACATTAAATACTTTTAAACTATAATACAAAATTATCTAACTAACATGATAAAATTAATCATTTGTGTAAATTTTAATGATGTCCTTTTATTTTAAATTCATGTATTATGCTAATGTAATAATATTTTTCAACATTTAGATGATTGTTGTATTATTATACATATAATTTCTCGTATTAATTAAACTTTATTATTCCTTCATATAAATAAATATTTAAATCATCTCGTACCATTATTAAAGTGCATCACATGTTCATAGATCCTAGTGTGTGTGTGTGTGTATACACACACAGACACACAAAAGATATACAAATTTTATGACATTTATGTTTACAGCGGCTATACAAAGTCATTTTTCCTCCATTTTTTGGTACTTAGAGAATACAAAAGCCCAATATATATTGAAGTGGGCCTTCCCACCTCAAACAACTGCTTAGCTATGAGGCCAATTATTACCCTATGATAAATGGGGGAAGTGCACGGTTAGCCACTAATAACTGTGATGATCCAAAAGGTTTGGGTCATCACTTATTTTTAAAAATAAATTCTGCATTTCGAGGCCTTAAAAACCTCTTTCTATCTCACCTCGAAAATGATAAATTTTGACTTTAAAATAAATTAAGTTGACTTTGGTCAACGTTTTGGGTAAACGGACTTGGACCCGTAATTTGACGATACCGGAGGGTCCGTAGGAAAATATGGGACTTAGACGTATGCCCGGAATCAAATTCCGAGGTCCCAAGCGCGAGAAATGAATTTTTGTAAGAAATTGTTTTGCTGAATTAATTATGAAGTAAAGAAAAGAATTTATGTTTGAAACCATTGGTATCGGGCCCGTATTTTGGTTCTGGAGCCCGGTACATGGCTTATATATTATTTGTTGATTTTTAATCACTTTTACAAAGATGGAATTACATTTGAAAACTTTAAGAAAATGGCTTGAAACACACACACTTAAAAAATAAAAGATACAATTCTTAACATCTCACAACATGCCCCACTTTCCACTTTTGTTGTCAAATATTGGATTATCTGCTCAATGTGGGGCTTGACCTGGATGGCCTCCCAGCGTACGATACATCCTTTCCAACTCCATTGCTAGATGACGAGCAAAAGTGGGCGCATGCTCTGTAAACCTTTCATAATCCATTCCTTGGCAATTTACATTTTGCATATAGGATTTAATTCTACAATTGTTAGTAATTAAATTTGTTTTACAAAAATTAAAAATTACAAAAAATAGGCATCGTTTGCATTTTTAGCATTTAATGTCCAAATATACAATTTTATGCTTAATTAATACTTAATTGTGCGTTAATTGTTATTGGGAGTTAATTTGCGTTTTTATAACTTAATTTAGTTCTCAATAATAGTTTAAGTATTTTTATAATTTAGTTTTAGAAAAATAAAAGAAGAAAAGAAAGCGAAAATATAAAGAAAGTCGGAATTAGGCCTCTTCTTCAATTTCAAGCCACAGGCCCAAAAAATGGCCCAATCTTCCCTACGACCCAGTCCAATTCGAACTGGGTCGACCCAGTCCATAACCCAAAAGACCCAAACCCCTTTGTCTTACCTTTTACAACACAAAACAAAAGAAAAAAGAAGAAAAAACCCTAAAAAATAAGAAAAAGACCCGCCCCCCCTATCTTCCTTCTTCTTCTATTCTTCATCTTCCCAAAAGCTCCAAACTCCATCAATTGCTACCCTCAACCAATTGCTTTCGCCTTCTTCTTCCTCGACCAAACGACACAAGTCCCTCGATCTCCAACGACCCACCATAACACCGTCGCTACCATAGCTTCATCTCTTTTGTCAAGCTCAAAGCTTGATCGACCATGGCTGCCCTTGCATCGTCTTCTTCAACCACCCAGCTGCGTTGGTGATCCAAACAAAAGCTAACGAACAGCTCGTCGCCACTGTTGCTCCTTCTGCTTCACCATCCATCGCGACTTCATCTTCGTCGTTCGACGTCAAGCTCGAGTTTGAGCTCGACGTCCATGGCAGCCCTCAACCGCACGTCCAAAAGACCAGTTGTTCAAGCTTTTCCTTCTCCGACCATGGATGACCCTAGCTGCCTCGTCTGCTGCTGCCCGCGCCATCTTCTTGACGTAACCAAACATGTCGCCGCTACTTCTCCTCCTTCCTCCGAGCTGCTGTCGCGGTGCTACTTCCCGTTCCACCTTCTTCTTCACTTCCGGCTGCTGCTACTTCTGTGTCAACCTCGCCGTCCAGCTGCTGCCTCATCGAACAACCATGGCCAGTCTCCATCGTTGCTTCTTCTGCATTCAGTTTTCTCGCAAACAAATTAACTGCTTCCGTTCATCACTTCTGCCGTCGTTTGGTCGAGTTCTAGTCGAGGTCGTCGAGCGTAGTTTTGAGTTCGTCAAGTTTACAAGGAAGGTGAGTTCGTCGTTGAGTCCGAACAGACTTATGCCCATTCGAGGTTTGTCGAAACAGTCCAATTCGTCGTTGTTCATCTCCGGTTAGTAGTTTTTGCGTTTTATTTTGTCCGTATTTGGTTTTGATATTTTCAAATCTAAAATCGGTAAATGTTTGTTTTGTTTATCGTTTGAATTAATTTTTAGTTCATGTTCATGTGTTGTTTGTTAAATTAATTTTTCAGATTCCAAATGAAAGATTAATTAATTGTTTTTCATGTTTATTTCGTGTTCGTATTGTTGTTTAAGTGAATATTTGTTGTTGTTTAAGTGAATATTTGTTAGTTTAATATTTGTTAGATTCAAATTGAAATTTAATTAATTGTTTCTTCAATTTGTTTCATGTATTTGATGTATTTTCCGGAAATTGTTAATATTGTTAAGTTCAAGTTTAAATTCATAATTGTTTCTTCTTAGTTTTTGTTTTGTCATTTACCTAAAAGAATTTAGTTGTAATAAGGGAAGTATGTTGGTTTTAGTCATTTGAATCCGTCGTTTTTATTTTTAGATTTAATTCATGTTCATATTATGTTTGTTTGATTTTTGAATCCGAAATGTTTATAGTTTGATTTCTTGTTTACCATTTGTGATTATTTCTTGAATTGGTCTCATAATCTTGTTTAAAGTTTAATATAAGAATTGTTTGTTGTAATGTTGTTAGAGTGGATTTTAAGTTCAATATGATTGAATTTAGAAATCTAAATATACTTGTTTGATTGTTGTTGTTGTTTAAATCCGAAAATAGGTTTGTTGTTGCTAAAAATATTGTTCAATCAAATTTTAGTTGTTCTTGGTTGTTCAATTTGTGTTCATATGATTTGTGGTTGAAATCATGTTCATGTGATTTGTTATTGAAATGTTGAAGAAATCATGTTCATGAAATTTGTTGTTTGAACATTGTTAGAAATTAATCATATTGCCTATATTTTGGTTAAGTTTGATTAATTGATGTGTTATAGCTGATGGGTAGTTTGGTAATTTATAGTACTTTCGGGGGTAAAATATTAATTTGCAATAGGGTCGGAGGGGTAGTTTAGGGATTGTACATTTTGTAATTGTTTATATGAAGCATGGGGGACAAAATGAAATGGGGTGGGTTGTGATATGGTTATTTAATATAAAGGGGGGACAAGACAAAATTTAGTGGGGGGAATCTTGCATTATTTTATGTTAGGCATGGGGGACAAAATATAATGGGGTGGTGTGATATATTTATTTAATGTAATGGGGATGAGTGGGAAGATAATGGGTTTGGTAGAGAAAGGGATTGATTTTAATTGATTAAAGGGTGGGGATTATATATAGAGGTCTTAAAAATCAGATAGAGGGGGGGAGAGAAAAAAAGAGGGATTAGAAAAAAAAGAGATGAACATTTATTCCGAAAAAAACATTGAAACTCTCAAGAAAAGAAAAAAAACCTACAAAGAAAAATAAAAAATAAAAAAGAAGTTGAAAATTAGAAGAGAAAGTAGTACACACCTGATAAATATTCTGGTATATAGGTGTAGAAATTAAGGGTTGAAGATTAACTAGCCTTTCAAAAATCTGAAAATTTCCCTTGGTTTCTGTACGTTATTTTCGGCATTCCTGGATTTTATTTTGAATTTTTCAAATCTGTCACTGGGATTTTCGTTGACTGGTTATTGCTGGTTATTGCTGCTGTTGCTGTGTTACGTATTACGTTGCTGACTTTCTTCTTCTTATATTGACAATATCAGGTGCACAACTGTAATTTTGGCATTTTGTAAGCTGAAATGAAGAATGGAGTGTTAAATTTTTAATTTAGTTTAATTTTTTTTTTTGTATTGTATTTAGGTTATTCATGTATTATTATTCAGTAAATCACTGTCATTTGGCATAACTAGGCATATTATAGCGACATATTAAATAACACCTTAACCAGATTATTAGGAAATATATTTAAGCCTGATTATTAGTTAAAACTGTTTAATAATAAAAAATAGAAGAAATAACGTAAAAAATGGCGTTATTGAATCAGTTTGGCAAAAATTGACTAAGTTCCTTATTCATAAGGTTTTTCGTCAACGATAAGTTAATCGGAATCATGTAGTTAATTTCAGTTAAAACATGAATTAGTTTGTGAATCAAGTATTAGGATATGATGTGAATTAAAACAAAGTTAGTTAAGGTTAAATTATTTATTTTTTAGAAATATGGTTTAGTAATCAAGTTTTTTTTCTTTCAATTTTCAGTATTTGTAAATAATTAGTTTCAATAAGCTTAAGTCTTACTAACAATTTGAATTTTAATCCAACTATGGGATAATTAGTTTTTTTTTATTTTTTTATTTGTTGACTATTCCATGTTGTATTTATGATTATAATTTTTATTACTTTCTGTTAATATTTGTTTTTCTCTTCTATTTAATATGTTATTTTCAAGAATGTAGATATTGATTTTATATTTATAGACAAACTTAGTAATAATAAAGAGGTAGTCATTAAAGGATATTCTTAAAATAAGGAAGGATTTCGCTAAAAATAAATAGATGTAAATAATACAAAAATTTACAGGATTCTCCAATCTCATTTATTTATTTAATTATTTAAAAAAAATTACTTAGAATTTGGGATGGATTGTTTAGTGAATTTCACTTCCTTCCCCAAAGATAATGACGCGCTAGACTCTTTAGGCGCGATTTAATTAATTTTACCTTCTTAAACTCGGATGCGCATTTCATGCGACCCAAATCTAAATCCTAAAACATTGAATAAAAATGTGTTCCGGATTGCGGGTGCATTTCATGTGACGTAATCCAAAGACATGTTTTAAACGATGTTCACAATTGTTTTTAAAAAAATAATAATAATAATAATAAAGTGGTAAAAAGTTAAATTTGGCACATCGGTTCATAATTGTATTAAAATCAGATAAATAAGCCAAATATGACAATTGAGCGACCGTGCTAGAACCACGGAACTCGGGAATGCCTAACACCTTCTCCCGGGTTAACAGAATTCCTTATCCGGATTTCTGATACGCAGAATGTAATATGGAGTCATTCTTTTCCTCGATTCGGGATTAAAATTGGTGACTTGGGACACCCTAAATCTCCCAAGTGGCGACTCTGAAATAAATAAATAAATCCTGTTTCGATTGTCCTTTAATTGGAAAAAACTCTCTACGCCCTTCGCGGGGTCGGAAAAAGGAGGTGTGACACCTAGTGATTCTTTGAGTGCTCCTGTTTATGTGTCTACACCAGTGGGTGATTCTATTATGGTAGATCGTGTCCATCGTTCATGTATAGTTATGGTTGGGGGTCTTGAGACTCGTGTAGATTTGCTCCTTCTGGACATGGTTGATTCTGATGTCATATTGGGGATTGATTGATTATCACCTTACCACGCTATCTTGGACTGTCATGCCAAGACTGTGACTTTAGCGTTGCCAGCTCTGGCGGGGTCGGAAAAAGGAGGTGTGACATCTCTGGCGACTCCGCTGGGGAACGAACCCAGAATCTCTGGTTCAGGGTTCAGAATTCGAGCTTGGAATAATTGTTGTATTTGGCTTCGTTTGATTTTGTTACATGATCTGTGCTTAATGTGTTAATTAACTGCTTTTACCGCTTTGATCTTATGTGAACTGTATATAAGCTGTGCCGAAACCCATCTCCTCTCTGAGTCTTCTAAATCATGAAGAAGGGTGCACTTCGTGTGACTTCTTTTCTGTATAGTGTCTAAATTCCCAATTTAGAATGAGGTTGGATAAGTTGCAAAGCCGATGAAACTTCTGTATTCCCGGTACGCTGCCTCCCCCTCGGCTCGAGCTGTCCGCTCGGGTAAGCCAGGTCTAGAACAAACACCCAAGTTCTGAACCTAGAATAACTCAGCTTCATGCCGGATCCCTAATAGGAACGCTTATTTGCATCATGTGCATTTTGACTTAGGGGACTCAACACAGGGGTTGAGTCCGTCTAGGGCTAGCAACCTGAAACAAAGACCATCCTGATGCATCTTATTTGTTTTATGTGCATTTATTTGCTCGGTCTTGCATGTTGACCGACTTCTGAGTCTCGAGAGTGTAAAATAATAATAATAATAATAATAATAATTTAAAATAAAATAAAATAAAAATAGCAAGTGGAGAGTTAGATGATTAATTTAGAAAAATCAGTGTCCAAGTACTGTCGAAATGCTGCCGAAATTTTGAAAAAAACATATATATTTTTACTTTTAGAATTGTTTGTTTGCCTAGAAAGCAGAAAGTGTGTAGGAATAAGTCTTTTATTTTAATTTGCTTTATTTTCAAAAAAAAAATGAAAAAAGGAAAATAGTTTTTTTTGTTATAAAAGAAAAAGGAAAAAATTTGTTTGTTTTCAAAAAATAGTTAGTTTATAGCCTGAACTACGCGGGTCTGATTCTCACCGGATGTGAGATCAGAGGCAAACCTCTTTGGTTTCGGCTCACCGTATTCAAAAAAAAAATCCAAAAATATTTAACATTACTCACTTCTTTAGAAAGTTTTTCTTTTAGACCTCAATTTTTTTAAAAAAAAATAATAATAATATTTCCTTTTAATCTCAAAATCCCAATTATTTGTTTAAAAGATATTCAAAAGAAAATTCAAAAATATTTTTTTCTGTAGTATTTCTTTCATAAATTCAGAATAATAGTTCAAAAATATTTCCTTTCTCCTTAAAAGTTTTTTCAAAAAAAAAAATTAAAATCCAAAAAATATTTCTTTAGAATATAGATAGTTTTTAAGTCAAATAAAAGTTTTTCCTTCTTTAATCACTATAATAAATGTGCAGGATGAGCACAAGTCAAAATGAACCATTCTCAGTCTGTAGCGAGGTCCCTTTGCAACTCCATATGTGGTGGAATGATATGGGAAAAGATAGTATAAAGATAGTGGAAAGAGTTTTGGGAGGTTTTGTCGATCTGTTGAATATCAAGCCAAGGACAGATATCATCGAGGCTCTAATACCGTTCTGGGACCCAACCCGCAACGTGTTCCGTTTTGCTGACTTTGAACTTTCACCTACACTAGAGGAAGTCGCCGGATATGCGGGGTTGAATGGGAAACTAAGAGGGCAGTATTTACTTTCACCAAGACCAGTATCTCCGCACGCGTTCTTGGATTTGCTAAGCATTAGTCGGAAGATGCAGAATGATGATTTGTCGAAGGGATGTTGTACTCTCCAATTCTTGTATCAACGGTACGGAATTCCTCAGGGTTTGGAAGAACCAAACCTCGGATTAATTCACACTGGGAACAGAATCAAGTGGGAAGCAAGACGTACTTTGGCATTTATCACAGCATTTCTGGGAGTTGTGGTCTGTCCCCGCAAAGATAAAAAAATAGAGATAGGCCTTGTAGGGATGGCCGATGTTGCAATCAAAAGAACCGACAGTACTATGGTTCCTTTGATTTTGTCCGAAATCTACCGAGCTTTAACTATATGCCGAGAAGGAGGCAAGTTCTTTCAGGGATGCAATCTGTTACTCCAGCTGTGGATGCAAGAACACCTCCATCACCGAGTGGGATACATGAACCACGGGTTGACTGAGAGAAACTGCATTAGCGGCTTTGAGAAACGAATGACAGGCGTCATATTTCCCGAAGGCGTCGAAGCATGGCTTGCACAATTGAGGTCAACAACATCCGACCAAGTTGAATGGGCATTTGGGTGGTTGAATGATACTGAGGTAATATACATGGCGGCCGAGGAATGTCATGTTCTTTTGATGGGACTTCGTAGCATCCAGCCATATGCTCCTCATCGGGTACTGCGCCAATTAGGAAGATTTCAAGTAATTCCCACTGATGAGGATCTAAGCAAGCACGCCATTGAGTTGAGTCCAGGAGTCGTGTTCCCCGAAGGAAAAATTAGAAAGTTGTGGCACGAATGTAGATTCCTTGAACCCAAGACTATGGTTCGAGAGCTGGCTAAGGGTGAGGTAGACACAAAATACGATGTTTGGTTCGGGAAAAGGTTCCAGATTCATCAGAGGACTGCTAAAAGAGCTCACGTCCAACAATTTAGGATGATTCGCAGGAACAGTGGGGTTGGTTAGTGAGAGAGGAAGGCTACCGGGTTGAAATCGGGAAGCTGAAGCGACAAATTGAAAGGCTTATGTTTGAAAACAACGTTCAAGTAGCCTCAGAGCAGGGTGAAAAGAACAAATTAGCCAAAGAAAACAAGGCACTGAAAACCCGAATTCGCCAAGTCGGTAAGAGTGATAGCGACCGACAGAAACGTCGCTCTGATGAAAGGTTGATAGCGGAATTGAGAAATCAAGTCAGCAAAAGCCGAGAAGACTTGGAGAAATCCAAGGCTTGTATAACAAGAATGCGGGTCAGGTGGGCCACAGTTACAACATCACGGAGAGAGCACCTATGGCAAGTAAAAAGGGACTACGAAATGAGTGTTGCGACATTGAGAGAGATAAACTCCATTCTCAATAATCGGGTCCTCAAACAAGCCCAGGATGCTAGAACAGATAGAGAACGCTGCTATGAGTCGATAGCCCGGATGGAAGAACAAATGGAGAGGTTCCAAGAGCAGCTCATTGACAATACTCGAATATTGGGACTAAAGAATCAACGGATAGAACAGTTGTGCATAGAGAGGGATAGAATCAGGGGTAGGATCAATGAGATAGGGCGCTATATCACCACGAAGTGCCTAACATGTGAAGAGATGCCTCGTGATATCCTTTTTGCCTCAGTCATGGGTTATGTCCATCAGATCATGGAGGAACTAAAAAGCTTGCAAAGAAGCCTGGCCCCCAAGCCCGCGGAAAGGCCGAATGATGCCTCGCGGGCACCAAAATTCAAAGCTTTAATGTATCCCTAGTTCAATCTTGCACTTGTTTGTTTTTCGAGTCTGTTGTCTACCCATATGTTTTTTTTCAAACATTCTCAAAAAAAAAAAAAAAATATATATATATATATATATATATATATATATGAAGTCTGTATTTTTTTTTGTGATGGCTTGTAATAGCATTATTTTGAGTAATAAAAAAAAATTTGGTCTTATGGCACGAACTACGCTTGGTCTGATTCGTGCGGGGTCACGATACGTAGGCAATCTCTATAGGATTCGACCGTAATTATAAAAAAAAAAGAAAAAAAAAAGAAGAATATATATTAAAAAAAGAAGAATATATATTTGTCAGAGCAAAAATAAGTCGGGATGATGCATGCGGTCAGAGCAAAAGCATGTTAGAAATGATTAACTGCCTAGGAGCATTGCATCCCCCTAACGTGCAATTACAATATCTGTTAAGACTCTAACACTGACAAGTTTGTTGTTTTTCCAATCAATATCAGTTAGTTGTTAGAGCGTACTGGCACCGTACCATTATCAAACAAGATCAAAAGGTCCTATACCAGAAAGCATGACTGGGTCAGACAACAGCGTTGAGTCAGAAAAAACGGCCAATCAGATGCTGAAGGAAGCCCTGGAGAAAATGGAAAAAATGAGGCTAGAAATGAATGAAATGCAGATAGCCTTAGCTAGAGCCCAGAAGGGGCAAGAACTACCCGTTACTCCTACCCTCCAACCAGTACACACGCCGGAATACCCCTCTCCCGGTCCTTCAACAAGTTTCCCAAGCCATCACTATTATCAGGGAAGAGAGGCTTATGATTCCCAAGCTCCACCACCCACTCAAAACCCTCCTCCACCAAATGTTCCCGTCTTTGTGGCACCTCCCCCAGCCCCATTGCACAGATCATCTAGTGAGCCACTATTTCAGGCTCACGATACACAATATTACCCCCCTGAACTCACATTCAAAGCACCCGAGCCACATACCTATAATCCCCACTTTGAGGTCCCGACGGAGATTGAAAAGCCGGCTAAGAGCCTAGAGCAGGACGAGGTGATGCGGAAATTTAAAAGCCTGGAGCAATCCTTCAGGAACATACACGGGTTAGGTAACTAGGTCAGCGTGGCTTACAAGGATCTATGCCCTTTCCCTGACGTTCAATTACCAGCAGGGTTCAAGATGCCCAAGTTCGATTTATACGAAGGGCATGGCGATCCAATGGCACATCTACGGGGTTTTTGTAGCAAAATGAGGGGAGCAGGGGGCAAAGATGAGCTATTGATAGCTTACTTTGGCCAGAGTTTGAGCGGGTCGGCATTAGAGTGGTATACAAGACAAGATCCGAGCAGGTGGTACACCTGGGATGACTTGGCACAGGCTTTCGCAGGACATTTCCAATACAACCTTGAGATAGTCCCAGATCGTCTCACATTGCTAAAGCTCGAGAAGAAACCCGGAGAGAGCTTCCGGGAATTTGGGTTCCGATGGAGAGAACAGGCAGCCAGAGTTGATCCCCCAATGAGAGAAGGAGAAATGGTGGATTACTTCTTACAAACTCTCGAGCCAACTTACTTTGGTCACTTGGTGACGTCAGTTGGCAAATCATTTAATGAAGTGGTGAAAATGGGAGGTATGATAGAAGAGGGACTTAAGTCCAATAAGATCCTGAGTTATTCGGCAATTAAGGCAACAACTCAGGCCATTCAGAGCGGCACGGGAGGTGCGCTCGGGAAGAAAAGGAGAGAGGAGGTCACGACATTAGAGGCCGACAATTGGTCCAGATCTAGAGGTCCTTCCCCTCATTACCAACCCAGACCCCATCGTCTAAACTACCCACACATTCCAAATTACCCTCCACAACCCTACTACCAACCACAAGAACAACATTTCACCGTCCATCAAGCCCAAACATACACCCAACCTCTGGTTCGCCCACAATGGCGCGCGCCGGTTCCCCACAATACATACCCACCTCCACATAACACATACCCACCACCACAAAACACCTATCCACCACCAAGAGCCTACAGGAACCCTCCAGGGATGGGTTTCAGGGGAAATCCGGCCTCCAGAAATGAAAGATTGCAGAGGCAAAGAACTTTTACTGAGTTGGGGGAAACTTATATTGCCTTGTTCCACAAATTGAGGCAGTTGGGTTTATTAAATCCTGTTGAGCCTAGATTACCAAATCCCTTACCCCAAAATATGGATCACTCGGTAAGATGTGAATATTGTTCGGGAGCTCCCGGACATGATACCGAGAAACGTTGGAGGCTGAAACATGCAATACAAGATCTTATTGATACCAACAAGATCGAGGTACAGGCACCGGAGGCACCCAACATTAACCAGAACCCATTGCCAAAGCACCCTGAAGCCCACATGATCGAGCTTGTGCACGAATGAGGGGAGCCGAAGAAACCCTCACAGACAGTGATGATGATCCGTGCCACTCCGAAAGAAAAATCGATCGATGAGGAAGCAGGGGTACAGTTGAAGGGGGAAGATGTCAAGCCAGTGGTGATATTGGGGAAGAATCCATCTGCCGCTACAAGGAAACCAGAACCAGCCAAGTTGGTAATAACGGGAGCATCATCTGCACCCGTGGTTGTTGTGAAGGGGGTCTGCAGGGAACCGGTCATCATAAAACCAGTAGTCCAAACACCAGTGATTGATAGCAAGGCCGTGCCTTGGAAGTACGAGAAGGCAGTGGTGATGTACAAGGGACAACAAGTGGAGGAGAATAGTTGTAAGGCATAGGGACTGACTCGATCAGGACGGTGTTTTGCTCCGGCGGAGTTGAGAAGACCCAATCCAGCTGCAACAAAGAAACCTGTGTCAGAAGAAGAAGCTGAGGATTTCTTAAAGAAGATGAAAGTGCAGGATTACTCCGTGGTCGAACAGTTGAAGAAAACACCGGCCCAGATCTCACTTCTATCATTACTAATCCATTCGGATGAACATCGTCGGGCCCTGATGAAGATACTGAATGAAGCTCATGTGCCCAATGAGATTTCTGTAAATCACCTGGAAACGATTGCCAACAAAATTTTCGAGGTGAACAGGGTAACATTTTCAGATGATGATCTGCCAGTGGAGGGCACGGAGCATAATAAAGCTCTCTACCTAACTGTCAAATGTGAAGATTCGGCAGTTACTCGGGCATTGGTGGATAACGGCTCAAGTGCCAATATTTGTCCATTATCCACCCTGAACCAGTTGAAGATCGACCACGGAAGAATCCACAAGAATAGCATTTGCGTCCGAGGATTTGACGGAATGGAACAGCCACCGTGGGGGATATTGTACTTGAGTTGACCATCGGTCCAGTCCAGTTTACCATGGAATTCCAGGTATTAGATGCTACGGTATCTTATAACCTTCTGTTGGGACGACCGTGGATCCATGCAGCCAAAGCAGTGCCATCCACCTTGCATCAGATGGTCAAGTTCGAGTGGGATAGACAAGAGGTCGTGTTGCACGGCGAGGACACTGCGTGCACCGTAGGAGGCGCCATTGTACCCTTCATAGAGACCAATGATGACAAAGGTCCCTGGGTCTACCAGATTTTTGATGCAGTGTCGGCAAACAAGATCCCCGAGGGTGAAATCATTCAGCATCCTAGGATAGTTTCCGCAACGGTTATGATGGTTTCAGAAATGCTGGGTAATGGGTTTATGCCAGGAAAAGGCTTGGGAGCTGAACTTCAGGGAATTGTTCAACCTGTTTCCTTGCCCAAGAATTTGGAGACCTTTGGGTTGGGGTTCAAACCGACTGCGGCAGATGTAAAGCGAGCGCGGAAAATGAAGAAGAAAGTTTGGTTTCTTCCCAAACCTGTGCCACGTCTCTCAAGATCTTTTGTTAGAGCAAGCGCCAAGGGGTCACCGGTCCCGAAAGTTCTCGGGCCATTGATTGGGATTGACGGGGATCTGAATCAGAGCTTCGAAAGATTGTTCACTGATGTCAATATGGTAGAAGTCGGAGAGGGTTCCAGCGGAACAGACATACAGTTTATGGGGCCTGAGGCCAAAACCAACAATTGGACGGTTACTCCTCTTCCTACTCGGGGAGAGTCCTGGTAGTAGGCTTTGATTTTTGCTTTCTTATTTTTCGGATTATTCAGGGTGTAATCCAAATCTTATTTTGTCTTGTAAAAGTGTGAACCCTGTTACCCCGCATTTTAATAAAATTCTTTTCTTGTCTCATTTTAATTTTGTTTTATTCTTTTATCTTTCTAAACAGTTCTCTTTTTACTGGTTCTAATGACATGGCATGCACGACGGATCTTCGACCTAGTCTAATAAATCAATCTGACTCTGATTTAATGATACAAGAGATCGATTATGGCGATGAGTCTGAATATGATGAGGATAAAGCCTTCGAAGAAATAAACCGAGAACTATGCCAATTTGAAGAGAAACCCAAGCCTAATCTGAATGACACCGAGGCTGTAAATCTAGGGGATGCGGATAATGTCCGAGAAACCAAAATCAGCATCCACATTGAGCCTGGCATCAGGGAAGAATTAATCAAAGCACTCATTGAGTTTAAAGATGTTTTTGCATGGTCGTATGATGACATGCCGGGTTTAAGCACCAAGCTAGTGGTTCACAAATTGCCCATTGACCCGGCATGCCTTCCCGTCAAGCAGAAACTGAGGAAGTTCAAGACAGATATGAGTGTGAAGATTAAAGAAGAAGTAACCAAGCAGCTGCAAGCAAAGGTTATTCGGGTCTCTCGATATCCTGATTGGTTGGCTAATGTGGTGCCAGTACCAAAGAAAGATGGGAAGATCAGGGTATGCGTCGACTACCGTAATCTGAACAGGGCAAGCCCAAAGGATAACTTTCCATTTCCCAATATCCATATCTTGATCGACAATTGCGTCGGGCGAGAAATCGGCTCCTTTGTGGATTGCTACGCTGGGTATCATCAGATTTTGATGGATGAAGAAGATGCAGAGAAAACAGCTTTCATTACGCCATGGGGGACTTATTGTTATCGGGTAATGCCATTCGGTTTGAAGAATGCTGGGGCAACGTACATGAGAGCAATGACTACTGTGTTCCATGATATGATACACAAAGAGATCGAAATGTACGTAGATGATGTGATCATCAAATCCAAGCGTCAGGAAGACCACGTAGCAGACCTTAGGAAGTTTTTCCAAAGACTTCGAAGGTACGACATTAAGCTCAACCCAGCCAAATGTGCATTTGGTGTTCCATCTGGAAAGCTGTTAGGATTTATCGTCAGTCGGCGAGGCATTGAGTTGGATCCGTCAAAGATCAAATCCATCCAGGAATTTCCGCCACCGAGGAACAAAACAGAAGTAATGAGTCTGTTGGGAAGGTTGAACTATATCAGCAGATTCATCGCTCAGCTCACAACAACTTGTGAACCCATCTTTCGATTGCTGAGGAAAGATGTCGCGATAGAATGGACGGCAGAATGTCAGGAGGCATTTGACCAGATCAAAGGTTATTTATCCAATCCACCTGTATTGGTTCCACCTGAGTCGGGGAGGCCATTAATCCTTTATTTAACGGTCCTGGATCATTCGTTTGGTTGCGTGTTGGGTCAACACGACATCACAGGAAGAAAAGAGCAAGCCATCTATTATCTCAGCAAGAAGTTTGCAGTCTATGAGAATAAGTACACTCAACTTGAGAAGACATGTTGTGCTCTAACTTGGGTAGCACAGAAGTTTAAGCATTATCTGTCGTCACATACTACTTACCTTATTTCACGTCTGGATCCATTAAAGTATATTTTCCAGAAGCCTATGCCCACAGGAAGATTGGCAAAATGGCAGATATTACTCACAGAGTTCGACATTGTCTATGTGACGAGGACGGCCATGAAAGCCCAAGCATTGGCCGATCACTTGGCTGAGAATCCTATTGATAAAGAATACGAGCCTTTGAGGACGTATTTTCCAGATGAAGAAGTGATACATATAGAGGAGTTAGAACTGAATGAGGAACCAGGGTGGAAGCTTTTCTTTGACGGGGCTGCTAATGCAAAAGGAGTTGGAGTAGGAGCAGTACTTATTTCAGAAACAGGACATCACTATCCTGTTACAGCTCAGCTGCGTTTCTATTGTACCAACAACATGGCTGAATATGAGGCATGTATTTTGGGCCTACGATTGGCTGCAGACATGGATGTTCAGGACGTCTTGGTCTTGGGAGACTCGGACCTCCTAGTACATCAGATCCAGGGTGAATGGGAAACACGGAATTTGAAGCTTATACCATATCGACAATGTTTGCACGATCTGAGCAAGCGATTTCGATCAGTGGAGTTCAGACACATCCCGAGAGTTCACAATGAGGTTGCCGATGCTTTGGCCACTTTAGCATCGATGTTGCACCATCCAGACAAAATCCATGTTGACCCATTGTATATTCAGGTTCGTAATCAGCATGCCTACTGCAACATAATAGAAGAAGAAATGGATGGCGAGCCATGGTTTTATGATATCAAGGAATACCTCAGGATGGGGATATACCCGGAGCAGGCAACCGGAGATCAAAAGAGAGCCATTCGACGACTGGCAAATGGATTTTTCCTCAGTGGAGGAATGTTGTACAAAAGAACCCCAGATCTGGGATTGCTGAGATGTATTGATGCAGGTCAAGCCACGATAGTGATGACAGAGGTACATGCTGGAGCCTGTGGGCCCCATATGAGCGGATATGTGTTGGCAAAGAAGATTCTGCGAGCGGGATATTATTGGCTCACTATGGAGCATGATTGTATCAGTTTCGTACGAAAATGCCATCAGTGTCAGATACACGGAGATCTGATTCATTCTCCACCAACGGAATTGCACACAATGTGCGCACCATGGCCATTTGTAGCATGGGGCATGGATGTCATTGGGCCTATCGAGCCGGCAGCTTCGAACGGTCACAGGTTCATTCTGGTAGCCATCGATTATTTCACTAAGTGGGTTGAAGCCAAAACTTTTAAGTCTGTAACCAAGAAGGCAGTGGTGGATTTTGTCCATTCCCATATCATTTGTAGATTTGGGATCCCAAAAATAATAATCACGGACAATGGTTCTAATCTTAACAGCAACTTGATGAGAGAAGTATGTGAACAGTTTAAGATTACACACCGTAATTCCACCCCGTATCAGCCCAAGGCGAATGGAGCAGTTGAGGCAGCCAACAAAAATATAAAGAAGATATTGAGGAAAATGATTGAAGGATCCAGACAATGGCATGAAAAGCTACCATTTGCGTTGTTAGGATACCGCACTACTGTTCGTACTTCAATAGGTGCGACTCCTTATTTGTTGGTATACGGAACTGAAGCAGTAATACCAGCAGAAGTTGAAATTCCTTCCCTTCGAATTATCGCTGAGGCCGGGATTGACGATGATGAATGGGTCAAAGCCCGACTAGAGCAGCTGAGTTTAATGGATGAAAAAAGATTGGCAGCAGTATGTCATGGCCAGTTATATCAGAAGAGAATGGCAAGAGCATACAATAAGAAGGTGCGCCCCAGGAAATTTGAAGTAGGGCAACAAGTATTGAAACGGATCCTCCCACATCAGATTGAGGCAAAAGGCAAGTTCGCCCCGAATTGGCAAGGGCCGTATATTGTGACCAGAGTATTATCCAACGGCGCTTTACGTCTGACAGATGTTGAAGGAAGATGTGTCGACATGGCTATCAATTCTGATGCAATCAAAAGATATTATGTGTAATTTCTTTTGTTGTTTATTTGTTTGTTTGTACTTAGTGCTTATCGGATAATGAAATGACGGAGGCAATTCTTTCTTCTATCCAAACACTTTTAACCTTTGCTTTACCCCTTTGAGCCATACTTATCTTTTTATACCCCTCTCCTGGAATCATTAATGAAAAAATATGAAAACATATATGAAAAAAAAAACTTTTTGAAGGTCGCAAGAAAACAAAGGAGTCAGTGAACTACGTTCGACCTGATTCCTCAAAAAGGATACGTAGGCGCCTCACGGCTCGGTCATAAGGTAACAAAAAAAAAAGGAAAAAAAATCAAAAGAAAAATCCTCAAGCAAGAAAACTGGGGCAGAAATTATGTTTCTAAATTTTGAAAAAAAAAAGTTTGATTCCAAGAGTTGTAATACTTTACCCATCAAAGTTATTTTGAATTTTATATCCTTTTCTTCTAAAACCTATATTGATGTCCAAAAAAAAAAGACCTCCCGATCAGTATCCGAGAGGTGTTAAGACAGGCAAATGAAAACCAAGAATAAAACGCTGATCCTCGACTGAATGAGGATCATGAGTTGAAAAAATTGATAGCCATAAGAATTTCCAATAGAGAAAAATCTTATCGGCAACACTCCAATTCCAAACTGAGAAAATAAGATAAGAGAGTCTTATCGGCGAAAACCTTCACAGGCGCCATAAGGCGACGTAAGCTGAGAAAATAAGATAAGAGAGTCTTATCGGCGAAAACCTTCACAGGCACCATAAGGCGACGTAAGCTGAGAAATAAAAAATGAGAGAGTCTTATCGGTGAAAACCTTCACAGGCACCATAAGGCGACGGGAGTTGTGAGAAATGAGAGAGCCTTGTTAGTGAAAACCCCGCGAAGGTCACTATAAGGCGACAAGATAGATTGACGGAAAAGATCCGCATTTTGCGAAGAATTGGGCACCTATTTATCCCCAGCAAGTGAAGACATCAGAAAGTTTGATCGACACAAATAGACTGGGTTGATTAATCCGGAATGCACAACATGATCATTGGAATCGGTTATATCACCCAGATAAGTTCATTTTTTTCCATCATTTGTTCAGAAAGATTTTCTCATTTTTCTATCTTTTCATTTCTTTGTTTAAAAGAATTTTTCTAGAAATTTATGTTTTAAGGAAGGTCTTTTAGAGCTTACTACCAGTTGCCAAAATGGTACAACATAAAATGTGAAAAGGGCAATCCAGAGACAAGGCAATAAGACAAAAGACGTTGGTTGTCAGGCCGAATAATACTGTCCTAAAATGGCAAGGAAAGTACGGGGAAGAGCCGGAAAAAAAAACATGTTGAGGAAATTGTGGGCCAAGTTCCAAGACGATCCCCAGAGGACTCCGACCGAATATCGACCAAGCTCCGAGGTGGTCGGACAACACAAAATGGGAAGGGAAGAAAGGAAAATCCATCTTCGGCAAAATAACCTCCAGAAATTTTTGAGATACAAAATGGTGAAGGGATAAATGGAAAAACCATCCCCAGCAGAATGTTATCCCCAGCAAATAACATCATCCCCAACAAGTTTTGAGAAAGCCGAACAGGAATAAGGGAAAGGGAACAATCATCCCCATCAGTAGTGACATGACCACTCGCCATATTTCAAAAAAAAAAAACTAACTAAATTTTCTTTGATTTGAACAGGAAAATAAAGTGTTGATGATGGCCTAAAGATACGCCATAAGAAAGATCGCCAGAATTGGGGCGGAAAATTTTCTGCCACAAGTGGAAATTTTCTCGGAGAATCGAGGAAACAAATTCAAATTATTCTTTACCAATTAGGCGCCCACCAGTACAATGCGGGAATACATTTTATGTTTTCATTTCATGTTCTAGGTCGCCCACCAGTATAATGCGGGTATGCATTTATGTTTTCATTTCATGTTCTAGGTCGCCCACCAGTATAATGCGGGTATGCATTTCTTTTTTCATTTCATGTTCTAGGTCGCCCACCAGTACAATGCGGTAATACATTTTATGTTTTCATTTCATGTTCTAGGTCTCCCACCAGTATAATGCGGGTATGCATTTATGTTTTCATTTCATGTTCTAGGTCGCCCACCAGTATAATGCGTGTATGCATTTCTTTTTTCATTTCATGTTCTAGGTCGCCCACCAGTATAATGCGGGTATGCATTTCTCTTTTCATTTCATGTTCTAGGTCGCCCACCAGTATAATGCAGGTATGCATTTCTCTTTTCATTTCATGTTCTAGGTCGCCCACCAGTATAATGCGGGTATGCATTTCTCTTTTCATTTCATGTTCTAGGTCGCCCACCAGTATAATGCGGGTATGCATTTCTCTTTTCATTTCATGTTCTAGGTCGCCCACCAGTATAATGCGGGTATGCATTTATGTTTTCATTTTATGTTCTAGGTCGCCCACCAGTATAATGCGGGTATGCATTTCTCTTTTCATTTCATGTTCTAGGTCGCCCACCAGTATAATGCGGGTATGCATTTATGTTTTCATTTCATGTTCTAGGTCGCCCACCAGTATAATGCGGGTATGCATTTCTCTTTTCATTTCATGTTCTAGGTCGCCCACCAGTATAATGCGGGTATGCATTTCTCTTTTCATTTTCATGTTCTAGGTCGCCCACCAGTATAATGCGGGTATGCATTTATGTTTTCATTTCATGTTCTAGGTCGCCCACCAGTATAATGCGGGAATACATTTCTATCTTTTCATTTCTGTTCTAGGTCGCCCACCAGTATAATGCGGGCATACATTTCAGTTTTTCATTTCCAGGTCACCCACCAGTATAATGCGGGTATACATTTTCATTTCATGTCCAGGCGCCCACCTGTATAACGAGAGGAATACTTTTCAGTCTTATACTGCAGATTTTGAAGTCAGTAACCCCACCGGAAGGCAGAAGGTTACAACAAGAATCCCCAGCAGGAAATAATAAAAATCCCAACACCGGAAGGCAGAAGGTGGCAACAAGAAGTCCCAGCGCAAATTCAAGCGCATGAGTCAAAAGAAAGAAAAGACGCGTCTTGAAAAATGGTGTGTGAACATTAAATCATGCCCAACCTAATGAATCTGATGAAGATAATCGTGTCCCCGGAGGAACCGCCAAAAAAGCTTAATGAAAAAAGCCATGTCCCCAGCGGACCGAACAAAATAATGAAAACTGGTATTCAAAAAAGCCAAGGGCCAGAAGTCTTGGTAAAAAGGCACCAGAGGAAACACAAACCGACAAAAAGCAAGGCAACCGGAGCAAGGGGAAAACAGATAAGATTCTGTAATTTCTAGCTTAGTCTAGCTTCTTATTTTTTAAAGCCTCGACGTCCATGGCAGCCCTCAACCGCACGTCCAAAAGACCAGTTGTTCAAGCTTTTCCTTCTCCGACCATGGATGACCCTAGCTGCCTCGTCTGCTGCTGCCCGCGCCAGCTTCTTGACGTAACCAAACACGTCGCCGCTACTTCTCCTCCTTCCTCCGAGCTGCTGTCGCGGTGCTGCTTCCCGTTCCACCTTCTTCTTCACTTCCGGCTGCTGCTACTTCTGTGTCAACCTCGCCGTCCAGCTGCTGCCTCATCGAACAACCATGGCCAGTCTCCATCGTTGCTTCTTCTGCATTCAGTTTTCTCGCAAACAAATTAACTGCTTCCGTTCATCACTTCTACCGTCGTTTGGTCGAGTTCTAGTCGAGGTCGTCGAGCGTAGTTTTGAGTTCGTCAAGTTTACAAGGAAGGTGAGTTCATCGTTGAATCCGAACAGACTTATGCCCATTCGAGGTTTGTCGAAACAGTCCAATTCGTCGTTGTTCATCTCCGGTTAGTAGTTTTTGCGTTTTATTTTGTCCGTATTTGGTTTTGATATTTTCGAATCTAAAATCGGCAAATGTTTGTTTTGTTTATCGTTTGAATTAATTTTTAGTTCATGTTCATGTGTTGTTTGTTAAATTAATTTTTCAGATTCCAAATGAAAGATTAATTAATTATTTTTCATGTTTATTTCGTGTTCGTATTGTTGTTTAAGTGAATATTTGTTGTTGTTTAAGTGAATATTTGTTAGTTTAATATTTGTTAGATTCAAATTGAAATTTAATTAATTGTTTCTTCAATTTGTTTCATGTATTTGATGTATTTTCTGGAAATTGTTAATATTGTTAAGTTCAAGTTTAAATTCATAATTGTTTCTTCTTAGTTTTTGTTTTGTCATTTGCCTAAAAGAATTTAGTTGTAATAAGGGAAGTATGTTGGTTTTAGTCATTTGAATCCGTCGTTTTTATTTTTAGATTTAATTCATGTTCATATTATGTTTGTTTGATTTTTGAATCCGAAATGTTTATAGTTTGATTTCTTGTTTACCATTTGTGATTATTTCTTGAATTGGTCTCATAATCTTGTTTAAAGTTTAATATAAGAATTGTTTGTTGTAATGTTGTTAGAGTGGATTTTAAGTTCAATATGATTGAATTTAGAAATCTAAATATACTTGTTTGATTGTTGTTGTTGTTTAAATCCGAAAATAGGTTTGTTATTGCTAAAAATATTGTTCAATCAAATTTTAGTTGTTCTTGGTTGTTCAATTTGTGTTCATATGATTTGTGGTTGAAATCATGTTCATGTGATTTGTTATTGAAATGTTGAAGAAATCATGTTCATGAAATTTGTTGTTTGAACATTGTTAGAAATTAATCATATTGCCTATATTTTGGTTAAGTTTGATTAATTGATGTGTTATAGCTGATGGGTAGTTTGGTAATTTATAGTACTTTCGGGGGTAAAATATTAATTTGCAATAGGGTCGGAGGGGTAGTTTAGGGATTGTACATTTTGTAATTGTTTATATGAAGCATGGGGGACAAAATGAAATGGGGTGGGTTGTGATATGGTTATTTAATATAAAGGGGGGACAAGACAAAATTTAGTGGGGGGAATCTTGCATTATTTTATGTTAGGCATGGGGGACAAAATATAATGGGGTGGTGTGATATATTTATTTAATGTAATGGGGATGAGTGGGAAGATAATGGGTTTGGTAGAGAAAGGGATTGATTTTAATTGATTAAAGGGTGGGGATTATATAGAGGTCTTAAAAATCAGATAGAGGGGGGAGAGAAAAAAAGAGGGATTAGAAAAAAAAGAGATGAACATTTATTCCGAAAAAAACATTGAAACTCTCAAGAAAAGAAAAAAAACCTACAAAGAAAAATAAAAAATAAAAAAGAAGTTGAAAATTAGAAGAGAAAGTAGTACACACCTGATAAATATTCTGGTATATAGGTGTAGAAATTAAGGGTTGAAGATTAACTAGCCTTTCAAAAATCTGAAAATTTCCCTTGGTTTCTGTCCGTTATTTTCGGCATTCCTGGATTTTATTTTGAATTTTTCAAATCTATCACTGGGATTTTCGTTGACTGGTTATTGCTGGTTATTGTTGCTGTTGTTGTGTTACGTATTACGTTGCTGACTTTCTTCTTCTTATATTGACAATATCAGGTACACAACTGTAATTTTGGCATTTTGTAAGCTGAAATGAAGAATGGAGTGTTAAATTTTTAATTTAGTTTAATTTTTTTTTTTGTATTGTATTTAGGTTATTCATGTATTATTATTCTGTAAATCACTGTCATTTGGCATAACTAGGCATATTATAGCGACATATTAAATAACACCTTAACCAGATTATTAGGAAATATATTTAAGCCTGATTATTAATTAAAACTGTTTAATAATAAAAAAATAGAAGAAATAACGTAAAAAATGGCGTTATTGAATCAGTTTGGCAAAAATTGACTAAGTTCCTTATTCATAAGGTTTTTCGTCAACGATAAGTTAATCGGAATCATGTAGTTAATTTCAGTTAAAACATGAATTAGTTTGCGAATCAAGTATTAGGATATGATGTGAATTAAAACAAAGTTAGTTAAGGTTAAATTGTTTATTTTTTAGAAATATGGTTTAGTAATCAAGTTTTTTTTCTTTCAATTTTCAGTATTTGTAAATAATTAGTTTCAATAAGCTTAAGTCTTACTAACAATTTGAATTTTAATCCAACTATGGGATAATTAGTTTTTTTTTATTTTTTTATTTGTTGACTATTCCATGTTGTATTTATGATTATAATTTTTATTACTTTCTGTTAATATTTGTTTTTCTCTTCTATTTAATATGTTATTTTCAAGAATGTAGATATTGATTTTATATTTATAGACAAACTTAGTAATAATAAAGAGGTAGTCATTAAAGGATATTCTTAAAATAAGGAAGGATTTCGCTAAAAATAAATAGATGTAAATTATACAAAAATTTACAGGATTCTCCAATCTCATTTATTTATTTAATTATTTAAAAAAAATTACTTAGAATTTGGGATGGATTGTTTAGTGAATTTCACTTCCTTCCCCAAAGATAATGACGCGCTAGACTCTTTAGGCGCGATTTAATTAATTTTACCTTCTTAAACTCGGATGCGCATTTCATGCGACCCAAATCTAAATCCTAAAACATTGAATAAAAATGTGTTCCGGATTGCGGGTGCATTTCATGTGACGTAATCCAAAGACATGTTTTAAACAATGTTCACAATTTTTTTTAAAAAAAATAATAATAATAATAATAATAAAGTGGTAAAAAGTTAAATTTGGCACATCGGTTCATAATTGTATTAAAATCAGATAAATAAGCCAAATATGACAATTGAGCGACCGTGCTAGAACCACGGAACTCGGGAATGCCTAACACCTTCTCCCGGGTTAACAGAATTCCTTATCCGGATTTCTGGTACGCAGAATGTAATATGGAGTCATTCTTTTCCTCGATTCGGGATTAAAATTGGTGACTTGGGACACCCTAAATCTCCCAAGTGGCGACTCTGAAATAAATAAATAAATCCTGTTTCGATTGTCCTTTAATTGGAAAAAACTCCCTACGCCCTTCGCGGGGTCGGAAAAAGGAGGTGTGACACCTAGTGATTCTTTGAGTGCTCCTGTTTATGTGTCTACACCAGTGGGTGATTCTATTATGGTAGATCGTGTCCATCGTTCATGTATAGTTATGGTTGGGGGTCTTGAGACTCGTGTAGATTTGCTCCTTCTGGACATGGTTGATTCTGATGTCATATTGGGGATTGATTGATTATCACCTTACCACGCTATCTTGGACTGTCATGCCAAGACTGTGACTTTAGCGTTGCCAGCTCTGGCGGGGTCGGAAAAAGGAGGTGTGACATCTCTGGCGACTCCGCTGGGGAACGAACCCAGAAGGCTAGGTGTATGGTCGGGAAGGGTGTTTGGCCTATTTGGCCTATGTTCGTGATTCTAGTGTTGAGGTTTCTTCTATTGATTCTATGCTTGTTGTTCATGAGTTTCCTGAGGTATTTCTTTCAGACCTGCCGGGTATGTCACCCGACAGGAATATTGACTTTTGCATTGATTTGGCACCGGGCACTCAGACCATTTCTATCCCGCTGTATCGTATGGCCCCGCCTAAGTTGAAAGAGTTGAAAGAGCAGTTGCAAGACTTGCTTGAGAAAGGTTTCATTTGACCTAGTATTTTGCCTTGGGGTGCGCCGGTGTTGTTTGTTAAAAAGAAGGACGGATCGATGAGAATGTGTATTGATTACAGGCAGTTGAACAAGGTTACCATCAAGAATAAGTATCCATTGCCGAGGATCGATGATTTGTTTGATCATCTTCAAGGACTTGAGATCTGGCTACCATCAGTTGAGGATTAGGGCATCTGATGTCCCTAAGATAGCTTTCCGCACTCGGTACAAGCATTATGAATTCCTAGTAATGTCATTCGGGTTGAGAAATTCCCCAGCAGCTTTTATGGATTTGATGAACCGAGTGTTCAGGCCTTACTTGGATTTGTTCATGATAGTCTTCACTGATGATATTTTGATCTATTCCCGTAGCTGGGAGGAGCATGAGCAGCATCTTAGAGTGATTCTTCAGACTTTGAGGGATAGTCAGTTGCATGCCATGTTTTTGAAGTGTGAGTTCTGGTTGAGTTCAGTTGCATTCCTGGGTTATGTTGTATCAGCAGAGGATATTCAAGTTGATTCGAAGAAGATCGAAGCAGTCAAGAACTGGCCTAGACCAGCATCAGCTACAAAGATCCGGAGTTTCTTGGGTTTTGCAGGCTACTATCGTCGCTTTGTGGAGGGGTTTTTGTCTATTGTAGCCCCGATGACCAGGTTGACCCAGAAGGGTGCCTAGTTCAGGTGGTCAGACGAGTGTGAGGCAAGCTTTCAGAAGCTCAAGACAGCTTTGACTACAACACCAATGTTGGTTTTTCCCACAAGTTCAGGGCCTTATACAGTTTATTGTGATGCATCTCGTATTGGACTTGATGCGGTGTTGATGTAGGATGGCAAGGTCATTGCCTATGCTTCGCGGCAGTTGAAGATTCATGAGAAGAACTATCTGGTTCATGATTTGGAGTTGGCAACCTTTGTTCACACATTGAAGATTTGGAGGCACTATCTGTATGGCGTGGCATGTAAGGTGTTCACGGATCATAAGAGTCCGCAGTATTTGCTAAAGCAGAAGGAGCTAAATTTGAGCCAGAGAAGGTGGTTGGAGCTATTAAAGGACTATGATATCACCATCTTATATCATCTGGGAAAGGCCAATGTGGTGGCCGATGCTTTGAGTAGGAAGTCAGCCAGTATGGCCAGTCTTGCTTATATTCCGGTCGGTGAGAGACCGTTTTCTTTGGATGTTCAGGCTTTGGCCAATCAGTTCGTGAGGTTGGATGTTTCTGAGCCCAACTGTGTTAGCTTGCACAGTCACTCATTCTTCTTTACTGGAGCGTATCCGAGATCGGCAGTGTGATGATCCTCATTTATGTGTCCTTAGAGACACGGTGCAGCACGGAGGTGCCAAGTAGGTTACCTTAGGAGATGATGGAGTTTTGAGATTTCAGGGTTAAGTTTGTGTTCCTAATGTGGATGGACTCTGAGAGTTGATTTTTGAGGAGGCCCATAGTTCCCGATACTTTATTCATCCGGGTGTCGCTAAGATGTATCAAGATTTACGGCAGCATTATTGGTGGCGGAGAATGAAGAAGGACATTGTTGCATATGTGGCTCGGTGACTGTCGGCAGGTTAAGTACGAGCATCAGAGGCCTGGTGGTTTGTTCCAAAAGATTGAGATTCCTGAGTGGAAGTGGGAGCGTATCACTATGGACTTCGTTGTTGGACTCCCACGGACTCAGAGACAGTTCGATATAGTGTGGGTTAGTGTTGATAGGCTGACCAAGTCAGCACATTTCATTCCTGTGGCAGTCTCCTATTCTTCCGAGAGGTTAGCTGAGATATATATTCGGGAGATTATTCGTCTTCATGGTGTGCCCATGTCTATCATTTTGGATCGAGGTACGTAGTTTACCTCACATTTCTAGAAGGCAGTTCAGCGAGAGTTGGGCGTACAAGTTGAGTTAAGCACCACGTTTCATCCTCAGACGGACGGGCAGTCCGAGCGGACTATTCAGATTTTGGAGGATATGCTCTGAGCTTGTGTCATTGACTTTAGAGGCACGTGGGATCAATTTTTGCCTTTATCAGAGTTTGCCTACAACAATAGATACCAGTCGAGTATCCAGATGGATCCTTATGAGGCTTTGTAGTAGGCGGTGTCGGTCGTCGGTTGGATGGTTTGAGCCGAGGGAGGCTCGGTTGTTGGGTACAGATCTGGCTCAGGATGCCTTGGACAAGGTCAGGATTATTCAGGATAGGCTTCGTACAACTCAGTCTAGGCAACAGAGTTATGCCAACCTCAAGGTTCGTGATTTGGCTTTCATGGTTGGTGAGCGGGTATTGCTTCGAGTGTCGCCTATGAAGGGCGTGATGAGATTTGGGAAGAAGGGCAAGCTTAGCCCTAGGTTCATTGGCCCGTTTGAGAATCTTGATCGAGTGGGAGAGATGGCTTATAGACTTGCATTACCGCCGAGCTTATCAGCCGTGCATCCAGTGTTTCATGTGTCCATGCTTTGGAAGTATCACGGCGATCCATCCCACGTGTTAGATTTCAGCACTATCCAGTTGGACAAGGACTTGTTTTACGAGGAGGAGCCGGTAGCTATTCTAGACCAGCACGTTCGTCAGTTGAGATCGAAGAGTTTTCCTTCTGTTCGTGTTCAGTGGAGAGGTCAGTCTGCTAAGGCATCGACCTGGGAGTCTGAGTCCGATATGAGGAGCCGTAATCCCCATCTTTTCCCCGACTCAGGTACTTCCTTCTTCTGTCCGTTCAAGGACGAACAGTTCTTTTAGAGGGGGAGAATATGATGACCCAAAAGGTCATCACTTATTTTTAAAAATAAATTTTGCATTTCGAGGCCATAAAAACCTATTTCTGTCTCACCTCGATTTGCGTGCGCAGTCCGGGCGCGTAGCCGGAAAGCCAATATGTGAAAATTTGTTGAAAATGATGAATTTTGACTTTAAAATAAATTAAGTTGACTTCAATCAACGTTTTGGGTAAACGGACCCAGACCCATGATTTGGCGGTCCCGGACGGTCCGTAGAAAATATGAGATATGGGCGTATGCCTGGAATCGATCCGATGTCCCAAGCGCTAGAAATAAATTTTTGAAAGATATTATTTTGCTGAATTAATTATGAAGTAAAGAAAAGAATTTATGTTTGAATCCATTGGTATTGCGCCCGTATTTTGGTTCCAGAGCCCGATACAGGTCTTATATATGATTTGAGTCAAGCCTGTGAAAATTGGTAAGAAACAGACTTGAAATGACGTGAATCATACCTTATTTGAGAAATTTGGAAAATTTGAAGTTCTTAAGTAATTTCATGATTTTGATGCTAAATTCATAGTTGTTGATGTTATTTTAGTGATTTGAATGCACGAGCAAGTCAGTATGATATTTTTAGGTTGGTATGCATGTTTAGTTTGGAGCCCCGAGGGCTCGGGTGAGTTTTGGATAGGCCAGGGAGTAGAATTGGACTTGGGAAAATTGCAGGTTTTCAGCTGGTATAGTCAGGTCTGCAATGCGAAGCTTGGCTCGCAAATGTGACAAATCCTCGCAAATGCGAAGACTGGACCTGGGCAGCCTTAGTCGCAAATGCGACTGTCTTCTCGCAAATGCGACTGTCTTCTCGTAAATGCGATTTCGCATTTGCAAATGGTCTCTCGCAAATGCGAAGTGACCGGAAAGCTGATTGGGTCACAAATGTGAAAGTCCCAGTTTTGAAGGGTTCGCAATTGTGAACCCTGGTCACAATTGCGATATCAAAGACCTATAAATTCACACTTAGACACATTTTCAACCATTTTTCACATCTTATCAAAATATAAACTCTCTTGGGCGATTTTCCAAGGAAAACTTCTTCTCCAAATCAATTGTAAGTCGTTTATAACTAGTTTTCTTCAATCGTTAACATCTTTTCACATAATTTCAACTCAAAATCAATGATTTTCATGGGGAAATTGGGTGTTTTGGGTAGAACCTAGATTTTTCAAAAAATGGGGATTTGGACCTCGACTTGAGGTCCGATTTTAAAACAAATTATATATTTGGGTTTGTGGGAAAATGGGTAATCGGGTTTTGGTTCGAACCTCGAGTTTTGACCGTGTGGGCCCGGGAGCAATTTTTGACTTTTTGGGTAAAACTTTGAAAAACTTATTTTCATGCATTAGAATTGATTTATTTAGCATTTATTGACGTAATAAAGTAACTTGTGGTTAGATACGAGCGAATTGGTGGTGGAATCAAAAGGTAAAGCGATAATTGAGACTTGAATTGTGTTCGTGGCATCGAGGTAAGTGTTTGGTCTAACCTTAGCTTGAGGGATTAGGAGTCGTGTCTTATTTTCTACGTGTTAATTGTGGAGTACGACGTATAGGCATGGTGACGAGTATCTATACGTTGGTGTCAAGCATGCCCGTGAGTCTTGTATTGTAATTGTTATGACTCCGTTGTGGTTTATTACGCTTCACATGTTATTATCATTACTGTTCCCTTGCCGGGATGTTATTATCATTATTGTTCCCTTGCCGGGATATTATCATCATTATTGTTCCTTTGCCGTGATGTTATGTGATTGTTGTTGATTTGTAATTGGGATCGGGTGGCACGCTGCCATAGAAATATATGAAATGGGAGCGGGTTGCACGCTTGCAACAAGATATATGAAATGGGAGCGGGTTGCACGCCTGCAACGTGATATATGAAATGGGAGCAGGTTGCACGCCTGCAACGTGATATATAAAATGGGAGCGGGTTGCACACCTGCAACGTGATATATGAAATGGGAGTAGGTTGCATTCATGCAACGAGATATATGAAATGGGAGCGGGTTGCACGCCTGCAACGAAATATATGAAATGGGATCGGGTTGCACGCCTGCAACGAAATATATGTAATGGGATCGGGTTGTACGCTTGCAACGAGATACATGAAATAGGATCGGGTTGCATGCCTGCAATGAGATACATGAAATGGGATCAGGTTACACGCCTGTAACGAGATATATGAAATGGGATCGGGTTGCACGCCTGCAACAAGATGTGAAATTAAAGTGAATTCTGCATTTGTTTTCCTTATCCTTGTTAGTAATTGGATTTTGGTTTCTTGATATTCTGTTGTTATCTGTTATTCCCCGAAGCATGTCTTCCCCCTCCCATCTTTAACTGTAATTATCTAATTTTATTTTTCCGTTGTATATGATTTAACTGCACAGGTTTATTTGGTAGTTTATTCCTAGTCTCGTCACTATTTTACCGAGGTTAGGCTAGGCACTTACCAGCACATGGGGTCGGTTGTGCTGATACTACACTCTACAATGTGTGCATATCCTGGTGCCGGAGCGTTTGGACCGCAGTGAGGTTGATGCCTTCAATCCAACTGGCGACTCGAGGTAGTCCTGCAGGCGTCCGCGGGCCTTGGTGTCACCTCCTATCTTTCCTTTATCCTATTTCCTTTACTTATTTCAGAAATAATGTATCTTTTATCTTTCAGACTTTGTATGTAGTCTCTTAGACCGTCTGTGAACTTGTGACACTAAATTCTGGGTAGAGTTATATTTAGACTTTCGCAGTTTGTATTAAGATAAATTATCAGATTTTGTCTTCCGCCTAATTATTTCCGCTATTTGTATGATATCTACTCATCATTGATAACGGTTTAAAACTAGAAAAGGTTAAGTAATTAGAATAATTTGGCTTGCCTAGCTTTCACCAGTAGGCGCCATCACGACTCTCGAGGTGGAAAATTCGGGTCGTGACAATAACACATTTAAAATGTCTTTAGTCTTTAGCCACGACTTTAATAAACTTTAACTGCCCGGACGAAAATACCCTTCTGCTCATGTCCTTAATTTTTGAACTTAACTTCAGGACTACATGTCCTTAACTTTTGAAGTTTTAATTCTAAGTTCAGGACTTCAGGATTACATGTCCTTAACTTTTGAACTTGGAACTCTAAGTTCAGGACTACATGTCCTTAACTTTTGAACTTAACTTCGGGACTACATGTCCTTAACTTTTGAACTTAACTTCAGGACTTCAGGACTACATGTCTTTAACTTTTGAACTTGTAACTGTAAGTTCAGGACCAATTGTCCTTAACTTTTGAGCTTGTTAGTTTAATTTAAGGACCTATTGTCCTTAACTTTTGGGCTTCTTAGCCTAAGTTGAGGACCTATTGCCCTTAACTTTTGAGCTTGTTAGTCTAAGTTCAAGACTTCAGGACCTATTGTCCTTAACATTTGAACTTGTAACTGTAAGTTCAGGATCTATTGTCCTCAATTTTTGAGCTTGTTAGTCTAAGTTCAGGATCAAATGTCCTTATTTGAACTTGTAATTCTAAGTTCAGGACCAAGTGTCCTTAACTTTTGGACTTGTAACTGTAAGTTCATGATCCATAACGTAGCAGAAAACCAAACGTTATTTGTATCTTTTCACAAAATAATAAGATAATAATAATAATAATAATAATAATTACAATTTAAGATTGATGTCAAATTACATGACAGAAAGCTAATAGCATCACTGCAAAACATTAGAACAATATTTGCGAACACAAAGAACTGATACCTTCTTACTGGTATTAAGCTCTCAGCAAATTCTGCTCTCTACTCTTCTACACTATCACCATCAGCAGCTTCCTCTGCAAATTCCTCTGCTTCAAGTTTCAAGTCTTAGAACCCCATAAATAAGCCTGCAGTTGCTTCTGTTTCCTCTACAATCACTAGCAAAACCAAGGCAGCAGCTGTTGAAGCAGTGAAGGCAACTAAAGAAGAAAATTCTTCCGGCACAGTTCTTCTCCCTGACATGAAAAAAATAGAAGAAAGGATATAACACAATCTTTTCATATTAATTTTAATAGACTAGTGATTATTATTGCTAAGCATTAAAAATACTGAATAAAAAGTAAATACCATTTTAAAAAGTGGCTACTCCACACAATTTTTACATGATAAATAGGACGAAGCCCAAAGAGTACAAAAGCCCATCTAAAAAATATAAAGAACAAAACCCAAATTACAAAACAAAATAAATGCTCCTAGTCTAACACACACACACAGAGAAGATAATAAATAAATAAATGAAAGAAGAAGAAGAAGATTGGAAGCTGCAATAGCCCGGTTTGACTGAGCAATCATGCAGTTAGTAGAAAAAATGGAAACTGAAGTGCAAATTTTGTTAAATGGAATTTACCTATTTATGTATTACTATTTGACAGAATGATTCTTAACAGTAAAACTTGCATGCGGGTTTGGATATCATTTTATATTGGAGAAAATGTAGATAACTTGGCATATTTTTTGGGGGAGGTACACAAAGCCAAAAGAATTATATGTAGCTTAATTAATTTAGTCTAAAGATGCCAGAAAAGTAGTTTAGACTTATCCGATCAATCCTTAAAGTGATGAATTAGACGTTATCGGAATATCATTACCAAAAGGTAACGCAAAGAAATACCATTTTGCCGGTTCTAATAAATCTTTGGATTCCATTATTGATAGCAAATTATTGCTTTTGATTAGCTAGCTTTTTATATTAAGATAGGTTTTGAGGGTAGAACTAGGGTTTGAATGTACAAAATGGAGAAATAATGATTCTCCTCTTTAAAATATTGAAAGAAAACGGCCTAACAAATGTTGGAAAGAAATCACTTTAGGTTGGGTGGTCATAGACTTATAGTGCATAAACATGTGATATTAGTTAGCTAAAGAGGAGACATATTCCCACCTGCCCTTAAACTTAGTTTTTTTCGAAAACCAATATCTCAATATTTCAGATCAGTAAATATAAAAACAGTTTTTATATTCATTTACTATTTTGTGATAATGATTTTAGACTCTTACAAATATTTATATTGTTATATGTAACTTGAGTCGAAAATATTTAATGTCACGCCTGCTCCTATTAGTTATATATATATATACTCCTTAACCATTCACTCATGTCTAATCGGATGAACATTATATTGTAGTTATTTGTTTTTTTATGGACGTTATAAAGTTATGGATTTTTGTTATTTGTGGCTTGAATTATTTCCTTATATTTTTAGGAAACCCATATTCCCTATAGGTTTAGGAAAACTCATTGTCCTAATAGATTTGGAAAAGGAAAACCCATAGTCCTTGTCAAATTGGGAAACATTTCTCTTATAGGTTTGGGACCTTTTGGGATCTATATATAGGGGTTGTAGTTGGGGATTCTATTGATTGTATTGTGTTTTTCTTCTCATTCATAGTGGAAAAGTCTCTCTGCTTTTGCCCCGAGGACTAGGCTTGGCCGAACCTCGTTAAATCGTTGTGTTGATTTTTCTTCTCTATTTGCTTTGTGTGGGATTGTGTGCTAGTTAACCCACGATATTCCGCAACAATTGGTATCAGAGCAAGGTTCGGGTTTCTACACATAATTTAGGGTTAAGATGGTCTTCATCATCTTCAACAAAGTACGAAGTAGAGAAATTTGACGGAGGTTCTAGTTTCAATCTATGGAAGATTAGGATGAAATCGTTCCTGGTGTTACAAGGATTATGGAAAGCAATTGATGAGGATTTTCCTGAATATATGAAAGAGACAGAGAAGGAAGACCTGAAGGAGAGAGCTTTGAGTGCGATCTTCATGAGCGTTACAGATAGCGTTCTTCGGGAAATTGCTGAAGAAACTTCTGCAGCAACGGCATGGAAGAAGCTGGAAAATCTGTATTCTAAAAAATCGCTGACAACACGCCTCTACCTAAAAAAGAGGTTATACAATCTCCGTATGAACGAAGGTACACCTGTTAAAACTCACCTTGATGAGTTTAATTCAATTATAATGGACCTGAAGAATGTGGATATCAAAATTGAGAGTAAGGATCAGGCCTTGATTGTGTTATGTTCTTTACCATAGTCTTATGATACTTTTGCCGATACACTGCTATATGGGAAAGATAGCATTTCACTAGAAGATGTTAGTAATGCACTAAAATCTAAAGAGTTAAAAAAGAGCTTTCCAGACAACAGAATTGAGGGCGAGGGTCTTGTGATTAGAGGAAGAACACAACAAAAAGACTTTAACAGGAAAAAGTCAACCGCAAGATCAAAGTCTAGAGCAAGGAAGCAAAACTGTTATGAGTGCGAGGAGCAAGGTCACTACAAGAGAGATTGTCCTAAGCTGAAGGAGAAAAGAGGGAAGCAGAAAATAGATAATTCGACAAATATTGTTGACACTGGCAATAATTCTGATGATAGTGATTATGTAGGGGAAGTTTGTGCTGTGAGTTCTAGTCATGGGCAAAATTCTTGGGTTCTTGATTCTGGTGCTACTTTCCACATGAGTCCACACAAGAATTGATTTGCAACTTACAAACAAATGAATGGGACTGTCTATATGGGAGATGATAATCCATTACCAGTAGAGGGGGTTGGTAACATCAAATTAAGAATGTTCGACAGAACTATCAGAAACATTGAGTGTTGGCATGTTCCTCGGATAAAGAGAAATTTTATTTCTCTTTCGACTTTGGATGATCAAGGGTATAAATTTCACTCCGAGAATGGAATACTTAAAGTGTGTAAAGGCTCCATGGTACTCATGAAGGGTAAACTACATTCTAAATTATATCATCTTCAGACCAGTGTAGTTGAAGGGGAAGCTGCTGTAGCTTTTGGGAAAAGTGATCTGAATCAGTCTCAGTTGTGGCACTTGCGACTTGGCCATATGAGTGATAATGGATTGTCTTTGTTGAGTAAGCAGAATTTGCTGAATGGGTACAAAAATCAAGCTTTGAATTTTTGTGAGCATTGTGTGTTTGGTAAACAGACAAGCATAAAGTTCATCAAGAAGGTCGAGCACAAGACCAGAGACAAGTTAGATTATATACACTCTGACTTGTGGGGTCCAAACAGAGTTCCCTCCAAGAGTGGTGCCAGGTATTTTATGACTTTGATTGATGATTACTCAAGGATGGTGTGGGTGTATTTTCTGAAAACAAAAGATGAGGCATTTTCGACATTTGTTAAATGGAAGACGATGGTTGAGAGGCAGACGGAAAGAAAAGTTAAGCGTCTTCGAACTGACAATGGGTTGGAATTTTGCAATTCTGAGTTCGATAATTTCTGCAGCAGGGAGGGCATAGTGAGACACCGCACTTGTGTCGGAACACCACAACAAAATGGTATTGCAGAACGTATGAATAGAACGCTTTGTGATAGGGCACGAAGCATGCTTTCACACTCAATCAATACAGCTTGTTATTTGGTCAGTAGATCTCCATCCACAGCTATTGAGTTCAAAATTCCTTTTGAGGTATGGTTCGGTTCGCCTGCTGATTATTCAAATTTAAGGATATTTGGTTGTCCTGCTTATGCTCATGTGAGGGATGGAAAACTTGAGCCGAGGGCAAAGAAGTGCATATTTCTAGGGTATGCAACTGGAGTGAAAGGTTATAAGTTGTGGTGCACAGATCAAAAGACTCCAGGGCTAATTATCAGTAGGGATGTAACATTCAATGAATCTGCCTCACTGGACTGTCAGAGGGAGAAGGCAATAGCAGAAACAGATCATGGTGTCAGTGACCGCATAGAGCTAGAAATTGAATCTCCACTAGCTCAGCCCAGTAGTTCTAAAGTAGAGGAAGTGGAGGAGGTGCAAAATATTGATCAAGACGATAATGTTGATGCACCTGCGCAACAACAACCATATAGCATTGCAACAGGCAGGGAGAAGAGAGTGATCAACCGACCGCAAAGGTTGCAAACGTAGTTGATGGGAATCTTCTTGGATATACGAATCCAGTGGGATTTGCTTTGGCAGTTGCAGAGACCGTTGATGCGTTTGAGTGTTATAGCTATCTAGAAGCTATTCCGAGTATAGAACCAAATCGACGGATTAGTGCTATGAGTAAAGAGATTGAGTCTCTTAACAAGTTTAGGTGTTTTCTAGACTTGGTTGATGCGTGCGAAAATGGATAGAGCCCTTGCAAGGGCTGAGGGCAAGGTAGAGAGACGTTGTTCCTGTTGATGAAGAGAATTCAAGCCAAGAGGAAGATTTGTTATTTGTGGCTTGAATTATTTCCTTGTATTTTTAGGAAACCCATATTCCCTATAGGTTTAGGAAAACCCATTGTCCTAATAGATTTGGAAAAGGAAAACCTATAGTCTTTGTCAAATTAGGAAACCTTTCTCTTATATATCTGGGACCTTTTGGGATCTATATATAGGGGTTGTAGTTGTGGATTCTATAGATTGTATTGTGTTTTTCTTCTCATTCATAATGGAAAACTCTCTCTGCTTTTGCCCCAAGGATTAGACTTGGCCGAACCTTGTTAAATCCTTGTGTTGATTTTTCTTCTCTATTTGCTTTGTGTGTGATTGTGTGCTAATTAACCCACGATATTCCGCAACAAAATGCGTACAAGCTAGCCTTTGTTGTGTCATGTATTTATTAGGTTGGTGTTCATTTCCTCAATAATACGAGCGAATAATTAGAAATAAAAGAAAAAATAGGCTCTTTTGGGCAAACCATATACAATTTGATGTAGGACGGGAAAATGTTCTTGACCATATTCAAACGATCTATCGAAAGTAGAAGTATAAGATCCTATTAGTGCCAAAAATCAAAATGGAGAAAAAGGAATTCAAAGCCTTAGTGGATTCTCTTCCACTCAGTACTACATGAAGGCTCACTGTTCTAAAATTTGGAAGGTAGCTAATTAGCTCATCCGTCAATCAGGGGCGCATTCAGCATTTAGGATTCTAACTTATATAGTTTTAGCATTAAATTAAATCTATTAGTATTTTTAAAGATATGAATTTATATCTATTATTTTTGCAGTTCTAACAAATTTTAACATATAAATTTCAACTACATATAAAAAATTATGGGTTCAATTAAATCTGTTATTAGCACCCTATATCCTCCCTGCCGGCAACATTGTGTTCATTGCTAGAAGGGCTTTCAAGAATTATTTTATGTTCATAAATCCTTCCTTCCAATCCTTCAAGAGATATTTTCTTGCTGTTCTTCCTTTATATCATTTTCATTTTTCAAGAAAATATATACCTACGAATAAAGAAATGTGAGATCATATTTTATTTTAAACTCTGTAATTTTATAAGCTGGAATCAATACTTCATTTACATTGTCTCTTTTCACATAGTAGTTAACAATGTAGCATAGAAGAGGATTCAGCCGGAAAATAGTACAATTACTAAGAATTTGAACTCGTGACTACGGAAATTTGAGCTTTTAATAATTGGATGGTTACCTCCGGAGTACATTTAAGCTGCTGAGTAAATTAACGGAGAGAAAACTATATAGTATAACCGCTCCAAAAAATAACAACCAGAAAAATATATACTTTTTGTATTTTAATGTATAATATACGCAAAAAATATATAATTTATACATAATTAGTATATATTTTTATTTGACTAGCAAATGTAATTATTTTGTGCATTCCTTAGTCCTCAGAATTATGAAGCCCAAATAGATTTGCAATGTAAAAAGGCCTTTTACGTGAGCCCTGTCTCGTCTCTATTCTGTGCAAAGCCCAACAGCTACTAGGTTACGTTTGGACTAAACATATGGAGCAAACGAAGCAGGCCATTCACACATACAACCACATTAATTGGGCCCATATCAGAATGGATCGCAATTATATCATAACCGAAAGAGTTATTGCAGTATTTACCAGCCCAACGTTTTAATATGGACTGCCCATTTAGGTACTGGGCTTTAAATGCTCATGTATCAGTATTACTGAGTAGAATCTGGGGCGATGTGCACCATTAAGAGCACATGTCTTTACTTTAAAGCCACTGCTTTAAATGTCCTTAGTCTTTAGCCATTGGATTAATAAACTTTTACCTGACTAGACGAAAATACCCTTCTATTATAACTTATACCTACGCTTTTATTAACTTTTACATGACCGGACGATCAGCAACAGCAACAGACTGTGATCGACGAATTTCAAACTCTAGAATTGCAGAAGCTTCTCTTCCGATTTGAAACTATAGAATTCAACTTTCTCGTCCAAAAATTGACATAAATTTATAGTAAGTTAGGCTTTTGTGTGTTTCTATTGATTTTTATTTCGTTACTAGGAATTTGATTTTCTTTTTTTGAATTTCTGGATAAGGTTAAGGACATCGCGTCATGTGATAATTCTATCAAAATTGAGCACATAATGTTAAAGATTTGGTGTCCTTAACATGACCGTTGTTACTAATATTAAGGACATAGTGTCCTGATTTTTGCAAATTGAATTGAAAAAGTTAATGACACAATGTCCTTAACTTTTTTGTTGTTCTTCTGAATATTAAGGACATACTGTCATAGTTTTGCAAATTGTTTTGAAAAAGTTAAGGACACTTGGTCCTGAAGTTTGAGTTTTAAGTTAAAAAGTTAAGGACACTTGGTCCTGAACTTTGACTTACATATTCCAAAATTAAGGACACTTGGTCCTTAACTTAGAGTCACAAGTTAAAAATTTAAGGACATGCAGTCCTTAACTTCAAGTTTCAAGTTCAAAAGTTAAGGACATTTGGTCCTTAACTTTGAATTCCAAGTTCAAAAGTTAAGGACACTTGGTCCTGAACTTTTATTTACAAGTTCAAAAGTTAAGGACACTTGGTCCTTTACTTACAGTTCCAAGTTCATAACTTAAGGATACTTGGTCCTGAAATTTAAGTTCCAAGTTCATAAGTTAAGGACACTTGGTCCTAAACTTTGAGTTCGAAGTTAAAAAGTTAAGGACACTTGGTCATGAAGTTAAGGACATTTGGTCCTTAACTTTGAATCCCAAGTTCAAAAGTTAAGGACACTTGGTCCTTAACTTGGTCTTGAACTTACAGTACTTGTTTTTAATTATACAAGGATTACTTTATAAAATATGTGCTGAGTTTCTCATTCTCTTGACTTGCAGGATGGAAACAATATGCATTATAGTTGCTTTTAATGGTAGATGGACTGAAGACTATAAGTATCTTGATCATCAAACAAAGCTTGTTCTAGTACCTAAGGCAATTCGGTTTGAAGATTTCATTAAATAGATCTTTGAAGTTATTGAATTGGATAGAGACAAGTTTGAAGTGGTGATATGGTTTGATATCAACCTTGGAACAAGCAAAGAAATGCTTGTATCCAAAGATTTAGATCTTCATACATGTATGGAGTTACTAAAAAGTCATTCACTCTTCAAGGGCTGTCGTTTCATTGTTGATATTTCAGAAAGAGTTTTTGGTTCAACAAGCACCTTTGAAGATGTCAACAGAGAAACTCAACATGACAATCAAAACAAATGGCAACAGATAATGAAAATAAATATGGTTGAAGCTCAACCAATAACTGAAGAGGTGCTTCAAACATTTGATTCTATTCAAGTAGAAGGACAAAGCATTATAGAGATTGACAACGAACAAGCTTTGGGTATTCAAGTCTTAGAGAGTGCACCGGTAATCGAAGAAGTTGCTGAAAAAACCTCTACTCAACTAACTAGACGAAGGTCAAATTTGAAACAAAAAAAAAGAATCCCCAACTACAATATTAAGAGAAAATGCTTCGTTGGATGAAATAAAAGTGAGATCAATATTTGACAAAAAGAAGAGTATAATTAACTGTTTTTCGAATATAGCAATTAAAGGACATTTTGCATTCAAGGTTTTTAGATCAAGTCCAACAAGATATTCTTTGAAATGCAATGATGATAGGTGTGGGTGGTGTGTGCGTGCTTTCAGAATTAAAGATTCAATACTGTTCAAGATAGTAAAAATTGGGAAAAATCATGACTGCTTTGTTAACACTATGAAAGCTGATCAAAGGCATGAAATTTCAAAGTTGATTAGTGGTTACATTATCGACAATCTTCGAGATCCAAGGTTTGAAGTTACACCAGCTTTTGTCATGGCAGAAATGCAAAAATTGCATGGACTAGATATTGGGTATCACAAGGCGTGGTGTGCTATTCAATGTGCTTCTGCTTTAATAAGAGGAACTCCTGAAGAGAAGTATGAATTATTGTCTTCATACTTGTATATGATGAGAAGTAAAAACCCGGGAACATATACTAACATAAAGATAGACGACAACAACAGGTAAACAATCAAAAAAGAATTTATTAGTCTGTTTTATAAACTTTAGGACATGTTGTCTTTAACCAGTTAAAAAGTTAAGGACGTGTTGTCCTTAACTTTCATGTGTGCAGTCAAAAAGTTAAGGACATTTGGTCCTTAACTTAGAATTGCAAGTTATAAAATTAAGGACATTGTGACCTTAACTTTTGACCTTGTTAGTCTAAGTTAAGGACTCCATGTCCTTAACTTTTGAACTTTGAACTTAAAGTTAAGGACTGCAGCTCAAACCGGTCAAACCGTAATTCATATACCCAACCCGGTGGCAGAGATGTTCTTGCATCCATAATTGTAGTAACAGATTGCAACCTTGGAAGAACTTTCCTCCTTCCCGACAGATAGTCATGGCTCGGTAGATTTTAGATAAGATTAGGGGAACCACAGTGTTGTTGGCTTTCTTGATTGCAGCATCAATTATTCCCACGAGAACTATCTCTATATTACAATCTTTTCGCGGCCAAACTACAACAACGAAGAAGGCTGCCATAAAAGCTAAACCCCGCCTTGCCTCCCATTTGTCTTTATTTCTGGCATGGGTTAGACCAGTGTTCGACTCTTCAAAACCTCGGGGTTACCATATCGATGATACAAGAACTGAAGCGTGCAATACCCTTCAGACAAATTTCCGTCCCAAATATCCCGACTAATACTCAGCAAATCAAGAAATCTGTGGGGGGATACCGGTCTTGGTGCCAATGGATATCGACTTCTAAAGTTTCCATTAAGGCCCGCATAACTTGCAACTTCCTCCTATGTAGGTGTGAGCTCAAAGTCAGAGAAGCGGAATACATTGCGAGTCGGGTCCCAAAAAGGTATTAAAGCTTCAATTATGTCCAACCTTGGCTTGATGTTCAATAGTCCGACGAGGCCTCCCAGAACTCTTACCACTGTTTCTCTACTGCCTTTTCCTAGATCATTCCACCACATGTGGAGCTGTAAGGGGATCTCTTTAAGGACTGTGAAGGGTTCAATTTCATTTGCGCTCATCCTGCACATTTATTAAGGTATTTTAGTCACTCATTTTGACTCAAAAGTGATACCATTTTTTTTTCAATTTTTTACTTTGAAAATGAAACCCAATTTTGCAGATACGGCCTTTCAACACTTCAGGGAAGAAGATTTTAAGGTTGTGCCTGCTAACCGTACAAAAATGACTAAAAGGGGATATTCTTGCAAAAACAGCCTTCCGGCGCCCTTTTTTGAGGACATTCGGCTTATTATAAGCAAGAACGACACCACCCTGCTTATTGTGACAAAAAATAAAATTTTGTTGTTTTTGGGCTATTTTTGCAAAAAGGGAAGTTGGACCCGATGAGGGTTGCCTACGTATCCCACATCCGGTGAGAATTAAAGTGATGTAGTTCGGGGAGGTTGGACGAAAATAAACCAACTATTTTTTAAACAGAAAATTTTCGGCAGAGTTTCAGCATATTTTTGGACACTGATTTTTCAAAACAAGTAATTACCTCTCCGAGCCCTCACATTGATTTTTTTTCCCCAACTTTTCTCCTATTATTCATAAGCCGGTCAACATGCAAATTCAAAGAAAATAAATGCACAAGTAGCAAGTAGGATGCATCAGGATGGTCTTTTCATTTTGGGTACACCTGTCCTAGACAGACCCAACCCCTGTGTTGAGTATTCTAAGTCAAATGCACATGATGCAAACAAACGTTCCTACTATGGATCCGGCATGAGGCTTTGTTATACTAGGTTTAAGACCTGAGTTTATTGTTCTAGACCTGGCTTACTCGAGCGGACAACTCGAGTCGAGGGAGGGCAGCGTACCGGGAATACAGAAGCTTCACCGGCTTAACAACTTGTTCGAACCTCATTCTAAAGTGGGATAAGACTCTAGACAGAAGAGAAGTCACACGAAGTGCACCCTTCTCCATGATTTAGGGGACTTAGAGAGAGGAAGGGTTTCGTAGCAGTTTATATACAATTCACAAAATATCAAAGCGGTAAAAGCATTTAGCACATTAGGCTCAAACATGTAGGAAAATCATATAACAGATAAAGCCAATCATATCAGCTGTTCTAAGCTCGAATTCTTGAACCCTGAACCAGAGATTCTGGGTTCGTTCCCTAGCAGAGTCGCCAGAGCTGTCACACCTCCTTTTTACACTACCCGAAGGTAGTACAAGGGAATTTTTTCAATTTAAGTGACATTATTCGAAATGAGATTATTTATTCATTTTTATTCAGAGTCGCCACTTGGGATGGTTTTTTCCTGGTGTCCTCCCAAATCGAGGAAATTTTGACTTTCCTTTTGAAGTCTGCGAACCAGAAATTCTGAGTAAGGAATTCTGTTAACCCGAGGGACGGTGTTAGGCACCCCCGGATTCCGTGGTTCTAGCACGGTCGCTTAAGCTATCATAATTGGCCTATTATCTGATTTTAAAACATGTTTTAGCCTATGGTATAATTTTAAATTATTAACCACTTTTAATTAATTTTAGAAAGATTCAACGTTATCTAAAACACGTCTTTGAACCACGTCACATGAAATGCACCCGCGGTCCACGACACATTTTATTTAACGTTGTTGAGATTTGGATTTGGGTCACATGAAATGCACACCCGAGTTTAAGGAAATTAATTTAAATAGCGCGCCTAAAGCAACTACGCACTTTCAAGTTTGCGAGGGCCATGGAAAATTCAACTAATGGCACACCTCGAATCTGAAGAGTTAAAATTAATTAAATGAGGGTCATGAGCTTAGGGATTTTATTTGGCATGGCGCGCCTCAATTTATGTCAAAGGGTAAGCTATTCGATGATATAAATATAATGAGACCAAGTTAAATTACTAGTTCAAGACTAATGTCAGTTCCAATTCAACTACTTTTAAATAAATGAGAACTAATCTGCTACTTTATATAAAAGAAAACATAAGAACAAGCTTGAAGGATTAAAAATTGGATTAAAGTGCATTATAGATTAAAACCTTTCCAAATATAAAGAAATTAAGAATCAGAAGAGTTTAAAACCAGTAACTTTAAAATAATAATATCATGTAGTCCTTTCGAAAAACAATCCATTTACAGCTTATCCTCAACACGATGGTGAAAGCAAAACAAGGTAGGATCATACACAACTAATTTCAAATATACATAAAAATTGTGTTAACATTTCTTCCTATTCTAAAGTCGATTCTATTTAACCCACAATTATAAATTTGGCTTTAATCTCCCACGCCTAGATTCATAACTTTGTAACGTAATTCCGTCACCTAACAAATTGACAACAAACAAATTCATAAATAGCATTATGACAGTAGTAGTCACTGACTTTCAACAACTTCCTTCCTTAAAAATTCGATCCTTCAAACAAATTATACAATTGTTTTTTTTTATAAAAAAAAACATCACAATACATATAATGTTACATCCCGCATTTTCGTATGTTAATGTTTCGTCGTAAGTTAATCAATGTAAGTTCGGGGATGGGATTATTTTTGAGATTTTCAGTATTATGCTATTTTAAACAAGTGATAAGTAAATTCATGAAGGTGAGAAGGGAAGCAAGTCAAAGAAAATAACGTCCAAGTTGGCATGTTGGAATAAAATATGGCCCGAGCTAAAATATCCGGTATTTTATAGACTAGTGTCATACAAGGTACTACATGACCATACAAGTAAGGTGTATAAGGTATGTGAAAAGTGAGTAATATTTTAAGCAAGTGGGAATAATTCTCAATTTTGTGGGTAATTAATTAATTATCGGGTAACGGAACATTACCTAATTAGTTGGACATATATTTTGGATAAGGCATAACGCGGAAGATTTCCTTGAAAAGCCTGGTGACTCATGCATTAGTAACATGTATGTGGCATGATTTGAAGACTTGACAAAAGTCTTATAACGTGAATAAAGCACCATTTTAGGAAATGGGTCCATTATGTCTAAAAGACATAAATCACATCTCACTTTTATTAAATGTGCTTTGAAGAATTCAAATATGATTTATTCTGTCTCTTGCAAGAAAATTCCATTGCTAGACCTTGAATATGAACTACCAAGGACCAAGTCCTTAAAATCCGTTGAGGCATCACTGAGACTTGATGCCATCGCTAGTGCAGGATTCAATGTTTCACGAACCAAAATGGCCAGTTTGATTAGTAATGGAGATGTTCGTGTCAATTGGACAACCGTGACAAAAGAAATACTACCATTAAGACGGGAGATATCATATCAGTTAGTGGAGAAGGCAGACTTAAGGTCCAACGTGAAATGCTAAGTCAAAGACAGCCCGGTACAATCTTTTCAAAATATCATACGGATTCTTCCCTACTTCGGTCCTTCGTTATATGTTTTCGCAAAAGAGAATCGGTGCAGGTATGTTAAGGTTATTCCTTCTTTCTTTTGGCATGATCCATACGATATGAACGAAATGTGCAAATGCACAAATTTCAAAAGTGACTCATAGAAGTAATAGAAATATCTATGTTCTTTAATTTACAGGTGTCATAATATTTTATCATCTGTTCATAGGTCTTAGAAAAATCGAAAGTTGAAAGGATGTTACTTTATGATATTGCTCAAGGGGCAAAATGGTCTTATGACATTCTGAATGATTTTATTGATGTACTTTTCATGCATTGCATCCACGTGCATTGACCCATGACCAGATGGCGTTATATACGCGTATATATGTAAATATATGTATATGGGATATGGGAAAAGGTTATGGCGTTATATACGCACCACCACCTGATCAGCTGGTATATGATGATGATGTTGCCCACAGTGGCTGAAATATGATTCAAACGGCGTTATATACGCATATATGGGTATGTATTCAAATGGCGTTATATACGCATATATATGTATGTATTCAAACGGCGTTATATACGCGTATATATATATATATGGGATATGGGAAAGGTTATGGCGTTATATACGCACCACCACCTGATCAGCTGGTATACGATGATGATTTTGCCCACAGTGGCCGATATGATATGATGGGATGCCCTCAGAGGCTGATGATGTTATGAAACATATACCTACGCACGACATGACATTCATACGCATATGCATGACGCTGAAAGTAATTTATGATTTACAAAGTTATTCAGACTTACGAATTGAGTCATGTACTCCATATGTCTTCCATGTCTCCTATGTATTTATTTATGTGTCTTACATACTCGGTACATTATTCGTACTGACGTCCATTTTGCCTGGGGATGCTGCGTTTCATGCCCGCAGGTCCTGATAGACAGGTCGAGAGCCCTCCAAGTAGGCCATCAGCTCAGCGGAAGATGTTAGTGCGCTCCATTTGCTTTGGAGTTGCGTATTTGGTTAGTATGATTTAGACGTCTATTGGTTGGTATGGCGGGACTCTGTCCCGACCTTTGTGGCACTTATGTACTCTTAGAGGCTTGTAAACATATGTCGTGTACGTGAAAGATTGTAAGGCCCTGCCGGCCTATGTTTTGAGTTTATAAATGATTATGCTAGTCTATTAGGCCATATTTCACATGTATATGATGATGTAATAAGAAAGGTACATTACGTTGGTACTCGGTCAAGTAAGGTACCGGGTGCCCGTCGCGGCCCATCGGTTTGGGTCGTGACAAAAGTGGTATCAGAGCAGTTTTGTCCTAGGGAGTCTACAAGTCGTGTCTAGTAGAGTCTTGTTTATGGGTGTGTCGTGCACCACACTTATAAGCAGGAGGCTACAGGGCATTTAGGATTGTTACTCTTTCTTCTTACTTTAGATCGTGTGGTAGAGCTCACTTATAAGAATCCAAGTTCTGAAATTCTATTTTATTCGTAATAAGACGATGCATGCTTCCCGAAAGAAGGTTGGAAAGAGAGGTTGTTGTGGAAAAGCTGAGTCAGAGGAATTGGAATCTTGTATGATGCCTATGATAAGTAAATGTGAGGTCTTTAGCAGATCATGGGTGTACTGAAAGGTACAAGCTTCCTGATAAGAAGCCTTAAGGCAATAATGTCTATCCATCTTTATGATGAAAGACAATGAGAGATTAAAAAGATAAATACAAGTTTCAACAAGCAAAAGAAGTAAAATGAATAAGGGTACGAGGCGACCAGTTAATGAAGGTTAACAGCGTTTATATTTGAGGCAGAGGAACATAAGTTTTTTGAGTTATATTCAACAGTAACAAAGGTATGTACAATTGGTCACACCCATTTTAGTTATGCTCTGTGGGGAAAACATGTATAGTTAAGAGAAGGATGGGATATCAAGATCTGGCTGGGGTTAGAGTAACCCAAATTGGTAAATGGATTACTTTCATTTGTTGGCATTTCCGAAGGATATTACAAATGTGCCAATAGATCTTCTTGTGAGAAACCCAGATGGTGCACCCTAGAATATTACGATTAAATGTGAATACTAGCATTCAGAAGATAGGCAGTGAAAGCTTGGATGGGATAAATATTACCTTAAGTGTGGCTCTCATCCCTAGTAGAGCGAGGATGTTGAGCAACCCAAAGAGCCATTGGATGGAGCATAGGGAAGCTAAAAGCGAAAGAATGTCATATTGAAGTTTTCACAAGAAAAGGGGTATGCAGAAATATTAGCAGAGTAATGAGAAGGGAGATAAGGAAGCATTATGAACAAGGTGTGATACATGGATGAAAATGGTAGAGTGTTATAGAACCTATAGTCAAATGAAGGAAGAGACGAAAGGCGATGGGTCTTAAGACAACGAAAGAGTATAGGCCATAAGGTTATATCCTCATTTCGAGAAATAAGTCCGTGACTCCAACGCGACTACCAGAGGGGAGAGTTAATCCCCAGAGTAACAGAAATCAGTATGGACTGGTAACCAAGATAAACTAAATATGAATTAGGGACTGAATGATCGGAAAGCACTTGTCATCATGGGAATTTCAAATTTTGTTCCGGCGGTAATAGAATGGACCACAGGAGAAGATCCATGATGAATTCAGAGAATGGTATTCAGGGAGACGCTTCCCTAGAGCAAGCAATGTGAGCAAAGTTAAGCTTAAGAGACTGCATGTGCCAGTTACGCTAAGTGTCACCCTAGCGAGTAACGGAATTTGTCATCCTTGGTATAGAAGGATTGCCGCAAAGCGAGTCAGGATCATTGATGTTGAGAAACGACATCAAAGATGAAGAGGTAAAACATCTATAGGTAGATTCTCGTGGCTTCAACTATGGAATAGTAAAGGAAGAATGCGATAAATGAAAGAGGAATGAGATGACACGTATTCAAATCTTACAGATACGCTACGATTCAAGAATATTGTGCGAGCATGATGTCAAGGAGAGGAAGTAAAGGTTCCTGCCCGAGCTGTTATTAATAAATAAGGAGCCAGTGAGAGACGTAAGTTAAAACAAAGGAAATAATCCAAGAAGGATTATGAGGAATATTAATATGAGAGTGGGCCAACGAGTAGTTAGTAATTGGTCAGGAAGATCCCAGTTATGGCTAAACAGGAGGTTACAGACGAGTCATCAGATCGTGTAAAATAAACATTATAGAACCCAACGTGGAGAATTCAGCCTCGAAGAATATCATTATAATACTTGAGATATATTCAAACAAGAGTCGGGGTAGTTAAAGGTACTGTATGAGTTTTACGAAGATAAAAGAAAGTGCCACTAGGAAGGTGGTCAAAATATCAGTTCAGAAGCAACCATACAAGCACAAGGGCATGGAAGTAAGCAATTACGGATGATTATAGGCAAGTAAGGACATCAAAAAGGTCCGTAATAAGCTCACAGCTTTACGAGAGTCAAAGGTTCTCCCTAAGTACTACAACGAAAGGCTAGCTGAAGAGATAAGAAAGAAGGCTTCAACCTAAGCACAACGACCTAAAGAGGAAATGGTTGTGTAACAACAATCTCGCAACAACATTGTAAGCATTCCATAGGAAAATGGCACCTACCGTGGCTAATGAACGGGAAGTAAGAATTAAAAGTAATATTCGAGATCATATGAGTTGTATGAAAACTATGGCAAGTGTAGGCACTAAGATAAGCTAAGTATGGACGCAACAAGGGGCAGAAAGACCAGGAAAAGTAATAGCTTACGTTGAAAGAAAGCTAAGACGGAACGAAAGAATTATTCGATTAATGATCTAGAGTTAGTACGTTATGGATACACTCAAGATTTTAGAGCATTATCAAGGCAGTATATTTGTTGACAATCATACAGCCTAGAAGACTCCGGTATAAGTTAAAACAAAGAATTAAGCCCAGGGAATAGACAAAGGATTGAATTATTAGAAGATTGTATCAAGGATATTCCATAACGCCCATGAAAGGCTAAGGTAATAACTGATGTCATGAGCCACAGATCGGAAGATAGCTTAAGCCTACGTAAAGGATGATTAGAAGGAACAGGAAACTAAAGAATTACATTACCTAAGTAAATCAGGAGTTTGGTTAAACGGACCTATGCGATGAGATTTAGCAATATTCGTAAATCCAACAAAATATCGAGCAGAGGACTTCAATATACCTATAGAGGCCTAGAGAGGCATCCTTTTAAGCCTTGTATATACAAAGTAAGGCCTACAGATTGACTAAAAGATAAAAGGAAAAAGGAAAGATAAATCTCATAAGTACACTTACAAAGCCAGGGTCATACAGGCTGCATGACAGGAGGTAACATCAATTGCAAGATTAGGAAGATTTCGAACACAAATCATGATATGAGCAAAAAGACTAAATGGGGGAATACCCTAGACTTTGGATTTATTCACAGAGCAACTGATTAAATGGCAAGATGAGTATTAAGGTATTCACAAGAGCTATAAGTTACGAAAATGATAAGAGCACCAGTCAACATTCGAGGACGAATGTTCCAAAGGGGGGAATGATGTTACATCCCGCATTTTTGTATGTTAATGTTTCGTCGTAAGTTAATCAATGTAAGTTCGGGGATGGGATTATTTTTGAGATTTTCAGTATTATGCTATTTTAAACAAGTGATAAGTAAATTCATGAAGGTGAGAAGGGAAGCAAGTCAAAGAAAATAACGTCCAAGTTGGCATGTTGGAATAAAATATGGCCCGAGCTAAAATATCCGGTATTTTATAGACTAGTGTCATACAAGGTACTACATGACCATGCAAGTAAGGTGTATAAGGTATGTGAAAAGTGAGTAATATTTTAAGAAAGTGAGAATAATTCTCAATTTTGTGGGTAATTAATTAATTACCGGGTAACGAAACATTACCTAATTAGTTGGACATATATTTTGGATAAGGCATAACGCGGAAGATTTCCTTGAAAAGCCTGGTGACTCATGCATTAGTAACATGTATGTAGCATGATTTGAAGACTTGACAAAAGTCTTATAACGGTAATAAAGCACCATTATAGGAAATGGGTCCATTATGTCTAAAAGACATAAATCACATCTCACTTTTATTAAATGTGCTTTGAAGAATTCAAATATGATTTATTCTGTCTCTTGCAAGAAGATTCCATTGCTAGCCCTTGAATATGAACCACCAAGGACCAAGTCCTTAAAATCCGTTGAGGCATCACTGAGACTTGATGCCATCGCTAGTGCAGGATTCAATGTTTCACGAACCAAAATGGCAAGTTTGATTAGTAATGGAGATGTTCGTATCAATTGGACAACCGTGACAAAAGCAATACTACCATTAAGACTGGAGATATCATATCAGTTAGTGGAGAAGGTAGACTTAAGGTCCAACGTGAAATGCTAAGTCAAAGACAGCCCGGTACAATCTTTTCAAGAATACCATACGGATTCTTCCCTACTTCGGTCCTTCGTTATATGTTTTCACAAAAGAGAATCGGTGCAGGTATGTTAAGGCTATCCCTTCTTTCTTTTGGCATAATCCATACGATATGAACGAAATGTGCAAATGCACAAATTCCAAAAGTGACTCTACTCATAGAAGTAATAGAAATATCTATGTTCTTTAATTTCCAGGTGTCATAATATTTTATCATCTGTTCATGGGTCTCAGAAAAATAGAAAGTTGAAAGGATGTTACTTTATGATATTGCTCAAGGGGCAAAATGGTCTTATGACATTCTGAATGATTTTATTGATGTACTTTTCATGCATTGCATCCACGTGCATTGACCCATGATCAGATGGCGTTATATACGCGTATATATGTAAATATATGTATATGGGATATGGGAAAAGGTTATGGCGTTATATACGCACCACCACCTAATCAGCTGGTATATGATGATGATGTTGCCCACAGTGGCTGAAATATGATTCAAACGGCGTTATATACGCATATATGGGTATGTATTCAAATGGCGTTATATACGCATATATATGTATGTATTCAAACGGCGTTATATACGCGTATATATGTATGTATATATATGTATATGTATATATATATATATATATGGGATATGGGAAAGGTTATGGCGTTATATACGCACCACCACCTGATCAGCTGGTATACGATGATGATTTTGCCCACAGTGGCCGATATGATATGATGGGATGCCCTCAGAGGCTGATGATGTTATGAAACATATACCTACGCACGACATGACATTCATACGCATATGCATGACGCTGAAAGTAATTTATGATTTACAAAGTTATTCAGACTTACGGGTTGAGTCATGTACTCCATATGTCTTCCATGTCTCCTATGTATTTATTTATGTGTCTTACATACTCGGTACATTATTCGTACTAACGTCCCTTTTGCCTGGGGACGCTGCGTTTCATGCCCACAGGTCCTGATAGATAGGTCGAGAGCCCTCCAAGTAGGCCATCAGCTCAGCGGAAGATGTTGGTGCGCTCCATTTGCTTTGGAGTTGCGTATTTGGTTAGTATGATATAGACGTCTATTGGTTGGTATGGCGGGACACTGTCCCGACCTTTGTGACACTTATGTACTCTTAGAGGCTTGTAAACATATGTCGTGTACGTGAAAGATTGTACGGTCCTGCCGGCCTATGTTTTGAGTTTATAAATGATTATGTTAGTCTATTAGGTCATATGTCACATGTATATGATGATGTAATAAGAAAGGTACATTATGTTGGTACTCGGTCAAGTAAGGTACCAGGTGCCCGTCGCGGCCCATCGGTTTGGGTCGTGACATATAATTCCCATCCGAATTAAATTAAAGCTAGAAGAACACTTCCAGAATCAGATTAAAAGGTGAGAAAGACAAAACCAACATTATTAGCTTCAGCGTAAATCAACTCTATGTAAACACCGAGAATCAACCAAAACAAATAAGCACAAATCCAAAACAAGTAGTATTTCGAGTTTCAATAAACTGAGCAGACCGATTCAAGTCTATCAAATGAAGTGCTAGAGCTATTAAATTCCAAATACCAAACAGATCCAAACATGACGTTGGATTCCAAATACATATCAATTTCAGAAAATTACAGTGACCATTTCAAATGTTGTACCATTTTTACCATTATTTGTCAATGGTAAGACCAAGAGAAGGAACTTACATACCTCAAAAAGAACGAAGAAGAACTCAACAGACCAGCAGCACAACAGCGAAAATCAACACCCAAAAAAAAGCCTTGAACTCGACTTCCACAGCTTGCACAAACCAAAAAAAGAAGAAGTCGGGTCTTGAAATCGATTTTCCGTCAATGTTCCTTTAGAAATTCAGATTCTGCTTTCATTTGTTTTCATTCAAGCTTTGGTGACTTTTCGTCTTCATTTTCAAATAGGGGTGTATGTGAAGAAGAAGAGGACATGGGTCAGATTCATCTGATATTTTGAGAAGAAGATGGAAGTTGCGCTATTTTTTTTTTTTTTTCTCTCTTACGCTGCTGCTGCTCTATTTTTGGGGTCTGATCGATATCTCCCTAGCTGATTAGGCTTACCCCTATTATATACGTCTAGGTCTAAATGTGTATTTTGCAAATTAGTCCCTAGGTCTTTTGTGTATTAGGTCCCTAGGTTTTTGAGAAAGGTGTTAAGGGTATTGGGCTCAGAGAATGAGCTTGGGAATTATGGGCTAGGTCCAAATTCAAATTAAACTCTTTTCTAATTTTCTTTCTCCTTTTTTCGTTTCTTTAATTAATTAAAATCCTAAATTAATCTATTTTTGTAGAAATTAAAATTCTTTATTTTTTTAATATTAAAATAACTAATCAACTTAAAACTAAAGAAAAATACTAATTTTAAAGACTAAAAGATAAATATGTAAAAATGACAATTTTTTAGGATTTTCTATGATTTAAAAATGTTAAAAATGCATGAAATACAAATAAATAAAGAAAAATTCCTAAAATTAATAAAAATTATTTTTGGTCTATTTTTTAGGAGTTATTTTTATGTAGGACAAAAATCACGTGCTCACAGATGTCATTGGACCAATTGAGCCAGCGGTATCAAATGGGCACAAGTTTATTCTAGTAGCCATTGATTATTTCACTAAGTGGGTTGAAGTTATGACTTTCAAATCTATGACCAAGAAGGCAGTGGTCGATTTTGTTCATTCAAACCTCATTTGCCGGTTCGAAATCCCCAAGTTAATCATCACAGACAATGGTGTTAATCTTAACAGCCATTTGATGAAAGAAGTATGCCAACAGTTCAAGATTATGCATCGAAATTCCACTCCGTATCGCCCCAAGGCAAATGGAGCTGTTGGGGCGTCTAACAAGAACATAAGGAAGATACTTCGAAAGATGGTGGAAGGCTCTAGGCAATGGCATGAAAAGTTACCTTTTGCTTTGCTGGGTTACCGCACTACTGTTCGCACTTTAGTAGGTGCAACTCCTTATTTGTTGGTATATGGTACTGAAGCAGTTATACCCGCGGAAGTTGAAATTTCATCCCTTTAGATTATTGCTGAAGTTAAAATTGATGATGATGAGTGGGTCAAAACCCGTTTGGAGCAGTTAAGTCTGATCGATGAGAAAATACTGGAGGCACTATGTCATGGTCAATTGTACTAGAAGAGGATGACAAGAACATACAACAAGAAGATACGTCCCCGAAAATTTGAAGTGGGTCAGCAAGTGTTGAAACGCATCCTTCCACATCAAGCTGAAGCTAAAGGAAAGTTCGCCCCAAATTGGCAGGGGCCATTCATTGCAACAAGAGTGTTGTCTAATGGTGCTTTGTATTTAACAGATATAGAAGGCAAATGTGTAGATATAGCTATCAATTCTAATGCACTCAAAAGATATTATGTATGATTTCTTTGGTTTGTCTAATTGTGTTGTTTGTACTTGACATGTTTTGAAGATTGGAATGACGAAGGCATTTTATTCTGCTATCTAAACACTTTATCCTTTGTTACCCATTTTGAGCCTTATTTATTTTCTTTCATACCCCTCTTTTGGAATCAGAAGCAGAGTTTAGAAATATAGATACAGAAAATATAAATAAAAAAGGAGAAAAGAGGAAAAAGAGAAGAGAAAAGAGAAAGAGAAAAATGAAAAGAAAGTAAAGCGAAAGAAAGAAAAGAAAAGAAAAGAAAAAAAGAAAATTAACAAAAACAAAACAATTCCTATGTCTTGAACTACGTTCGACCTGATTTCTTTTAAGGATACATAGGCAGCCTCACGGTTCGGTCCCATCAAAACAAAAATCCAAAATTCCCCAGACTCGAAGAAAATGGGGCAGAAGTTGTGGTTTTGCAAAAGATCTGATTCCAAAAGTTGTAATTTTGAACCCTGTTTATTTTTAATTATTTTTAAGATGGCATGCCGCCTTTTCTTTCTAACCCCGTCCAAAAGCTCGTACCCCAGTCCAAAGAAAGTCCTTCCAATCATTATTTGAAATATGCTAAGTCAAGTAAGTTAGAGGTATGATTCACGTCATGGGTAACACTTTTGTTCAGGAGCACAAGAAAAAATGAATAAATGAGAGAGTCTTATTGGTGAAAACCCTCACGGGCACCGTAAGGCGATGGAAAGTTGAGAGAAAACTAAAATGAGAGAGTCTTATTGATGAAAACCCTCGAGGGAACGTAAGGCGATTGTGAGTTGATAGATGAACAAATGAGAGAGGTTTGTTGGTAAAAACCTGTTAGGGCACTACGAGCCGAATGAGGCTCGTGACTTTGTAGAGAGATTGGATTATGGAAAATCCCGATTTTCGAAGTATGAAGATGGGGCACAAAATGAAATATGATTAGGTGAACAGTCTGGGCTAATTAATCCAAAATGCATGTCATGATCATTGGAGTCAGCTGCTTCACTCAGATAAGTCTCTTTTTCACTCTTCCTCAAATAGTCATCTCTGTCTAAAATTTCCTCTTCGTCTTTGTTTCTCGAGGTCACTTTGCTTCATTTTATTTTGGGTGTACTTCTCTAAGTCTTTTCAATGTTAGCCTTGTTAAGCAAGCAATAAATGATTTCAAAGCTTATTAACAACTTTCAATTGCACAAAGCAAAGAAATAGCATGATTCAAAATGAGAAATAAGGTGTTAGTGGGAGTTCAAGTGGTTTCGTGAACTTTGAGGAAGTATAGAGGTTCAAGTTGGCGAGACAGAAATGTAAAATAGCAAGATAAGTGTGAGGCACTCGGGTCATTCAGGGTTCTGTGGTTGAGGTTCGATCAGAAGGTCAAACAATTCTTTGCCAGCCTAAGGCAGCTAATCGGAACAAAGCATGGTAGTGGAAAGGCCACCTTCAGCAAGAATGACGCAAACTAACCACCACATTTTCAAACTGATAAGATTTTCTTTGATTGAAACAAGGGACAAAAATTTCATGTTCTGGAGGAACCCTCCGCGAGGAAAGCGTGCGCCAGGTAGGTTCAACCGTAAGTTCTCAAGGCCCTCATGGATAATGAGATTTAATTTCAAGTTTTCAGGACCCTCCTAGATAATGGGATGCAATTTTAAGTTATCAGGATCCTCCTGGATAATGAGATTTAGTTTTAAGTGTTAAGACCTTCATAAATAATAAAATTTAGCGTAAGTTTTACCTTCAGGAAGTTGAATTTAGCTTTGAAGTTTTCACTCTTAAGATGAGATTTAATTTTAAATTTTTTAGGGCCCTCCTGGATAATGAGATTCAACTTTTAAATTCTTATAGCTCTCTTGGATAACAGGATTCGATTAACACTCACAGATGTTCCTGGTACCAAACTGGGGCAAAAATGTTTCTTTTGTTTTGTTTGTTTTGTCACAATCAGGCACCCATCTAAAGAACAAGGGAATTCATTTCAAGTTTAAGTTGCGGGCGCCCACCTGGAAAACAAGGGAATTCATTTCCAGTTTAAGGTCAGCATCAGGCGCCCACCTGGAGAATAAGGGAATTCATTTCAAGTTTAAGATGCAGGCGCCCACCTGGAGAATAAAGAAATTCATTTCAAGTTTAAGATGCAGGCGCCCACCTGGAGAACAAGGGAATTCACTTCAAGTTTAAGTTGCAGGAGCCCACCTGGAGAACAAGGGAATTCATTTCAAGTTTAAGATGCAGGCGCCCACCTGAAGAACAAGGGAATTCATTTCAAGTTTAAGTTGCAGGCGCCCACCTGAAAAACAAGGGAATTCATTTCCAGTTTAAGTTGCAGGCGCCAACCTGGAGAACAAGGGAATTCGTTTCAAGTCAAGTAGCAGGCACCTACCTAGAGAACAAGGAAATCATGTCAAGTTTAAGTTGCAGGCTCCCACCTGGAAAACAAGGAAATTTATTTTAAATTTTAAGTCAGCATCAGGCGCCCACCTAGAGAACAAGAGAATTCATTTCAAGTTTAAGTTACAGGCGCCCACCTGGAAAACAAGGGAGTTTATTTCGAATTTTAAGTTAGCATCAGGCGCCCACCTGGAGAACAAAAGAATTCATTTCAAGTTTAAGTTGCAGGCGCCTACCTAGAAAATAAGGAAATTTATTTCGAATTTTAAGTCATCATCAGGCGCCTACCTGGAGAACAAGAAAATTCAATTCAAGTTTAAGTTGCAGGCGCCCACCTGGAAAACAAGGAAATTTATTTCAAAATTTAAGTTAGCATCAGGCGCCAACCTGAAGAACAAGGGAATTCATTTCAAGTTTAAGTTGCGGGCGCCCACCTGGAAAACAAGGGAATTTATTTCAAATTTTGAGTCAGCATCAGGCGCCCACCTAGAGAATAAGGGAATTCATTTCAAGTTTAAGATGCAGGCGCCCACCTGGAGAACAAAGGAATTCATTTCAAGTTTAAGATGCAGGCGCCCACCTGGAGAACAAGGGAATTCATTTCAAGTTTAAGTTGCAGGCGCCCACCTGGAGAACAAGGGAATTCATTTCAAGTTTAAGATGCAGGCGCCCACCTGAAGAACAAGGGAATTCATTTCAAGTTTAAGTTGCAGGCGCCCACCTGAAAAACAAGGGAATTCATTTCCAGTTTAAGTTGCAGGCGCCAACCTGGAGAACAAGGGAATTCGTTTCAAGTCAAGTAGCAGGCACCTACCTAGAGAACAAGGAAATCATGTCAAGTTTAAGTTGCAGGCTCCCACCTGGAAAACAAGGAAATTTATTTTAAATTTTAAGTCAGCATCAGGTGCCCACCTAGAGAACAAGGGAATTCATTTCAAGTTTAAGTTACAGGCGCCCACCTGGAAAATAAGGGAGTTTATTTCGAATTTTAAGTCATCATCAGGCGCCTACCTGGAGAACAAGAAAATTCAATTCAAGTTTAAGTTGCAGGCGCCCACCTGGAAAACAAGGAAATTTATTTCAAAATTTAAGTTAGCATCAGGCGCCAACCTGAAGAACAAGGGAATTCATTTCAAGTTTAAGTTGCGGGCGCCCACCTGGAAAACAAGGGAATTTATTTCAAATTTTGAGTCAGCATCAGGCGCCCACCTAGAGAATAAGGGAATTCATTTCAAGTTTAAGATGCAGGCGCCCACCTGGAGAACAAAGGAATTTATTTCAAATTTTGAGTCAGCATCAGGCGTCTGCTTGGAGAACAAGGGAATTCATTTCATGTTTAAGTTGCAGGCGCTCACCTGGAAAACAAGGAAATTCACTTCAAGTATTAAGTCAAGTAGCAGGAACTCACCTGAAGAATGAGGTCAATTAAAGCTAGGAATAACAGAAGTTCGCCTCGAGAATGCGAGCCAACAGTTCAAGATGCACAGAAGAGCTATAGAATAATCAAGATCAAGTTTTGAAGACATATAGATAGTAATTTTGTAACTCATAGCTGATAGGCTTAGTTAGTTCTTTTAGATTTTGATTTCGATGTAATAGCAGGATCGCGGACCGAAACCTCGACGGAACGGCACCTCACTCGACTCTCCAACTCATCTTTCCATCATTTTCCAGAACTACACTAACATGATTCATTTATCGCCAAGGATATGTAGGCAGCCTCAGAAGCAATGTTCGGTCAAATTTTTCAAATGCTTTCCATGGAGTATCTAAACGGGCAAAAATCACTCGTATTCGCTCACTTTATCTTTGCCTGAAAACTCTTCATGTTTCCGAGCAAAGAGGGGCAGTTGTGAGCACGTGATTTTTGCCCGAATAATAATATTCCTACAAAAGTCACAAATAGATTTTTCTTTTAAGTGCTTTTAGTTTTTTTAGGAATTTATAGTATTTTTTTTGGTAATTATTTGCATTTAGTTACATTTTGGTGCATATTTAATATTTTTAAAAAATCATGAAAAATATCCTAAAATGTTCAAATTTCATGCATTGCATTTTTAGGTTGATATGTGCATTTTTAGGTATAAATTGTTAGTTAATTCCATTAATGGATAAAAAATCAAAAATTGGCCATTTTCTACATTTTTAGCCTTTAATCTCAAAATAGCAATTTTCTTGCATTAGCTTTAAGTTAATTATTTATGTTTAGGTTAAAATATAATTTTACAAATTAGATTTTAGTCTAAGGTTTCTAATTAATTTTAGTAGGACAAAAAATCAAGAAAAAGATAAAAATAAATAAAAGGGGGGAGGGAACCTTGAGTAAAACTCGAATTGGGCCAGTTAATGGCTGAGCCCAAATGATGTCCACAAATAGCTACTATCAGCACCTGTCTTTATTTTAAAGTCAGTGTTTTAAATGTCTTTAGTTTTTAGCCACTGGTTTAATAAACGTATACGTGACTGGACGAAAACACCCTTCTGCTATAACTTATACATGTCTTTATAAAGAGCATTAATATGGCGTTGGTAGAAATCAACCCTCTGAGCATCATTGACACCTTTTGCAACTTCATTAATATCAGACTCACCCATTCCTGATGACAATGTCAAACGAGTTTCAAATTAGGATGAAAATCAGAGACGGTATTCAGTAAACACTAAAGTCATGATTTAATATATATATATATATATAAGTTCAATAAATTAAATTTGCTTACCACACTCTGTGAAATAAATAGTTGGGTTCTTGTAATATTTTTTGTGTAAACGAGAAGATTTTCAAGTCCAATTGGAGCAACAAAGAAAATGAGGTAACTTTAAACATAAAGTTAAGGACTCCTTGTCCTGAACTTTTGAACGTGTAATTCAAACTTAAGGACTGCCTCTCTTTAACTTTTGAACCTGCATTTCAAACTTAAGGACTCGTGTTCTTAACGTTTGAACTTTGAACTCAAAGTTAAGGACTGCATGTCCTTAACTTTTGAACGTATTATTCAAACTTAAGGACTGTCTTTCCATAACTTTTTAACCTGCAAATCAAACTTAAGGACTCCTGTCCTTAACTTTTGAACTTGAAACTCAAAGTTAAGGACATACAGTCCTTAAGTTTTGAACTTGAAACAATAACTTAAGGACTGTCTGTCCTTAAGTTTTGAACTTAAAACTATAAGTTAAGGACTACATGTCCTTAACTTTTGAACCTGAAACTCAAAGTTAAGGACAGAAAGTCCTTAAGTTTTGAACTTGAAATTATAAGTTAAGGACTGTCTGTCCTTATCTTTTGAACCTGCATGTCAAACTTAAGGACTCCTGTCCTTAACTTTTGTAAAGTTGAGGACAGAGAGTCCTTAAGTTTTGAACTTTGTACTCAAAGTTAAGGACTGTCGGTCCTTAACTTTTGAACGTGTAATTCAAAGTTAAGAATTTTGAACTTGAAACTATAAGTTAAGGACTGCATGTCCTTAAATTTTGAATCTGCATGTCAAACTTAAGGACTCATGTCCTTAACTTTTAATCTTTGAACTCAAAAGAAACAAAAACAAGGTAAGAAGAAAGAAATTTTGAAAATTCAGATATCTGCTCAAAAATTTGAACATACAGAATTTAGCAAATAAGTATTGAGGATGATGTCATTCATGAATACTTTTGTTAGTGTTAGTACAATGTAAGACTTACTTACCCAGTGACATCCTATACTATATACCCAGTGACTAAAGCAACAAAGCCAAAGAAAAGCTCAACTACTACGCTATATATTAATAGAGAAACCGAAATCTAGAAAATTCTTTTTAACTTTGACCATGAGCTAATTTGGCTGCAACTTCATCATTATGATAATTCTCTGTCTTTGCATATTATTGATGAAATTTGGATGATTTTGGAGGGCTTGATATGTACTTCACCTTCATCGCTTCTTTCTTTTTGCAAAAGGTTTTGGGAATATAACCATTGAAGAAAGGGTAAAACTGTCTTTTTCCTATTAGTAGTGACTATTTTTGCTGAGCATTATAATTAGTGGATAAAAATTAAAGACCCCCTTAATTAGTGGCTACTACACGCCATTTTTACCTCCTCCCTCTTCACTTAAACCTAGCCCACGCCCCTGCCCAGCCCAAAACTCGACCTGACCCGCCCCTATCCCTATTCAAATCTCAACCCTTGATCCAATTAGATCTAACGATCCCTATTCCTCCCCACTACCATATAAAACGCCAATTATAACCCTTCCCAACCCTAAACCTAATCTATAAATACAAACACCAAACGACACCTCTCTTGTCTTCACCGTCGCTGCCCGCACACCATCGCCCAAACTCGCCAAATCACACCCAAAATTGGGCGAATCGACTCGCTGAGTCTGCTGGTCCCCTCCTTTCGTCTCTCTCCCACGTGGCATAACCGCCTCTGACAGAATATTTTCAGCTTCACCCCATCTCACGCGCTTTTGATTTCTTGGGATGAATCTCGGGTAAATAGGAGCGGTTGGATACGAGAAATCACATCAACGCCTTCCATTTGTCCAAGTTTTGTTCTATGTAGAAATTTTGGTGGTTTTTTCAGATTTAGGAGGGGTATTTGGAGATTTCTTGGAGAAGAGGGTTAAGAAGATTCGAGACCCCCTATATATTGGGATTATTCTTTAGAGGTTGGGGGGATTCATTTGAGGTGGAAAAAATCGAAAAAGGGAGTTTTTCTTAGGTTTTCTGATTTCTCTTGAATCGTTTTTTTTAGTTTAGTTTTTTTAGGCTGGTTCTCTGAGTTCCCCAAAACAAAAAGAAACACAAAATATAGGTATTTGGGTTTTTTTGATTTAATCTTTCAACAATGGAATTCTATTGAGGTTTTTGGAGTTAATCGGAGTGCAAGTTTCGTTTGCCGTTTCAAGGTGTGTTCGCAATTCGGTTCGATTTCTGCGGTGACTTCACGATTTGGAGTTCATTGTTGAGTTTCTACTAATTTTTTCGGCCAATTCCTTTAAAAGTAATTTTTACCAACAGGTTTGTGATTTTTCTCTTTATTTTAACACAAGTTGTTAAGTTGTTATTGAATCGATTCATGTGACTGTGGCTCCTTTCTTCTTCTTCATCCTCTTTGCAATTCTGTTTAATGTCTGAGGCATGTATAGACATTTCGTTCAGCCTTATCTGAATTGTAATATGAGATGGACTTGTTAAGTGTGCACCTGCAGTATTTCTGTTAAGTTTTCTTTTAGTTTGGTGAATTTTAAGTGAATGTTTTGCTCATAAGCTGATCTTATCCCAGTTCATGAATTCATTACGGGTACTGTTGACTTCTACTCCTTTATTCTATTAAGTTTTGGAACCATTACTTCGGATTCATTTTGATCCTAAATTCGGTTTAAATCTGTCCGAAATTCTGTCTCTGTTTAACATTCGAAGTTATGAGAACATTAAATAAAGAACTTGGTATCCACTAATGTTTGCCTTATCCCCTGTGTTGTGTACAAACTGCGTGTGTATCACTGACTTAAGGATCCATTTTAGTCCTTTGTATGCTCATTCTGCTATACTTAGCATAAGTTATAAGGTTCAGTGGTTGGTTAATGGTTCACGAAACCATCAAGCTATATGGAAATGTGCAGTCAATCCAGAATGGCCTTCACTGTTAGCCATGATGTTTCTGTTTGAGAATTCAGCACATAACTAGTCAATGGTTGTGTTAAGGCTGACTTCGATTCGATTTGTTCAAACATATTAATGGTAATTAGTTTATTGGAGGTTTTCTTTGTACTGATTATAGACTAATACCTATGCTGGATTATAAAAGGCTGTTACATTGCGATTCAATTGCTGCGTTTCTGCTTCTTTTGATAGTCGAGTGAGTCTTGATATCAATGGGCAGTATTCTTACACTAGATTCAGAATGTCTATCCATTTGGTGATGCTTAAGTTGACTAGCTTATCTGTTTGAAATCACATGATGTTTCATGCCTCATTTCTTTGTTGATTGAGTGATGCGATTCGCCTCGATGAGTTTAAAACAACTAATTCCCTGCTTTTAGTCATGTGAGCTCGTTTTTTTGGCCTAATTGTAAACATGAATGAGTGATGACAATGAAACATCTATGGTTGTGGCTCAATGTTAAACTGCATCAAAACATGAGATAGACTAAGGCTTAGATCCATCCCCATCTGTCGATTTCTTTCTAAAAAGGGTTCTGTATGTGCTTAACATCTTTTTTATAAACAATAAAAGGCTAGTATCCTTTTGTATGTGCTTAACTTTGTGGCTAAATCAAAGTAGGAGTTTGGTCCTTCCTGCTTGGACCCAACGTAGGTTATTCTGCTTGTTGAGGAACATTTCATTTTAATTCGGGAAAGGCCTATTCCTTGTTAGTGATTAGAATTACTTACATGTTTAGGAATTGGGCTAAGTTATGAGCATGAAATCTCTTTTAGCAAATGGTGCTCCATAATCGCAGGCCTTTCACACGTAATCTCAAAGTAGCTTAAAAATTAATTCATAAACCTTGTAGCTTGCTTTAGGCGTGATTAATAATAAATCATCATAGTTACGGGTACAGTTTCCGTGGCATAGTTGTGATGCATAATTTCCAAATTTGGGGGTACATTTATGTGACCCGGTCACAACTTCTAATAATGTTAATAAATTGAACATGTTGTAGATCGTGGGTACGGTTCCCGTGACATGATTCGTAATGTGTACCAAATAAACAAGTGTACTACAGTCGTAATTTGTTCCAGAATAATTCCATAAATAATTAAAAGCGTTCAAAGGTCAAAAAAGCACAATAGGTATAAAGTATATAATTAATAAGATAATTAGGCCAATAGTAATAGTTGAGCGACCGTGCTAAAACTACGGAACCCGGAATGCCTACCACCTTCTTCCGGGTTAACAAAATTCCTTACCCAAATTTTTGTGTTTCGCGGACTGTAAAATAGAGTCAAACTTCCTCGATTCAGAATTTTAAACTGATGACTTGGGATACCATATATTATCCCAAGTGGAGACTATGAACTTAAATAAATAATCCTGTTTCGATTATTGTTACTTTAATTGGAAAAACTCCCCTATACTGTTTTTCGGGGTAGAAAAAGGAGGTGTGACAAATAGTATCTCGCTCTAATGACCTTGTGAACTAGTGATTCGACAACGAAATGGTTCCCGCAAGTACCCTCGTTAATTTCTCGTAGGACGTAGTCGGTGTCTCCCAGACCCAAACATATTGCCAACGGTCCATCGAACATCCTTCTGTATAATGTTCCATTTTCGGCCAATGTGAATCGTGCATCCTTAGTTCGCAGAGTCCTCGATTCCTTAGGGTCCGACAGAAAGCTTCTCATTTTTTGGATACTCAATATATTTATTTTTCCAATCCCAAGTTAGGCTTGTGGAGTTTATTTCAACATAGCCTTCTTCAATTACTGACTTCGAAAGTTGTAAGATAGTCCCCGAACTAATTTAGTCGTCTTCGACTGATGACCCCAAATTTGCAAGGGCATCAACCTCACTGTTCTGTTCTCGAGGTACATGCTATAGGATCCATTCTTTAAACTGTTGACTTTGTTGGCCACAAGTAGGAAGTCACATTTGGCCTCGATGACCTCTGCTCCCAAGCTTTTAGCCAGCTCTAGACCTGCAATCATGGCCTCATACTCGGCCTCATTATTAGTCAACTTAGGGGTTTTGATAAATTGTCTAATTGTATTGCCTGTGGGCGGCTTCAAAATGATGCCTAGCCCGGACCCCTTCACATTCGAAGCGCCATCTGTAAAAAGGGTCCACACCCCCGAAGATGTACCTGTTTTAAACAAAAGTTCCTTTTTGACCTTGGGTACGAGGGCTGGCGTGAAGTTGACCACGAAGTCTACTAAGATTTGAGACTTGATAGTCGTTCGGGGTTGATAGACGATATCATACCCACTGATTTCGATGGCCCATTTAGCCAATCGGCCCCAGAGTTTGGGCTTATGCAGAACATTACGAAGAGGATAAGTGGTCACCACACAAATCGGGTGGCATTGAAAATATGGCTTTTACTTCCTAGAGGCTCTTATTAGAGCAAGCGCTAATTTTTCTAAGTGTGGATACCGGGTCTCGGCTTCACCTAAAATTCGACTAACATAGTAAATAGGAAATTGCATACCTTGCTCTTCTCGAAAGCACCACTTACCGCAACTTTCGAGACTGCTAGATATAAGTAGAGTTTCTCGTCCGCTTTCGGAGTATGAAGCAATGGTGGGCTCGAAAAATACCGCTTTAACTCTTCCAATGCATGTTGGCATTCCGGGGTCCAAGCAAAATTGTTCTTCTTTTTGAGGAGTGAGAAAAACCTGTGACTTCAATCTAAAGACCTCGAGATAAACTGGCCTAAGGCGGCTATCGGCCTTGTTAATCTTTGTACGACCTTAACGTTGTCCACGACTGTGATGTCTTCGATTTCCTTGATTTTATCGAGGTTGATATCGATCCCTTGATTTGACACCATAAAGCCGAGGAACTTGCCCGAACCAACCCCGAATGCACATTTCTCAGGATTGAGCTTCACGTTGTATATTCTCAATATGTTGAAAGTTTCTTGCAAATGTGTTAAATGGTCCTCTGTGTGCAAAGACTTAACTAGCATATTGTCAATATATACCTCCATTGATTTACTTATTTGTTCTTCAAACATTCGATTCACTAGGCGTTGGTAAGTAGCACTAGCAGTTTTTAGCCCAAACGGCATTACATTATAACAATAGGTGCCATACTTAGTGATGAATGAAGTCTTTTCCTGGTCCTCCGGGTTCATTTGAATTTGATTGTACCTGGAGTAAGTGTCAAGAAAACTAAGGATCTCGTGTCTGGCTGTGGAATGAATCATGCAATCGATATTCGGCAGAGGAAAAAAGTCTTTGGGACATGCTTTGTTTAAATCTTTATAATCTATGCACATTCTAAGTTTGTTCCCCTTTTTAGGGACTACAACTACGTTTTCTAACCATTCAGGATATTTTACTTTTCAAATGGATCCTATTTTGAGAAGTTTGGTTGCCTCGTCCTTGATGAATGCATGTTTTACCTCGGGCTGGGGCCTTCTCTTTTGCTTTACCGATCTGAACTTCAGGTCCATGCTCAATCGATGTGTTGTGATCTCCGGTGGGATTCCTGTTATATCCAGGTGGGACCAAGCAAAACAATCCATGTTATTTAAAAGGAATTGAATGAGTAATTTCTTGAGCTCGGGAGTTAACCTCGTGCCTAGGTATACCTTTCGATCGGGAAGATGCTCGATCTGTATGAGTTGTCCAGCTCCTCGACTGTTGACTTCATTGCATCAGAATCATCGGGGGTTATGAAGGTTTGAGGTATCATATAATCTTCATTCTCGAAGATCTCCTGCTCTTCCGATGGGGATGAGGCCGGTGCCTGTGGTTGCTATTTGACTTTTTGTTTTCCCTTTGACTCTGATCCCTTTGTTGACAAAAGAGCCGATACTGGTACTACTTCGTCGGTCGCAAACATCTCTTTGGGGGCGGGTTGTTTGTTGTACACCATTTTGATTCCTTCCGATGTTGGGAATTTCAAGACTTGATAAAGCGTTGAAGGTACTGCCCTCATACTATGAATCCAAGGTCTTCCAAGCAGTGCGTTGCATCTCATGTCACCTTTGATTACATGAAACTTTATTTCCTGTATAGTCCCGGCCACATTTACTGGCAAAATGATTCCTCTTTGGTGGTTTCACTTACCATGTTGAAGCCGTTGAGTATTCGAGCTGCAGGCATGATTTGATCTTGGAGGCCGAGTTGCTCTATGACCCTCGATCGAATAATATTTGTCGAGCTACCTGGATCGATCAATACATGTTTAACTTGAATTTTATTCATAAGGATAGATATTACCAGTGCATTGTTGTGAGGCTGTTCGATCCCTTCTGCATCCTCATCGTTGAAAGACAAGGTATCTTCTGGTAAGTAGTCCCAACTACGTTTCTTCCTTGTGATTGTCACCTTGGTGCGTTTAAACATCGGGCCTTGAGGTATATCGACCCTACCAACATCATATAAATCATGTGATGTGGTTCCTCATGTTCATTTTTCTTGTTTGTATCCTTGTCTCTGAAGTTATTTTTAGCTCGGTCACTCAGGAACTCTTGAAGGTGACCCTCGTTGAATAAACGAGCTACCTCCTCCCTTAAATGTCTACAGTCTTCGGTTTTGTGACCATGGGTTCCATGGTATTTGCATATTTGATTAGGGATCCTTTGAGCTGGATTGGTTTATAGGGGTCTGACCCACCTAGTATCTGTGATTCGTCCAATGGCTGATACAATACCCGATATATCGATGCTGAAGTTGTATTATTATAACCGTGGCAATTCTTTAGGATCGACATGTTTATCGAAGCTACTCTTATAATGAGCCCTCGGGAGATTTGTCCTTGATCATTTTGATTATATCCCGGTCCGTTGTTTCTATGATCTGCGTTGTAGGTTGGTACCGATCTTTATTTGACTAGGGCTCTCTATCGACGTCCCTTTGAATTCTGCCGTCGGATCTATTTGGGTAAACGAAACCGGAAGGGGCTCCTAACTGATTATCCTCGACCTTGATCTTTGACTAGTATGGATTATGTTCATCAGCCCAGGTCACAACTGGATATTCAATCAAATTCTGCTTTAGTTGTCGTGATGCTATCGAACTTCGCTCGTTCAAACCTTGAGTGAAGGCTTGGATATCCCAATCATCAGTGACCGGGGGTAGGTCCATGCGTTCCATCTGGAACCGAGATACGAATTCCCTTAGCATTTCAATGTCCTTTTGTCTCACTTTGAAGATGTCTGACTTCCTAGTCGCGACCTTTATTGCTCCGGCGTGTGCCTTTATGAACGAATCAGCAAGCATAGCAAAGGAATCGATGGAATAGGGAGGCAAATTGTGGTACCATAACATTGCCCCTTTCGATAAAGTTTCTCTAAACTTCTTCAACAGAACAGATTCAATTTCATCATCTTCTAAGTCATTTCCCTTTTATTGCGCATGCATAAGAAGTGACATGCTCCTTAGGATCAGTGGTTCCATTATATTTGGAAATTTCTAGCATGCGGAACTTCTTTGGAATGGGCTTCGGAATCGTACTTGGAGGGAAAGGCTTATGCGCAAATTTCTTTGAATCCAAACCTTTTAGAATCGGGGGTGCCCCTGGTATTTGGTCAATTCGTGAATTGTACGTTTCTACCTTTTTGTCAATAGCTTTGGTTTTCTTTTCTCACGATTCGATCTGTTTAGTAAGCTCCTCGAGCATCTTCATGATGGCGGGGTCAGTTCCCGATCTATTATCGTTCGATTTCTCCAGTACAGGTTCGACCCTATGAATAACTTCCTGTGATGTATCACGCTCAATTCTGCTTGGTGCTCGGTTCTGATTTTGGAGTTGCGCTATCGCAGCTTGCTGAGTCTACAACAATTCAAATATCATTCGAAGGCTAATCCCGCTTTCTTCACCACTCTATGCGTTCTGATCGACTGCCCGGGCATCTCTGCGGACGCTATTTTCAGGGTCGGCGCCTAAATTCTATTAATGACAATACAAGAACTGACATCGACTGGGTCTATGGTCGGTGGTCCATCGAGGTTGACTGGAGGTACTCCATTTCCCGGGGTGACTATGTTCTCGTTTTTGCCATGAAGACCAAGGTCGATGTCTGTGTGAGTGGGTGCTACTTGAGAGTTTGACATGTTGATTCCTGAAATCAAAGACACATACGAGAACAACCATAAACCAATGTATGTTATGAGGATTAATACTAGGCAATCACTGTTATCCTTAGCCCCACGGTGGGCACCAAACTGTTTACCCTAAAAATTGGATAACAATTAAACTTATAATGTGGTTTTAAGGACACATGATTTTACCTAATACCAACTGATAAACGTAGAAATTAGCAGTAAAGATTAACAATGAGATAAAGCAAACCAATCTTGAAATGTGATTCAGCCCTCGAGCTTAAGTGCTCTCGAACTGATCGGTGCCCAAAATAGTTTAGAAGCAAACTAACTGATGAACAAGAATATAAGCTAGAAAGTATTGTAATGCTTTGATATGCGTGAATGTAAGATGGTTACAAAATAATTAGGGCCCTCTTTATATGGTAGAGGAATCCTATTTATGATACAATTCTAATTATGGATAAATCCCACGATTAACTAAATAACCGCCCTTGATTTGGTCTGTTCTGTGATTTACGCCTTGATCTTCGGTCAGTTACAGATATCTCTGATTTTTGTTACTATGCTTTGCTCATGTCTGTCTCATTTGGTCTTGATCGCTACTGGCCTCGATCTTCGATAGGTGCCTCGGTCCTCGAAACTCAGTGCCTTATCCTCATACCTCGGTCTGATCCGTTGCGAGGCCGACCTTCGATGCAATTCCCTAGCCTCGATCAAATATTAAAATCAGGTAGACCCGGATTTAACCGTATATATTTCGTGATTTCAATTAAAGGCTTGATACATAACGCATATACTTGATGCGTTACAAATACTGAGTATAACACATGTAATCATGTGCTATACCTTAACGAGATAACTGATCGTTAAAGTATAGCGTCTGTTTTAGATGCGTTATACATAATATGGTCCTCGATACTTTTTTCACCTATTTTTGTCTCTTGAGTCAAAATTTGCAACCTTTTGGTTTCGGACTCTATTTTCAATGCCTTTCATACCGATACCCAGGATAATGGCAAAAGAAATGCAGGTAGGAGAAGCGAGGTGGAAAAGTGTTGTTGCATTTTTTTATGTGACATTTTTAATAGCAATTCGGATAAAAAGGTTACAATAATGTGATGAAGAAAAAGCTTCATGCCAAAGCCTCGGCCATAAGTGAACGATGCTTCTATTGCAGGTCATAAAGGTCGCGGAAGATGCTATATTTGGTATTGTGGTACTTCTTTACTTTTGCGTAGGTTTTTTTCAATTGTATATTATTAGTAATTTTTTCTGATTATTTTTAGTAGCATGCCTTCTAATTGTTGGTAATATCTATTTTTTGACTTATTTCTACAGTTTTCTATTATAACTGTTTCCAACTTACTTTCTTTTTTGGTCAAAAGTGAAAAATATTGTTTCAACCAAATATAGCTATTTACATTTGCTAGTCAATTAGACTCTCGAGCTAGCTCTCCAAATCCATCAACTACCTATATATTTGACTGACTTTTTATCAGAGGGTGTTATAATTTGAGATTAGAGTTGCAATTTAATAGTTGTACTCTTCACATACAAGTAATGCGGAGTTAAATTTCATCTGGAATCTTCCTCTCTTCTTGTTTTCCTTCCCCATATTCACGGGGCCATTTATCCCCAAAAAAAATTAATAAAAAAAAGAAAACAAGAGAAAATAGAAGAAGCATAATCATATCTTCAAGAACTAAAATTTATGAAACTACATTACTGCAGTACATCAAGGCTTGGTTTTCCTCACCTAAATAAAATCATACGAACTAATTAATGTTTTAATTAGGCCAAATCTCATGCTTAAGTTAACTCTCACCTTCGTAATTTAATCTTTATCTAAGAGATTTTTTCATAAAGCACTAACTTTTAGTGGTAATTAGCTATCTATAGATACCATTTGCTATATTACGGATTGTAGATATGTTTTCTGTTGTTATAAGATGTATTAGATGTATTTAAGCATCTGTATTCATGAATACAGTAGCAAAAATAGGCGTGAATCAAGGAAGTCCAGCTAATCAGTTGTTGTATTCGAGTGTATTCGACTGTATTCATGGCGTGAAATATGGGATTACAGCTGGACAGATTATTGTATTCGACTGTATTCAACTGTATTCACGGCGTGAAACAGGGGATTACACTGTTTTTAAACGGAAAGTGAATCAATTAACATAATAGACTCCTAATATAACTCAACAAACTCAATTATAACACAAATTTTGTATTTCCAATTACAAAAAGTTTCTCAACCGAAAAATACCCCAAAAATATAGCAATCTTTGGAAAATTATATAATACATCTGAATACATAAATTACATTAATTAAAAAAACATATGAATACATTTATGACATATAGCGAGACAGTGAAATACAATGAAATACATAGAATACAACGGGATACATTGAAATACAATGAAAAAAAGATAGTGCATACAATGAAATACATGGAATACAGCGAGATACATTGAATTACAATGGAAAAAAAAGCAATGAATACAATGGAATACATGAAAATACAACGTGATACATTGAAATATATTAACAGAAAATGTCGTCTCGTCAAGAGGGCCGCGATTCTGACTCGAAACTCTCAAAATTTGGAGCACACCTGGTCTTGAAGATCTTTGCCCCTACTGCTTCGTTCCCCGGTGGTGCCTCTGCGAAAGATGCCATTTTTTGAATTTGGGGCTTTTTCTGATTTTCAGAAAGTATAACCTAATAAAAATAGTGTTAGAAACGAACCCTTCTTTGATGATTTTAGGATCAGGTACTTGAGCAGAAGAACGCATAAGCTTTGAGACAAAGTAACAGAGGATTCCAATTAGGACCATAACAACTGAGAGCGGGATTAATAACCAGTCTCTAATTGCTGTATCCAATTCTAAATTTTCAGCCATTTTTTTGGATCTGGTGTTTGTGATTGGAATCAGAATTTTGGTGGCGTACAAGGAAATAACAAGGAAGAAAAAGAGGAGAAGAAAGCGGCAAAAATCTGAAAGAATGAGAGAGAAAAATAATACAAAGAATATTTTATGGTTTAAGGTTAGGAGATAACCATAAATAGATATTTGGCTATAAAAATCAAAAGATGACTATGGAATATAATTTTTTAAAAGAATATTTATTTAAAATAAATAATGTATCAACCTTTGCTACGTAACTAATCCTTTATCTAATTATGCATTCGTCATATGAATTAAATTTAAGTTACTGACTAGCCCATTCTTATTCCCACTTTGTCAATATAAATATCTTTTTCTAGGAACTGAAGCGGAGTATTATAATCACGCTGACATTTCTGTTATGGGGTAGTACAATTATTATGTGAAGAGTTAAACAATTTTTCGTAGTTGTTGACGTTCCTGATTGTACAAGCTTTTACACTTTATCTTGAATTTTTTTGAATGTTTTAAGTTATGGCTAGCTTTATTCTAAAATTTTTAGAAACTACGTAATATTTTATTTACATAAAAATGCTAAATACATTAATTCTCGTTTTAGAAGTCATTTTCTTGGAAATGAAGAGAATATGTGAGCATCCTGCAGTACTTCGATATATATCTTTTTTTTTTCTTCAATTTCAAATTTCAAATACTCTTCAAATCCAACTCAAATAGTACGCCAAAATGTGTGCATTCGAATTAGCATTTTCTTTGTTATGGTTGAAACAAGTCATTGGAACGAATTTTTTCTCATTGAAAAGAAATTTAATCGGTGATTTATTAGCCGCAACAGCCCCAAACCCTACATTCAATTAGTCAAGATCATCCATTTAATTTCTAGTCTCCTCTCTTTAATGTTGGTCTTTAAAGCTATCAAATTTGTTTGCTTCTTTCGCTTCCCCTTAAATGTACGATGTTTCTTTGGTTGTTTCTGCTACAATACGTAATTTTTCTCTACCGTAACAAAATTTTGAATAGAGGACAAAAAAGGGTACCAACTTCCAACTAATAGTTATATTTGACTAGCTTAAATTTGTTCAGCATCGTTGTTTGTACGTATGTATGTTGAAGTCTTATAGATAGTGTAAAATATTGTTATAGAATACAGTCATGTGAAAGCTTAAATTACATAATTACATAGGTTAATCTAGAATTTGTAGAATAAAAATGCTAGTGGTGGACCTGTGTGTTCAAATCAGGTGCATTTACACAAGAATGGAACACATCAATAAAACATATAATCCATAGTGATAAAACCTTTAAACTAATTCGCAACTTGAATTTGACAAGAAAGCCGCATAATTAGGAAAGTGTGACCACTAGGGGTGACAAAATGGTTAAAAGAAAACAGTTAACCATCCATATTATTCACTAAAATGAATTAGATAATGAACTTTTTAAAAACGGGTCAAATATGGATAAGAACCATATTATCCATTTAGAAAATGGATAACTAATGGATCTAACTTTTACATTTGTAAAGTCTCAAATTGGGGTTCATCAATTTAGAGAGACTAAGAATTCTCCCAAAAATGATCATATACAAGAAGTCATGGATAATATGGGTAACCCATATTATCCGCCGGTTAACCCATTTTTTATCCGTATTAAATATGGGTCGGATCGGATAATTGATCCATTTTTTCATTACCCGTTTTCGACCCGAACCATATCCGACCCGATTCGCCCGTTTGCCACTCCTAGAGACCATATTGTCTTAAACAAAATAGTATCCTTAGCTTCACTAGTATTTACTTTTAGTTCATGTATGTGATCAGTAATTAGGAGGAGTACGTGAAGTATGATTATTGCCTTGTATGCTAAAAGAGAAAGGTGGAAATTAAATGTGTATTTTGTTTTCTTTGATTTCTTCTTCAGATTTTCAGAGAAAGGAAGAAAATGTTTGTCGTATCACATTTTATTGAAGTTGAAAAATGAGTAGATTTGAAGTTTTAAAAAAAAAAGGTATCTATTTGTATGAATGTGAATTTCACTTGAAAACAAGTTCAATTTCATAAATGAAAACGTCATTTCACTTAAAATACTCCTCAAACTAGGTTTTCAATAATTATCTATTTCATGCTAAAGTTGAAATAATGATCAAAATGCTAAAAAAAAATACTGATATACAAATAATATTTCATTATATGCAAATAATATCTACATCTAAACGACTACAATCTGAAACGTCAATCTGACCAATTTGAGACATCATTGCAGCTGGTGTCGTTTCAAATAACTCCATATGTTTTTTATATTTAGGTATGTGTTAATTTGGATAAAAATGTGTTACGTAAGTTGAAAAATTATTACTGTAGCTAATCAGTACATTTCAAGTTGACCAACTCGATCATTTTCAAGTCGAGCCGAAAATCTTCCAACCTTGTTATAGACCGAAATTCTAAGGCACTCACCCTGAGTTGTGTCTTTGGACGTTCTATACTTTAACTTGGGGGTGTACAAAGGAAACCTACAAACCGCACCAACCCGATAATTCGAGTCAAACCGAGAAAAAAAATCCGATTATCGTTTGGTTTAATTTGATTTGGTGTTGGAAAAAAAAATCCGACCATAATTGGTTTGATTTGGTTTTAATTAAAGAAAGTCAAATCGAAACCATACCGACCCGAAATTACATATATAGAAATTATATATATATTTAATATATAAATATACTTATTGTGATGTAATTTATAAATATTTCTTAAAAAATTTCATAATTTTATCTTTTAAGATATTATTTCAAGGTTGGACTTAGAACTTTTGAATGTTCCAATAAGTTTTATAGTCATTAATATTAGTAAATTAAATAATGCTAACAGCCCAAACCAAAATCAAATCAATATTAATGCTAACAAAAGACATTCAATTCAATATTACGAAAGGGAATATATTGAATATCTATTTTTTGTTTTGCAATAATTTAGATAAAAATGCATAACCTATTTTTATTTTATCTTTAGTGTTTAGTCATGTAGATAATACTCCCTTATTAGTCTACTTATTTTAGCATGACTTAGTACTTTTAGATTATGTTTATTTTTATTATGACTTTTTAATTAGCAATATTTATATTACATAATTTATTGTCTTTATTGTTGAATATTTTAGGATAATGCCATGGACACATCTCATATTTTATATTATTTTCTAGGAAAATACTTTATATAGTTGTATCCAAAGAAATATTTTGAGTACAAGTTATATGTTTTGTTCTACGAAGATTTTACCGGAAAAAAACCCGAGAAAAACTGAAAAACCCGAAAATCCGAGAAAACTCGAGAAAAACCGAAATTGAAAAATCCGAGTTTTATTGATTTGGTCTTTAGATTTAATAACCCGATACAATTGGTATGGTTTGATAATTGTAAAACCCGAACCAACCCTACCTATTTAACTGATTTTCTTAACATTTGATACACTAGCATTACGTTTAATGGTGTAGCAATTAAAAATTTATAAAAAGGGTATGCAAAAAAATGTAAAAATATGATACATGGGATTCAACATACAATCTAAAGCAATTTTGAGCTAATTTAACATTCTATACATATTCAATAAATATATATTTACACTAATTACACGGTATAATCTTTCGATAAAGAGTTTAGACTAGGTAGCTTCGCCCATGATTTTGTTCTGCTATGATACATTTTTAAGAAGAGAAATATCAGCAGATTATTCTATATAATTGGTTTGAAATGAAAATTAACTAGATGTAACGTGTATCGGTCTTAACTTTTGAAGAACACATGAGAAATATATGATCACTTGCAATTAATTGAGTGTTCCACCTTCTTATGCTTATGTTAGGTCTATCTTAACTCTGACTACAATAGCTGTTCTATCCAACGAACTTCCCATGCTGGTAAGGTACCTCGACCACAAGTCGTGGCCAAACTATCCAGAAATCATCTCAAAACCTACCGTACAAGTATCAAAGAGTCTACCCTAGTCTCATAACCCTCTATAGTGACCCAATCAGAACGATAGACATGATCTACCACCGTAAACCCCTCAACAGGTGTAGACACTAAAACAGAGTTCAAGAATCACAAAACATATCCATATATGAAGCCAGGTAGGATGACTTATACCAATAAATAGGATCAGATCAAAATAAAATTGATGCATCTCTATGCCAAACCGAAACCATACCTGTAACGACATCATCTGGTGCATCGGCCTCACCCCTACCAAGGAAAGCATAATAACGGGTCGGGCCTCCCCCTCTAGGACACCCTCTACATGCATGTCTCCCATCTCTCGCTGGCTGTGTAGGTGTCGTAGCAATTAGAGCAGAACCTATAGCCTGAGTATCCCGCTGAGGTATACTTGCCCCGAATCTGGGACAATCTCTCACCATGTGCCTGGTATTCCCACACTCAAAGCAACCTTTCTGTTGACGTGGCTATGGATGCTGTCCGGAACGAGTATTCTGAGACCCATGAATAACTGGAGTACAACATGAAGCCTGAAGTACAGACTGAACTAGGTAACCCACAAAACCTTTACTATAACGCGATCTAACCCCAAAATAGGGATAACTAGATCCACCCGGCCCATGGGGCTTCTTAGCCTCCCTATCATGCGTCTCTAGACCGCGAATGCGCTCCATCCTCCTGGTGATCTCCACGACCTGCAAAAATGAAGTATTAGTCTCTAACTCCCATGCTATCCCCAAGTTTAGACCAAAACTGAGCCCCTCTATAAATCTGCGGATTCTCTCTCTAACAGTAGAAACCAAAGCAGGTGCAGGATGGGATAGCTCACTGAACCTCATAGCGTACCCAGGCACGGTCATAATCACCTGGCGCAACTATTGGAACTCTGTACGCCATGCATTTCTAAGAGTTTGTGGAACGAACTCCCTAAAAAATAGATCAGAGAATTGATTCCAAGTAAGTGGTGTTGCGCCAACTGGCCTATTCTCCTCATAAGCCTGTCACTATCTATATGCTGACCTCGTCAGTTGGAAGGTAATAAGTAGCGATCTGACCGGTCATTTTGAGCTCTATTGCATCATTCAACGGTTTGAGGCCTTTAGTAGCTTTACTTCATATATTATGACTTGTATATGTAGTTAGATTTGAATTTTGAAAAGTTCAGAGTTGATTTGGAAGGAAAATTCTCAATTCGGAAGCATTAAGTTGAAAGAGATTACCAATATTTGATTTTTGAGTAAACGATCTTGGAATCGGGATTTGAAGGTTCTAATAGTTATGTGTGATGATTTTGGACTTGGACTTATATTCGGGCTGAGTATCAGATAGCCCGGGAATGTTTCAGCGCTTATTATGGAAAGTTGGCACTTTAAAAGTTTTAGAATTTTCTAAGTTTGATTTGAAGTGGAATTTGATAATTTTGATGTCTGTTTGGGATTCCAAGACTTGAAATAAGTTCGTAGTATGATTTGTGACTTGTACGTAAAATTTGGCGCCAATCCGGAATGTTTAGATATGATTCAGATGTGTTCGTCGAGTTTTGAATGTTTAAAAGTTTAAAGAAAGGTTTCAATCATTAATTCGTAGTTTTGAGGTTGTTTGGTGTGATTTGAGGCCTCAAGTAGGTTTGTGTTATATTTTGGGAATTTTTTGTGTGATTATGCCTGTTCATGGATTGGATTTGGCACATTTTGGGCTATAATTTCGGATTTGATAAATTGCAATCCAAATTAGAACAAATTAAATTCGGTTCGGATTGGATTTCGATGTTTGGATCAGATAAATATTTCGGATTACGATTTGGATTGTAAGCCTTATATATATTAAGATGCTAAAATAAATAACTTTAAGTATAGCTAGCTATCCACCTTCACAACAAACTAATGAGTCATACACAACATTTGAGAAAATTACTAAAATCTTTCATGACAAGGAAACTATGTAAGACCACATCACACTTGGATTGAGAAACAGGAAAAAACACACTCTTTTCAACCATCAAATACCCAACTAGAACAAAAATATAAGGACATGATTAACCTCACTTGTGTTCCTCAGCAAGAAATATCAGAGAAACAAGACCTATCCCAAATTTCTTACTAATTGCTGCCAAATAATGAAATATACTTTGATGCTCTTACTATCTAAACAACTTCTCCTATTATTTTGCACAAGACAATCAACATCAAGTATTGTTGCAAGCTTCTCAACTAGCACGAGACCCCATTGAGAGCCTTTATTTCTTCCGATATGTGCTCTTCATATCGGAACGCAAAAAAGGGTCGCAAATGGGTAGATGAGGTTGAGGTGCCCTACACGAACACAACATGGTATCTCGAATGCAAAAAAGGAAGGGGAGTTGGGCCCTGGAGGCACTAAGCCTTCGCGAACGCGGCTCGAGGATTGCGAACGCAATGAAGTAGGATCCTGAGGCATTGCAAATGCAACATGGCAATCTCAAAAGCAAAGGAGGATTTTTGGCAGCCGATCTTTTGGCCTTCGCGACCACAAGGGTAATTCTGTGATCACGAAGAAAGGTATTTCTAGGTAGAGTTGTTTTAAATTTGGGGTTTGGCTGATTTTCACCTCATTCTTCCATGGGAGCCGACTTTGGGGTGATTTTGGAGTGCCATTTTCATTATCAATCTTGAGGTAAATGATTTCTATACATTGTGACTTAAATATATGGATTATATGTGCATACAAATATGAAAATTTATGGAAAATATGGAATTTTAAGAGAACCTAAAATTTGGTATTTTTTGGATTTTAACCACGAAATTGAACATGGAATTGGAAATATATCATATATTTGAGTTCGTGGTATTATGGGTAGTGTTTATCTTCAATAATTTTCAGAATTCGGGCACGTGGGCCCCAGGGTAGACCTTGTTCACTTTTCAAGCGGATTTGAGGATTGTTATAAATTAATTAATTATGAGCGTTGGGGTATATTTTTATTAGTTTGCATATTGTTTGACTAATTTTGTATCGTATGACTTTGAATTGAGGAGTTAGAGAGGCATTGGATTCAGTTATTGGAACTTCGAAGCAAGGTAGTCTCTTAGCTAACTTTGTGAGGGGGAAATTATCCCATAAGTTATGTATTTGTTATATTCTACTTGTTGTGGAGGCTATGTACGCACGAGGTGATGAGAGTCTGTACGTAGCTAAAATCATGCTTATGACTGGGTAGACTTAGGACTATATCATATGATATTTATATTACCTGAACTCAACTTGTTAGTTTAACTACTTGAATTTATAATTGAAATTGATCTGGAAATATTATAGGCCTAACATTATCACCTTAAGTTCTTTGGCGAGATATTTGATAGACGGTAAAAGTCCTCTTTACTTTGTTATCCTGTACCTGTATAGAAAACGTGTGGCTTGTAATTCGATAAGTTTTTTCCTTTCTTGTGGATCGGGCCAAATGCCTTGATGGTATATTGAGATGCATCTCTGGTTCGCGTCGGTCGACCCTGGCAATGTAGACACTATTTTGGATCGGGCCATACGACCTCATCATAATCGTGTGTGATACCGCTAGGAGTCCGAATATTCATTGGATTTCCCTTGATTGAGATCTGGTAGTTACATCATATGCCTTATTTGTTTGAGATAACGCTTGATGGCCCTTACTCATTCGAGGTAGCCTTTGATTCTTCTATTTGCTAAGATAGTACTTAAGAAATTTATGCTGTCATCGGGTTGAGGATTATGTTAGTTACAGATCTTACCTCATTATTACTGTTGTGTTTCATATCTATTTATAATTTATCATATTGATTTATTGGACCACCAGTGCATGTCGATGTCAACCCCTTGTCACACTTCTCCAGGATTAGGCTAGATACTTATTGGGTACGTTTTAGTTTACGTACTCATGCTATACGTCTGCACTAAATGTACAGGATCTGATAGACTTATTTGGTGGTTATCTTGGCGCAACGGCGCGGTTGCTGAGGGGACTTTATGGTGAGCTGCATTTCATATTACGTGTCATAACCCACAGAGTCTCCATCATATTTATTTATATTATCTTGTCTATTTTATATTCCAGACAGATGTTGTGTTATTATTGTATTCTTTTGTAGATGTTTATGCACTTGTGACACCGAATTTTGGGATATTCTAGTTGATATTTATGGACAAGTGTGGGTTGCTCTAGTGGTGAGCATCCTCCACTTCCAACTAAGAGGTTATCAGTTCGAGTCACCCTAAGAGCAAGGTGAGAAGTTCTTGGAGGGAGGGATGCCAAGAGTCTATTGAAAATAGTCTCTCTACCCTAGGGTAGGGGTAAGGTCTGCGTACACACTACCTTTCCCAAGCCCCACTAGTGGAATTATACTGGGTTGTTGTTGTTGCTAGTTGATATTTATGGATCTTCATAATATTTTTATCCTTTATTTTTATATCTTACTAATTATGTATGTACCTATGATTTTCAATGCATAAATTTCTTTAATTAATAAAATTTATGATTTCGAAAGTAATAAAATGAATAGTTAACATGATAGTTCACCGTTGGCTTACCTAACGACAACGTTGGGTGCCATCATGGCTTATAGTGGATTTTGGGTCATGACTGCTCAGTGTTAGAGCTCTAGGTTCACTTATGTCTCACGAATCATGATCCAGTCTAGTAGAGACATGTGGATTGGTACGGAGACGCCTGTACTTATCTTCGAGAGGCTACATGGCTGTTAGGAGAACTTTCCTTCCTTGATTCCTCATTGTGCGATTTGATTGCATTGAAGCTTATGTCTTCATTTCATTCTTACTCATTTTTATACAACGTTTAGTGCTTGTTATCAATTGGCATCGAGGAGTTGTAGCAGTGGCACAGATATGGTGCATGATATCCTGCGTATTTGAGCGAGCTATTATCATCGCCTTGTAGAAGGGTGCTCTGTCATCTCAGCTTAGTGGCAGTGTTGTCTATGGTTCAAGGCTATGCATAGTGTATTATGATGTTTGTGCGTTATAATCACACAGTGTTATTGTAAATAGTAAGGTGCCTAAATAAGTGTCGCGACAGTGAATGACTCGAGAGGAGAATTATTTGGTTCATGTCTTAGAGGCTTGGAATTCAATTCCAACGGAGGTGAGGCAATTGGACTATGCATGTTCAATCCTTCGTTGATGGAGTAGCGAGATCGGATGTTTTCAAACTTGGTGAAATTCTTATTTGTGATGTGGTATCATCGTTCTTGTTTGAGCGCATTAAGGCTCGTTGGTCTGATGATATTCTTGATTTGTCTTCAGGTCAAGGTGTTGTGAAATGGTTCCTTAAGAAGCAGTTATCAGAGATGGATTATGATTTGATATAGTATTTTGGTAGCGAAGGAAGAGGAAGGACATGGTGGGAGGTGTCTCATGGTGGTTGAATTTCTGGAGGTCTAGTAGTTCACTTCGGAAGATGGTTAACTCAGAGTGATAAAGTTAGCGTATCGTATGAATTTTGTGGTGGGACAACCACATGTTTGAGAAATCTTGGTGGGCTTTTGTTGATGGTGTACAAAACATTAAGTCTATGAATTTCATTTGGAATGGTGGCTACTGTACTGAGGAAGTTTAAGTATGATAGAAAAATGTTTGCTTGGGATTGCATGGCATGAAAGCTTGATTATTGTTTTGTGATACAATATGACTTCGAGATTTGGAACGTATTGTTGGAGCTTCAGTTGATGCTATTGAGGAATGAATGGACTCTTACAACTGGTGGACGAGCATAGGCTCAGGAGGGTTTACTTATTTTGTGGTAGAGTTAACCAGGGCAATCTCGTTGGAAGATGTCGATATGGAATTACACAGGTAGGCTATCTCATGTGAGCATGTTAGCAGTTGCATGATTTTTTGATAAAGTTCCTATGATAAGTTCTTATTTCTACCTAGTAGGAAACATGTACTGCGATATGAGTTTGAATTACTTGAAGAAGATGGTATGACTATTAGGAGGTCGAACGTGCGATTGTGGCTGATAATTTGAAATGTTTTTTGAAAAGTTTAACAAGAATTTATGAGAATAATCCTTTTTAGAAATCGAATGGATTCGGTCAAATACATACAGGAGGAAGGTAATCAAAAAAGAAAGAAAATAGGTTCTTTTTTCTTTTATCACTTAGGAACCGTGTGAGATGAAAGTCACATGCACGATTTTGAATGAGAGAAAGAAGTGAGGAATCATTTTTTCGACTCTAACTCTCCCACTTCAGTCGTTGCTTTTCTTTCTGTTACTTCAAAAGTAGTTGCTTCAGCTTCAGCCACTCGAATTTTCGATATTCCTTTTTATTTCTCATCAAACGAATGGCATCTTCTTCTGGAAATCCTAGCTATTCTTAGTATGATATTGGAAAATCTCATTGCTATTACTCAAACAAGAATGAAACGTATTCTTGCATATTCCTCCATAGGCCAAATCGGATGTGTAATTATTGGAATAATTGTTGGAGACTCAAATGATGGATATGAAAGCATGATAACTTATATGATGTTCTATATCTTTTTTGGCTGAGTAAAAGTGCAAGATCATGGTAGTAAAGAAGAAGTCATTATGGGTTCTGAATTTATGTGATTGTAGCTTAAAGCTGAATGGGGGAGCCCACCATCTATGATTGGGTCACGTGGATGTGTGCCTTGGCAGTATCGGGTTATTTGTCCGTTGGTATATTAGTTATAACAAAGGAAAGAAAATATCAAGGGTAATTCGGGCAAAGGATTTGATGAATGTGTGTTATATTTTGCCTTATTGATTCATGTGCAGATTTTGGGATGACTCAGAGTTTATGCTTCTTGTGGATGTGATGTACAAGGAAAAAAATTCATCGGGTTATACTAGAGTTTGTTATATTCGGGACCAGGTCATGATGCGGCTTGTCGGTCGAACATCTTGTACTAGGTGAGACGAGGTTGTCGGGCTTGAAATTAGTGCAATTGAATTTATATAAGGAAATTAGAGGGAAAATGTCACTATTCGGTTCAAAATGAGGCAAAGGTTCTTGTTAAGCGAAGAAATTCCATGAATTATTGATATAGCAGGAGGCTACGAGTTTCTACACATTTCTTTCATCATTGCAACATTGAGAGGGTCAGAACCAGACTTATATGTGTTGTGATATATACTATGGGCATCGGGTTAGTGAATCTGCAGCTTCTAAGGTTGGAGGATGTTATTATGGTCATATGAATTATACGGTCCATTGTATGATTTCAGCATAGGATCATGATCATGGTTTGGTACAACGTGTTGAGATTGATGCAACGTTCGTATAATAGACTCAGGTCTTGTAGAGAATTCCGGATGTTGGAATTTGATTCTAAGGCTTGTGCGCTAAGGTGACAAGAAGGATCTTCAGCATAGTTTCAGCTAATGTTCTCATATGGGTTGTGGTGGCATGGGTAGGTGCGCGAGGTGTTAAACAATGCTTTTGGGAAACTTAGGAACGGTTCTTTGCATGTTCGGGGACGAACATATATTTTAGTGGAGGAGAATGTAACAACCCGATCAATCATTTTGAGCTCTAGCGCATTCTTCGACGGTTTGAGGCCTTAAGTAGCTTCACTTCATGTATTATGACTTGTACGTGTAGTCGGATTTGAATTTCGGGAAGTTTGAAGTTTATTTGGAAGGAAAATTCTCAATTCAGAAACTTTAAGTTGAAAGAGTTGACCAAGACTTGAGTTTTGAGTAAAGAACCTCGAAATCGGGATTTAAAGGTTCTAATATGTTCGTACAATGATTTTGGACTTGAGTGTATATTCGGGTTGAGTATCGGATGGCCCGGGAGCTTTTCGACGCTTATTATGGAAAGTTGGCACTTTGAAGTTTTAGAATTTCCTAAGTTTGGTATGAAGTGGAATTAGATGTCATTGATGTTTGTTTGGGATTCCGAGTTTAAGAATAGGTTCGTATTATGATTTGTGACTTGTATGTAAAATTTGGTATCAATCCGGAATGTTTAGATATGATCGGACGTGTTTGTTGAGGTTTGAATGTATGAAAGTTTAAAGAAAGGTTTCGATCGTCGATTCCAAATTTTGATGTTGTTTGGTGTGATTTGATCCCTCGAGCAAGTTCGTGTTATGTTTTGGGACTTCTTGGTATGATTGGATGAGGTCTCGGGAGCCTCGGGTGTGTTTCGGGATGATTTCGTACAAAGTCTCCTTATTTTATCATTGTTGGTCTCTGGTGTTCCTAGTAAGCACCGCGATCGCAGGTAATGGGGCACAATCGTGAAGAGAAGCTAGAGTTGGGGAGGAATTTGTGCAACGCGAACGCGGCAAAGGGGTCGCAAAAGCATAGATGAGGCTGAGGTGCCCTACACGAACACGATAGGGTGTCACGAATGCAAAGAAGGAAGGAGAGTTGGGGCCTGGCGACACTAATCCGTTGCAAATGTAGCTCGAGGACCACAGACGCAAATCAGTAAGACCTGGAGGCATCGCGAATGCGACATGGCAATCGTGAACGCGAAAAAGGATTTTTGACAACTCATCTTTTGGCCTTTGTAATCGCGAGGGTATTTCTGTGATCGCGAAGAAAGGGATTTCTAGGCAAACTTGTTTTATATCAGGGGCTTGGCTCATTTTTACCTCATTTCTTCCATGAGAGTCGACTTTGGGGCGATTTTAGAGCGCCATTTTGCATCATCAATCTTGAGATAAGTGATTTCTACACATTGTGAGTTAAATACATGGATTATATGTGGATTTTAACATGAAAATTTATAGAAATTGTGGGATTTTAGTAGAAAACCTAGATTTTGATATTTTTGGATTTTGACCACGAAATTGGATATGGAATTTGGAATAAATTTTATATTTGCGTTCATGGTGTTATGGGTAATGTTTTGCTTAAAAATATTTTGGAATCCGGGCACGTGGGCATAAGGGCTGACCTTGTTGACTTTTCGAGCAGAGTTGAGAATTGTTATAAATTTATTAATTATAAGTATTGAAGTACATTTCTATTGATTTGCACGTTGTTTGACTAGTTTTGGGTCGTATGGCTTTGAATTGAGGAGTTACAGAGGCATTGGAGCCGGTAATTGAAACTTTAAAGCGAGGTAAGTCTCCTATATAACTTTGTGAGGGAAAATTTACCCCTTAGGTGATGTGTTTGTTATATGATACTTTTTGTGGGGGCTATGTACGCATGAGGTGACGAGAGTCCTGCATAGCTAAAATCATACTTATGTTCGGGTAGACTTAGGACTATGTCATGCGATATTTATATTACCTGAACTCAACTTGTTAGTTTAATTACTTGAATGTATAATTGAAATGTATTTGGAAATATATTAGGCCGAGCTTTATCTCCTTGAGTTCTTTGGCGAGATATTAGATAGACGGTAAAAGTCATATTTACTTTATTCTCATGTACCCGTGTTTCAAACATGTGGCTCGTAATTTTCTATGTTTTTAGTTTCATGTGGATCAGGTCGAACACCTCAACAATATATTGAGATGCATCTCTAGTTCGTGTATGTCGACCCTCAGCAGTGTACACACTATTCTAGATTGAATCGTACGACCTGGGCATAATCGTGCGCGATACCGCTAGGAGTCCGAATATTTATGAGATTCCCCTTGATTGAGATCTGGAAGTTACATGATATGCCTTGGTTGTTTGAGATAGTGCTTGATGTCCCTTACCCGTTCAAGTTAGTCTTTGATTCTTCTATTTGCTGAAATAGTACTTGAGAGATTTAGGCTAGATACTTGCTAGGCACACGTTGATTTATGTACTCATGCTACACTTCTGCACTAAATATGCAGGATCTGACATGCTCAATTAGTGGTCATTTTGGCGCGTAGGCACAACTGTTGAGGGGATTTTATGGTGAGCTGCATTCAATACTACGTGTCGCAGCCCACAGAGTCTCCATCATATTTATTTACATTATCTTGTCTATTTTATATTCCAGATAGATGTTGTGTTATTATTATACTCTTTAGTAGATGCTCATGCACTTGTGACACTGGGTTTTGGGATATTCTTGTTAATTTTTATGGATTTGCATAATATTGTCATCCTTTATTTTTATATCTTACTAATTATGTATGTACCTATGATTTCAATGCGCACATATTTTTACCTAATAAAATTTATGATTTTGAAAGTAATAAAATGAATAATTAACGTGATATTTCACCGCTCGCTTGCCCAACGGCGACGTTGGGCGCCATCATAGCCTATAGTGGGTTTTGGGTCATGACAAGTAAGATCAACCCATCTCACTTCGATTATGCACATAGTGCGCAGAATATGGTGAAACTGATCCAGAAAACCCTGTGTATCCTCAAAAGTTGCACCACTAAAAGTAGGAAGATCATACTTCTTGAACCTCTCGAGACTCTTCCGCTCTGCCTTTGACGTCGTTGGCCTAACCTCAGGCTAAACCGCAACCACTGGTTGTACCAGCATAACACCCAAAATATGACCAACATAATCCCACTTCTCTAGGGTATATGTAGTGGGAGTCTGGACCCTTTCCATAGCCTGGGAAGTAGCTGGTGCGACTAGAATCAATCTTGCCTGAGCCAATGTACCAGATATGCTCAGGAAATGAGCCAAAGTCTCTTAAAGCCTAGGGGTAGAAACAAGAGCCTCAAGTGCGCGTCCCCCAACTGGAGCTACTGGTGGTTGCTCACCTTCTACTCTAGTAGGTACTCTAGTTGTAGCACATGATCCTCCTTAACTATGCCCCGAACCCTAGCAACACCGACTCTAGGGGCAGCATAGTCAGTAATTGCAGCTCGTATCCTCACCATCTGTGTGATAATAGAATGACAAAGGCTCAAACTCCAAAATCAATAAGTTCGCACGATAGGATTGAAATAAGTGAAGTTTCCTAATAGTTTCATAGCCTCTCAAATATAAGTGCAGATGTCTCTGTACCGATCCGCAAGACTCTACTAAATTTGCTTATGGCTCGTAGTACCTATGAACCTAGAGCTCTGATACCAACTTGTCACGACCCCAAAATCCCACCATAGGAATCATGATGGCACCTAGTCTCTATGACTAGGTAAGCCTAGCACATGCTGAAAACTTACAGAAATAAACAACTTAACTTCAAAACATTAACTAATAACTGAAATAACATAGCTGAACGAAAAAACAGTCATACAACCCCAAAATTGGTAGTGCAGAGTCAAAAGCTGTTACACCCCATATTTGCGTACTAGAAAATACGCCATAAATAAATTAATGAGAGCCCAAAAGTGAGATGTCACGTCCCGCAGTACTACATTACGACGATATTCCACCCTGTAGTGTTGTACGTTGAATTTGTCATAAGGTAACTAACATCAGTCCAAGGAAAAGATTATTTGGAGATTATAAGGAATATGCTATTTCAAACAAGTAATAAGTAAATTCGTAAAGGTGAAAGGGGAAGCAAGTCAAAGGAAACGAATTTTCGTCCAAGTTTGGCATGTTGGGATAAAATATGGCTCAAGCTAAAATACTCGATATTTATGGACTACTACCATACAAGGTACCACATGACCATAATAGTAAGGTGTATAAGGTATGTGAAAAGTGATTAATATTTTAAGTAAATGGGAATAATTCTAAATTATACGGGTAATTGGTTGATTACCGGGTAACAGGACATTACCTAGTTAACTAATAAGTGGATAAAGATTGAAATGTCTCAAACCCACCCCACAAGGCATCCCTTCCCTTTCAATTGAATGACTCTTAAGTCATTATTATAGGTGGCAACATTATAAGAGTACACGACAAAGTGTGTTACTTTACCTTTAACATGTTGCCTTTCCATTATCTAGTGAAACGTGTTAACCTTCTTAGGACCTTAGTCTGTGAAGATCCTGGAATTAAGTTTATGTCAATATGATATGGCAAATATTATAGTACAACATCCAAACTCCAGAAGGTCACAAAGCATGAGTAGTTTATGAAGTTTGTTCTTTGACCAACCTACATAGTTTCCCTTTTACTGATTTTCCTCTACTGTATGAATGAGGCCTTGCAACTTAATTGTGCCAAAGATGTTTGTGGCAGTAGCGATGTAACATCTTATATTGCCCTCAAATATATAGTGTTTGAAGCATGCCAAATACAAGGAATTTGACTCAACTAGGGAAGTGCATTACACTGTATCTAACTGTTTGTGTTAGAGGGATTATCAAGAGAAACGACTCAGGTATGTTAAGGCTAAGCTCTTCCTTCATTTTGCATGATCTCGTCATTACACAAGTTTGATAATGAGCCATAAAGAAAAATTCATATCCCGGAATTTACTTATACTTTGCTAGTCTTGCAAATTGCATGTATTTTCTAGTGTTGTAAGTTATAATATTCTCCTTATCGGGATTTCATATTTAATTGAGTATTTCCTTCTTCCAGTCAAGAGAGCAGAGAAGTTACATATATACAGTATTAAAAGTATTTTCATTAACATCGAGCTATAATCGATGGGCAGGCCCCTATTAGGCAACCTCTGATTAGATGGTAAGTTATATGACGATCATACTGTGGCCGAGCATATATGAGCGAGCCCAGTTGGTCGAGATACGGAGTCTAGTATGGCCGAGCGCTTATGAGCAAGCCTACTACGGCAGAGCAGATATATATGTATATCAAGCCTTATAGGGTCGGACAACTATTTTACTTACTATATTGAGAGAATTGAGTCAGTATCGACAGGTAAGCATATCTTCAGATTATCTTTGACTTCCAGCTACTTGCAGTTATTATATTATCAATTCAGTTTCAGCTTTCAGTATATTGCCTTACATACTCAGTACATTATTTCGTACTGACGTCCCTTTTCTGGGGGCACTGCATTTCATGCGTCCCCCCAGGTTCGGGGCGTGACAAAAGTGATATCAGAGCAGTTCTGTCCTATGAAGTCTACAAGTCGTATCTAGTAGAGTCTTGTTTATGAGTGTGTCGTGCACCACACTTATAAGCAGGAGGCTACAGGGCATTTAGGATTGTCACTCTTTCTTCTTACTCTAGATCGTATGGTAGAGCTCACTTACAAGAATTCAAATTCCGATTTTTTTATTCGTAATAAGACGATACCTACATCCAGAATGAAGGTTGGAAGGAGAGATAGTTGTGGACGAGCTGAGTAAGAGGAATTGGATTTTTGTATGATGCCTACGATAAGTAAATATGAGGTCTTTAGCAGATCATGGGTGTACTGAAAGGTGTAAGCTTCCTGATAAGAAGCTTTAAAGTAAGAATGCATATCCATCTTTATGGTAAAGGACAATGAGATATTAAGAAGATAAGTACAGGTTTCAGTAAGTAAAAGGAGCAAGGTGAAAAAAGATACGAGGTACCCAGTTAATGAAGGTTAACAACGCTTATAATTGAGGTAGAGGAACATAAGCTTTTTGAGTTATATTCAATAGTAATAGAGGTATATATAATTGGTCACACCCATTCCAGATATGCCCTATGGGGGTTAACAGAAGTAGTGTAAGAAGATATAATGGATGAATTGTTTGTGTCAGTTGACATTTCCGAAGGATAGTGCAAACGTGGTAATAGATCTCCTTGTGAGACACCCAGATGTCGCACTCTAAATAGTACAACTAGACATGAGTACTACAAAGACAGCCACTGGAAGCCCGAAAAGGATAAATATTATCTTAGTATGGCTCCCGTCCTTAGTAGAGAGATAATGCTAGGCAACCTAAAGAGACAGTGGATGGTGCAAAGGGGAGCTAAAAGAAAAAGAATGTCTTGTTCAAGTTTTCAGAATAAAGTGATAGACATAAATGTTAGCGGGAAATAAGAAAAGAGTTAATAAAGCATTATGAGTAAGATGTGATACATCGATAATAAAGGTAGAGTATCACAGAACCTATAGTCAAATGAAGAAAGAGACGAAAGGTGATGGACCTTGAGACAACAAAAGACTATAGGCCATACAATCACATCCTCATTTCGAGAAATAAATTCGCGACTCTACGTGATTAATAAAAGGAAAAGTTAGACCCTAGAGTAATAGAAATCAGTATGGACTAGTGAATAAGATAAACTAAACACGATCAAGGGACTGAGTGATTTGATAATAGTCAACATCATGAGAATGTCATATCGCCCTCCGGCAATATGGACAACAGAAGAAGATTCATGAGAAATTCAGAGAATGGTCATTTAGGAAGATGCTTCCCTAAAGCAAACAATGGGAGCAAAGTTAAGCTTAAGGGAATGTATGTGCCAGTTACACTAAGTGTCACCATCGTGAGCAAGGAATTTTGTTTTCCTTGGTACATAAGGATTACCACAGGGCGAGTAAGAGTCATCGATGATATGAAAGGACGTCGAAGATGAAGAGGTAAAACATCTATAGGATGGTCGTCATAGCTCTAACTCTTAGTACACCCTTAAAGGGAGAATATGGAGTGATGTGGCATTAAGTCAGAATTAAGTGGTTCTAGTGACTACGGAATGGTAAAGGAAGAATGCGATAAATGAAAGAGTAATGAGATGGCACTTATCCAAATCTTAAAGATACGTTACAATTCAAGAATATTGTGCAAGCACGACATCAAGGAGAGGAAGTAAAGGTTCCTACCGAGCTGTTATTAATAAATAAAGAGCCAATGCAGGATGCAAGTTAAGACAAAGGAAATAACCCAAGAAAGATTACGAGGAATATTGATATGAGAATGGGCCAACGAGTAGTTAGTAATTGGTCAAAAAGATCCTAGTTATGGCTAAACAGGAGGTTACAGACAAGTCATCAGATCGTGTAATATAAATATAGTAGAACCCAATATGGAGAATTCAGCCTCGAAGAATATCATTATAATACTTGATATATATTCAAATAGGAGTCAGGGTAGTTAAAGGTACCGTATAAGTATTATGGGGATAAAAGAAAGTACCACTGGGAAGGCAGTCAAAATATTAGTTCAGAAGCAACCATACAAGCACAAGGGCATGGAAGTAAGCAACTACGGATGATTATAGGCAAGTAAGGACATCAAAAAGGTCTATAATAAGATCACAACTTTATGAGAGTCAAGGGTTCTCCCTAAGTACTACAACGAAAGACTAGCTGAGGAGATAAGAAAGAAGGCTTCAACCTAAGCACAACGACCTAAAGAGGAAATGGTCATGTAACAACAATCTCGCAATACCACTGTATGCATTTCAAAGGAAAGTGGCACCTACCGTGGCTAATGAACAGGAAGTAAAATTAAAAGTGATATCCGAGATCATATGAGTTGCACAAAACTCTGGCATATGTGGGCACTAAGATAAGCTAAGTATGGACGCAACAATGGGGCATAAATACCATAAAATAGCTTATGTTGAATGAAAGCTAAGATGGAGTGAAAGAAATTATTCGATCAATGAACCAGAATTGGTTAAGTTATGGATGCACTTAAGGCTTTGGAGATTTATGCATGCAACATATACAGCCGTGGAAGATTCTGGTATATGTTAAAAGAAAGAATTGAACCCAGGTCATAAACGAGAGATTAAATTGTTAAAGGATTGTATCATGCATATTCCTCAGCGCCCATGAAAGGCTAAACAAAATAACTAATACCATGAACCCCAGATTGGAAGATAGCTTAAGCGGACGTAAAGGCCGATCAAAAGAAGGATGAAACTAAAGAGTTACATTACCCAAGTAAATCAGGAGTTTGTTTATTGGACCCAGGAAAATAGAAACATCGTGATCGAGAACATTGCAGGATCTCCCTTAAAAATCAGAGGTACGAAAGAGATAGAAGATGTGATGTGAGGCTTTAAGGAAAGTAAGGTAAAGGTGCACAATGTACGAAATACTCAAGTATAGAAGGATGAGAGTGGTCCATACTTCAGGTAAAAGACTAGAAGCACTGGGATTCAGTATCCAGGGATGATAGCAGCGTCATCAATAGCATATCATCCAGCCTACGGTTTCTAAGTACCAAAAGGTCTAATTAAAGAGTAAAAGAAGAGTTAGAGACGATGCAATGTCTCTCTTGATGTTCTAGAAATGCCTAAGGGAATCGATCGCAAGCTAAAGTATGATAGAATGAAAAGGTTTTAGAAAGACAAGAGTAAGGATAAGAAGAAGGTAAGGGAGAGGGTGACGAAAATGGATAAGTCCTCGGGATTAAGCCCGCAAAAACAAAGGAGCTGATGGTTCCTCTAAGTTATAAAAATCTCAATATAACCTGAATGAACTCAAAGGAGTTTAACACTAATAACATTCAGAAGATATGGAATATTGCCCTGTTAATAAAATGACGGTGTTGTTATTATAGACAAAAAATGATGTTTGGGCCTTAGATTGAGTAATGATCTGACAAATAAAAGAAAGGGATCTCATGAATTGGACAGGATTAAAATACCCACACAAGGTGAATCACATTGGGATGCCGTGAGATATGGTTATAAAAGCAGGGTGTCACCCCAGGTGGATCAATCTAATCATTTTAGATGTTCCCCTAAAAAACGTGAATCCTACTAGCAATATTACATAAAAGGTTAAGTTATCAGGGGTAGATTATGAATCGAAATTGAGGTGAATCAACAATGGATGGATAAAAGTTATAAAGTATGAGAAGAGATTAGGCCATCATTCTTAAAGATGAACAGTAATATGGAGGCATTAGAGGACATAGATTTATACGTATGAGATAAGCAACGAAAGTAATTTGAGATTTGGTAGCAGACCTTAGTAATGAGAAATCGAGGTAAAAGTTATGGTATAGTATGACCTATGTAGATGCAGTAAAGTCATACGAATGGATAACCATGTCTATAAAATAAGATATAGCAATATTCGTAAGTTCGACAAATGCCAAGCGAAGCACTTCAGGATTGGATAAAAGCTGAAGGAAAAAGGAGAGGAGAGTCGCATAGGCACACTTACAAGGTCAGTATCGTAGAAGCAGCATAATGGAAGGTAGTAACAGTTACGAGATTGGAAGGAATTCGATCACAAGTCATTGCGTGGAAAAGAGGCTTAAAGGGGGGAATGCCCTGGCCTTTGGACTTATTCACAGAACAGTTGCCTAGATGGCAAAATGACTACTAAAGTATTCACAAGAGCTATAGAATATGAGAACGATAAGCGCATCAGTCATTATTCGAGGACAAATGTTCCAAAGGGGGGAATGATGTTACACCCCATATTTTCGTACATGAAAATATGCCATAAATAAATTAATGAGAGCCCGGAAGTGAGATATCATGTCCCACAATACTACATTACGACGATATTGTACCATGAGTGTTGTACGTTGAATTTGTCATAAGGTAACTAACATCAGTTCAAGTAAAAGATTATTTGGAGATTATAAGGAATATGCTATTTCAAACAAGTAATAAGTAAATTCGTAAGGTGAAAGGGGAAGCAAGTCAAAAGAAACGAATTTTCGTCCAAGTTTGGCATGTTGGGATAAAATACGGCTCAAGCTAAAATACTCGATATTTATGGACTACTACCATACAAGGTACCGCATGACCATAATAGTAAGGTGTATAAGGTATGTGAAAAGTGATTAATATTTTAAGGAAGTGGGAATAATTCTAAATTATACAGGGGTAATTGGTTGATTACCGGGTAACAGGATATTACCTAGTTAACTAATAAGTGGATAAAAATTGAAATGTCTCAACCCACCACACGTGGCAGCCCCTCCCTTTCAATTGAATGACTCTTAAGTCATTATTATAGGCGGCAACATTATAAGAGTACACAACAAAGTGTGTTACTTTACCTTTAACATGTTGCCTTTCCATTATCTAGTGAAACGTGTTAACCTTCTTAGGACCTTAGTTTGTGAAGATCCTGGAATTAAATTTATGTGAATATGATATGGCAAAACTTATAGTACAACGTCCAAACTGCGGAAGGTCATAAAGCATGAGTAGTTTATGAAGCTTGTTCTTTGACCAACCCCACACGGTTTCCCTTTTACTGATTTTGCTCTACTGTATGAATAAGGCCTTCCAACTTAATAGTGCCAAAGATGTTTGTGGCAGTAGCGATGTAACATCTTATATTGCTGAATCCTTTTTTCTGCGACTGATCATCGGCGGTGGAACTTGTCATATTATGTACAATGGAATACACATCTTGTCTCATGTATTGCTGAACTATTTTTTGTCTGCCACTGATCATCAGCTAAGTTAAGGCTAAGCTCTTCCTTCATTTTGCATGATCTCGTCATTACACAAGTTTGATAATGAGCCATAAAGAAAAATTCATATCCCGAAATTTACGTTTATTTTGCTAGTCTTGCAAATTGTGTATATTTTCCAGCGTTGTAAGTTATAATATTCTCCTTATCGGGATTTAATATTCAGTTGAATATTTCCCACTTCCAGTCAAGAGAGCATAGACGTTACATATATAAAATATTAAAAGTATTTTTATTACCATCGAGCTATAATCGATGGGCAGGCCCCTATTTGGCAACCTTTGATCAGATGGTAAGTTATATAACGATCATACTATGGCCGAGCGCATATGAGCAAGCCTAGTTGGTCGAGATACAGAGTCTAGTATGGCCGAGCTCTTATGAGCAAGCCTACTACAACAGAGCAGATATATATATGTATACCGAGCCTTATAGGGCCAGACAATTATTTTACTTACTATATTGAGAGAATTGAGTCAGTATTAGTAGGTAAGCATATCTTCAGATAATCTTTGACTTCCAGCTACTTGCAGTTATTATATTATCAGTTTAGTTTCAGCTTTTAGTATATTGCCTTACATACTCAGTACATTATTTCGTACTGACGTTCGTTTTCTGGGGGCGCTGCATTTCATGCGTGCAGGTCAGACGGATAGACGAGTAGGCCTCTTCAATAAGTGTTGCCCGAGTTCAGCTTGATCGGTAAGCTCCATGCCTTTCGGTTCCGGGTCTAGAGCCTTATGTACATCTTGTATATATATGTATATATGTTATGAGTAGGTCGAGGAGCTTTTCCGATTATAGTATATCCATCAGTTGAGGCTTGCAGACATATCCTGTCAGTTAGTGCAATATGTTAGGCTTGCAGGTCTTGTATGTATATTTGGTTGGTTTGTCAGCTGTAATAGTTATGACGGCTTTGTCGGCCCAATTTTATATTGACATTTAGTCAGCATTCGCAGTTATCTTGCAATGTGGCCCATGGCCAAAGTATGACCTCATATGTTCAGAGTTCCTAAGTTGCAAGTTGGTACGCAAGGATAGGTAAGGCACTGGGCGCCGGTCTCTCCCCCCAGGTTCGGGGCGTGACAAAATCTCTACTAAGTACACTAGAAATCTCTAAATATAATAATGTTCTAGAATAAAAATAAACAGTAGTAATGAAAGACAACATAAGGTGACATCGAGGCTTGCAAACGCAATAGCATGTATACCTTTGTTACACCCCATGTTTTCGTACGTGAAAGTACATCATAAGTAAATTGATATAGGCTAAGAAATGAGATGTTACATCCCGCATTTTTCGTACGTTAAAGTTTCGTCGTAAGTTAATCGACATAAGTTCGGGATTGTAACGACCCGATCGGTCGTTCCAACAGTTTTATCCCCATTTCCCCTATTTCTGCTTCATTTTTGTGTGGTTCAGCTATTTTATCTTGTGTTGGGTTGGTTGGCTCAGGTTCGGAATGATTGTAGAGAGAAATGAGACACTTAGTCTCTTAAGCTGATTATAAAGTTGGAAAAGTCAACCGGAAGTTGACTTATGAGTAAATGATCTCGGAACTTGGTTTTTTATGGTTTGGATAGTTTCGTGAGATGATTTGAGACTTAGGAGCGTGATCGGAAAGTATTTTGGAGTTCCGTGGTAGATTTAGGCTTGAATTGGCGAAATTGGAATTTTGGCGCTTTCCGGTTGGTAGTGAAAATCTTGATATCGGGGTCGGAATGGAATTCTGGAAATTGGAGTAGGTTCGTTGTGTCATTTTGGACATGTGTGCAAAATTTCAGGTCATTCGGATGAGTTTTGATAGACTTTTTGATCGATTGGGAAATTTGGAAGTTTTGGAATTCTTAGGCATGAATTCGAGGGTGATTTGGTGTACCGACATTGTTATGAGTGTTTCGAGGGTTGGAACAAGTTTGAATAGTGTAGTTCCTGGACGCAGATGTGGCTCTAGGGTTTTTAATGAAAAACCGCAGATGCAGTTGTCTTGTCCGCAGGTGCAGTCCGCAGAAGCGTGATTTAGGCCGAAGGTGCGGAATCCCTGGGCCAGAACCTATATAAGGTTTCCTTCACAGTTTTTAGCTTTGCTTCACAATTTTTAAGTCGGTTTGAGAGCTTTTTGGGAGATTTTGAAAAGAGAATTCAAGGGAACTTCATGGAGGTAAGATTCTTGGAACTAAAACTCGTTTCTATGGTAATATTTTACTGATTAGACATGGAATTTATGGGATTTGAGGTGAAAAATTTGGGAAGTTAGGGCTTGAAATTGGAGACATTGAATTGGGGATTTGAAGGATCATTTATGGTCGAATTTTGATGTATTTGGTATGTATGAACTTGTGAGAGTGTAAGGATTCTAGTTTATGATTTTTATCGGAATCCGAGACGTGGGCCCGGGGGTCGGGTTTGGCCAATTTCGGGATTTTTGATGTAAATTGGTTATTTTTTAGTGAGCTTTGTTCCCTTAGCATATTTTGATGATATGAATCTGATTTTGGTTTGATTTGGAGCATTCGGAGGCCGAGTCGAGAGGCAAAGGCATCGCGGACTAGAGTTTGGACCGGATTGAGGTAAGTAATGATTGTAAATGTTGTCCTGAGGGTATGAAACCCCGAATTTCACATCGTTGTGCCTTTAAGGTGACACACACACTAGATGACGAGCGTGATGTCATGCACCATTGGGGATTATGACTTGGTCCGTCCCGTACGACTGTTGAGTCGCGTATTTGATTGAAAACTATTTGATATCATTGTGTTTTGGAAAGTATTACTATGTTTTGGGCTGAATGCCATATTTGGGCCACGTGCCAACTATTTTGGACCCTTAGGGGCTTTTTACTACTATTCCTCACTGTTTTGACTTAATACCTGCACTTAGTCATGTTGTATTCCACTATTTTCATAACTCAGTCGTATTTACTCCGTTTTGATATTTTAAATGATATTTTGGGCTGAACATCATGTTTTACTATTGCCCGAAGGGCTTGAGAGATTTCTGACTGAGTGAGGCCGAAGGCCTATGTTGTGAGGATATTATGGGATCGGGTTGCACGCCGTAGTAGGTTGTTACTGATTCATGAAATTAGTAGGCCGAGGGCCTGATTGATTTATGCCATGAGGTGGCTTGTTGTTATGAGGCATAGGGCCTGATTTATTATGCCACGAGATGGATTGTTATAGTGCTTGGGCTGTAGGAGCCCCTCCTGAGTCTGAACACCCTCAGGGAGCGTGGGTACCTAGTGTGAGTGATGTGATATAGCCCGATGGGCTATTGTTATTTCATATTATTGCCCGAGGGGCTATTCTTGATCCATGTTTTGCCTGAGGGGTGGTTCTTGATTCATGTTATGCCCGAGGGGCTGATTACGAGTGATTGTGAGGTAGCCCGATGGGCTGGTTCTATTGATATTATGCTCGAGGGATGGTTTATGGTACATGTTTTTGCCCGAGAGGCTGTATACATTTTTATCATTTTTACTCACTGTTTTATCACTCGTTTGAAATATTAGAACATGTTTTTAAAAGGAATGGGTTTTATTGAAACAAAGTTTGATTTACGAAATAAATGATTTCTGTACTATTTTGGAAATGTATTGTATTTGCTGTTGCGTTATATCATGGTTTACGTGTTTTCTTACTGCTCATCTTTCATTTAATTTTATTACTTACTGAGTTGGCATCCTCACATTACTCCCTGCACCTTATGTGCAGATTCAGGTATTTCTGAACCCGGTAGTGGGTGTTGATTACTAAGTGGCAGAGTCATCGGAATTAGCAAGGTAGTTGTCCGACGTTTGCAGCCCTTCTCTTCTCCTTCTTGTCTTCCTTAGACTGTTTTCAGTATATTTTCCGACTCTTCGATATATTCAGACCTTAGTAGATGCTTGTGACTTGTGACACCCCAATGTCGGGCTTGTGTTATGTTTCCGCACTGGTTATTAAGACTTATATTGTGAGATTTCTTGTTTATTAATTTCTTAAAAATGATTGTTAGAGAATAATGGTTTGATTTGTAAATTATGTCGGCTGGCCTAGTTTCACGATAGGCTCCATCATGACCGGGTCGATTTTAGAGTCGTTACAAGTTGGTATCAGAGCCTAGGTTACATAGGTCTCACGAGTCATGAGCAGGTTTAGTAGAGTCACGTAGATCGATACGGAGACGTCTGTACTTATCCTCGGGAGGCTGCAGAATCTTAAGGAAATCCCACATTCTTGAATTCTTATCGTGCTTCCTTGATTCAGCCTGAAATATAACTCTTTGAATTCCTTCCATGTATTTGTATGCGTATGTGTGCGCTCAGTATTGGCTGTGCATCGACGGCTTGTGATTATCTAATCGAGGGGAGAGTGTGATTTCTATGTGCTGATGTTGGGCTAGTCTGGAGGACTTGAGGCTGGGCCTTGCCTGTAGCTTGATCCCTGAGCTATTGATTATGTGAGCGCGTGTTTTTGGATTTATATGTTCGATAGTGTCCCTATTAGGGCAAGTGATGGCTGGATAGCTACTTGGTGAATATGATGTGACCGCTAGATGTGTTCATATGATTTTAATGAGACGAGAAGGGTTTGCTTGGGGGTAGTAAGAACTATCTGGTGCTTGATTTCCATTGTGATTTGATGTATAGCCCGAGTTGTGGGTGTGTTGAAAGATCTTTCCATATTTTCTAGTTGGGAAGTGAAGTAGATTTCATGTTGTGATATGAGTTCAGACTCAGGAAGATTCAATGATTACGTGATGTTTATGACAGTGGAAGGGTATGAAGAGATGTTAGTTTGAGGCGAAGTAGGTGAATTATTTCCTGCGGAGTGTTCTGAAGTTTGTGTGGTCCCTATGATGTTTGTTGTAAGTCCTCTTTTAACAGTAAAATATGTGTGATGCGATTTGAGTTTGGATCATGTATGAGAGTGGGCTTTACTGTTACGAGGGTGAATGAATGATTTGCAGAAAATTTAAAGTACTAGATGGTCTGTGTTACACGAGCTTATGAGGGATTGAGTTTAATCTCACTATGGTGCTATGGCAGTGATAGAGTATATGCATTATGAGTTATTGTGTGTTTTGATCTATAGCTTTGAGCCAAGTGGGGGAGTCTGCTATTGATCAGTTGATTGCACGGTTTTGTGCTATGTTGGTTCCAGTTTGAGGCATACTAGTGAATCAGTTGTGGTTTGCAGGGGTTGAGATCGAGGATGGCTCGAGTAAAGGACATTTTTAATAAAGGTTACATTATGCTTTATGGGTGTATGAGAATCACGGAATGACTTGAGTTATTATTGGTGAAGTATGTACGGTGCATAGAGCAGGAATTTATTTAGTTGCATTTGTCACACCTCCTTTTTCCGCCCCCGCGAGGGGCGTAGGGAGTTTTCTCCAATTAAAGGACAGTCGAAACGGGATTTGTTTATTTGTTTCAGAGTCGCCACCTGGGAATTTTATGGCGTCCCAAGTCACCGGTTTTAATCCCGAATCGAGGAGAATATGACTCTGTTTGTCATTCTGCGAACCAAAAATCCGGATAAGGAATTCTGTTAACCCGGGAGAAGGTGTTATGCATTCCCGAATTCCGTAGTTCTATCACGGTCGTTTAACCATTTTTATACTTGGCTTAATTATCTCGATTTACTAAATATATTTTTTCTTGTTGCCTGATTTCGTTACCGCCTTAGATTGTTTATAATTATAGACCCTTCTTTGAAACGAATCACGCGTACGTATATTCGTATTATATATTTTTTATAAACGTAGAGAATCGTGTCACGCATACGTGTACACAATAAGATTGATAATATTTTTTATATTTTTGTTATAAAAAAAATATGTTCGAAATAAAATTAAGAACATCATCACCCTTGTATTATTAAATAGTGAACTGCACATCTCGGGTTATATGAAATTATTTTAACATCCTCCGAGGAACCCCTTTTATTAAAAATTTGCTCGAAGTTGCGCGAACGCATAATCCGAATTGCCTTTAGAAGTATAATCAAGTCACGCGAACGCATCCCTAATTATGCAAATATTCTTGATGGTAATATAAATTCTCTACAAATATTTATTGCATCCATCTATTTTTAAATGTGAGAGTCATGGAGAATCACCGATTGGGATGCCACCAAATTTCTTGAAAAAAAATTCAAAATTTATTAGGCGTTGACCGCGAGTTATATTTTACACGTATGGGTTATGTCTCTCAAAGATTATTCAAATTTAAGAAATTAATGATAAAGAATAAATAACGTGCGGCTACACTTACCATTTTATTAGTTAATATGGTATTAGTATAAAAAGTGAATTACACGCAAAATTCGGAAAGATTTAAACGGATAAACAAACTAATATTTCTTCGAAGAATTTGCATTATTCCATTTGTAGCGAATGCTATTTATACATTCTTAAAATGTTGTAATTTATAAACCCAATCTTCTTCTACACCATTTTTTTAATCCAAATTGTCACACCTCCTTTTTTTGCACCCGAGAGGGTACAAGGGAGTTTTTCTAATTAAAGGACAATCGAAACGGGATTTATTTATTTATTTCAGAGCCGCCACTTGGGAGATTTAGGGTGTCCCAAGTCACCAATTTAATCCCGAATCGAGGAAAAGAATGACTCTATATTACGGTCTGCGTACTAGAAATCTGGATAAGGAATTCTATTAAACCGGGAGAAGGTGTTAGGCATTCCCGAGTTCCATGGTTCTAGCACGGTCGCTCAACTGTCATATTCGGCTTGATTATCTGATTTTATACAAATGTGAACTTATGTGCAAATTTTATCTTTTTACCAATTTCATAATTATTATTTTACGAGAATTGCAACGTCGTGAAAACATATTTGGAACCACGTTACATCAATGCACCCGTGGTTATTGACATATCTCGACTCCGTTGAGATTTGGATTTGGGTCACATCAATGTGCACCCGAGTTTAAAGAGATAACTTTATTAAATACGCGCCTAAAGTGACTAGCGTATCATTATTTTAGGAAGGCCGTGGAATTTTGCTAAACGGTCCATCCCGAAGTCTAAGCAATTTTAAAGCAAATATTTACTGAGGGCCCCGCAATTTTTGTATTTTTCGGCGAGGCTCATCTCATTTTTATTTTTAAGGATAAACCTACAGTGACTACATTTTTTCTATTAAGTTTGTCTCTAAAACAAAAGAAAATACCTTAATTAATTACATGCTGAAAAGATGTAACTTATTAGTTATTAGTTTACGGTTAATGCGAATGGAAAATTGCGATCGAGTTTGTTCAAAGAAAAACTTCTTTCATTCTATATTCTTTTATTCAATAATACTAGAACATGAGATTGACACACCATAATATCAAAACAGATTAACTATTTTTCGATTAATTTAAACTAACATTATTATATGAAGAAGTTATACATATGTAACCTTATTACTCATTAATCAATCAACTACATTTTTATACAAAGAGAGAAAAATTAATATTCAAACACAAATCTAAACAGGAGGAATTCAACAGAAACAAAGCCTGATTAATATTTCATTTTTTTCGCTTCAAGCCAAGAGTGTACAAATGTGTACCTGGAAATGGCAGTACAAGAAGAAAAGAAGTAGGAGAGTAGTATGTAACACAGCAACATACAGCAGCAGAAAGCCCAACACAGTAGCTTCAACACCTCAGTCCAGAAATCCCAGCAACACGGAGAAAACTAGTAAAAATGGAGAAGACAAATAGTGCGGAAATCTCTCTTTATTTTTTTATTTCTAGATTTGAACTCTCTATGGTGTTCTTCCACTCTCAATATTTCAGAAAATTTGTTTATATATTTTTTACTCTCTTCAAAATGAATTCTGTCCCTGTATATTCTGTGTATCCAGAGTGTATATTGAGTGTATACTGCTCTCTCCGCCCCCTCTTTTCTTCTTCTCTCTATCTAGTTTTTCCTCCTTTTTTTCACCCCTTCTTCCTAAATTTTCTCTTCTATTTATAGCAAAATTTTCGAAATTTTCAGATTTGATTTTTTATTATTTTATTATTTTTTTAATTAAAAGAAATCCCACTTACAAATTGCTTTTATTTTTTTAGAAAAAGAAATCCCACCTTTATTTACTTTTATTTTTAAAATTCCAACTTTAATTACTTTATCTTATTTAAAATCCCACTTTTTATTTTTTTAAAAGAGAATCTCACTTTATTTAACTTTTCTTTAAAAAACAAACCACTATCTTTTCTTTTTCTTTTAAAAATGTTACTTTCAATTACTTTAAATTTTTTAAATTTTCAGATACATTTATATTTATTTTTTAATTCCAACCTTATTTTACTTTTAAATTTTTTAAAACTTTTTACTTTTTTTTAAATTTTCTACATTCTTTTACTTTTTTTTATTTTTTTATTTTTTATTTTTTTAAAATCATTTCCGAAATTACTATATATATATATATATATTTTTTAAAATAAAAATAATAAATAAAATAAAATATTTTCGGATTTTTTTATATATAAAAAAACAAAAAATAAAACTATTAATAGTGATAATTCACTTTTTATTTTTTTATTTTTTTGGTTTTGTTTTGTGTTGGACAAAAATGAAGAAGTGGTGTTGGGTTAATGGAGCGGACCGGATCGACCCGGTTTGAAACGGACCGGGTCATGGGGAAAGTTGGGCAATTATTTGGGCCTGTGGTTTGAAATTGAAGAAGTGGCCCAATCCGATTTTTCTTTGTATTTTTGTTCTCTTTTCTTCTTTTATTTTTCTAAAACTAAATTATAAAAATACTTAAATTATTATTAAGAACTAAATTAAGTTATAAAAGCGCAAATTAACTTCCAATAACAATTAACGCACAATTAAGTAATAATTAAGCATAAAATTGTATATTTGGACATTAAATGCTAAAAATGCAAAAGGTGCCTATTTTTGTAATTTTTAATTTTTGTAAAACTAATTTAATTACTAACAATTATAGAATTAAATCCTACATGCAAAATGCGACATATTTTTATATTTTTTATTAATTTAACAAATAAGCAAACACAAACAAATACAAATAATTATCCAAAAATATCACAAAAATACTCAAAATTGCACACCAAGGAAAATCATTTTATTTTGCATTTTTTGGGAGTATTTCTCATATAGGGCAAAAATCACGTGCTTACAGCTGCCCCTCTTTGCCCGGAGACACGAAGGGTTTTCGTGCAAAGATAAAGCGAGCGATTTTTGCCCATCCGAGTATTCCGTGTGAAGCATTTTTTTTTGAAAAAGATTTAACCGAACCTTTGCTTCAAAGATTTCCTACATATCCCTGGCTAAAGGGGAATCAGGTTAATGTAGTTCGGGAAGTTTTGGTAGCTGGGACTACCGTGGGACTGCGATGTTACTGCTGTTGCATGTTGTTATCACTACTTACCGATCTCCTTGTTACACCGTGCTTAAAAGAAAACAAGAAGCTAGGCTAGATTGAAATTTGTTCTTGTTGCCTTGATTTCTTGTCGACTTGTGTTTCCTCCGGTGCTTTTCTTCCGTGAATTTTGGAATGATACTGGCCATTTGCTTTTCTGAATACCAGTTTTCATCATTTTGCTCGGTCCGCTGGGGACATGGCTTTCTTCATTAAGCTTTTGGCGGTTCCTCTGGTGGGTACGACTTTCTTCATCAGACTTGTTATGCTGGGCATGATTTAATGTTCACCAGCTGCTTCTTTCAAGACGCGTCTTTTCTTCCTTTTGAGTCATGCGCCTGAATTTGTGCTGGGACCTCTTGTTGCAACCTTCTGTTTCCGGTGCTGAGATTTTATTGTTTCCTGTTGGAGATTCTTGTTGTAACCCTCTGTTTTATTGTCTTCTGACTTGATCTTGAAATGTATGCCTCTGTTATTATGGGCGGGCTCCCAACTTCAACACTTGAAAAGTAAAGACTGGAATGTATGCCTCTGTTATCTGGGCGGGCTCCCAACTTCAACACTTGAAAAGTAAAGACTGGAATGTATGCCTCTGTTATCTGGGTGGACTCCCAACTTCACTACTTGAAAATTAAAGACTGAAATGTATGCCTCTGTTATCTAGGCGGGCTCCCAACTTCAACACTTGAAAAGTAAAGACTGGAATGTATTCTTCTGTTATTATGGGCAGGTGCCTGGCTTCATCATCTTGAATTTAACAACCTCTATTCTCCAGGTGGGATCCTACAACCAAAACAAACAAAACAAACGAGAATTTCCTAACCCAGTTTGCACTGGGAAGATTTGTGAGCCGTTAGCAAAATTGTAACCTATTTATACTACTGATGCAATGATGAGAGTAAACTAAAGACTAGGCTAGGATGTGCATCTCCTACGAGTAAAACCAAAACTCTTGCTAGCAAATGTGTCTGCTAAAAAAACCTCAATGACTCAAACTAGAAAGTGCTTCTTCTATGGTTGAATCGGAATGAGCTAAACTAGGAAGTGCGTCTCCTAAGGGTGAAAACTTCAAAGAACTAGACTAGGAATTGTGTTTCCTATGGTCGAACTCAAAATGAATCAAACTACGAAGTGCATCTCCTAAGGGTGAAATCTCAATTCCGGAAGTGCGTCTCCTGAAATAAAGTATAACCTGAAAAAGCCAAACTAGGAAGTGCATCTCCTAAAGTAAAAGTATAACCTGAAAAAGCCAAACTAGGAAGTGCGTCTCCTAAAGTAAACTTAATTCAGGAAGTGCGTTTCCTATGCACGAAATTAAACTTAGGAAGTGCGTCTCCTAGGGGTTAAATAGTCTTAGGAGGTGCGTCTCCTATGGGTGAAACCTTAATGATTTTGAACTAGGAAGTGCGTCTCCTATGAATGAAAATAATTTAGGAAATGCGTCTCCTATGCGTGAAATCTTAATTTAGGAAGTGCGTCTCCTATGGGCAAAACTAAACTTTAAAGAAGTGCGTCTCCTATTGGGTACAATAAACTTAGGAAGTGCGTCTCCTGTGGGTACAATAAACTTAAGAAGTGCGTCTCCTATTGGTAGAACTGAACTTGGGAAGTGCGTCTCCTATGGTAAAACTGAACTTAGGAAGTGCGTCTCCTATTGGTAGAACTGAACTTAGGAAGTGCGTCTCCTATGGTAAAACTGAACTTAGGAAGTGCGTCTCCTATTGGGTACAATAAACTTAGGAAGTGCGTCTCCTATTGGGAAAAACTAAACTTAGGAAGTGCATCTCCTATTGGTAAAACTTACTTAGGAAGTGCATCTCCTATGGGTACAACTATAATTAGGAAGTGCGTATCCTGTTGGTGAAATAAACTTAGGAAGTGCGTCTCCTATTGGTGAAATAAACTTAGGAAGTGCGTCTCCTATTGGTGAAACTTTTCTTAGGAAGTGCGTCTCCTATTGGGTAAAACTAACTTAGGAAGTGCGTCTCCTATTGGGTGAAATAACTTAGGATGTGCGTCTCCTATTGGGTGAAATAACTTAGGAAGTGCGTCTCCTATTGGTACAACTAAACTTAGGAAGTGCGTCTCCTATTGGTGAAACTATTCTTAGGAAGTGCGTCTCCTATTGGTAAAACTTGGCTTAGGAAGTGCGTCTCCTACTGGTGAAACTATTTTTAGGAAGTGCGTCTCCTTAGGACGTGCGTCTCCTATTGGTGAAACTTTTCTTAGGAAGTGCGTCTCCTCTTGGTGAAACTAACTTAGGATGTGCGTCTCCTCTTGGTGGAACTTACTTAGGATGTGCGTCTCCTATTGGTGAAATTGACTTAGGAAGTGCGTCTCCTAATGGTGAAACTTATCTTAGGATGTGCGTCTCCTATTGGTGAAACTTAACTTAGGATGTGCGTCTCCTATTGGTAAAAATAAACTTTAGGAGGAAATACATCTCCTATGGGTAAAAAACAAACTTAGGAGGAAATGCATCTCCTGTTGGTGAAACTAACTTAGGATGTGCGTTTCCTGTTGGTGAAACTAGCTTAGGATATGCGTCTCCTGTTGGTGAAACTAACTTAGGATGTGCGTCTCATGTTGGTGAAACTTACTTAGGATGTGCGTCTCCTGTTGGTGAAACTAACTTCGGATATGCGTCTCCTCTTGGTGAAACTTACTTAGGATGTGCGTCTCCTGTTGGTGAAGCTAACTTAGGAAGTGCGTCTCCTGTTGGTGAAACTAACTTAGGATGTGCGTCTCCTGTTGGTGAAACTTAACTTAGGAAGTGCGTCTCCTATTGGTGAAACTTAACTTAGGAAGTGCGTCTCCTATTGGTGAAACTTAACTTAGGAAGTGCGTCTCCTATTGGTGAAACTTAACTTAGGAAGTGCGTCTCCTATTGGTTGAAACTAAACTTAGGAGGAAATGCCTCTCCTATGGGTGAAACTAAACTTAGGAAGTGCGTCTCCTATTGGTAAAAATAAACTTTAGGAGGAAATACATCTCCTATGGGTAAAGACAAACTTAGGAGGAAATGTCTCTCCTATGGGTGAAACTAAACAAACTTAGGAGGAAATGCATCTCCTATGGGTAAAAATAAACTTTAGGAGGAAATACATCTCCTATGGGTAAAAAACAAACTTAGGAGGAAATGCATCTCCTATGGGTGAAACTAAAATAAACTTAGGAGGAAATGCATCTCCTATGGGTGAAACTAAAACAAACTTAGGAGGAAATGCATCTCCTATGGGTAAAGACGTGGAATGTATTCCCTTGTTATACAGGTGGGCGCCTAATGGTAAAGACACAAAATGTATTCCCTTGTTATACAGGTGGGCGCCTAAAATATGAAATGCACAGACAAAAAGTATTCCTCTCGTTATTCAGGTGGACGCCTGTCTAAACTAAGACATAAAAGTATTCCTCTCGTTATTCAGGTGGGCGCCTGTTGGTAAAGACATGAAATGTATTCCCTTGTTATGCAGGTGGGCGCCTAATAGTAAAGACATGAAAAATGATATGCCCGCATTATACTGGTGGGTGACCTAGAACAGAAATGAAAATTCAGAAATGTATTCCTCTCGTTATTCAGGTGGGCGCCTGTCTTCATCAATAACTTTGAAAATAACATCCTATTTGAGGGCGGATGAACCCAAACTATCCTATTTGAGGGCGGATGAACCCGACATATCCTATTTGAGGGCGGATGAACCCGACATATCCTATTTGAGGGCGGATGAACCCGACATATCCTATTTGAGGGCGGATGAACCCGACATATCCTGTTCGAGGGCGGATGAACCCGACATATCCTGTTCGAGGGCGGATGAACCCGACATATCCTGTTTGAGGGTGGATGAACCCGACATATCCTATTTAAGGGCGGATGAACCCAACATATCCTGTTCGAGGGCGGATGAACCCGACATATCCTATTCGAGGACGGATGAACCCAAAATATCCTATTCGAGGGCGGATGAACCCAAAATATCCTTAAGACTTGAAAATGTCTTACCTGGAAAACTTGGTGGGGATTATTTACTTACCTGTTGGGGGTAAAAATGTTATCAGCTGGGGGTACCTGACTTCCAGAAAATTTTCTAAATGGAAGGAAAATTTTCTGCCCCAGTTTGATAATATCCCTTGTGGCATGCGTTTCTGCATCAATGCCATTTCCTTTACCTGTTTCAAATCAAACAAAATTTGTTAGTTTAAAACATGGTGGTTAGCTGTGATACTACTACTGGGATGACTTTTCCCTTTCTCCCTCCTTGCTCTGCGCTCCACAACTTGTTGGGGATGATATTATTTGCTGGGGATAATCCCTTCCTGCTGGGGATATCCCATCTTCTTTTGTGGCATAGCTCGGAAACTGGTATTTTCCCGACCTTTTAGTCTAGTATGGATTTCGCCAAATCATGCTCACTGCTCTCCTTGCTTTGTTCACGGGCCTTGTCTTTGAGGTTTATAACCTTGGTTTTGGCAAGGATATCCCTCTTGATGCTCGTCAATCCTTTTGTCAATTCCCTTTTGCTGGGGATATCTTTATTGACACTGGCCTCACGCTTGTTCATTGCTGACCATACCATTTGGATGTACTAGTCAGATCTCATCTTGAAAAGCTGATGGCATATTTTAAGTCATTTCATACTTGTTCCAGACAGACTCTATTGGGGAATTTTTCTATGAAAGGAGAAAGATAAAAGAAACAAAATAAAAGACAAAGGAAACGATGACTCTTTTACAAAAGAAACTATAAATAAAAATCTATCAAACGCAGATACCGACTCTAATGGCCATGACATGCTTATGTGGCCTATCCTCTACCGTCAATCATCTTTCAAGATCTTCAATTGGCAATTCCCCATCCAATTCTCAATCTTATTCGACTTGTAGTGCCCGAAGGGTTTTCACTATCAAGTCTCTCTCATTTTGGTTTTCTCTCAGCTTTCATCGCCTTATGGTGCCTGTGAAGGTTTTCACCAATAAGACTCTCTCATTTGTATTACTTTCCAGCTGGGGATTTGGAGTGTTGCCGGTATGACTCTTTTTGTTGGAGATTAGAGTCCTTTCTGATGTGGAACAGAATGTTATGTTCGCCGGTAAGACTCTTCATTTGTCTGACTTGGCATTTTTTGAAAACTGATCAGAAGGTCTTTCTTTGGACCGTAATGTATGTTTTGGATAGGCTAGAAAGAAAGGGTATAAATGGCTCAAAAAATACATTAATTTTGGGTTATTAGTTACAACCTTCGGAATTAGGTTTATTTACAACAAACGTAACTTTTGCCCCAGTTTCTTGCTTGGGGATATTTTAATTGATTTTTTTTTCATTTTTCAAAACTATGACCGAGCCGTGAAGCGCCTACGTATCCTCTTTGAGGAATTAGGTTAAGCGTAGTTCCCAATTCCTCTTTTTTTCTTGTGACTTTCGTTTCACTCATTTCTTATCTTTGTTTTCTTTTTCTTTTGCTTTTTTTCTTCTTGCTCTTTTTTTTTCTTTTTGTTTTTGTTGTTTTGCTATTCTCTTTTTCATTTATCTTCCATGTTCGTATCTTCTAGTCGTTGCTACTGATTCCGAACGAGGGGTATGAAAGAAAAGTAAGTAAGGCTCAAAAGGGGTAACGAATGATAAAGTGTTTAGGTAGCAGAACAAAATGCCTTCGTCATTCCAGTCTTCAAAACATGCCAAGTGCAAACAACACAATTAAACAAAGATTTGCAGTCTCTTCCGATGGTGCTGGATTTTGACAATTATGTTAAACATTTTATTTTTCCTTTGTCATTTCTAAAGCACCGTTGGGCGACACTCTCATTATCATGAACGGCTCTCATGCCAATTTGGCGAATCTTGATTTTAACGGTTTTCTTTGTATTTAACTTGCCCCAGTTCCACATGACTCGGGCTTCAAATAATCCCAAACCGTTCTTATTTCCTTTGAATGCTTTGATCACCTTCCCAGGATTTTATGATTAACTTTTAAGATTAGGCCCAAACTAGGTGCGCATGTCATGTCCCTAGAATCGGCATTGAACAAAAATGATAAAAGGACTAAACAAAAAGATGACTGGAAATAATAAAAGACCGGATTTTGTATTAGACTACCGGTGAAATGGTTTAAATAACAAAACAAACAAAACAATCCAGAACAAAATCCTAAAACAAACTGGACAAGACAACATCCGACTTATAACCCTAATAATCCGAACAACAGAAATGACAACAAAATGAGCCACCACAAGCTTCTCTCTTGCTAACCAAGGAACGAAACGTCCTCCCACTTTATCAAAATTGGCATTTTAGCCACTGAGCTTTGCATCAATACTGCCGAGACCATTACCAGCTTCAATCTCATCAACCTCCGTCGGCAAGTTCTCGAGGGGGTTCGAGTGCTCCATGTCACTGTTATTAATCACAACCCGCCCTTCTCGGATCATTTTCTCTACTTCCCTTCTCCAACTATGACAACTCTCAATGTTGTGCCCTATGACATTGGAGTGGTAGGCGCATCGCGCTGCCGGATCAAAGCTCCTTGCAAGTGGATTTAGAGTACATGCGGGGAGTGGCTCAATCGAGCCAGCATGCCTTAGCCTTTCAAACAGACTGGCATAAGATACCCCGATGGGGGTGAGAGCCTTTCCTCGTTTCAGCAGCCTCTTCATTCTTGCATGTTGACAGGGCCGGAAACCTGATCCAGGTGGCTTTTGGTAGGCTTGTGTAGGTGGGTACGCATTTTGTGGAGCCGGGTGCCTGGAAAGTGAAGTATGGCGGGGAAAGAAGTGGTGTTGGGGAGCGGAGAAGCATTGAGGAGTGATGGAGCTACTCGGGTAGCTGGGAAAGCTGCCATAAGTGGGTTGGGATGGAGAGTATGGGGGATCTTCGGTTATGGTGTTGGGTGCTTGGGAAATGACAGAGTTCAAGAGGCTTGGCGGTGGAGGGGGTGGTGCTTTTCCAGTTATCCATGCCTGATACATATCTGCCACATGTTGTCTCAGCATTTTCACTTCCTCTACCAACCCGTTATTCCGTTCGACCAATTGTTGTCGGTCATCGATACCGACCCACTCGGTTCTGCAGTTCTGAGCCATTGTTCTTTGATTTTGCTTTGCAGGGAAGAGCTACCACAACCAACCACTTTTCTATATATGAACACAGCAAAGGGAAGCCATCAACGTTAGTGTTAGGGCATTTGACAGACAATCATATATCAGAGATACAATTGTGCCCCTCCGAAAATTTCCCACACTTTCCTTTATTTATTTATTCTTTTTATTATTATTATTATTATTTTTTTATTTTTTTTAGTGGTGGTCGAATCTTATGGAGATTGCCTACGTATCATGTCCCCGCATGAATCAGACCTTGCGTAGTTCGGACCAATAAAGATAAACAATACTCAACATTTTTTTATTTTCATATTAAAACAAACTGGGTTTCAAAGGTTTAAAGATGACCTACAAACTTGAAAATCAAACAACCCGCATATTCTAATCAAAAGATTTACAAACTCAAAAACAAACGCTAGCTTCCTTTCCCCGTTTGTCAAATGCAACCAAACGACTATTTTTGCAAATGTGGCCCCTTCCAAATTTCACATGAATTTTGAGGCCGAGGAGGATTATTTTATGACACTTTACAAACTTGTCCGTTCTTTTACGAAAATAGCCTTTCGACAACTGAAAGATACTCTAAGGCTATTTCGGCAAGAACGGTTTAAGACGCGGCTGAAGCTGGCTTGGCTTATTTTTGACAAAACCCAAAGGTATTCACCTGACCGCTGACTTTTTTTTTCAAACTACAAAAAAAACGTGGTGTTGCAAACACGGCCCTTCAGCGCCTCGGGGACGAAGATTTATAAGGCTGTGTGGGTCGACTAGACCAAAAATACTAAACATGACCCAAAAGTGGCTATTTATGCAAAGTCAGCCTTCCGGCGTCCCTTTCGGGAACATTCGGCTATTTATGACAAAACAGCATCACCTGACTTATTTATGACTCTTTTTATCATTTTTTTCAAATTAGAAAACTCAATATTGCAAGCACGGCCTTTCAACGTCTCGGGGACGAAGATTTTTAAGGCTGTGTGGGTCAATTGGACCAAGTCTTAAAAAATGATCCAAAGGTGGCTGTTTATGCAAAGTCAACCTTCCGGCGTCCCTTTCGGGAACATTCGGCTATGTCTTGATAAAACAGCGTCACCCGACTTCTTTATGACAAAATTAAAATTTGACATATATTTTTTTTATATTATTTGTTTGTTTTTGGCTTTTTTAGCAAAAGGTGGGGTTGGACCCGATGAGGGTTGCCTACGTATCTCACATCCGGTGAAAATCAAACCCGCGTAGTTCGGGCAAATAAACTATTTAGATGAACTAACTTTTTTTTTTTAATTTGCGAAAGAACTACTTTAAAAGAAGAAAGGAAGTATTTTTTTTGATTGATTTTATTTTTTTTTTAAAAGAAAGACTTCTAAGATATATTTTTTTTGAATTTTCGTTTTTTTTATTCTGAAGAAAAGAAGAAAATATTTTTCGGAATTTTACCTTTAATAAAAGAAATGCTTCTCAAAATGTTTTTTGAATTTTGAATTTTCTTTTCAATTTTGAAAGAAGAATCAAAATTTTTTCGGATTTTTTTATTATTATTATTATTATTATTTTTTTTAAAAAAAACAATTAGAAAGAATTTCTAAAGAAGTCCATAATGGAAAATATTTTTGGATTTTTTTTCTTTTTGAAAATTGGGGTTCTAAAACCTTTCTAGACTTTTTGGCAAGACAAATATTTTTGCAACAAGTAAAGACATATATATATATATATATATATATATATATATATATATATATATTTGAAAAAAATAAAAAAAAACTTTTGGATTTATATATATATATACATGTATATATACTTGCGACAAATAATGAAAGACTCTTTTTTTTATTTGTTGCATTTTCATAAACAACTAAGTAATAATAAAAAAACAAGACTCTTTTTCATTTTCATTTTCATGGCAAACCAAACTATTTTCTTTTCTATTTTTTTTTGAAAAACAAAACAGAACAATGATGATTTTTTTTCTATTTTTCCTTTTAATAAAACAACTAATAAGACATTTTTTCATTTTCTCAAAATATCGGCAGAGTTTTGACAGTATTTGTTTTTTTTTTCAAAATAAACAATAAATTCCCTAACCGCTATTTTTCGATTTCACAATATTCATAATATTCAAACACCGGTCAGCGAGACAAAATAAATGCACGGAAAACAAATAGGATGCATCAGGATGGTCTTTTCATATCAGGTTGCTAGTCCTAGACGGACCCAACCCCTGTGTTGAGTCCCCTAAGTCAAATGCAACATGATGCAAATAAGCGTTCCTACTAGGGATCCGGCATGAAGTCACGTTATTCTATGTTCAAAAACCTGGGTCGATGTTCTAGACAATGTACCCGAGCGGACAACTCGAGTTGAGGAAGGAGCTCCTTTCCGGGAACCAAAAGGCCAGCCGGCTTAGAAACTTTCCGAGCCTCTTTTATTCAGGGTATGACACTAACAGAATAGGGAGTCTTAACCAGTAAGCACATCCCCGGAGGTAAGAAGAGTAGGTTTCGGCACAGTTTATATGTACAGTTCAAATAATATCAAAGCAGTAAAAGCAGCATTTAGCACATTAGGCTCAAACATGTAAAAATCAGATAAAACCAAATATAACAATTTATCTAAGCTCGAATTTCTAACCCTGAACCATTGGTTCTGGGTTTTATTCCCCAGCAGAGTCGCCAGAGCTGTCACACCTCCTTTTTCCGCACCCGAGAGGGTACAAGGGAGTTTTTCCAATTAAAGGACAATCGAAACGGGATTTATTTATTTATTTCAGAGTCGTCACTTGGGAGATTTAGGGTGTCCCAAGTCACCAATTTAATCCCGAATCGAGGAAAAGAATGACTCTATATTACGGTATGCGTACCAGAAATCTGGATAAGGAATTCTGTTAACCCGGGAGAAGGTGTTAGGCATTCCCGAGTTCCGTGGTTCTAGCACGGTCGCTCAACTGTCATATTCGGCTTGATTATCTGATTTTATACAAATGTGAACTTATGTGCAAATTTTATCTTTTTACCAATTTCATAATTATTATTTTACGAGAATTGCAACGTCGTGAAAACATATCTCGAACCACGTTACATCAATGCACCCGTGGTTATTGACATATCTCGACTCCGTTGAGATTTGGATTTGGGTCACATCAATGTGCACCCGAGTTTAAAGAGATAACTTTATTAAATACGCGCCTAAAGTGACTAGCGTATCATTATTTTAGGAAGGCCGTGGAATTTTGCTAAACGGTCCATCCCGAAGTCTAAGCAATTTTAAAGCAAATATTTACTGAGGGCCCCGCGATTTTTGTATTTTTCGGCGAGACTCATCTCATTTTTATTTTTAAGGATAAACCTACAGTGACTACATTTTTTCTATTAAGTTTGTCTCTAAAACAAAAGAAAATACCTTAATTAATTACATGCTGAAAAGATGTAACTTATTAGTTATTAGTTTACGGTTAATGCGAATGGAAAATTGCGATCGAGTTTGTTCAAAGAAAAACTGCTTTCATTCTATATTCTTTTATTCAATAATACTAGAACATGAGATTGACACACCATAATATCAAAACAGATTAACTATTTTTCGATTAATTTAAACTAACATTATTATATGAAGAAGTTATACATATGTAACCTTATTACTCATTAATCAATCAACTACATTTTTATACAAAGAGAGGAAAATTAATATTCAAACACAAATCTAAACAGGAGGAATTCAACAGAAACAAAGCCTGATTAATATTTCATTTTTTTCGCTTCAAGCCAAGAGTGTACAAATGTGTACCTGGAAATGGCAGTACAAGAAGAAAAGAAGTAGGAGAGTAGTATGTAACACAACAACATACAGCAGCAGAAAGCCCAACACAGTAGCTTCAACACCTCAGTCCAGAAATCCCAGCAACACGAAGAAAACTAGTAAAAATGGAGAAGACAAATAGTGCGGAAATCTCTCTTTATTTTTTTATTTCTAGATTTGAACTCTCTATGGTGTTCTTCCACTCTCAATATTTCAGAAAATTTGTTTATATATTTTTTACTCTCTTCAAAATGAATTCTGTCCCTGTATATTCTGTGTATCCAGAGTGTATATTGAGTGTATACTGCTCTCTCCGCCCCCTCTTTTCTTCTTCTCTCTATCTAGTTTTTCCTCCTTTTTTCCACCTCTTCTTCCTAAATTTTCTCTTCTATTTATAGCAAAATTTTCGAAATTTTCAGATTTGTTTTTTTATTATTTTATTATTTTTTTAATTAAAAGAAATCCCACTTACAAATTGCTTTTATTTTTTTAGAAAAAGAAATCCCACCTTTATTTACTTTTATTTTTAAAATTCCAACTTTAATTACTTTATCTTATTTAAAATCCCACTTTTTATTTTTTTTAAAAGAGAATCTCACTTTATTTAACTTTTCTTTAAAAAACAAACCACTATCTTTTCTTTTTCTTTTAAAAATACTACTTTCAATTACTTTAAATTTTTTAAATTTTCAGATACCTTTATATTTATTTTTTAATTCCAACCTTATTTTACTTTTAAATTTTTTAAAACTTTTTACTTTTTTTTAAATTTTCTACATTCTTTTACTTTTTTTTATTTTTTTATTTTTTATTTTTTTATTAAAATCATTTCCGAAATTACTATATATATATATTTTTTAAAATAAAAATAATAAATAAAATAAAATATTTTCGGATTTTTTTTTATATATAAAAAAACAAAAAATAAAACTATTAATAGTGATAATTCACTTTTTATTTTTTTATTTTTTTGGTTTTGTTTTGTGTTGGACAAAAATGAAGAAGGGGTGTTGGGTTAATGGAGCGGACCGGATCGACCCGGTTTGAAACGGACCGGGTCATGGGGAAAGTTGGGCAATTATTTGGGCCTGTGGTTTGAAATTGAAGAAGTGACCCAATCCGATTTTTCTTTGTATTTTTGTTCTCTTTTCTTCTTTTATTTTTCTAAAACTAAATTATAAAAGTACTTAAATTATTATTAAGAACTAAATTAAGTTATAAAAGCGCAAATTAACTTCCAATAATAATTAACGCACAATTAAGTAATAATTAAGCATAAAATTGTATATTTGGACATTAAATGATAAAAATGCAAAAGGTGCCTATTTTTGTAATTTTTAATTTTTGTAAAACTAATTTAATTACTAAAAATTGTAGAATTAAATCCTACATGAAAAATGCGATATATTTTTATATTTTTTATTATTTAACAAATAAGCAAACACAAACAAATACAAATAATTATCCAAAAATATCACAAAAATACTCAAAATTGCACACTAAGGAAAATCATTTTATTTTGCATTTTTTGGGAGTATTTCTCATATAGGGCAAAAATCATGTGCTTACACAAATGTATGATTATTAGGTTAATTTGCTCACGATGATTGAATTTAGGATAAATATAATCAAACCAATTCTTATTCTCGGCCTATGCGAATATTTGCAAACACTAACTCTATAATTTGTAAAAATTATTGACATTATTTTTATACTTTGTTTTTTTTAGAATTGAGTTGATCGCACTCTCAAAATAACTATGACCATTTGTTATTAAGAAAGAGAACTAATCTACCAATTGATTTAATAAGACGACATCACATATAACGCAAACATACATCATGAACTGTGTTTGCAAACCAGTAGAGCAGTAATCCCAAAAACAAAAGCCTCAAGCTTTGAATGAAACAACAACAATTAATACTGATTTCAAACAAAGAAAGCAGAAGATTTTTTTTTAGTTTTTTTCTTATTTGAAAGCTTAAATATTTTTCGGAATTTTTCTTTCTCTCTTAAATATTCAGCCCTTTTCCTCTGCCTTATTTTCTTTCTCTTCAGATTCGTTCTTTCTCTTCTGTATTCTCCGTATCTGTGTTATTTTTCTTCTATCATCTTGTTTCAAGACTTCCTATATATAACCCATCCCATAAATCTTTCAATAAATTAAAATCAATACTTTTTCTCTACCAAACCCATTATCTTCCCACTCATCCACATTACATTAAATAAACATATCACACCACCCCATTATATTTTGTCCCCCATGCCTAACATAAACAAATACAAGATTCCCCCCACTAAATTTTGTCTTGTCCCCCTTTATATTAAACAATTATATCACAACCCACCCCATTTCATTTTGTCCCCCATGCTTAACATAAAGAATTACAAAATGTTCAATTACCAAACTACCCCTCCGACCTTATTGCAATTACCATTTTACCCCTGAACGTACTACAAATTACCAAACTACCCCATCAGCTATAACAAACAATTAATCAAACTTAACCAAAATATAGATAATATGATTAATTTCTACACAAATTTAAACAACAAATCACATGAACATGATTTCTTCAACATTTCAACAATAAATCATATGAACATGATTTCAACAACAAATCATATGAACACAAATTGAACAACAAAGAACAACTAAAATTTGATTGAACAATATTTTTAGCAACAAACAATCCTATTTTCAGATTCAACAACAACAACAAACAAGTATATTTAGATTTCTAAATTCAATCATATTGAACTTAAAATTAACTCTAACAACATTACAACCAACAATTGCTATATTAAACTTAAACAAGATTATGAGACAAATTCAAGAAATAATCATAAACGATAAACAAGAAATCAAACTATACAAATTTCGGATTCAAGATCAACCAAACAAAGTATGAACATGAATGAATCTATTTTTTTAAAACAACAAACATGACGGATTCACATGATTCAAACGACATTACTAATTTCTGGAAAATATATAACAACATGAAACAAATTGAAGAAATAATTAATTAAATTTCAATTTGAATCTAACAAACATCAAACTAACAAATTCTTACTTAAACAATAAAACAAACATGAAATAAACATGAAAAACCACTAATTAACTTTCCATTTGAAATCTGAAAATTAATTCAGTTAAAACACATGAACACACTAGAAAATTAATTCAAACGATAGACAAACAAAGCAAAGCTCGAACATTTATCGACTTTTAGTTCGAAAAAATATAAAAACGAAATATGGACAAAATAAAACTCAAAAACCAACTAACCGGAAATGAGCAACGATGAACTCGAACGGACACGGACAACTCGAACAAAGCTTGAATAAACGGGGTTTGTTTGGTGATAATAGTAGCTGGACGAAGCAGCAAATAGCAACGTCCATGGCGGGCAGCAGCAGCGATCGCGAGCAGCAGGTGAAGGAGCAGCGGCGTCAGGCGTGTTTGGACGTAAGGTTGCTGAAGCAGCTGCGCGAGCAGCAGCAGTTCGGAGGGCTCCACCTTGATGAAGAAGATGAAGTAGGCAGAGATCGTTGAGGCTTGCGACATGAGGTCGATGCTGGACGGGAGTGGTAGTCGACGAAGAAGCGACGGGGTTGGAGAAGGTTGTTGGTTCGGTCGCGTTCGGAGGTCGTTTGGTTGAAACAGAAGCAGCAGCAACATAGACGTCGAGGACGGGAGTGGTCGTCGACGAAGAAGGGGTTAGCCATGGAGGTGAAGGGTTGAGGGCATCCATGGCTGATGCTTTGGAGTTTTGGAGGAGAAGAAGCAACAGTGGGGGGCGGATGATTTTTTTTTAGTTTTTTAGGGTTTTTTGTCTTGTGTTTTGCTTTGTGTTGGATGAAAAATGAAGAAGGGGTGTTGGGTTAATGGGTTAATGGGGCGGACCGGGTCGACCCAGTTCGAAATGGACTGGGTCGTAGGGATGGTTGGGCCATTTTTTGGGCCTGTGGCTTGAAATTGAAGAAGAGGCCCAATTCCGATTTTTTAATATTTTGCTCTCTTTTCTTCTTTTATTTTTTTCTAAAACTAAATTATAAAAATACTTAAACTATTATTAAGAACTAAATTAAGTTATAAAAGCACAAATTAACTCCCAATAACAATTAATGCACAATTAAGTAATAATTAAGCATAAAATTGTATATTTGAACATTAAATGCTAAAAATGCAAACGATGCTTATTTTTGTAATTTTTATTTTTTTTTAAAACAAACTTAATTACTAACAATTGTAGAATTAAATCCTACATGCAAAATGTGACATATTTTTGTATTTTTAATAATTTAACAAATAAACATGCACAGACCAACATACAAATAGTTACACAAAATATCACAAAATATCACCAAATTGCACACCAAGAAAAATTATTTTATTTTTTAATTTTTTGGGAGTAATTCTCATATAGGGCAAAAATCACGTGCTTACAGCTGCCCCTCTTTGCCCGAAGACACGAAGGGCTTTCGTGCAAAGATAAAGCGAGCGATTTTTGCCCATCCGAGTACTCCGTGTGAAGCATTTTTTTTTTAAAAAGATTTGACTGAACCTTTTCTTCAAAGGTTTCCTACATATCCTGGGCTAAACAGGAATCAGGTCAATCTAGTTCGGGAAGTTTTGGTAGCTGAGACTACCGTGGGACTGCAATGTTACTGTTGTTGCATGCTATTACCACTGCTTACCGATCTCCTTGTTACACCGTGCTTAAAAGAAAACAAGAAGCTAGACTAGACTACAATTTGTTCTTGTTGCCTTGCTTTCTTGTCTGCTTGCATTTCTTCCGGTGCTTTTCTTCTGATGCTTTTCTTCCTTTTGACACATGCACTTGAGTTTGTGCTGGGACCTCTTGTTGCAACCTTCTGCTTCCCGGTGCTGGAGATTTTTATTGTTTTCTGCTGGGGATTCTTATTGTAATCCTCTATTTTATTGTCCTCTGACTTGATCTTAAAATGTATGCCTCTATTATCTGGGCGGGCTCCCAACTTCAATGCTCGAAATGTAAAGACTGAAATGTATGCCTCTGTTATTTGGGCGGGCTCCCAACTTCAATGCTTGTAATGTAAAGACTGAAATGTATGCCTCTGTTATCTGGGAGGGCTCCCAACTTCGACGCTTGAAATATAAAGACTGAAATGTATGCCTCTGTTATCTGGGCGGGCTCCCAACTTCGACGCTTGAAATATAAAGACTGAAATGTATGCCTCTGTTATCTGGGCGGGCTCCCAACTTCAATGCTTGAAATATAAAGACTGAAATGTATGCCTCTATTCTATGGGCGGACTCCCAACTTCAAATAAACAACTTTTGAAATAAACGCCATTCCTCTCTTCAGGCGGGCTCCTGACTTTATCAACAACTTTTAAAATAAAACGCCTTTCCTCTCTTCAGGCGGGCTCCTGACTTCAATAAACAACTTCGAAAATAAACGCCATTCTGTTCTTTAGGGGGGCTCCTGACTACTTAAAATTTGAAATGTATTCCCTTATTCTCCAGGTGGGCTCCTAACTGTTAATACTTCAACTGTATTCCCTTATTCTCCAGGTGGGCCCCTGACTGCTGATACTTCAACTGTATTCCCTTATTCTCTAGGTGGGCGCCTGACTGCTGATACTTCAACTGTATTCCCTTATTCTCCAGGTGGGCGCCTGACTGTTGATATTTCAACTGTATTCCCTTATTCTCCAGGTGGGCGCCTGACTGCTGATACTTCAACTGTATTCCCTTATTCTCCAGGTGGGCGCCTGACTGCTGATACTTCAACTGTATTCCCTTATTCTCCAGGTGGGCGCCTGACTGCTGATATTTCAACTGTATTCCCTTATTCTCCAGGTGGGCGCCTGACTGCTGATACTTCAACTGTATTCCCTTATTCTCCAGGTAGGCGCCTGACTGCTGAGACTTCAACTATATTCCCTCATTCTCCAGGTGGGCGCCTGACTGCCGAGACTTCATATGTATTCCCTTATTCTCCAGGTGGGCGCCTGACTGTTGATACTTCAACTGTATTCCCTTATTCTCCAGGTGGGCCCCTGACTGCTGATACTTCATCTGTATTCCCTTATTCTCCAGGTGGGCGCCTCACTGCTGATACTTCATCTGTATTCCCTTATTCTCCAGGTGGGCGCCTGACTGCTGAGACTTCTGCTCTTCCTTGTTCTCCAGGTGGACGCCTGATTGCCCTTTCAATTCTTCATCCTTGTTCTCCAGGTGGACGCCTGATTGCTATTTCTTTTCTTCATCCTTGTTCTCCAGGTGGACGCCTGATTGCTAGCATTTCCATTCTTCATCCTTGTTCTCCAGGTGGACGCCTGATTTCTCCTTTAATTCTTCATCCTCATTCTCCAGGTGGACGCCTGATTTCTTCTTTAATTCTTCATCCTCATTCTCCTGGTGGACGCCTGACTTCTTCTTAAATTCTTCATCCTCATTCTCCAGGTGGACGCCTGACTTCTTCTTAAATTCTTCATCCTCATTCTCCAGGTGGACGCCTGATTTCTTCTTTAATTCTTCATCCTCATTCTCCAGGTGGACGCCTGATTTCTTCTTTAATTCTTCATCCTCATTCTCCAGGTGGACGCCTGACTTCTTCTTTAATTCTTCATCCTCATTCTCCAGGTGGACGCCTAACTTCTTCTTTAATTCTTCATCCTCATTCTCCAGGTGGACGCCTGATTTCTTCTTTAATTCTTCATCCTCATTCTCCAGGTGGACGCCTGATTTCTTCTTTAATTCTTTATCCTCATTCTCCAGGTGGACGCCTGATTTCTTCTTTAATTCTTTATCCTCATTCTCCAGGTGGACGCCTGATTTCTTCTTCAATTCTTCATCCTCATTCTCCAGGTGGACGCCTGATTTCTTCTTCAATTCTTTATCCTCATTCTCCAGGTGGACACCTGATTTCTTCTTTAATTCTTTATCATCATTCTCCAGGTGGACGCCTGACTTCTTGTTTAATTCTTCATCCTCATTCTCCAGGTGGACGCCTGATTTCTTCTTTAATTCTTCATCCTCATTCTCCAGGTGGACGCCTGATTTCTTCTTTAATTCTTCATCCTCATTCTCCAGGTGGACGCCTGACTTCTTCTTTAATTCTTCATCCTCATTCTCCAGGTGGACGCCTAACTTCTTCTTCAATTCTTCATCCTCATTCTTCAGGTGGACGCCTGACTTCTTCTTTAATTCTTCATCCTCATTCTCCAGGTGGACACCTGATTTCTTCTTTAATTCTTTATCATCATTCTCCAGGTGGACGCCTGACTTCTTGTTTAATTCTTCATCCTCATTCTCCAGGTGGACGCCTGATTTCTTCTTTAATTCTTCATCCTCATTCTCCAGGTGGACGCCTGATTTCTTCTTTAATTCTTCATCCTCATTCTCCAGGTGGACGCCTGACTTCTTCTTTAATTCTTCATCCTCATTCTCCAGGTGGACGCCTGACTTCTTCTTTAATTCTTCATCCTCATTCTCCAGGTGGACGCCTGATTTCTTCTTTAATTCTTCATCCTCATTCTCCAGGTGGACGCCTGATTTCTTCTTTAATTCTTTATCCTCATTCTCCGGGTGGACGCCTGACTTCTTCTTTAATTCTTCATCCTCATTCTCCGGGTGGACGCCTGATTTCTTTTTCAATTCTTCATCCTCATTCTCCAGGTGGACGCCTGACTTCTTCTTCAATTCTTCATCCTCATTCTTCAGGTGGACGCCTGACTTCTTCTTTAATTCTTCATCCTCATTCTCCAGGTGGATGCCTGATTTCTTCTTTAATTCTATATCCTCATTCTCCAGGTGGACGCCTGATTTCTTCTTTAATTCTTTATCCTCATTCTCCGGGTGGACGCCTGACTTCTTCTTTAATTCTTCATCCTCATTCTCCGGGTGGACGCCTGATTTCTTTTTCAATTCTTCATCCTCATTCTCCAGGTGGACGCCTGACTTCTTCTTCAATTCTTCATCCTCATTCTTCAGGTGGACGCCTGACTTCTTCTTTAATTCTTCATCCTCATTCTCCAGGTGGACACCTGATTTCTTCTTTAATTCTTTATCATCATTCTCCAGGTGGACGCCTGACTTCTTGTTTAATTCTTCATCCTCATTCTCTAGGTGGACGCCTGATTTCTTCTTTAATTCTTCATCCTCATTCTCCAGGTGGACGCCTGATTTCTTCTTTAATTCTTCATCCTCATTCTCCAGGTGGACGCCTGATTGCTATTTCCTCTCTTCATCCTTGTTCTCCAGGTGGACGCCTGATTTCTTCTTTAATTCTTCATCCTCATTCTCCAGGTGGACGCCTGATTTCTTCTTTAATTCTTCATCCTCATTCTCCAGGTGGACGCCTGACTTCTTCTTTAATTCTTCATCCTCATTCTCCAGGTGGACGCCTAACTTCTTCTTTAATTCTTCATCCTCATTCTCCAGGTGGACGCCTGATTTCTTCTTCAATTCTTCATCCTCATTCTTCAGGTGGACGCCTGACTTCTTCTTTAATTCTTCATCCTCATTCTCCAGGTGGACGCCTGATTTCTTCTTTAATTCTATATCCTCATTCTCCGGGTGGACGCCTGATTTCTTTTTCAATTCTTCATCCTCATTCTCCAGGTGGACGCCTGACTTCTTCTTCAATTCTTCATCCTCATTCTTCAGGTGGACGCCTGACTTCTTCTTTAATTCTTCATCCTCATTCTCCAGGTGGATGCCTGATTTCTTCTTTAATTCTATATCCTCATTCTCCAGGTGGACGCCTGATTTCTTCTTTAATTCTTTATCCTCATTCTCCGGGTGGACGCCTGACTTCTTCTTTAATTCTTCATCCTCATTCTCCGGGTGGACGCCTGACTTCTTCTTCAATTCTTCATCCTCATTCTCCAGGTGGACGCCTGACTTTTTCTTTAATTCTTCATCCTCATTCTCCAGGTGGACACCTGATTTCTTCTTTAATTCTTTATCATCATTCTCCAGGTGGACGCCTGACTTCTTGTTTAATTCTTCATCCTCATTCTCCAGGTGGACGCCTGATTTCTTCTTTAATTCTTCATCCTCATTCTCCAGGTGGACGCCTGATTTCTTCTTTAATTCTTCATCCTCATTCTCCAGGTGGACGCCTGACTTCTTCTTTAATTCTTCATCCTCATTCTCCAGGTGGACGCCTAACTTCTTCTTCAATTCTTCATCCTCATTCTTCAGGTGGACGCCTGACTTCTTCTTTAATTCTTCATCCTCATTCTCCAGGTGGACACCTGATTTCTTCTTTAATTCTTTATCATCATTCTCCAGGTGGACGCCTGACTTCTTGTTTAATTCTTCATCCTCATTCTCCAGGTGGACGCCTGATTTCTTCTTTAATTCTTCATCCTCATTCTCCAGGTGGACGCCTGATTTCTTCTTTAATTCTTCATCCTCATTCTCCAGGTGGACGCCTGACTTCTTCTTTAATTCTTCATCCTCATTCTCCAGGTGGACGCCTAACTTCTTCTTTAATTCTTCATCCTCATTCTCCAGGTGGACGCCTGATTTCTTCTTTAATTCTTCATCCTCATTCTCCAGGTGGACGCCTGATTTCTTCTTTAATTCTTTATCCTCATTCTCCGGGTGGACGCCTGACTTCTTCTTTAATTCTTCATCCTCATTCTCCGGGTGGACGCCTTATTTCTTTTTCAATTCTTCATCCTCATTCTCCAGGTGGACGCCTGATTTCTTTTTCAATTCTTCATCCTCATTCTCCAGGTGGACGCCTGACTTCTTCTTCAATTCTTCATCCTCATTCTTCAGGTGGACGCCTGACTTCTTCTTTAATTCTTCATCCTCATTCTCCAGGTGGACACCTGATTTCTTCTTTAATTCTTTATCATCATTCTCCAGGTGGACGCCTGACTTCTTGTTTAATTCTTCATCCTCATTCTCCAGGTGGACGCCTGATTTCTTCTTCAATTCTTCATCCTCATTCTCCAGGTGGACGCCTGATTTCTTCTTCAATTCTTCATCCTCATTCTCCAGGTGGACGCCTGATTTATTCTTTAATTCTTCATCCTCATTCTCCAGGTGGACGCCTGATTTCTTCTTTAATTCTATATCCTCATTCTCCAGGTGGACGCCTGATTTCTTCTTTAATTCTTTATCCTCATTCTCCGGGTGGACGCCTGACTTCTTCTTTAATTCTTCATCCTCATTCTCCGGGTGGACGCCTGATTTCTTTTTCAATTCTTCATCCTCATTCTCCAGGTGGACGCCTGACTTCTTCTTCAATTCTTCATCCTCATTCTTCAGGTGGACGCCTGACTTCTTCTTTAATTCTTCATCCTCATTCTCCAGGTGGACACCTGATTTCTTCTTTAATTCTTTATCATCATTCTCCAGGTGGACGCCTGACTTCTTGTTTAATTCTTCATCCTCATTCTCCAGGTGGACGCCTGATTTCTTCTTTAATTCTTCATCCTCATTCTCCAGGTGGACGCCTGATTTCTTCTTTAATTCTTCATCCTCATTCTCCAGGTGGACGCCTGATTGCTATTTCCTCTCTTCATCCTTGTTCTCCAGGTGGACGCCTGATTTCTATTTCCATTTTTCATCCTTGTTCTCCAGGTGGATGCCTGATTGCTATTTCCTCTCTTTATCCTTGTTCTCTCCAGGTGGACGCCTGATTGCTATTTCCTTTCCTCATCCTTGTTCTCCAGGTGGACGCCTGATTGCTATTTCCTTTCTTCATCCTTGTTCTCCAGGTGGACGCCTGATTGCTATTTCCTTTCTTTATCCTTGTTCTCCAGGTGGACGCCTGATTGCTATTTCCTTTCATCATCCTTGTTCTCCAGGTGGACGCCTGATTGCTATTTCCTTTCTTCTTCCTTCGTCTACTTTGTTCTTGCTTGCTGGGGATAATACCACTGTGGGAGTCTCCTTTCTTCCCCTCCTTCAAATTCAATTTTTTTTGATTATTTATTTTCTCTCAACACTGCTGGGGATAAAAGTGTTATCTTCTTGGGATAACGTTGTTGAGAATAATGTTGCTAGGGAATTTTATCCCTTCAAATCGATTCTTCATTTTTCTGGAAGCTGCTGGGGATGATAATGACTTTTGCTTTTTCTAAACACCAATTTCATCTCCTTAGTTCTGTCTGCTGGGGATCAACTTCCTCCATTGGAAACTTATTATGTTGGGGGCAACCATGGTTCAAAGACCACTTCCTTGGTGCTATCTTTATTCTTCCCCAAATGGGTACCTGATTTTCCAGAAAATTTTCTAACTGAAAAGAAAATTTTCTGCCCCAGTTTGACAATCTTTCTTGTGGCATGCATTTCTGATATCAATGCCATTTCCTTTACCTGTTTCAAATTAAACAAAATTTGTTAGTTTAAAACGCGGTGGTTGGTTGTGATACTCCTACTTGGGATGGCTTTCCCTTTCTCCTTTATTGCTCTGCGTTCTACAACTTGTTGAGGATGATATTATTTGCTGGGGATAATCCTTTTCTGCTGGGGATATCCCTCTTCTTTCGTGGCATGGCTCGGAAACTTGCATTTTCCCGACCTTTTAGTCTCATATAAATTTCCCAAATCATGCTCATTGCTCTCCTTGATTTGTCCACGGGCCTTGGCCTTGAGGTTTTAATAACCTTTGATTTTGGCAAGGATATCCCTCTTGACACTCGTTGATCCTTTTGTCAATCTCCTTTTGCTGGAGATATCTTTCTTGATACTGGCCTCGCGCTTGTTCCTTGCTGACTATACCATTTGTATGTACTAGTCAGATCTTATCTTGGAAAGCTGATGGCCTATTTTGAAGTCATTTTCCACTGGTTCTGACCAAACAGACTCTACTGGGGAAATTTCTATGAAAGGAAAAGATAAAAGGAAACAGAATAAAAGACAACGGAAAAAGATGACTCTTTAACAAAAGAAACTATAAATAAAAACCTATCAAATGCAAATACCGACTCTAATGGTCATGACATGCACTTGTGGCCTATCCTCCGTCATCAATCGTCTTTCGAGATCTTCCCTTGACTATCCCCCATCTGATTCCAATCTTATTCGACTTGTAGTGCACGAAGAGTTTTCACTATCAAGCCTCTCTCATTTTGTTTTTTCTCTCAGCTTTCATCGCCTTATGGTGTCCGTGAAGATTTTCACCGATAAGACTCTCTCGTTTATATCACTTTCCAGCTGGGGATTTGGAGTGTTGCCGGTATGACTTTCTCTGCTTAGAGTCCCTTCTGCTGTAGAACAGAGTGTTATGTTCACCGGTAAGACTCTCATTTGTCTGACTTGGCGTCTTTTGAAGACTGATCAGAAGGTCTTTCTTTGGACCGTAATGTGGGTTTTGGATAGGCTAGAAAGAAAGGGTATTAAAGGCTCAAAAACAAAATAAACTTGGGGTTCAAAATTACAACCTTCAGAACCATATTTGTTTACAACAAGCGCAACCCTTGCCCCAGTTTCTTGCTTGGGGATTATTTATTTATTTGTTTTTTTTTAATTTTTTGTTACACTATGCACACCATGCACACTATGCACACTATGCGCCCTATGACCGAGCCGTGAAGCGCCTACGTATCCTCCTTGAGGAATCAGGTCAAACGTAGTTCCCAACTCCTCTGTTTTTCAGTTGACTTTCTTTTGTTGTCGTTATCATTTTTCTCTTCTTCTTTTTTTCTTTTTTTTTTGATTTTTTTTCTTTACCTTCCAGGCTCGTATTTCCTAGTCGTTGCTATTGATTCCGAACGAGGGGTATGAAAGAAAATAAATAAGGCTCAAAAGGGGTAACAAAGGATAAAGTGTTTAGGTAGCAGAACAAAATGCCTTCGTCATTCCAGTCTTCAAAACATGCCAAGTGCAAACAACACAATTGATCATAGATTTATAGTCTCTTCCGATGGTGCTGGTCTTGACAATTATGTTAAACACTTGCTTTTCATTTGTCATTTCTAAAGCACTGCTGGGCGACACTCTCACTCTCATGAACGACCCTCGTGAAAATTCGGCGAATCTTGCATTTAACGGTTTTCTTTGTGTTTTACTTGCCCTAGTTCCACATGACTCGGGCTTCAAATAATCTCACACCGTTCTTATTTCCTTTAAATGCTTTGATCACTTTCCTAGGGTTTTATGATTAACTTTTAAGATTAGGCCCAAACTGTGTGCGCATGTCATGTCACGAGAATCGGCGTTTGAACAAAAATGATAAAAGGACTAAACAAAAAAGATGACTGAAAATAATAAAGACCGGCTTTTGTATTAAATTACCGGCGAAATGGTTTGAATAATAAACAAACAAAACAAACCAGAATAAAATCCTAAAATAGCCTGGACAAAACTTAAACAAACTAATATGACAAAATGGAAAGATAAGAAGGTTTGACACAAGACAATATCCGGATTACAACCTTAAGAATAATCCGGACAACAGAAATGACTACAAAATAAGCCACCACAAGCTTATCTCTTGCTAACCAAGGAACGGAGCGTCCTCCCACTTTATCGAAAATTGGCATCTTAGCCACGGAGCTTCGCATCAGTATTGCCCAGCCCATTGCCAACTTCGATATCATCAACCTTAGTCAATAATTCCCCAATAGGATTCGATTGCTTCTGTTATTAGGCCTGATCCCCGCAAAGCGTGCTTCTGGGTCTTGTATTTCCGGCTTACCACAAACCAACCACCTTCTTTCTTTGCGATTCAAAACAAAATAGGTTAAAATGGACTCAGTGAGTCCCCATTATTAAGATCTCTTTTTTTCATTTTTCTTTTTTTTTCAAAATTTTTTTTTCTTCATTTTTTCTTTTCTTTATTTTTTTCGATTTTTTCATTTTTTTTTTCATTTTTTTTTTCATTTTTTCCATTTTTTTTCTTTCTTTTTTTGTTGTGGTCGAATCTTATGGAGATTGCCTACGTATCATGACCCCGCATGAATCAGACCTTGCGTAGTTTGGACCAATAAAAGATAAACAATAATAAACATTTTTTTTCAATTTTCATATTAAAATAAATTGGGTTTTAAAGGTTTGAAGATGACCTACAAACTCGAAAATCAAACAACCCACATATTCTAATCAAAAGATTTACAAACTCCAAAAACAAATGGCCAGCTTCCTTTCCCCGTTTGACAAATGCAACCAAACGGCTATTTTTGCAAATGTGGCCCTTTCCAAATCTCACATGAGTTTTGAGGCCGGGGAGGATTATTTTATAACACTTTTTACAAACTTGTCCATTCTTTTACGAAAATAACCTTTCGACAACTGAAAGATACTCTAAGGCTATTTCAGCAAGAACGATTTAAGACACTGCCGAAGCTGGCTCGGCTTATTTTGACCAAAAGCCCAAACGGTATTCACCCGACCGTTGACTCTTTTTTTTTTTCAAATTGTAATAAAAACTGGGTGTTGCAAACACGACCCTTCAGCGCCTCGGGGGCGATGATTTTTAAGGCTGTGTGGGTCAACTGGACCAAAATCCTAAACATGACCCAAAAGGTGGCTGTTTATGCAAAGTCAGCCTTCCGGCGTCCTTTTCGGGAACATTCGGCTATGTCTTGACAAAACAGCGTCACCCGACTTCTTTATGACAAAATTAAAATTTGACATATTTTTTTTTGGCTATTTTTTAGCAAAAGGGAAGGCTGGACACCGTCCGACTTATTTATGAAAAAATTAAAATTTTGACACGTTTTTTATTTATTTATTGGTTTTTGGCTATTTTAGCAAAAATGGGGGTTGGACCCGATGAGGGTTGCCTACGTATCTCACATCCGGTGAGAATCAAACCCGTGTAGTTCGGGCCGGTCATGAATAAAGTAAATAAACTAATTTTAAATTTTTTTTTTGAATTTGTAAAAGAACTGCTTTAAAAGAAGAAAGGAAGTATTTTTTTTTTTGGATTTTTTATTTTTTTTCTTTTTGAAAGAAAGACTTCTAAGAATTCCTTTTCTTTTGATTTGAACTTTGAGAATTTCAAAAGTAAAAGGAAGATATTTTTTTTGTTTGAATTTTTATTTATTTTCTCTTATTCTAAAGAAGAAAGAAAATATTTTTTGGAATTTTACCTCTAATAAAAGAAATGCTTTCTAATTTTTTTTTTGAATTTTGAATTTTCTTTTCAATTTTTAAAGAAGAAGGAAAATATTTTCGGATTTGTTTTATTTTATTATATATATATATTTTTGGATTTGTTTTATTTTATTATATATATATTTTTTTAATAATTAAAAAGACTTTCTAAAGAAGTCAATAATGGAAAATATTTTTGGATTTTTTGTTTTGAAAATTGGGAGTCTAAAAAAAACTTTTCTAGACTTTTTGGTAGGACAAATATTTTTGCAACAAATAAAGATATATACATTTTTTGGAAATAAAGAAAAACTTTTTGGATTTATATATATATATATATTTGCAACAAATAATAAAACCACTTTTTGCAACAAATAATAAAACCACTTTCAACGCCCGACTCTTTTTATTTTATTATTTTTATTTTTATTTTGGCATCTAAACAAATAAATAAATAAAAACCCATTTTAAAAACAAGACTCTTTTTCATTTTCATTTTTATGACAAGACAAACTATTTTTTTTTCTAATTTTTTTTTTTTTGAAAAACAAGACAGAACAACAACTCTTTTTTTTTCTATTTTTCCTTTGCTTTTAATAAAACAAACTAATAAGACATTTTTTTTCATTTTCTCAAAATCTCGGCAGAGTTTTGACAGTATTTGGGCATTGGTTTTTTTTTCAAAAATAAACAATCAATTCCCTAACCGCTATTTCTTTTTTTTTCAATTTCAAAATATTATTCCTGATATTCAAAAGTCAGTCAACATACAAGTCCGTATCAAATAACTGCGCAAGTAGGAGCAAGTAAGATGCATCAGGATGGTCATTTTCATTTTTTGGTACACCTGTCCTAGACAGACCCAACCCCTGTGTTGAGCCTCCAAAGTCAAATGCACGTGATGCAAACAAGCGCTCCTACTAGGGATCCGGCATGAAGCTGAGTTATTCTAAGTGAAAAAACCTGAGGCATATTGTTCTAGCCCTGGCTCACCCAAGTGGACAGCTTGAGCCGAAGTGGGGGCAACGTACCGGGAGCACGAAAGTCTGCCCGGCCTAGTTACTTGTCCCAACTTCGTCTTATTTGGTATGACTTCTAACAGAAAGGTGGGCCACGCGCACGTGTACACCATAAGTTCAGAAGACTCAGAAAGAAGAAGGGTTTCGTAGCAGTTGTATATACATAATTCAGATAATATTAAAGCGGTAAAAGCATCATTTAGCACATTAGGCATATATCATGTAAAAATCAGATAATAAATAAAGCCAACTATAACAGTTATTTTAAGCTCGAATTCTTGAACCCTGAACCAGTGGTTCTGGGTTAACATCCCCAGCAGAGTCGCCAGAGCTGTGACACCTCCTTTTTCCGCCCCCGCGAGGGGCGTAGGGAGTTTTCTCCAATTAAAGGACAGTCGAAATGAGATTTGTTGACCGCGAGTTATATTTTACACGTATGGGTTATGTCTCTCAAAGATTATTCAAATTTAAGAAATTAATGATAACGAATAAATAACCTGCGGCTACACTTACCATTTTATTAGTTAATATGGTATTAGTATAAAAGGTGAATTACACGCAAAATTCGGAAAGATTTAAACGGATAAACAAACTAATATTTCTTCGAAGAATTTGCATTATTCCATTTGTAGCGAATGCTATTTATATATTCTTAAAATGTTGCAATTTATAAACCCAATCTTCTTCTACACCATTTTTTTAAATCCAAATGTATGATTATTTGGTTAATTTGCTCACGATGATTGAATTTATGATAAATATAATCAAACCAATTCTTATTCTCGGCCTATGCGAATATTTGCAAACACTAACTCTATAATTTGTAAAAATTATTGACATTATTTTTATACTTTGTTTTTTTTAGAATTGAGTTGATCGCACTCTCAAAATAACTATGACCATTTGTTATTAAGAAAGAGAACTAATCTACCAATTGATTTAATAAGACGACATCACATATAACGCAAACATACATCATGAACTGTTCGCAATATTCCAACATTGTAGTCGTAACGGATTATATCAATTCACCTTTCAACTATTGATTATACACATAACCATTATTGCGCCATATATGATCAAAATACAACTAACAATCATTTAGCTTTGAAAAAAATCAAATATTGGACGAGATATGCTAGTAATGTAGTTTCTTGGTATTTCCATACTATCCTATGCTTAACCAACAGTATCACAAAATGTAATTAATGACCAACTTTCTGCCATGTTCCCTATCTCAACAATTCAAACAGTAAATGTCATCACTAGTCCTCAAAACATATAAGATTATCGTGAAATTTACTACTCCAGAAGGTTAATTAGTTAACAGTTTATCATGTCAAGTATAATACTATATTAACCAACTAAAACAAAACTGAAACTTAAACTAATAAAATTTAAATGAGTAGAAGACATCCTTATAATTTCAAACTTCATTTACTTGCCATGTTGAAGCTTTTCATGACATGAGTTTACAGATATGTACCTGATATTGGAAGCAAAAGAAAATAAAGATGAGAATCAGCAGCAGTAATAACAGTACAACACAACAACAACAACCCAATAACAGTAACAACCCAGGAAAGAGTTTGCAAACCAGTAGAGCAGTAATCCCAAAAACAAAAGCCTCAAGCTTTGAATGAAACAACAACAATTAATACTGATTTCAAACAAAGGAAGCAGAAGATTTTTTTTTAGTTTTTTTCTTATTTGAAAGCTTAAATATTTTTCGGAATTTTTCTTTCTCTCTTAAATATTCAGCCCTTTTCCTCTGCCTTATTTTCTTTCTCTTCAGATTCGTTCTTTCTCTTCTGTATTCTCTCGTATCTGTGTTATTTTTCTTCTATCATCTTGTTTCAAGACTTCCTATATATAACCCATCCCATAAATCTTTCAATCAATTAAAATCAATACTTTTTCTCTACCAAACCCATTATCTTCCCACTCATCCACATTACATTAAATAAACATATCACACCACCACATTATATTTTGTCCCCCATGCCTAACATAAACAAATACAAGATTCCCCCCACTAAATTTTGTCTTGTCCCCCCTTTATATTAAACAATTATATCACAACCCACCCCATTTCATTTTGTCCCCCATGCTTAACATAAAGAATTACAAAATGTTCAATTACCAAACTACCCCTCCGACCTTATTGCAATTACCATTTTACCCCTGAACGTACTACAAATTACCAAACTACCCCATCAGCTATAACAAACAATTAATCAAACTTAACCAAAATATAGATAATATGATTAATTTCTACACAAATTTAAACAACAAATCACATGAACATGATTTCTTCAACATTTCAACAATAAATCACATGAACATGATTTCAACAACAAATCATATGAACACAAATTGAACAACAAAGAACAACTAAAATTTGATTGAACAATATTTTTAGCAACAAACAATCCTATTTTCAGATTCAACAACAACAACAAACAAGTATATTTAGATTTCTAAATTCAATCATATTGAACTTAAAATTAACTCTAACAACATTACAACCAACAATTCCTATATTAAACTTAAACAAGATTATGAGACAAATTCAAGAAATAATCATAAACGATAAACAAGAAATCAAACTATACAAATTTCGGATTCAAGATCAACCAAACAAAGTATGAACATGAATGAATCTATTTTTTTTAAAACAACAAACATGACGGATTCACATGATTCAAACGACATTACTAATTTCTGGAAAATATATAACAACATGAAACAAATTGAAGAAATAATTAATTAAATTTTAATTTGAATCTAACAAACATCAAACTAACAAATTCTTACTTAAACAATAAAACAAACATGAAATAAACATGAAAAACCACTAATTAACTTTCCATTTGAAATCTGAAAATTAATTCAATCAAAACACATGAACACACTAGAAAATTAATTCAAACAATAGACAAACAAAGCAAAGCTCGAACATTTATCGACTTTTACTTCGAAAAAATATAAAAACGAAATATGGACAAAATAAAACTCAAAAACCAACTAACCGGAAATGAGCAACGATGAACTCGAACGGACACGGACAACTCGAACAAAGCTTGAATAAACGGGGTCTGTTTGGTGATAATAGTAGCTGGACGAAGCAGCAAATAGCAACGTCCATGGCGGGCAGCAGCAGCGATCGCGAGCAGCAGGTGAAGGAGCAGCGGCGTCAGGCGTGTTTGGACGTAAGGTTGCTGAAGCAGCTGCGCGAGCAGCAGCAGTTCGGAGGGATCCACCTTGATGAAGAAGATGAAGTAGGCAGCGATCGTTGAGGCTTACGACATGAGGTCGATGCTGGACGGGAGTGGTAGTCGACGAAGAAGCGACGGGGTTGGAGAAGGTTGTTGGTTCGGTCGCGTTCGGAGGTCGTTTGGTTGAAACAGAAGCAGCAGCGACATAGACGTCGAGGACGGGAGTGGTCGTCGACGAAGAAGGGGTTAGCCATGGAGGTGAAGGGTTGAGGGCAGCCATGGCTGATGCTTTGGAGTTTTGGAGGAGAAGAAGCAACAGTGGGGGGGCGGATGATTTTTTTTAGTTTTTTAGGGTTTTTTGTCTTGTGTTTTGCTTTGTGTTGGATGAAAAATGAAGAAGGGGTGTTGGGTTAATGGGTTAATGGGGCGGACCGGGTCGACCCAGTTCGAAATGGACTGGGTCGTAGGGAAGGTTGGGCCATTTTTTGGGCCTGTGGCTTGAAATTGAAGAAGAGGCCCAATTCCGATTTTTTTATATTTTGCTCTCTTTTCTTCTTTTATTTTTTTCTAAAACTAAATTATAAAAATACTTAAACTATTATTAAGAACTAAATTAAGTTATAAAAGCACAAATTAACTCCCAATAACAATTAATGCACAATTAAGTAATAATTAAGCATAAAATTATATATTTGGACATTAAATGCTAAAAATGCAAACGATGCTTATTTTTGTAATTTTTATTTTTTTGTAAAACAAACTTAATTACTAACAATTGTAGAATTAAATCCTACATGCAAAATGTGACATATTTTTGTATTTTTAATAATTTAACAAATAAACATGCACAGACCAACATACAAATAGTTACACAAAATATCACAAAATATCACCAAATTGCACACCAAGAAAAATTATTTTATTTTTTAATTTTTTGGGAGTAATTCTCATATAGGGCAAAAATCACGTGCTTACAGCATTAAAGTGGGGTTACTTCTATAGGTGTTGCTTTTCTAATGGGGCACATGTCGTTCGGTTCATTTGATCAGTCTAATTGAAACCAGAGTAGAGTGGATGACTCTTGAGAATAGTTCTAAAGGATTCAAGATTTACATGTAATAATTGGAGATTTTCAGGATGTGTATTTGGCTAGAAACTGAGGTTTACATTTGAGGGTGTCAAGACTTGTGGCATTATTATATCAATTAAGGATTTTGCATATCAGTATCAGAAAGGTGAAGGTAATGGTTTTGGATTCCCAGGAAGTCTCTTTAGGGTGAGTATTTTGAATGTGGTGCTTTTGGAGGGATATTTAACAGAGTATTCAGCGACTTATGAGCCTTTAGACGATATAGTTTTATGCTTGGGTCTCATGTGGTGAGTCTGGGTCGAGGATCATGGTGTGATAGCAAGAATAAGTATCAAGTTGAAGGTAAATCAGAAGGAACTTGGATAGATAAGATAGCTTGGTAGTATGTCAGATCGGCGTGGTAAAAGATATGATAAGTTCTTTGGGTGCTTATGAGGTAATTAGTTTCTATAGGTGTTTCACGGAAATTCTCTTGGGTTTTAGTGACCTGCATAGCTTGGTTGAGTTAGAAGGATTCAGTCCTGATAGTTTGGTTTTTGTGCAAATGGAATTCGGAGAGTTCTTGATGATTTCTACCACGGCTAGAGATGTATATTTTCTACGGGTATGAGGAGCATGTGATGTATAGTGATTTTCTTCTAGATGGGATCAAATGGAACATTCTTGTCTAGTTGAGTACAAAGTTGCTTGTGGCTTGGACTGAATACGAAGTTCTTATGTTTATCTTAGGGTGATATGGTATATGCGATATGTTGTGTAGGATTGAGATTTGCATGTGTAAAGTCACAGTTCAGTTCTGAAAGGAAGGTCATAAATTCTTAGGAAGCATGGATAGTTTCAGATGACTAGATAAATGAGATCACTAATTGGTGTGGCTTGATGAGGGTGTATATTTCATAAGGGGTGATGTGTTTGAGTTATGGATACTTCATTAGTATTGCGACACTCTCTTATTTGATTGACTGCTAATGTTCGAGTTTGCTTGGCGGCACAGAAGAATTATAGGAGTACCCCTCGTGGGATGATTGGGTATTAGAGGTGTATTATATATTCGGATGGTGGAGTTGGGATCGGATATGGTGATTCGTGTGCTAGCTATATGGATTTTGAGACTGGGAGTTCTCATAAACAGGTTATGTTGTGGTTGTGGGTCATGTGTATCGTCCTTGTGTGGTGACTATCGGGGGTTGGAGACCCGAGTGGATCCTTTGTTGCTTAGTATGTTAGATTTTGACATGATACTGGGTATGGACGGGTTGTCTCCATGTCGAGTTATTCTGGACTGTTACACCAAGGCGCCGGCATTGGCTATGCCGATGATGCCACAGACTGAGTGGTGAGGTTCAACGGGTTATGTTCCCAGTAGAGTGATTTCATTTTTGAAGATCCATGAAGGGTTGTCTTTCTTAGTCAGCCTTCGTGAGGGATGTCAGTGTAGAGACTCCTACCATTGATCCGGTTCCGATGGTGAGGGATTTTTCGGTTGTGTTTTCTGCTGCCAGGCATGCCACCGGACAGGGTTGTTGATTTCGGTATTGATTTGGTGCCGGAAACTGTATCGTATGGCATCGACAGAGTCAAAGGAGTTGGAGGAGCAGCTTCAGGAACTCCTTGACAAGGGGTTCATTGGTAGGTCAGTACGGATGTGTGTTTCGCATCGAGTCAACTTTGTTGACTCCGAGTTGCTATTGTTGAGGGATGTGTTGGTTCGATTGTTATTAAGCTTATTAGTGTTCTAGGGTGATCTATGAGTTACCTTTCCATGTTGCAAGGCATTATGATTTGTTTGTTATAGGTACATTTGGTGCGGTTCTATTGGGGTTTCATAGTGGAATTCGAGCGGGAAGAATATTGGGTATTGCTCGGTAGATGAAGTATCGGTTGTGTCCTTTCGGGTTTGTGTGAGGTTATTTCACTTGCTTCAACGTGGTTATGATGATTTGCTTTTGGTTCTAGATGTCAAAGTGCGCGTGGTTGTTGATTTTGAGCATAGTGACTTGAGGTGTTTCATGTGGACCAGTGTTTGGATGAGGTCGCACATTGGAGCGAAGTTACGTAGAGGTATAATCCTCCGAGTTAGATTCGTGTGTTCTGGTTCTACGACGTGTGATGGGTTCTCGGCATTGTGTTGTGGTGGTACTGGTGAGCTTGCAGTATAACTCTCTATTTTGAGTCATTTTTCATGATTTTAGTACGTTAGGATTGTTGCTTATTGGTGCGCAGATTGCATGAGTTGTGGCTTTAGATTGTGTTGATGTGTCATGTTAGCAGAGTAGTCATGTTGGATGAGATGAGGTCATTGGACCTAGGGTGAATACTATCGGATTCGATTTCCGCATGTTGGAAGGATAATATCGGGTTTCAGCTTAGAAATTTTCTATGGTCCTTGCCGAAGGAGAGGGAACTCCATGACGGGTTGATCTGAAGAATGGTTATGATTTCTGCATGTTTCTTTCATCATTGGCATTATACAAAAGTGTTGGAATGAGGCTTTGTTTGATAAGAGGTTTATTACCGGTATTGGGTTGTTTGAGTAGTTGTTGTGATTAGAAGTTATCGCTATGAGTGGTTAAGTTGTGTGGTATACTATGTGATTTTCCATCTTGAATTGTTGTTATGGCCTGATACGATGTGTTTAGACTTATTTAGTGTGTAGATGTGAGATTCTGATCTTATAGATAATTTCAGAAGTGGAAATTTGGTTCTAAGGTTTATGGGCTAGGTTGGATTGTGAAATTTCTGTTACATTGTGTTATTGGACCTATATGAGATAGGGTGACGTGGGATCACCCCCGAGTATGTGCATGGTAAGGTCATACATCGATTAGTTGGCTTTTGGAACAACTTTGGGCATGTTCGAGGACGAACGTATGTTTAAGTGTGGGAGAATGTAAGGACCCAATCGGTCGTTCCGAGAGTTTTATCCTTGTTTCCCCTATTTTTGCTTCATTTTTGTGTGGTTCAGCTCTTTATGTTGTGTTGGATTGGTTGGATCGGGTTTGGAATGGTCGTAGAGAGAAATGAAATACATAGTCTCTTAAGTTGATTATAAAGTTGAAAAAGTCAATCGAAAGTTGAATTGTGAGTAAATGATCTCGGAACTTGGTTTTTTATTGTTCGGATAGCTTCGTGAGGTGATTTGGGACTTAGGAGCGTGATTAGAAAGTATTTTAGAGGTCCGTGGTAGATTTAGGCTTGAATTGGCGAAATTGAAATTTTGGCGCTTTCCGGTTGGTAGTGGAAATCTTGATATCGAGGTCAGAATGGAATTCTGGAAATTGGAGTAGGTCTGTTATATCATTTGGGACGTGTGTGCAAAATTTCAAGTCATTCGGATGAGGTTTGATAGACTTTTTGATCGATTGCGGAATTTGGAATCCTTAGACTTGAATTCGAGGGTGATTTGGTGTTCCGACATTGTTTTGAGTGTTTCGAGGGTTGGAACAAGTTTGAATAGTGTTACGTGACTTGTTGGCATATTTGGTTGAGGTCCCGAGGGCCTTGGTATGGTTTCGAAAGGTTGACGGAAGAGTGAAGCTTGAGTGTAGCTGCAGAATTTTCTACTCCTGTTGTTTCCGCACCTAGGGATTGGGGACCGCAGGTATGACGCCGTAGATGCGTAGAAGAGGCCGCAGAAGCGGATTTGGGTCAACGTGAGCTTGGCCGCAAATGCGTGCGTTGGGCGCATCTGCAGGACCGCAGGTACGGTTCTTGGACGTAGATGCGGCCCTGGGGGATTTAATGAAGAATCGCAGATGCGGTTGTCTTGACCACAAGTGCGGTCCGCAGAAGCGTGATTTAGGCCGCAGGTGCGGAATCCCTGGTCCAGAACCTATATAAGGTTTTCTTTGCGATTTTCAGCTTTGCTTCACCATTTTTATGTCGGATTGAGAGCTTTTTGGGAGATTTTGAAGAGGGAATTCAAGGGAACTTCGTGGAGGTAAGATTCTTGGAATTAAAACTCGTTTCTATGATGATATTTTACTGATTAGACATGGAATTTATGGGATTTGAGGTGAAAAATATGGGAAGTTAGGGCTTGAAATTGGAGACTTTGATTTAAGATTTGAGGAATCGTTTGTGGTCGGATTTTGATGTATTTGGTATGTATGAAATTGTGAAAGTGTAAGAATTCTAGTTTTGTGATTTTTATCAGAATTCGAGATGTAGGTCCGGGGTTCAGGTTTGTCCAATTTTGGAATTTTTGATGTAAATTAGTTATTTTCGAGTGGGCTTTGTTCCCTTAGCATATTTTGATGGTATGAATCTGATTTTGGTTAGATTTGGAGCATTCGAAGGCCGAGTTGAGAGGCAAAGGCATCGCGGGCTAGAGTTTGGACTGGATTGAGTTAAGTAATGATTGTAAATGTTGTCCTAAGGGTATGAAACACCGAATTTCACATCGTTGTGCTACTTTGAGGTGACGTACACGCTAGATGACGAGCGTGGGGTTGTGCACCGTTGGGGATTGTGTCTTGGTCCATCCCGTACGATTGTTAAGTCGCATATTTAATTTAAACCTGTTTGATATCATTGTGTTTTGGAAAATTATTACTATATTTTGGACTGAATGCCAGATTTGGGCCTCGTGCCAACTATTTGAACCCTTAGGGGCTTTTTACTACTATTCCTCACTATTTTGACTTAATACATGTACTCAGTCATGTTGTATTCCACTATTTTCATAACTTAGCCATATTTACTCCGTTTTGATAATATAAATGATATTTTGGGCTGAGCATCATGTTTTACTGTTGCCCGATGGGCTTGAGAGATTTCTGAGTGAGTGAGGCCGAGGGCATGTGTTGTGAGAATATTATGGGATCGGGCTGCACGCCGCAGTAGGTTGTTACTGATTCATGAAATTGTGAGACCGAGGGCCTGATTGATATATGCCACGAGGTGGCTTGTTATTATGAGGCCGAGGGCCCGATTTATTATGCCATGAGATGGCTTGTTATAGTGCTTGGGCTGTTGGAGCCCCTCCGGAGTCTGAACACCTCCAGAGAGCGCGAGTACCCAATGTGAGTAATGTGATGTAGCCCTAGGGGCTATTGTTATTTCATATTGTTGCCCGAGGGGCTATTGTTGATCCATGTTTTTCCTGAGGGGCAGTTCTTGATTCATGTTATGCCCGAGGGGCTGATTATGAGTGATTGTGAGGTAGCCCGAGGGGCTGGTTCTATTGATATTATGTTCGAGGGGCGGTTTATGGTACATGTTTTTGCCCGAGAGGCTATTTATGGTTTTATCATTTTTACTCACTGTTTTATCACTCGTTTGAAACTATTGGAAGTTGTTTTAAAAAGGAAGGGGTTTTTACTGAATTTGAGTTTGATTTACAAAATAAATGATTTATGTACTGTTTTGGAAATGTACTGTATTTGTTGTAGCGTTATGACGTGGTTTGCGTGTTTTCTTACTGCTCAACTTTTATTTACTTTTATTATTTACTTAGTTGGCGTACTCACATTACTCCCTGCACCTTGTGTGCAGATTCAGGTATTTCTGAACCCGGTAGTGGGTGTTGATTGCTCAGTGGCAGACTCGTTGGAGTTAGCAAGGTAGCTGCACGACGTTCGCAGCCCTGCTCTTCTCCCTCTTGTCTTCCTTAGACTGTTTTCAGTATATTTTCAGACTCTTCATTATATTCAGACCTTAGTAGATGCTCGTGACTTATGACACCCCGATATCGGGCTTGTGTTATGTTTCCGCACTGGTTATTTAGATTTATATTATGAGATTTCTTATTCGTTAATGACTTAAAAATGACTGTTAGAGAATAATGGTTTGATTTGGGAATTGTGTTGGCTGGCCTAGTTTCACGTTAGGCGTCATCACGACCGGGTCGATTTTAGGGTCGTGACATGATTTTGAGATTATACGCATTATGCTATTTCAAACAAGTGACAAATCAAAGAAAATAAGTTTCGTCGAAGTTTGACAATTTGGGATAAAATACAGTCCGAGGTAAAATACTCGGTACATATGGACTAGTACCTTACAAGGTACCACATGGCCATGATAGTAAGGTGTATAAGGTGTGTTAAAAGCGAGTAGTATTCTAAGTAATTTGAGATAATTCTTAATTATATGGGTAGTTGGTTAATAGGAGATTAACCATGTAATTAAGAATTTGTGGATAATTAATAGGTGGGGACAAAGCTCCCCCCCCCGCCCATGTGGCAGCCCATGAAATGGTTAAAAAAAGCCACCAAGTGACTCATATAATATGTAGAAAGGTGTCACATTATTAGAGCACTAACAAGGATTACATTCTCTTTATGATATTCTTTAGCCTTCTAAGGTTTACATTCTCTTTATGATATTCTTTAGCCTTCTAAGGAACGTTTACATTCTCTTTAACACATAACAAGGTTTACGTTTCCAAAATTTATGTACATTTTTCTAGTATCATAAGTTATAATATTCTCCCTTATCGGGACTTCATATTTATTGAGTATTGTCTTCTTCCAGTCAAGAGAGCAGAGAGTCTATATATATAGTATTATAGTATTTTCACTGCCATCGAGCTATAATCGATGGGTAGGCCTCTATTGGGCAACCTCTAATCAGATGGAAAGTTATATACTGAGCCTACCGTGGCCGAGCGCCTATGAGCAAGCCCAACATGGCCGAGATAAAGAGCCTAGTATGGTCGAGCGCCTATGAGTGAGCCTACTATGGCAGAGCAGTGATATATATACCGAGCCTTATAAGGCCGGACAATGATTTTACTTACTATATTGAGAGAGTTGAGTCGGTATCAGCAAATAAGCATATCTTTAGATTATCTTGGACTCCTAATTCGTTTCAGGTATTATATTATTAGTTCAGTTTCAGCTTTGAGTACATTGCCTTACATACTCGTACATTATTTCGTACTGACGTCCCTTTTCTGGGGGCTCTGCATTTCATGTGTGCAGGTTCAGACAGATAGACGGGTAAACCTCCTTATTAGTTGTTGTCCGAGTTCAGCTTGATTGGTAAGCTCCATGCTCTTCGGAGTTACCGGGTTTAGAGCTTTATGTACATCTTGTGTATATATGTATATATATTATGAGTAGGCCGGGGCCCTGTTCCGATCATAGTATATCCATCAGTAGGGGCTTGTAGACATATCATGTCAGTTAGTGCAGTATGTTGGGCTTGTAGGCCTTGTATGTATATTTTGTTGGTTTGTCAGTTGTAGTAGTTATGACGGCCTTGTTGGCCCAGCATTATATTGATGTTTAGTCAGCCTTCGCAATTGTCTTGTAATGTGGCCCATGGCCAAAGTATGACATTACATGTTCATAGTCCCTTAGTTGAAAGTTGGTACGCAAGGATCAGTGAAGCACCGGGTGCCGGTCTCGCCCCCCAGGTTCAGGGCGTGACAACCTTGAAGTCTCCGTAGCAAATCACAAGCAGCTAACTAAAGTCTGGCACGCTTTGAGGGACTTGGATATAAAATATGCAGAAGCATAGTATGAGTACACTATGGTAGTACTAGTAAGTATCAAGACTAACATCGGTGGAGTAGTGACGAGATTCAAGTCAAGACACTTACTAATTAAATAACATGTGAAGAATATCAATATAAATCTAGCAACAGGAAATAAAGGTAAATAAATGGCAACGAAGGGTAATCAGGTTATAAAACAACAAAATAATCAAAGTACAGATAATATATAAGTCAAAGCAATTAAGGAAAAACAGCGACAATTCTAGTCATCAAACTGTTTTGACACGAGATTTACAACAACAATCACGACGAGGTACCACACCTCATAATCACAAATTATTAGTCTCAAATCATGAATCATATACACATGGAACCTCGTGCCAACATTATCAATCAGAACCGTACGGACAACTTACTTTTGAACAGACAACTCAAGTGCCAATATCATAATTCGCCCGATGTGATCACAGGCTCAATATCACAATCCGTCCGGCATGGTCACATGATCAATATCACAAACTGCCCGACGTGATAACGGGCTACCAATCCAACCATATCATAGAGAAAGCAGATATTCAAGGGTACATGTACATGATCGATGACCATCAAGTTTTATACTCCTGGATTGGTATAAATGATTATATTATGGCGTATGCATATACAAGTGTACTATCACAACTCAAATAAACAAGTAATATCAAAGACACTGAGTAGTATGTATGCCACATAAAGTGTATGCATGTGCAAATCACGTAATATGCATGACACACACAAGGAAGTCACACCACCACACGAATATCATCAATAATATGCTCTCAAGCCATCACATATCATCCCCACATAGCCTCTTATCTCGCCGTGTGTGTAATAATAAAGTAAATACTTGTATTATCTCGCCAAATGCACATCAATGATTATCCCACCTTGTCACACCACATGCGTAAACCTAATCCCCGATAATCCTCTTATAGGTCCACATGTGTCAAAATCATAACAATACAATATATCAACCCGCACCACACATGTTCATATGTCACAACATTGCCAAAATAACAAAATCAATATCATAAAAATGCATAGCCCACAACTCAACAACAATGTATACAAGGGTATCAACAATAACACAATGAACTAGAAGAATAAACTCAACAATGAAAGATATTCAATGTTATAATAATTTCAACTAAATGCATATAAGTAACCTTGGGCCATATGCAGTCATAACCAACACATATACGCCCGTGTACATACTTGTCACCATATGTACACGTTGTTCACATAGTTCAAATAATTCAAATAGACCAAATCCATCGGGGAGGTTCTCCCACACAAGGTTAGGTAAGATACTTACTTAAAATGCCCTAAATCAATACTCTACAAGTGTCTTTCCTCTAAAATTCACCTTTGATCGGCTCAAATCTAACCAAAATAAACTTAATATCATCAAATAATGCAAGTGAAACCATTTTCAATAAATAGAGTTAAGATCTTTACACAATCCTACCTGAAGGAATCATCAAGGATATTCTAGTATGGGTGGAAAAGTTTGTGTTTCGCATGGATTTTATTGTGGTGGACATGGAGGTGAACAAGGAGATGCCTCTAATTATAGTAAGGCCTTTTCTATGTACAGGTAGAGCAATTCTTGATATCTATGAAGAACAGATTATACTCAGAGTAGGTAATGAGAAAGTGGTGTTCCAAATGAAGAAAATGATGGAGTACCCCAGGGAGGAGGCATCTGCATACTTGTGTTTCAAGATTGATGTTGTTGGGGAGTTGGCTGAAAAATCTGAGTTTGACAAGCTTGTGAGGGATACTCTAGAGAGGTGCACTAGCATAGTGGAGGATGAAAATCCTGAAATAAAGAAAGAGGATGAAGATCTTGAGACTGAGGATCAAGTGGTTGACGATGAAGAACTATAAAAGGAGGCTTCTAAGACTAGTGTGGAATTAAAAGTCCTCCATACTCACTTGAAATATGTTTTTCTTGGAACTAATAATTTTGTAATTATTTCTGCTTTCTAGACAAGTACATAGGAACACAAGCTGGTGGAGCTGCTGAGAAAGTACAATAAGGCCATTGCTTGGACGATAGCTAATATTCAAGAAATTAGTCCAGCCATTTGAAAGCACAAAATTATGCTAGAAGAAAATAGCAAGTAAGTGGTGTAGCCCCAATGCAAGATGAATAAAAATCTCGAGGAGGTAGTGTACAAGAAGATCATCAACTTGCTAGATGTGAAAGTGATTTTTCCCATCTATGATAGCCAATAAATCAGTCTAGTGCAAATTGTACCTAAGAAAAGGGGCATGAGAGTGGTGAAGACTGAAGATAATGAATTGATCCCAACAAGAACAGTCACTGAGTGGAGAATGTGCATCGATTATAGAAGATTGAATGATGCAACAAGAACCAATTCCCACTCCCCCTCATTGACCAGATGCACGAGAAAGTGGCTAGACATGACTATTACTATTTCTTTGATGGGTACTCATGCTACAATCAGATACTCATTGCCTCAAAATATGTTGAGAAGACTACATTCACTTGCCCGTCAGGTATTTTTGCTTACAGGGGAATGCCATTTGGTTTGTGTAATGCACCGACCACTTTTCAAAGGTGTATGCTGTCTATATTCTCCAATCTAAATAAGAAGTATCTAGAGGTATTCATGGATGATTTCACTCTGTTTGGTGATTATTTTGATGACTGTTTGAAAATTTTGGAGTTTGTGCTTGAACGTTGCGAAGCCACTCACCTAGACCTTAACTGGAGAAGTGCCACTTCATGATGAAAGATGAAATTGTTCCGGGTGACTGCACATGGCATTGAAGTTTATAGAGCAAAGGTTGATATAAATGCTAGACTTCCTCCACCGACTTTTGTGAAGAGCATAAAGATCATCTTGGGAGATGCGGGGTTCTATAGAAGGTTCATCAAAAACTTTTCCACCATTACCAAGCCGCTGACCACATTGCTAGCTAAGGATGTCAAGTTTGTGTTCATTGTGGAGTGCTTAAGAGCATTAGAATTGATAAAGTAAAAACTTGTGAGTGCTCTTATTATGGTGACACATGATTGGAGCCATCTGCTTGAAAAAATGTGTTATGCTAGTGATGTAGTTGTGAGGGCAGTTTTGGGGCAAAGAATAGATAAGATGTTTAGGTCCATCTACTGTGCAAGCAGGATGTTGAATGATGCTCAAGTTAACTATGCCACTACTGAGAAAGAGTTCTTTTTGTGGTCTTTGCTTTTGATAAGTTTAGATCATATCTTGTGGGGAGTAAAGTGATTGTGCAAATTGATCACTCATCATTCAAATATTTGTTGAGTAAGAAGTAGTCCAAACCGCGTCTGATGTGGTGGGTGTAGTTGGTCCAAGAATTCGTTTAAAAGATCAAGGATATGAATGGCATTGAAAATCAGGTCGCAGATCATGTGTCTTGGTTTGAGAGACCTCCGTTGAGACATTGAAAATAAGGGAAGAGTTAGGACTAGTAGACTTAGGTTGTTCCCTCGAAAATTCAAGTCAAGATGGACTGGTTTGTATGTGGTGAAATATGTCTCACCTTATGGATCCATTGAGATCCAAGATGAGGAAGGGAATGAGAGCTTTAAGGTGAATGGACACAAGTTGAAACTGTACCTTGTTAGAGGATTTGACAATTAATCCTCTAGCATCGTGATCAAATGAGCCTAAGTGATGGAGTCAAGCTAATGACTATAACTCAGAACTACTTCTAACCTTTATTTTTGATTTTGTAAAAGAAATTTAGATGATTGTAGATTAGGACTAGTGAATTTTAGGAGTTTGATACTTCTTTGGACATGTATGAGCATGCGTTGGACACAAAATTACATAAAATAGTAGGAGTGCGCACCGTGGGTGAAAATGCAACAAAATGGTGGAACTGTAAGAAATTTTGCCCAGCGCACCGCGTGGGGTACCGTTCCTTGCGCTGCGCTAGGACAAATATGTCCATCTGATAGAAAAATAAGCCCGCAGGAAATCCTCACTGTCGTGACGCACCTGTCGACATGGCTATTCATTTTTTCAGCAAATATTCTAAAAAAGAAAAATATGCACAATTTTCATTACTAACACCCGACCCCTTCCCCTCTTTTCTTTGTTCTTTTACTCTAACTCTTCTCTCTTTAATTCCAAGTACTTCCTTATTCCTCAAATTCCTTCTCCTTTCAATTTCCTTTCATCGTCATTCATCATCAAGGTGATTAATTTTCTTTCTTCTTTTTTCTCTCTCTCTCTCTTTGTTTTTTCTTGTAGTTTTAGTTAATTTTAATTTGGAAAAATAAATAAAATACCATCTAACCTTATAGCCAAATCCCTCTTATATATCCAGTAACTACGAAAATACTATTGCACACCCAAACCTTTTAAAATGTATCTATTACACACTACTTTAGCTAGGCAGCACCCCGCATGACCTACACATGAAACAGGCGTGTGAATAGAAAATTTCATATGTCTGAAGCTCTATATGGATGTCACATTTCAAACATTTTCATTTTTTCATTTTTTAAATTTTATCATTTTTTCAATCGTTATCCCTCATTTTCAAGTAACCTTATTTCCAAATTTAGGCAAACCTTATTTATGGGTAACCTTATTTCTGTTGGAGTTTGAATCTTGAGTTGTTTAATAAAGTGATATTAGGTGTGTGAAGAATAAAAAAAAAGAGGTACCATTGAAGAAGCCGTCAAACTTGTACTCCTATTTAAAAACCCAAATTAGAAACCCAAATTTATTGGCGATTTATTGTTAAAAACTGAACTGGGAAGTCTAACATGGAATACCATGTGCACTTCACAAAATTTAAGCTCAAAATATAAAAGGGAAGCTCGATCGCCAGAAATATGGATGTCTTTCTGGAAAATATGATATTCTTTTGTTAATCAGTGCACTTTTTTCTTCCTTTTTATTGTATCTTTCTTCCAAATCTGTCCATATTTTCTAACTCTCCAAATTCATTTTCAGTTATGTTCAACACATCAAAAAGTTTTACAAAAGATTTCAGGGGATTCAAAGCTTTGAGAACACCTTAATTCGGTAGAAAATCAACTATTGGGTGGGAAAGATTAAAAAACCGGGAAAGGGGCTTGGGGAAGATGAGGAGAGGGGTGGAGGGGGAGTTTCTTTTCTATTTTTTTTTCTAAAATATTATCATATGTGCTGCAATTTAGGTCCCTTTTTTCTTTTAAGTTATGATATGTATCACGGTCTGATTAGCATGTGTGATGCAATTTTCAAAAGGAAATTGTTAAATACAAAAGTAGTGTGTCAAAAATACACTTTTCAAAGGTTTGGATATGTAAAATTATTTTTGTGATCAACATCTGTGTAAGAAGGATTTGACTGCAAGTTCAGGTGTTATTTTATATATTTTGCCTTTAATTTGTTGGTTTTTCTTCATAATTTAGTAGAAATTGTGCTTGATTTTGTTGGAATTTTTATAGTTCTTACACTTATGGATGACTTGTAGAAGGTAATAGTGATATTGAAAGAGTTATTTGATAAAGCTTGGTAGGTATTATTGTTTGGCCGAAAATTGGAGCCTTTTGGGATAAATTTTATACACTTTGTTGTTATTACGAAGATGTGGTGATGTTGTGATTGGTGTTGTTATGTGGTGGTTCTAGACCACTTTTAGTTGAAATTACAAGTTGAACTTGGTAACTCCAATGTGTTTAATAAAATGATTTAATGACGTAGAATGTGAAGTTTGTTGCTTAATTTGGAGGATGATTGTTATGTGATAATGTGATGATAGATGATAAGTGTGGTGTGGATGGTCATGCTCTTATGTTGTGAAATTATAACGTGTTATCCCCGAGTGCTAATCGATTGACGACCTCACGCTATTGTATTACTAGTTGCTAATTGGGATGCCGAATCATGTCCATTAACTGTGTAGTATTGTAGTATAACTTTTTGCTTTCTTTTCATAGTTATTAGTTTAGCTTCTTGGTATTGTGCTTTAATATAATGTAGTCCTTAGTCGTCTTGTTGTAATGTTACGATGGTGGTTGGGCGGGTTGTTTTTTTGGTCAAATCCACTAGGCATTGTGCCTAGGGCTGATTTTCATATATAATAAGTAAAGTACAACAATGGAGGGGGACATAAACCTGACCTCCAAAACTATGGTACATGAACACCTGGTCATCAATACTTGACAACCAAATGATTCCTGAAAGCTATGATGAGTTAGACCTATGCTGATTTTTCAATTAACTATCAAGCATTGATAGTCAATTGGATATACAAAATCAAAGTGAAGTAAATCTAGGTCAACTATATAAAAATGCACAAGTGAACCTAATTCTACTAAATAAAGGAAGTGGGAAGCCATATTTCATATACAACAAGTTCTACATCTAACAAAAATGTAGAAGTTCCGTATGGGGCATGGAAAAAAACATGTGTAAGTGATAGGGGATATCTTCAATCTCACTTTGACATTGGTGTCAAGGAAAGCCAGGTTGAAGATATCATTCAAAAGAATCCCTGAAGGTGGACAAAGTGACAATTATTGTCTCTTATTACTGACAGAAGAGGGTAAGCAGTGGATTGTTTGTTGCATCCAGTGGAGCTTGAAGAACACAGCTTGTACTTGTAGGTTTCTGATGCTGAAACTTATGAAAAATGTGCTCTTTTGTTGCTGAAAACTGGGGGTAGTGTTGGGTAGGTGAACTAGGCCTGATCCCCTAGAGATGTGCTGTTGATGACCTGTGTAGGTAAGGATTTGCTTGGCCTGATGCAGGGGTGTTGAAAGATAAGGGAGTAGCTGCTAATAGCTTGGACTACTATGGTGGTTGTCTGCTTTCAGAATTTTTCCATGTTCATCTTCAGTGATGTTTATACTGTTGTTGTCATTGAAGCTTAGCGTGTGATGATTCCTGCAATTTCTAGCAAGAAAGTTTTGACAGGTCCAAAAGGTTTGATACAATTGCAGGAGATTGAGCATATAAAATGCTAATACCACTCCTTGCAATTGCCTCAATATTTTGAACCTATCTCTAGTACCTGTAAAAAGAATCAAACAGGTTAGTAAAAAAGCTACTGCTCCTAGGTTCTTGTGTGTACTGGGAGTACTCGTGTAGAACAATTGGAAACTGGGGTTATTTGAGAAAAGGAAGGGTAGTGTGTGACAACTTTGTGGGAGTTCTGCTCCCAAGTTCTTGTGTTTGCTGGGAGCATCTTGGGAACTGAGGTTATGGACAAAGGGATTTGGGTTGTGACTGATGGGCGTTTGATGGAAGTGATGTGTTTGGGATACAACATTTGTTGGGTTTTTGTGGAGGCTGAAACATTGATGGTTGATATTAAATGGGTGATTGCATCTGGGCAAAGAATTGCAGCAATTAAAATCCTGCCCTGCTAATATGCTGATTACAGGGGAAGTTGCACTTGAAACTACTGCTTCCTTTGTTGTGTTGATGGTGTATTTTTTGAGCCCTTATGTGTAAGTGTGGCATGCTTGGTATGCAGTGGATGGGAGGCCTAGAAACAGTATATGAAGCTGCTGAAATTATAGAGTTCTGCAGCTGGAGTTGTTGCTGCACTCAATCAATATACTTTAAGAAGAATGAGCATCATAGATGCTAATACCACACTCTGTGAGTACAACAATTGAGTGATAACCAAAGAATGAATGGAACCTGCAAAAAATAAAACAGAGTTAGAGGAAAAAAGGACATTTCTGCCCAAATTTTTATTTCTAGTGTTTGCAGACAAGTTTTGCGTTGCATGAGGGAAGGGTTTGCTTCTGTTTCTGCTCCTAGGTTCTTATGGATTATAGTAGCATGTGTAGGACTGAAAGATGAGGTGTGTCATGCATTTTTGAATTGCATCTGTTTTTTTATTTTTCTAGTTTTCTGCCTGTAGATATGAAATATGATATCGAGGTTTTTGTGTTCATAGTTGAATTGTGTGTGTGTGAGAAGGTCTACTCAAGTCCATTGATCAATCCTCAGGAGATTGAACAGCATTGCTGTTAATACCACACTTTGAGTAGAGGCCAATGAACTGTGCAGTCCTACTGTGATGGTACTTGCAAAAAAGAAGATGAGGTTAGCATGGACACAAATTGCCCTTAACTATTGCCTTGTATTTGTCATTTGGACTGTAAGTTGTGCTCCTTTTCTCAAGATGACATTAACCATAACCATGGGAAGTAGATGATGAACCAGCAGAAGAAGGAGGTACCAGAATTCTACTGGTTTTCTTGAATAGAAAAAACATGGGTGCCCAAATAGTCATGTAAAATCTGGCCCTTGATGTGAGGTGGAAATGCTGCAGGAGTGTTGAAATTGGTTAGAGCGGTGAAGTCATGACTGAGTTTTGACAAAGAATCAGCAGGTCAATTTTCTTCTCTGTATACATGGGAAGCTTTAAATTCCAAACACTGACTTCATAAGTTCTTCAACTGATAAATCTTTATTTGCAATGCCCAAGGAGGGTCTTTGTTCTCAGTCAACCAGTTGATCAAAAGTATTGAATCTGTTTCAAGGTGAATTCTGGTGATTCCATTAGCCAGGCACCACTGAACTCCTAGTCTAGCTGCTTCAATTTCTGCATAATTATTGGTACCCTCCCCTAATGGAATGGCCACAACATGTGTGAACTGGCCATGGTGGTTTCTGATTATCACTCCAGCTCCAATTTTCCCAGGATTGGCCAATGCACTCCCATTAGAGTTGATCTTAGTAAAACCAATATCAGGTTTAATCTAGGAAACTTGGGTTGAGGTAGTCTGTTGCTGGAGGTTTTCAATGAAGGGGTAGAGCTACCTCCAGTTAAAATGCCATTTGATCTTAGTGAAATTGGATCTTAGCATCAGATTGATATCAGAGTTGATTGAGTAAAGAACCATGGTCAGTGAGGTGGATTTTGCCCCCATACTTGGCACTGCATCTATGTTTCCATAAGTTCCAGCAAATAATGATGGGGACTGTATCCAGAATGAGTTTTTGGACAAGGTTTGTGACTTTTTAACAGACACCATTTCATTAGAATGAGTTTTTGGACAAGGCTATCGCGCCCCCTTTTTCTTGCGAAATCGAGTTTCGACATTTTCTGGGACAACTCCTTTCCATGAGAGTAGGGAATTGGATTTGAAAGAGTCACCACCTAACAGATTAAGGTGCGTTAGGGCACCTAGAACAACTAACTCATATAACTAGTTTACATCACCAGAGATCAGGTAAGTGCTCAAAATTACCTTGAGAGGAAGGTGTTAGGCATCCCTAGAAGTCCACAACGGTGGGTCCCGGCCGAACTTGAACTAGGGGAATTAGTCTTAAAAAGGAAGAAAACAATTTTGGACGGATACAATATTCAACTTATTTTTTTACACAGGAGTATAGGGGTGGTCCTACGTTTTTTAGCCTATAGGATCATTCCATGCAATGCTGCAACTCCCTCAAGTCGGGGTTTTACTCATAGCATTAGCGCATGGGCTATCATTTATTTTACTACCCATTTACTATCTTCAAGTTGTTACTTAAGCGCGCTAATTGATTCTTAATCGTACCCTATGCGTGCACTATCCGTCCCTTACTTGTGGTCCTAGAGGCATTTAGGACCTCTATTCAGGGTGGTTCTAGACTGACCTATGTTGCATAAAATGAGAAAAAGCTAGGCGGCAAATAAAATTCAGATAGGACTATCATGTAAGGAGCAAGTAAGGGCTCATATTAACCTCCATAGGTAGACAACAAATGCATGGAATTAAATCAGCATATTTCATTATTTAGGATTCTATAGACAGGATATCTAGATGAGCAAAAACAGAATGCAAGACAACAGTTTTATCAAGACGGGCATCAAGACCTATCAATTTGTCTACTGATTTTATTAAGCCTTGAATCTGGGCATTTTCAGGCAGTAAAATATCACAGTGTTAGACCCCCGAATCATTAATAGCCTTACAGATTTGCCTAAGTTATTAACAAGATCCTATAGACATGGTATCTACAACTGTTAATTACAGATCTATAACATGGTTTCTAAGCGAATTGCTGATTTTAACTCGTAAAGACAAATTTTATCTCTTTAGATCCTATAGGCATGCTTTCTAAGTTGCAGAATTAATTTAACTCCTATAGACATGATTTCTAAGTGTTGACTTGACTTAAACTCCTATAAACATGATCTCTAAGCTTACAAACTCATTTCACCCTATAGGCATGATATCTATTAGTTTGAATCCTATAGACATGATTTCTAGGTATTGAACTGATTCCTTGTATTCCTATAGGCATGGTGTCTAAGTTGAAGCTGCTTTTTATTTCCTATAGGCATGAAATCTATTAATCACATATGGGCAGAATTTTAAGCAAATTGCCAGGAAAGTTTATTCATACAAATAAGATCCTATATACATGATCACTAATGCACGTTGAGATTTGAAATATATGTGGATCCTTTGAACATGGATTTATAATGAAAATTTAACAAAAGACCTATAGGTAGTGTGTCTAGTATGCCAAAAATATGAAAATGCAGAGTCACAAATAGTAAAAAAATATCCTATAGGCAGGATACGAGTAGTAACATTCACATAATAACCCTAATAAACCTATAGGCGGGATTTCTACCCAAGTTTCAAACAAAGATATAGAAACACCCCCCACTAGCTTTTACTAATAAACCCCAGATCTGTTTATTACAGAGATTATTACAACCCAGAATAAATAAATTACATAACAGTATCCATTACACTATAAGGAGCCTTAGTAGGCCCAATATAAACTTGGGAACCAGGCCTTCAAACATAGTAACTTTGAAGCATAAAGGAAGATCCATCCATAGCACATAAAATTGGGCTCCTGGTGTGTCAAAGCTCCCAAGGTCCTTAGGCCCCGGACAATGTTCACACCAGGACCACACTCAAAGAAACAATTCATAAAATATTGGAAGACCAACCCCAATGTGTCAGAGTTCAGAGGAGTCTCAAGGACTCAGGTAGTGCTCACACTAAGGGCGGTAGGAACCTAAAGGACTAAGAGTAGCAATTTAAAAACAGTACATAGAGGGTAAGTGGACAATTTTAGAAAAATAGCTCATTTTCAGAAGAGTAAGGGTAAGGGGGACAGATTTAGGAACCAGTGCATACAGAACAATAACAAAACTGCACAAACAAAACTCATGTTCAACATATAATTCAACTAAGTTGATATTTGTACAGACTAGATACTCATACCAGCATTTAAAATAATCACAAAATCAAGGGTACTTGAACTAACATACAGAATTAGCCACACATTACATGCTTGCAGTATCTAACAATAGTCAGAACAAGGAACATATAGCTGAATTGGACAGGGTTTCACATTATTGGAGATAACTTAGTTCAGTATTATCACTAAGTGGAATCATATAGTCATATAGCAAACAGAATCATGCTGAGTTTTTGAAATAAACTAACCAAATAAGCACATAGAACAAAATGGGATAACAGGAGTTAAAGCATACTAGTTGAGAAGAAAGCAAACAGGAATGCAACAAACAATTTGAATCCAGAGAATCTAGCCTAGGCTTTCAGTCGGCCAGACAATGTAGAAATCAGAACAATAGAAAGAGAGCTTATGTTTTTGAGAACAGAAGGAGTTTGAAAGTTATAAGGTTGTCTAGTGAAGGAGTTGTAAAGTGTGTAAGTGTCTCCGTGTATCCGTGTCTAAAATCAGGACAAGGGAAGGGCTTTTATAGCACACAATAGAGCAAAACAAATAAGGTAATGAACCAATCACACAAATAAGGTATGAAAATAAATTAACAATCAATTAAGGTCAGCATGACAGAATCGAATAAGTATCACTTAATTTCAGAAAAATCTCACACGGAATTAATCAGTGTCAAAGAATGAGGTCAAATAAAGTAAGAGCTGATTCCACAATCAATTAGGAGTTAGAACACAAAATTAGCCGGTAATACGGGTACATAAATAAGGTAAGAACTTAATAAGAAAATACGGGTACTAAATTTAAACCCTAATTTAGGTAAGTAAATTAATAACATTTAATTGACAGAGTTGAAGGTAAATGGGCAAAACAGTATAAATAGTCAAATAATTGAAATCCTAAGATATATCAAAGACATGGAGATGAAACTCAAGTAAAAATCAGTAGAAAAAGTAAAGAAGAAAACCAGAGTTGAAAACATTTAAACGTTTAAACAATTTTTTTTGCAGAAAACCCATTAGAAATCAAAACCCTGGCTTTTAGGGTAAATGAAATCGGTCAATAATAATAGTAAAAACAGAAAATTTTAAGGGAAAAATACCAAACAAACACAAAATCACTTTAGATCTAAAGAGATCTAAACGGATTCAACCAGAAAATAGCAAGGTTCATGAAAATAGACAGAAGAGAATCAAATCTGGTTTGAACCAGAGATTTGAAACCTTAAAATACGAAAATACTCGTACTCATAAGTATCAGAGTGAACATAGACGGAATAATCGAGAAATGAGAGACCTTGAACCAGATTTGGTTCGAGTCTCTTGAAATTCACATCAAACAACATAGAAATTGTATAACCAGTAGAAAGGTGAGGCCAGATAAGGCATGAAATCGAAGGAAAATCCCATGAATCAAGAGGGGATTTCAGTGACGGCGGGATAAGATTAGAGGGGGTGAGAGAGAGAAGAGATGAGAGAAGGGATACAAAGGCAGCGGGTTGGGAGAAATGAGGGTAGGGTTTGGGGGTTGGTGTAATTAAAAATGGAAAACTAATCCTGGACTGTTGATCTTCTGAGATCAACGACCAGGATTTAATTTAGGCTGGGTCGGGTTTTAAATGGTGTGGTTCTGGGTTAGTAGGTATTTGGGATGATGTATATAATTGGGCTAACTATATTATTGGGCTGGGGGTCCGAAATTCAATTGAAGAGGGGCTATGTTTTAAATACCCATTTAATTTAATAAAATAATTTATAAATGATAAAAATGTTATTTGTGCATAAAAATGATTTAAAATAATTACTTAATATTATAAAAATATAAAACGTCATTTTGTGTAACTAATATAATTATGCATATATGAGCTATTATTGCAAAGTTATTGCAATTATAGCCTAAAGATACAAATGTAATTATCCATAAAATGATTAAAGATTAATATAAATATAAATGATAAAAATCAAGTAATAAATCATTATAAAATTATTTATGATGAAATTAGTAATTATTTAGATAATAAAATACTAGAATAAATTAATTAAAATCCTTTTAAAATTACAAAAAATTATGAAAAAATACTAGTTGATCCTCATGCACTATTTTGAAAGTATATATGCATTTAAAAATATATAAGAGAAATATTGGATATCAACGGAGGCATGCTCTCAGTATGTACCCCTACCTGACCCCTATATTTGTTCCAAACATTCTTGCAAAGTTGCCATTGTTGAATAGGTGGTCAACTGTTTCATGTCCATACATTGAACAACACACACACCATGTTACTGTAGGGCTACTGAATAAGAGCACCCTGTCATCAGTTGGTAACTTGTTTCTCAAAGCTCTCTAAAGATAGAAGGACTATTTGAAGGGGATCTTTTTATGCCAAAACATCTTGTTGGTGAGGTTGGGAGATCTTTTGTTTCTGATGAGGTCCCATGCAGTAGAACAGGTAAATTTACCATTGATTGTGGGAATCCAGATAGGTCTGTCAGGGAGCTTAGGGTTGAAGTAAATAGCTACTGCATAATCTCAGGGATCTTATGAGCTGGAGCTACTTCATTAAGTTTCTAAAGGTCCCAGTTGCCTTCATTCAACTACCATTATGAAGTCTCCAGTGAATGACCTTCTCAGCTTCTTTTTTGTTAAACATCATCCTTCTTCAAGCTTGAGATTGGCCTGAGTTCCATTTCTTAGATATGAGGTGAGATCTTTGACAGTATTTGGCTTTCAGAAAAAAACTCCAAAGAGATTCCACAATTCTGAAATGCCACCACTGTTTGAGTTCCATGGCCTTGCAGGTATCATTGATGGTTCTGAAGCCAACGCCACCTTCACTGAGAGGGTAAGATAGTTTTGACCATGATACCTAATGATATTTGTGTTTGTCCTTGTCCATACCCCAGAAAAAGTTTGCAGCCAGTCTTTCAATCTGCTTCATGACAGTCTTGGGAGGGGACACAGCTGAGAGCAAGTGAATTGGAAGGGATTGTTGTACATGCTTGATCAAAGTTTCCCTTCCACCATAGGATAACATCTTACCATGCCAACCTTTGATTCTTCCAACAACCTTAGAAATAAGCCTATTGAAGTACATGATTCTGATTCTACTAGTGTACAAGGGACACCCCAGATATGTGAGAGGTGAATCTTTTCTGGTGAAACTTGTCTCTTCTTGGATTCTTCTGATGGTAGTAGGCAGAGCATTGGATGCAGTCATGAAGTGGCTTTTCTGTCTGTTAATGAGTTGGCCTGAAGTGTCCTCATAGTTGTTAAGGATCCACATGATCTTTCTGAAAGAGTGTACGCGGCGAAATTAGAGGACATAATTTCTTGCTATCAAGTCATTTCGGAAGAATGCCTCGAGACCTCGAAGACGGGGAGCCAAGGCCGAGTCCCCTCCCTCAGGGCCCGTCAAGTCCCGACTCAGAGAAGACGGAAATCGAAGCCAGAACAGAGGGGAAAGCTCCCAAGGCACGCAACTAAGTCTGACAAAGCCGGCCTATCCAGGGCCTATGTGGAAGTGTTGCGTCTAGCCGTCCCATCTCCATACTTAAACAATTAATGCATGTTGTACTATAGCCGAGTTCCCCTCCTATATAAGGGGACTCATGCAACCTTCTAAAGGGCTGATGTTGCTCCATTTCTCCACAAGTGCAATAATATCTCTCTCCCTCTCTCTCTTTTCTTTCTAAATTGCTCGTTCTCACTAGCCCGAGGCCACTTTAGTATTTATCGCTTTCTTACTTTTTCTTCATTATATTGCTTGGTATTGGACATCAAGAGCCTTGTTTAATCATATTCTTAACTGTTGTCCCATTTCCGACTACCCCCGATAGCCCGAGCTCGACCCAAGAGTCAACCCCGAGGCCCCTCATCGACTGATCCTACACTCGGGCAGCAGGTTCCTCGGCTCGTTCAACCCCTCGTTTTAGCCTGTATCCTCTTGATAAAACAACTCGGGTAGTAAGACTTCAGGTTTGGTTATCGCTCCGTTTTTCGCTTGCATTTCATCATTAAACTCCGTATTCTTAGCATCAACTGCTCTAAACAACTAGCTCGAGAATAGATCACGTATTGTTGGAATCCTATTTACAAATTTAATTGTTGTTACCATTTTCACGGTAAATAGTTTGGCGCCCACCGTGGGGCTAAAAATAATAGTGATTATTTTCTTGCTGGTTCCATTGCACAAACACACGTTATCTTTCACACTTTTTTTTTACCCAAGATCTCTTGATTTCAGGTCAAAATGTTTGGCTCGTTAAACAGAGTCGAGAACGACAACCTCGAAAACCACGGGGAAAACGTTGTGGCTGTCCCGACCGCTGGAGCACCACCAAAAAATCCCGATAATGCATCTGGGCCGATTCCAGTCTACGCGGGTTCGCAAGGCGCACAGCAGGTCGACGAAGCCTCGCACATCGATGGGAGCATACAACATATCGACCGATAGGAAGCCCAACAAGCCCCGAATCGGGAAACACAGGAAGACAATCTTTACGATATTTAAAAATGTTGCAGGCACAACAGTTGCCAATCGCTTAGTAAGCCATCCGAAGACTCACAGCGTAGTAGTGCCGGAAACAGCTCCCCGCACCGAACGAACACAGAAGAGATCAAGCAACAATGGATCGGTAACAGACCCTGCCGTAGTGAAGATGCTTGGGGATCTCTCCAAGAGGATTGAGTCAGGTTCGTGGAAGTTTATGCAATCAGGATATGGGCAGCGCATATGACAGACGATCAGGGAATTTTCTTCTTAATAGAATAGTCGTCCCCCGAGGAAGCGGTCCCGGAACCCGTTTCACGGAAGTTCGGAACTCCGCAACTCCCTAAGTATGACAGGACCTCGGATCCCGACGAGTGCACCACCGCTTACATGTGTGCGAGAATAGGTAGCGACCTTCAAGATGATGAGTTTGAGACCGTCTCATTGAAAACGTTCGGGGAAACACTCTCAAAAGGATCCATGATATGGCGATTTAGCCTAGAACCTGACCTCACAAACTCGCTTAACGTACCAGTAGATTCCTCCGTAGAGGAACATGTCGATGCCATCGAAGCAGTAATAGGAGAGCCCGACACATCCGAGGCCAAAGAAAGGGAGAACGAAATGCCGCAGGAAGTCGCACCTTATTCGCTGATAGAACGAACGAGGTCGCCCCCTATTTCGGATGATTGGGCAACACAGGCCTTCGCCTGAAGCCTAAACAAACCATGCCCGACGACTTCGAGGCATTTCAAATGAAGCTTGATCAGATACCCAACCGAGATCTGGTCGGATGCCTGTACTCGGTATCAACCACGAAATAGAACCGTGGATGACCATCCGTGAGCCTCCTCGGGCTCGGTATACCCAAGCAGGCTCCTGGAAAAGAAACTAATGCCAAAGAGATTGAGGTACCATCCATGCACCACGGATAGGAGGAACGCCCAAGATGTAATCTACCTCACTACGAGCGAGAAATAGCTCGAGGGAAATATCGTCGAGGAATCTTCAGCAGAGCCAGATTCGGCGAGGCATGGCCGGCAGGGGAACCTTGCCCGTCAGAGTTTGATCTTAGCATTGCTATACCGAACATCGTGATCACTATAAGCAAAACCAAGGACGCCAAATGCCTTAGACCTATTCGACCGAATCCCCATCGAGGAGACCACAATCTGGCGTAGGAACCACATGGCGCGCACGACCACGGGGTCGAAAAGGGCCACCAGCTCAGGAGGAAAATAGCCGTGCTACTCAATAAAAATCGTTTCCGATCACTGTCGAGCGATCAGGCTCAAATTCGGCCCAAAGGGAGGAAGGCAACCAGGAAAAATGAAGCAAAGGAGCCGCGACGTATCGACACTATAGTGGAAAAGCGGTAGCACCCTCCAAGGACTCATAAAAATGGAAAGTAAAAATGTTTGTCGTTGGGGAAAAATGGGTCCAGGGATATATTCAAGAGGATGCCCTTACATCCAGCAAAAAAGGCACTGAGACTTTGCCTCGGCCTCACACTAACGTATTGGTAACCCTCTCCCTCCTTTGATCTATTTCAAATAAAACATGTGCTCATGAATTCAGGTGGTTCGATCAACACATCAACATTGTTGGGCCGAGGTTAATAATGCGGCTCGAACCACCGGGCCAAAACACGACCACCTCTCGATACAGCCCGTCTAAGCTCGGATTGGAATACCGAGTTCTATACCGTCAAAAAAGGCACAAGGCGCGGACGTCTTGTTCAGATGGCCGGGGGCACACCGCTCGGAGACAGCGCCGATCCCACTTTTCCAAAAGAATGAAATCCCACGCAAGGAGCAGAATTAAAATCATCGACGGGGAGCGATACCCGACGAGGGGAAATTTCTCACCATGTGATGTACTGCCGACATCAATACCTCCAACCTCGAAAGGATCAAAGGGTAAGCAAACCACATCTTCGGCCAAGCCCGATTAAACACAGTGGAGGGCTAATTAGGGCTCACACCGCGAAATAGCAGGAATGTACCAAATCTCGAAGCGTCGCCTACACATCCCGCGGTAAGGAAGAATTGCTCCATTCATTTGCTATTTTTTCACTAAACTGTATGTAGACAATTGGCCGGGACATTCAGAAATTCTAACTCCACCCAGAGATCCTAAGGCTTTAGCAGGACCCGCCGCGCTTTTTTCTCCCGATCAGGCTTTCTCCCCGAAGAGAGTCTCGCCAGCAAGATTATTAGCGAAACAACGTACCCCCAGAGGAGGAAACAACAGGATCACAGGCCTCCTTCTGCAATCAAACAATAAGCAATGATCTCTTTTTAAGGGCGTCATCCCCTCGGAAGGACCGGGGAGCGGTAGACTGAGTTTTAATAGGGAATCATGTACCGGATCAAATGGTCTGAGGAGGCGCGCCCGCTCGGGCCGAGCTCACAACAATGAAATGATGTGTGTTTACGCCAAGAAACAAAAGAATATCTTTTCAGCATCTCATACGCCAAGCAAGGAAATCTCAGTATACTCCCGGCAGGGACTCCTCCACCGAATGCATCCCGAAATACTCAGAGACTTAGCATCAACAATTTGGCACCCGTACGACCCTAGGGTCGGAACTCCGGGCTGACAAAGCCCTATCAAGGCAACTCTGAGCTCATGAAAAGTGACCTTCGAGCCTAAACAAACTCGATGACTCGGAGACTATCATTAATCGCCATGCACTGGAAAAGCCGAAACTGTAAGACCCCGAGCTGGCAGACCTGGCGTAACCAGATCTATTCTACATTACAACAAAAACTGTAAGACCTCAACAGGCATGACAAAATATAAGACCTCAACAGGCATGATGAATTATAAGACCTCAACATGCATGAAATTCAAAATCCCAAAGTTTAGGCTATACGTCGCATTTGTAAGAATCCCAAAAGGGCATACCCTCGGTGTAGATGCCTAAACTATCACTCGGGATCAAAAATGGCTCCAACCAAACACATATGACTACGGTCAAAATGGCTAATACAACCAAATTAAATGTGACTCGGGGACGCCCGATCGTCGCTAAACAAAATCACAGGCCATTACTTCGAATATACTTCGAAAAGAACCGGTTAAAACAAGCTTCCCTCAACAGGCAAAAACGAGATTTGACCATGTCAGCTCCAAAATCACAAGGCTTCGACCTACTCAGCCTATGAGCTAAGAACCTTCTGAGGTGCTCGAACATCGCCACTAACGACTTGAAATTAAGGTTCTTCCAGAACCGACGACGAGTCAGGCAAAATCATTTCAAAAAGACCTTTACGAGCGGAGAATAAAGCCTACAAAAATCCCACAAGAAAAAAAAGCATAGGATCCATTGTCTCTATCCAAACGAGCCTCCGGGCCGCATACTAAAAAAGTCTCAACGACCGAATAGCGTAAGAGCCACTGTCGCTAGCTCGAAAAATTGAAAACTTAAGGATTAAAATGAGCTCGAGTCGTAACCCGATTCGGAGATTGGATCCAAAATACTTAAACTACGATATGCCTAAGGGCACGACATAAATGCCACTGTCGCCAGCCAGATGAGCCTCCAGGCCACGCACTTATAAGGTCACTTCGACCCGAAGCACAAAAGGCCATCGTCGTCCGCCCATGCAGGCACGAAAGAACTTAAGGGTCAACTAAAACTCGAATCGCAATGCAACTCGGAGACTGGACCCAAAATAGCTAAAACAGCGAATGCCCGAGGGCAAGAAATAAGAACAATCACTATCCGCCCGCGCGGGCACAAAATATTGAAGGTCAGGCAAGCTCGAGTCAAGGACTGACTCGGAGACTAGGCCTAAATAGCTGGGAAAAACACAGAGGCCCCAGCACCTACTTATGACAAAAGTTTCACTAAAAGGTCTCCAGGCCTGCCTGATCAGTTCTGGTTCCGGACCTATAAAGATCCCGCCAAGCACCGAAACCAGCCCGCCTGGTCAAAAGCAATACAGAAATAGATGTAGAAGAAATAAAGCTTCGAGTTCCCTCTTATCTTACATACGCAAAAAGGTGCACTCTCCATCTACAAACATGCTTTACAAGTATCAAATACAAAGTGGAAAAATAGTGAAATCTACACTCCGCTCCAAAAGGCTACGACCTATCAGATTCACTCTCCGCGACGTCAGCAAGATGTGACCGAGCGTCACGCTCGTTTGCCCTTGCTCAGGCCAATTCCTCCGAGAGAACAAAACATGTTGCGCCAATCTCCTCAAGTACTTCTCTTCGGGATCTGCAATGAACATATTCCTCAATCCTCTTCTCTCGATCGAGGGCCCGCTTCAGCTCGGCTTGGATGTTAGCAGCGTCCTTCATACGAATCACCATCTCTTGATCATCCTTGGTTTGGCTTAAATGTCGCTTCAGCCCGGGCATCGATTATCTCGGCCCTGATCTTTAAAAGATCAGACTCGAGTTTCCCCATCATATCCGCTTGAACTATAACGTTGTCACGATCCAAGAGGAGTTGGGCCTCGAAGGCAGAAACCTTGGCCAAAGTGCCCCTAAAGCTTGAGCTTTTACCTGAGCCCTTGGCTCGCCACAAGCATTCCTGACGCGGTCGATATCGCCCTTAAGGTACTCCAAGGCCTCCGTCTTTTTCTGCAGCAAATATAGGAGAAAGGGGTTAACCTTAAAGGGCAAAAAGGGTGAAGTGCGTACTACGAAAGGTTACCTGCTCCAACAAATGGCTCTCGTAATTCAAGCTCTAGTACTCCTCAAATCGTCAATGTAGCAACTCAACCTCCTTCTCCTCGCTAAGGAGCCTAAGGGATTTAGCCTCGTCCAAAACTTTCTAAAGCCTGGATCCTTGACGGAGTAGCTCATACCTGAGACTATCACAAGCCTGCCAAAGGAAAACTCGATGAAGAAAGGAGGTCACGGAATACAAAAGAACTGCGCCTAAACTCACATGAAGTGAAGAGGGCGGACTTCTTCGAAGTCAGAACACACTCCTATTAATACTGCCTCTTCGGCCTCAGAAGAACTGACCTCAAGTAAAGCATATTCACTTGGAGGAACCGCCGTCCGAGAATCAAACACCCCGGGAACCGCATGCTCGGACGATGCCCTCTCCTTAAAGACATGGGCCCGTTCGGCGCTAGTAAAAGCTCCATCACACTGTGGGCATGGATCCCGTTCGTCGCCGTCATCCCTCAGCTTGGGGGCTGGCGACTCCTTCCCCTCTTCGAAAAAGGACTGCCTCATCCCTCAGGAAATAGTAAAAGCTCCACAGGAATAATGTCGGTCGTCCAGACCCGGATGAACCAACTAGCCCAATCTCGATCCACATCTTTTTTGTAATCAACGACAAAGGGCGTGGACGAACGGCACCTCAGGGTTAGCAGACCTTGGTGATAAAAGGGTCGGTATAGCCTGATGAGGTGACTAAGCGTGAATTCAAGTCCAGCCCTCTCCGCAAAGGACCTCATCATCAATACCACTCGCCTAAATGATGGATGTATCTACGCCAAAGTAACCTTATACTTCAAGCAAAAATCAAGCACGACCCTATCAAGGGGGCCAAATGCGAAAGGATATAAGTATACACTCAAGAATCCATCAGCAGAGTCCGTAATGCTCTCATCCGGGGAAAGCACTTGCAGCGTTATCCCTTCGTTCCATCCGTAGTATCTCCTCACCATCTCCATATGTTCCTCTCTTATCAAAGACACGCTCTTCAGAGCAAACTCCCGCGGATCCTGAGCGCCGGGAGCAGCATTCCCCACTCCCTGCTAGGCCAGTCCCGAAGTAGTTTCCATGACTATGGTAAAATTGATAGACTAGAGCAAGAATGTGTGCCAACGCTTTTCACACCTGAAGAAATGAAGAACCCTATACCAAAGTGAAAGGGTAGCTATCTAAAGTAGCGAGGTCTTTCGAAGAAGCCGAAGCCGCCCCACATATATGCGAGAAACAGTGATACCCGATCCTAGAGGCATCCCTCGATTAGAAGCCAGAACTCAAGGAGTCGGCTGTATTATCTCCAGTTTCGAGGCAGCATACGACCTCGAGGACCTCCGCCAAAAATGAAGTCAGGCTTCGGGAAGCTTTCAACACCATCACTCGACTCAAGGCGGTACCCGGTCTCATGGTTTCATTTTCTAAAAATAAGCATGTGAAGCTCCGATCACGAAGGCTCGAGGCAGCGCCTGAGTATAGGCAACTCCTCAACAAAAGTCTATCTCATACGCCTTAAAAAACTATCTACATCAAGTTCAAAAGGGGCCCCCAGGTACCTGAAGCTAACCTTCATTTAGGATATCATTCTCGAAAGCTCCGCGTACTATCTTCACGCAACATGGAGGGCTCGACAGCCCAAGCCTATCAGATCAATCCAGGTTCGATCTGAGGTACGATGATGGGCTCGGAAAGGGGACATGGAGATCATCAGAGGATCGAGAAGAACGCTCGCATTGAAGTTAGGTATTAGCGGTCAACAACAAAGGAAAACATTCAAAAGCCTCGAAGGGCACGCGAGCATACAAGAATAAGGCAAAAATGAAAAGCGGAAGTCAATGAAGTATATTCATATTAGTAAAAATCCATGTACAACAGCCCTCGAGGGGTCCTTACATACAACTACATAAGCCTACAGAGGTTCTCTACACCAAAAATGGAAGAATGGAAGGATGTACATGTGATGAAACCCGACAACCCGGTCCATCATCGAGGGTTCATCTCCGGTATTAGCATCCTAGAGCACCGCCCCCTCTAGCACGCATCCTCGAGGGTGATTCCTTCGACTACCGCCTCCTCTGCGCTCCCAGCTCAATCCCCCGAGGGATTCCCACCGGAGAAGATAAAGAAGAGGAAAAGGAGGGGATGTAGAGGAGGCAGAGTCACACCTCCTTTTTTACACACCCAAAGGTATATAGGGGAGTTTTTCCACATTAGGTAACATTATTCGAAATGGGATTATTTATTTATTTTTATTAAGATTCGCCACTTGGGATGGTTTGTTTTTTGGTGTCCCAAGTCATCGGTTTATTTTAAAATCCTAAATCGAGGAAAATTCGACTTTCCTTTTGAAGTTTGGGAACTAGAAATTCTGAGTAAGGAATTCTGTTAACCCGAGGGAAGGTGTTAGGCACCCCCGGATTACGTGGTTCGAGCATGGTCGCTTAAACTATCATAATTGGCCTATTATCTGATTTTAATACATGTTTTAGTCTATGGTGTAATTTTAAATTAATAACCGCTTTTAATTAATTTTAGGAAGATTCAGTTATCTAAAACACATCTTTGAACCACACCACATGAAATGCACCCGCGATCCACGACACATTTTATTTAACGTTGTTGAGATTTGGATTTGGGTCACATGAAATGCACACCCGAGTTTAGGAAATTAATTTTAAAATAACACGCCTAAAACAACTACACACTTTCAACTTTGTGAGGGCCATGGAAAATTCAACTAAATGGCACACCCCGATTTCTAAGGATTAGAATTAATTAAATGAGGGCCATGCGTTTTGAAATTTTATTTGGAACGGCACGCCTCAAGTTATTTTAAACAAAAGTGTTTTTAAATTAGCTTTTGAGGGCCATAAATATAACTCTTCTAATACGGCTCGCCTCAAATTCATTTTAAGGATCTAATTAACTACAAAAACTTAAAAGGGATTCTAATTACTTTACGTTAAATGTTCGAACCTATGTACCACCTAACAGTCCTTGTATTAAGTAACCAAATGTCTAAAAAGAAATTGCCTCCACAATAAAGCAACTAAACGAAGGAACTGAGTTTGCTGAAACAAAACAAGCCTAGATAACAAAAAGGTAAGCAATCCCATTTATAGATGCCTTCAGGCTTGGGCCCAAAATGAGGCCAATTAATGGAATGAGCGTCCAAACCATAGAACAAGCAGCTGAATCCAAAATTGAACTTTCATCAGCTGGGCCAACATTGGGCCCAGTTTGTTTTAGAACCAAACACTAGTGCAAACTAACATTTTATTTCTGAATTTCAGCTACTTAAACATGAACCAGGTAGCTGGACTTCTGGATTTTAAAATTCATGCACTTTGGCCCAGGTCCGCCATAGACCTAACTGGCCGCATCACTCAAAAATAAATGTTGGGCCCAGACAAAGCCCAAATCTGATGCTAGGCCAATTGCTGAAGGTCTGGGACTCAAAATCGAGTCCCTTTAGAGGGAAAAAATATGTGTTTAAATTCAGGTAAAATCAGACAAGCATAGTCTTTCAACTCATTCATCTTCAAGGGACAAAATAGCCTAGATCATTTATGAAGCAAATCCTTAATTCTAGTACCACTAAAAGCACAGAATCAAGAGAAGACCTAAAAATAGTAGTAACTATATCATATTGATCTCATGGCAATACAACTATCCAAATTCATGTGAAATAATTCAAGACAAACTGAAATTAATGAGTACAAATAAGAGTCCAATTACAATTCTCAACATAAGTCTCAAATGTTCATGGCATAACATTACTTTTAAACATGCTAGAACAGGAGAAATGAATTAACAAGTCGAGTGAGAAAGAAAATAAAACATCTAATGAATAATGGAGATCTTCACTTCTTCAAACCACATGAGCCATTCTTACAAGTTTAGAATCAGGAATATGTACCTGAGTATAGCAAACAAACAACACAAGAGCCTGATGTTATGAAGCAGCAGCAGGAGTAATTCAGCAAGGAAGAAACAAGCAGCAGGATCAGCTCAAAAATTCAGCAATGGAACAGTAATCAAGCAGCCCTTAACCATCTTTGAATCCCCAGAATGAACAAGAATATCCTTTTAAGGTTTCAGAATGGAGAAACTAAATGCAGAACTAGACCAATTTTCGACCAAAATGCAAGAATTTTGAAGTTCTTTTTAGCTCAGCCGTCTGCAATTTTCAGAATTTTTAATCTCTCCCCCCTAAAAAAAAATAATACCTTGTGAATGAAGAAAGAGTGCCTTTATAGGCAAGCCTTAGGGCAGCCTAAAGGAATTCAGTTTTTGCCCTTTTATCCTTTTGAAATTTTCCTTTTTGCCGTTTAATCCCTAGCTTAAAAATCAATTTTTCATCTAAGTCCCAATCCCAGCTTCTAGGAAGCTTCCCTATTCAGTTACAAGAAATTCTCCCACCTACAATTCCTAAACTAACCCTTAAACCTCTGAAAATTACTTCAACCTACCAAATAGACAAATGACCCAAAGGTCTTGGGCTACTGTACTAGCTGGTTCTATGGCCTTTGGGCTCCTGAACCCTTGAAGCCCAAATTGTGACCCAAAAAACAATAGGCCGCGAATAGGTAAGCCCAGAGGCTCTACCATTTTCGGCATCAAAAGAAGAACGAATAGAGCAGAACAAAAGGAGAAATGCAAATAACAACAGGCAAAAACTGAAATCGAAAAAAATACTAAAGAATAAAATGTTAATTACACTAATATGTTGATAACTACTAATATGACTTAAATCTTAAACATGCAACATGGATCGATTCGAACTAACAAAAGAAGAAGAAAGAAATAAGAAGAAACAGACAATATGCAACTTGAAATGCATACAAAAACGGATAGAAAAGATAGAAGATAAAAAGGGGAAGAAGACAGAAGAAGATGAACATGAGAAATGAAGCACAAAAATGATGAGAGGCAGAGAAATACCTAAAATAGTCAAATGGGTAAAGGGCTTAGACGGATTTCCAATGCTCTCCGATTTGAGGCGAAAAAGGAGTGTTAGTCGGTTTGTTCTTGTAAGAACAAACGTCTAGCACTCATTTTGGCCCAAAATCATCTTCTAAAGTTTAGAGAATAACGGAGCCAGACCTTTAAAATGAAGAATCGAAGGCAAGCACAAGTCTAGGGTTTCGTTTTAAAATCTGAAATTAAGGAGAAGTGGAAAGAATTTAGGGGAAATCGGTTGTGGTTTAGTGCTTAAGGGACTATGGGGATTATGGGGTTGAAGTTTGGTGGTTATTGGAAGTTGTCTCGTCAGTAAAAATGGCGGATCGCTCAAGGGCAGCGTTAGGTTATGGAATCTCTGATGAGGGAAATGAGAGAGGTAGATGGGGAGTTGTTTGGACTAGGTTTAACTGATGGAATTCAGATATATTAATTAAAATGGGAGGAGTAGTTTGAGCCGTTGGATCTGATGAATGAATGGCTGAGATTGGATTGAACCTAAAGAACTCTAAACTACGCCGTTTGGGTGTCAAAAAGGAGATGACCGGGTTAGATACGGGTTTGGGCTTATTTTTGAATGGGTAATGGGGCATAATCGTTTGGGACTGAGGAATTTCAATGATTTGGCCCAAAATCTGGTTCTCTTCAATTCCTTTCCTTTTCCTTTTCAATTTCTTAATTCTTTTTCTTTTCTTAAATTAAAAATAAAACCTAAATTAATCCCTAAATCAAATTATCCTACCAAATTAAACTAATTAGCTCTAAATAATAATTACCACAATTAATTAAATACCAAATTAAAAGAAAACTACCAAAATTCGAAATTAAACAGTAAAAATGCAAAAAATAAGTTATTTTTTGTGATTTTTTTTCATTTTTTAAAACAAACTAATTTACTAATTGATATACAAAATGTAAAATTAAATCCTAGATGCAAATGCAACGTAATTTTGTATTTTCATGAATTAACTAAAAATTAAACATGCACACAAAATGCAAACAATCAGAAAAATTGTACAATAATTCCTAAAATAACAAATAATTAAAAGAAAAAAATCTACTTTTTGGAATTTTGTAGGAGTAATTCCCGTGAGGCAAAAATCACGTGCCCACAACTGCTCCTCTTTGCTCGGAGACACGAAGGGTTTTCAGGCAAAAATAAAATGAGCAATTATGAGGGATGTTTTCCCGTTTGACACTCAATGAGAAGCATTTTTGAAAAGAGCCTGACCGAACCTTGCTTCCGAGGTTGCCTACATATCCTTGGCTATAAAGGAATCATGTTAGTGTAGTTCTGGATGTTTTGGTAGCTGGGACTACCGGAAAGCTGTGATTTCACTGTTATTGCTGTTATTACACCAAAATGAATAAAAAGCTAAGCTACTAATCCTATCAACTACGAGTTACAAGATTCCTATCTATATATTTTTTGAAGCTTGATCTTGAGTCTTGGCTGGTTTTCACTGCAGACTCCGATTTGAATCTTGATGCTCATCAGCTGTAGGTGCTGGTTCTTTCTTCAAATTTGGATCAAGGCGAGACATGCGAAGTTTGTGATTTCAATCATATCTTGGGCAGTCCGTGTCTTTCTCCGTTTCAGCATTCTGAGTTCTATTTTTTTCTTCTTTTCTTTATTTTGGATTGACACTCATTCTTCTAGTCATCTCGAATCCTGTGCCTTGAGGTCAGACCTGCTCAAACACCAAAACAAACGAACAAAATTTTTCTGCCCTAGTTTTCACTAGGAAAATTTCGTGAGTTATTTGTAACTAAAATCTAAACATTTTTTTTGAAAGCGATAAAATAAGAATTATGTGTCTTTAGGCAGAAGAGATTAGGGAATGGAGCCCTATATCGAAAAATCTCAACTAGGGAATGAAGCCATATGTTGGCAAAAGGCGACTAGGGAATGAAGGCCCTATGTTTAAAAATCTCAACTTAGGGATTGGAGCCCTAATGTTTGGCAAAAAGGCGACTAGGGAATGGAGGCCCTGTGTCTAAAATCTCAACTTAGGGATTGGAGCCCTAATGTTGGCAAAAATGCGACTAGGGAATGGAGGCCCTATGTCTAAAAATCTCAACCTAAGGATTGTAGCACTAATGTATGGCAAAAAGGCGACCAGGGAATGGAGGCCCTATGTCTAAAATCTCAACTTAGGGATTGGAACCCTAATGTTGGCAAAAGACGATTAGAGAATGGAGGCCCTATGTCTAAAAACCTTAACTTAGGGATCAGAGCCCTAATGTTGGCAAAAGGCGACTAGGGAATGGAGGCCCAATGTCTAAAAATCTCAACTCAGGGATTGGAGCCCTAATATTGGCAAAAGGTGACTAGGGAATGGAGGCCCTACGTCTAAAATTCTCAACTTAGGGACTGGAGCCCTAATGTTGGCAAAATGCGACTAAGGAATGGAGGCCCTATGTCTAAAAATCTCAACTAAGGGATTGGAGCCCTAATGTTGGCCAAAAGGCGACTAGGGAATGGAGGTCCTATGTCTAAAAAATCTCAACTCGGGGATTGAAGCCCTATATTGGCAAAAACGTAAAAGATTGAGGTTGGGAATCCTAAGCTATCATTTTTTTTCTTCTTATTTCTCTTTTTCGTTTCATTTTTTTTAGTAAAATGCAGGAAAGAATTTGGAAGAAACTTCCCTTTTGGGTTGATTATTGCTACAAAGCTGTTTGCTAGCTCTTGCGCATCTCTTTTTTTCCTTTTTTTTTGGTTGCACCTGCTTCTTGCACGGTTGCTATGGATTGTACCTGTTTCAATTTTTCAAACAAAGAACAATTGTTAGTTTGAAATAGTGGTTGGTTTTGTGGCCTTTATTATTTTTGATCACTTGATCTCGACCCAACTCTTTTGGTGAGAACCTATGCTGCTTGCTGGCTTTTCTGAAGATTAATATCTATCCTAAAACTGAGGAACTCAACTTTCCAAACTTTCCAGATGATGGTTCAACTGTGTGGGGATTTTGGTCCTTTCACCTTATTTTTCCTCTAGGGGATTTTGACCTTGTGCTTCTTTTCATTTTTAATAACTCTGATTTCAGGGCATCAGTCATCATGGCCAGTCGGGATCGACTTGATGCACCCGCTGAGGCTGGGTACTTTTCTTTGGACTTGGCTTTTACTAGGCAGAACCCTGTAAAACCAATCTTTCCACCTTTTTTGTATTAGTTTCAGAACAGAGTTAGACTGAAAGGGATTTAAGAAAAAATAAACAAAGGACAAGAAAATGAATTTAAGGAGAAGTGTCCCTTTTGGGGAGGAAAGAAAGACTTATCCAGAGTACATGCAGACTTCAATAGACATGACATGCTTCTTGGACTGGATACCCGATTTGCACAACTATCCAACATCTCATAAACCCATTGCGACCCGTGTTTTAAAACCGAGAAACCTTGCCAGGAATCTTTCAATACCCATGGAGGTGAAGGGTTTCTTCTTTTCGATCAACGATGCCCTTTGCGGGTTTTCGCCAATTGACCTCTCTCATTTCTCTTCTCATCGTCGCCTTATAGTGCTCTTTACAAGTTTTCACTGACAAGACTTTCTCATTTTTAATTTCTCTGCTCACCATCGACTTATGGTGCCCGTGGGGTTTCACTAATAAGACTCTCTCATTTTATTTCTCTCGTCTTGATTGTATCAGATAGAATTACAACTTTGGAACCGTTCAGGCAGGATCATCGCCGAACCATTATAACATCTGCCCCAGTTTTCTTTTGGGAAATTTGGATTTTTATTTTGGTGTGACTGAACCCCAGGAGAGAGGCTACCTACGTATCCTTTCGGAATCAAGTCAAATATAGTTCAAGCAAACATTTTGTTTTGTTGTTTTCTTTTGTTTGTTTTTGTTTTTTTGTTACAAGCGTTTTCGAGTTCCAAAGAGGGTAATGAAAGAAAGGTAACTGGTTCAAAGGGTTAGCAAAAGATTGGAGTGTTTGGGGTAGCGAGAATGAAAGCCTTCTTCATCCCAATCGGATAATGCTACTACTGCAGAAGGATTAAACATAATACCTTTTGACTGCATCTGCATTCACAGCTGCTTTAGGGTCATTCTCTTTAATGTCTCCCGGATACAACACCCCTTTTTGATAATAATTTTCTGATAATGTATGGACCTTTCCAGTTGGGAGCAAATTTTCTTTTTACTTTCTGATGATGGAGAATAATACGCCTTAAAACGAGTTGCCCCACTTCAAAGTTTCTAGACCGCACTTTCTTGTTGTAGGCATGGGCCATTCTTTATTGATACAACTGCCCGTGGTAGACTGTGGCGATCTGCTTTTCATCGACCAGGGTTAACTATTCCAAACGTGTTTTGACCCACTCACTGTCTTCAATTTCAGCTTCAACAATAATCCGGTGAGAAGGGATTTTAATTTCCGCATGTATTACGGCTTTAGTGCCATAAAACAAAAGGTACGGGGTTGCTCCGACCGATGTGCGCACCGTGGTGTGACACCCCAATAATGCAAAAGGCAACTTTTCATGCCATTACCTGAAACTTTGAATCATCTTTCTCAAAATCTTGTTGATGTTCTTGTTTTGCTACTTCAACAGCACCATTGGCTTTGGGACGATAAGGAGTAGAGTATCGATGTGTTATCTTGAATTGTTCACATATATCCATCATCAAATGACTATTCAAATTTGCAGCATTATCCATAATGATAGTTGCAGGAATACCAAAACGGGAGATGAGGTTGGAATGCACGAAGTCTACTACAACTTTCTTGGTGACAGATTTGAGGGTAATTGCTTCAACCCACTTTGTGAAGTAGTCGATAGCGACCAATATGAATCTATGCCCATTTGAAGCTTTCGGCTCAATCTGCCTAATGATGTCCATACCGCAGGCAACAAATGGCCAAGGTGCTGATATGGGATGCAGTTCCGTAGGCGGTGCATGAATCAAATCACCGTGCACCTGACATTGGTGACATTTCCGGACGAAACTGAAGCAGTCTTTTTTCATAGTCATCCAGTAATAGCCCGCTCGAAGGATTTTCTTTGCCAAAACATACCCGTTCATGTGGGGTCCACAAACTCCTACATGCACTTCATACATGATTCTTCTGGTCTCTTCGGCGTCAACACATCTTAACAAGTTGATATCCGGAGTCCTTTTGTACAAGACATCACCACTCAAGAAAAAATCACTCGTGTGTTGTCTAATAGTTCTCTTTTGGTCTCCACTGGCTTGCTCGGGGTATTCTTTAGTTTTCAGAAATCTTTTGATATCGTGATACCATGGCTGAATATTCGGTTTTGCCTCAACCGTATTACAGTAACTGTGCCTTTCCTGGATTTGCATTTCCAATAGATCAATATGGGCATTGCATGGGTATGGCATCATTGAGGCTAAAGTAGTAAGTGCATTGGCTAGTTCATTGTGACAACGAGGAATGTACCTTAACTCTATTGACTTGAACCGCTTGCTAAGATCTTCCACATGTTGCATGTAGGGAATAAGTTTTACATCTTGAGTCTCCCATTCTCCTTGGGCTTGTCGTATAATCAGATCCGAATCTCCCATGATTAACAATTCTTCGACATCTTGATCAATTGCCATGTTCATACCCATAATGCAGGCTTCATACTCGGTAGTGTTGTTTGTGCAGAAAAACCGAAGTCGGGCGGTGGCTGGATAATGCTAACCAATGGGTGAGAACAAGATTTCCCCGATTCTAACACTTTTTGCATTTACCGCTCCATCAAAGAGCATTTTCTAAGCATTAGTATCTTCGGATATTGCCTCAACTGAATTTACCTCTTCATCCGGGAAGTAGGTGCTCAAAGGTTGGTATTCATCATCAACCGGGTTTTCTAACAGGTGATCTGGTAACGCTTGGGCTTTCATTGCCGTGCGAGTGATGTAGACTATGTCAAATTCAGCGAGTAGGATCCGCGACTTTGCTAACCTTCCCATGGGAATTGGTTTCTGGAATATGTACTTTAAAGGGTCCAACCTGGTGATGAGATAAGTGGTGTAGGCCAAGAAGTAATGCCTCAGATTTTGAGCTACCCAGGTCAGATCGCAACAAGTCCTTTCCAACAGAGTATATTTAGCCTCGTAGCTTGTGAACTTTTTACTCAAATAGCAGATTGCCTGCTCTTTCCTCTCTGTCACATCATGTTGTCCGAGGATACAGCCAAAGGAGTTTTCTAAGACTGTCAAATATAGGAACAAAGGTCTTCCCGGTTCAGGTGGGACCAAAACTGGCGGGTTTGACAGATATTCTTTGACTTTGTCAAAAGCTTCTTAGCACTCATCTATCCATTTGATTGCTGCATCTTTCTTGGGTCCAGCTCGATGCCCCTACGACTGACTATGAATCCCAAAAGTTTGCCAGATGGAACCCCAAATGCACATTTGGCTGGGTTTAGCTTCAGATCATATTTACGCAGCCGCCCAAAGAATTTTCTCAAATCCCTAACATGGTCATCCTGGGTATTGGACTTGATTATCACTTCATCCACATACACCTCTATATCTTGGTGCATCATGTCATGAAAAATGGCAGTCATGGCTCTCATGTAAGTTGCCCCGGCATTCTTCAGACCAAAAGGCATGACTTTATAACAGTATGTGCCCCAGGGTATGGTAAAAACTATCTTTTCTGCATCCTCTTCATCCATCAACACCTGGTGATATCATGTGTAACAATTCACTAAGGACTATATCTCATGTTTGGCACAGTTATCAACAAGGATGTGGATGTTTAGCAAAGGGAAATTATCCTTCGGACTTTCTTTATTCAGATCTCTGTAATCCACACATACTCAGGTTTTCCCATCTTTCTTTGGCACTGGAACTATATTGGCTAACCATGTGGTGTATTGAACCACTCGGATCACCCCCACTTTCAACTATTTTGTGACCTCTTCTTTAATCTTGTCACTGATATCGGTTTTAAACTTTCTTTGCTTTTGCTAGACAGGGGGACAATCGGGGTAAGTTGGCAACTTATGAACCACCAAATCAACACTTAGTCCTGGCATGTCATCGTATGACCAAGAAAATACATCTTTGAACTCAAACAAAAGTTGGATCAATGCGTCCCGGGTTTTTTCATCTGTGTAAATGCTAATCTTGGTTTCCCTGATTTCTTCAGAACTACCCAAATTAACCGGCTTAGTATCATTTAATTTCGTCTTAGGTCTATTCTCAAATTGTTCAAATTCTCGATTTATTTCCCTAAAAACCTCTTCTTCATCATATTTCGGTTCTTGGTTCATTATTTCATAGTTAGACAACGTGTTTGAATCTAGGCATGAAGTCCACAAGCATGTCATTTTATTTAAAGCCGCATTATTAGAACTGAAAGAAGAAATAAAAGAGAAAAATAACAAAGATCAGAAAGAATAAAGAAAGATGAACGATGAAATATTGATTTCATTTCTTTGAATTTGATGATAACAGGGTTTACATTGGGAATTAAAGATAGAAACTAAATAAAATATCCGAGTTACACCCTAAAATAACTCATGATGTTGAAAAAGAGGGAGGACTGGACTACCGGGATTCCCTCCTAATTGGGGACGGAGTAGCCTTCCAATATTGCAGTTTGGCATTGAGTCCCATGTATAGCACCTCAGTGGTGCTTGAGCCTTCCCCTTGTTGGACCATGTGGGTTTCATACAGCGTCTGCCTCATAGCCCCATAGATTTATTCAATTTCCTCGGCCGTAAAGGTCGTATCTTCCTCTTCTTCATTGTACTTAGGCTTGACAAATGTCCTCTATCGGCTGAGGCAAAACCCAACCATTATTCTTTCTTTCATTCGCCCATTTTCCATTAGCTGATGTGGGTTGGAAACTCACCCCAAAGAACTTCTCACTAGCAGCCAGAGTGATAGGTTAGACAATTCCTTACAATGACTTCCCGAGCCCCTTCCCGGTTTTGTAACCATGTTTGATCATTTCTTTGGCCACCATAATTGATGCATTTGAAAGAAAGGGTTGAGGGCAAGGGTCTCCTTATTCACATTGGTCCGCGACCACAATCTCAAAAGCCTGATAGACTATATGTTCACATCCTTCTCTAGCTTCAAGATAAGGGACTGACGGGTCCTAATAAATCGATTGCTCATCTTCCCCGTGAACTACAATCTCCTGATCTTCATGTTCGAATTTCACCATCTGATGGAGAGTAGAAGGCACAGCCCCTACTGCGTGAATCCACGGCCTTCCCAAGAGGAAATTATAGGAAGTATCCATGTCCAAGACCTGAAAGGTCACCTCGAAGTCCACCGGACCAATAGTCAGAATCAAATCAATCTCACCTATTGTATCTCTCTATATGCCATCAAAAGCATGCACACAGATGTTGTTGGGTCTGATTCTCTCAGTACCAATTTCCATCCGTTGCAGAGTTGAGAGAGGGAAAATATCTACCCCAGAACCACCATCTAGCATGACCCTTTTCATATAATACCCTTCACATTTAACTGTCAGGTGAAGGGATTTGTTGTGTGCATCCCCTTCCGGGGGCAAATCGTTCTTGCTAAAAGAGATTTGATTGACTACAAAAAAACCTTTCTCCCATCCTCTCCAACTGTTCTACAGTGTTTTCAATGGGTACGTATGCTTCATTAAGAGTTTTGATCAACACTTTTTGATGTTCAGTTGAATTCATTAGCAAAGACAACAAGGAGACTTTTGGAGCTGGTCGATTATCTCGTAGTCTGCCATTTTCATTTTTTGGAAGAACACTTCTGCTTCTTCAGCACTCACTGGCTTCTTTGTGGCATTATTCAATTCCTCCAGATTGAGGTACTTCTCAGCCGGGTTATTGTCCTTAATTTCTCCCGAGATCTCTCTGCCTTTGTAAGTTACTACCGCTTTGTTATAGTTCCATGGAACGACAGTGGGATCTGTCATGGGCCTTTGCGGTGCACGGCCAATAACCACAGACTCATTCAGCCTTGATAATTATTGCCCCCCGCACCACGTAGGTCCCCTTGGGCACATACATTTTAGCTCTCTTGTTTAGCTCAAACCTTCTAGAAGGACTCAATGACATCTGTTCTTTCTTTTGGCCTCGAGGAACATAGAGAATGATATCTTTGGAGGGCGCTGCCCCAGTTTCAACTTCCACTTTCTTTTTTGTATTCTGGGGTGTAGGTTTGCTCTTCTTCTCCCCTTTGTCTTGTTTCGCGATAGCTTTTGGCTTCTTTTCCACATCGGCTATGGCAATGATGGCTTTTTGAGCTGGGTCAAACTCTCTATCTTCACAGATCATTCCAATAACTAACCCGTTGTTGTGGGATGATAATGGATTGTTGGTTACATTAGGAACATCTTCGTCCTTTAGCACTATTCTCTTTTGTTCTATCAAATTTTCCACAGCCCTCTTCAGGGTCCAACAGTCATCTGTATCATGCCCTTCTGCCCTTGAATGGTAGGCACATCAAGTACCAGCTCTGTAAGCGGGCGTCGCTGGGTTCTGCCTGGTTTGGGGTATAGGCTGCAACAAACCTATCTGAACAAGTTTGGGGAATAGGCTAGAATAAGACTCACCAACAGGTGTGAAGTTTGGTATCTTGGGTGGTTCCCGGGTACGGAAGTTGTTCTGTGGACGTCGGGGATTATAGTGAGCTTAGTGAGGAGGTTGATTTCTGGTAAATGGAGCTTAGTTCTGATTAAATTTTTGTTGTGGACTAATGTAGGTATGGGCATTCATCACTGTGTATGGCTGTGGAACCATAGCATAAGCCATATCTTTGTGGGGATTTGTGGGGTTCTTTCAGAGAAAACAGGTCTGGGTGGACGGGGTTTTCTTGCACTTGAATTTGACATTGCTGCTTCTTCCTTCTTCTTCCGGTTTGCTACTCCTTCAGACCTGCCTTGGATTGCTTGGGAGGTAGCCCTTATAGTAGACTGACTCAAGATTTGCCCTGTTTTCAACCCATTTTCAACCATTTCACCAATTTTGATGGCTTTGGCAAATGGCTTACCCATTGCAGACATCATGTTTTGATAATAATTAGCCTTTTGGGCTTGAAGAAAGACACTTACCATCTCTGTTTCGTCCATTGGAGGTTTGACTCTGGCCGCTTGCTCGCGCCATATGACAGCATACTCTCGGAAGCTCTCTGAGGACTTCTTCTTTAGATTTTACAATGAATTCCTGTCAAGGACGATGTCGATGTTATATTGAAACTACCTGACAAAGTCCCGAGCCAGGTCGTCCCAGATATGCCAAAGAGATATATCCTAATCCATATACCATTCAGAAGCAATACCGACCAAACTCTCTCCAAAGTAAGCCATGAGTAGCTCTTCTTTTCCGCTTGCTCCCCACAGTTGGTTGTAGTACCTTTTGAGGTGGGCTATGGGATCCCTATGCCCGTCATAATTTTCAAACTTCAGGGTTTTGAAACCCAAGGGTAAATGTACGTGTGGGAACATGCACAGGTCAGCGTAAGACACGCTCTTTTTCCCACTCAGACCATGTATATTTTTAAGACTTTGCTCTATGCTTCTCATCTTTCTGGTAATCTCCTCTTGTTCAGGGGTTTTTGTAGTTTTCTCTTGCCCTGCAGTAAACCTGTACTGAGGCGGCTGAGGGTAAGCATTGGTAGTAAACTAGGTTGGTTCCATTGGGAAATATGGTGCTTGAAATGTGAAGGAAGATGGATCGAAGCTAGGCCAGGGTAAAGTAGGTTGTGTCGTAGCTGAACAAGGTGGCGCAGTGAATATGTTTGAAGCCGCACCTGAAGCGAACACCTGGGGGCAGACCTCACAAGGTGTTCCAGCAAAGTGGGCTAAAATGGTAAGATATCCTAGTGAGATATTTGGATAACTTATGGGGATGTTGGAGGTCCCACTTGCCCTGGGAAACAGCTCGGGGAATCCGGGTATTGCACTTGGTGGTTCTTTTCTGTTTGCCCAGGCATCCCACATTTCCATCATGCAGAGACGCAGAATCCCTTTTTCCTCATCAGTTGCTGACTCAGAAGTTGAAATGGCCGAGATCGGACTATCCTCCAGAATAGGAACTGTTGGCAGAGGAATTTCTGAAGACATTTCAACACTTCCTTTTGACCTCGTGAAGTATGGATGTGAAGCCAGAATACCACAAAACCAACCACCTTATTATAGAACCTGGGCTTAACAGTAGACAACAAACCGGTTAGTTTGGAGCAGTTAATCACATAGGTAATCGCACGTTGGGGGTGTGATGCACTTATACAGTTAAATGTGTTTCTACATGTTTCGCCACGGTTGCATGTATCATCCCGACTTTGCTTACTTTTTCCCCAATTTTCTTTTCTTCCACTTTGGCTTTTTGTGCTTCTATTCCCATTTTCCGCTCTTTTCTTCCCTCTCTTTCCTTGGTTTTTTGTTGTTTTCTTTGGGTTCTTTCTTTTCAACATCCCTCTATTATTTGAGTTATTTACAAAAGCATGACCGGATCCAATGAGGATTGCCTACGTATCATGACGCCGCGAGAATCAGATCATTACGTAGTTCAAGAAAAATAAATGCAAAAAATAAAGAAACAATTTTTGGAGAATTTTCTAATTTTCATTAATAAAACTCCTAAACTTTTTTCTTACAAAAGACTTCAAACTACTCATTTTTTGGGATTTTAAAACTACAAACAGACTCAAAGTACACTTTAAACTAAAAACTGAAATACAGACTCGATAAATGAAAAATCATGAGTACATAAGTGCTTCGGCTCCTGGGGCCCGTAGGACATCATTCGGTCTTGCCATGGACCTACGTGCGAGATCCCCTTGAAGCCTCTCCAAATCACTCATTATCTGGCGGACAAATGTCATTACTACAACGAAGAAAGTGGTATGAGTCATGTCCTCACATGCATGGCATTTCATGATTATATAGTCGGCAATGGCTCTACCCCTCTCTCGGATAATACCCTTTTCCTGAAGTAGGTGCTCGATTTGCTAATTCCGAGTTTCTAGCACCTGAGAATCATAATGGCTTTGATTCTGCAACTGTTGCATATCTTCCTCCATCTGGGCCATCAAAGCATAACAATGTTCCCTATTGGCTTTAAAGTTCCTAGCCTGTTTGTCCGCCTCATTTTCAAGGGTGGTTAGCTTTCTCTTCAGATTAGTGATTGTCCCCTCATATTTTCTTTTCATTTGTCGCACAAACTCTGCCCGCCCTTCTGCATTCTTTACCAATTGTTCTCGGACTTTTGCTTGACTGGCCTCAGATTTTTCTAGGTCGTCTTGATACTCAGGTACTTTCTTTCTCAGACCGCTTATAAGCCTTTCATATGCTCGGCTTCTTTCTGAGTTTCTAGTAGCTATTCTCATTTTCTGGATTTGAGCTTTGAGGGCTTCATTTTCCCGAGTTAGCTTCTTCTTCTCCCCTTCATCTGCGGCAGCTTGAATACTATTACCAAATTTTTGGTCTCTGATTTGTCCCTCTAATTTACTTATCTTGACCCTATAGCTTTCTTCTTTTGCCAACCAGCCCCACTGCTCCTGCGAGTCGCTAGTGAATTGTTGGACATATGGTCTCTTAAAAGGTCTGTCGGGAATTTGAAACCTTTTACCGAACCAAATCATGTAATTGGGGTCTACCTCACCTCTAGCTAGATCCCGCACCATAGTCTTAGGTTCGAGAAATCTGCACTCATTCCAAACTTGGTGAACTCTTCCTTCTGGAAATACAGCCTTTGGGCCTAATTCGACAACATGTCCACTCAAATCTTCATCATGGGGGACGGTTTGAAACCTGCCCAGTGCCACACCTCTTTTTTCCTACACCCCCGAAAGGGGCATATAAGGGAGTTTTTCCAATTTAAGTGAAAATCGAAACATGATTATTTATTTAAAATTCAGAGTCGCCACTTGAGAAATTTATGGTGTCCCAAGTCACCTGTTCAAATCCTGAATCGAGGAAAAGATTGACTCTATTTAACAGTCTGCGAACCAGAAGTCCGAGTAAGGAATTCTGTTAACCCGGGAGAAGGTGTTAGGCATTCCCGAGTTCCGTAGTTCTAGCACGGTCGCTCAACTGTTATATTTGGCTTAATTATCTGATTTAAACAATTATGAACCTATGTGCAAATTTTAGTTTTAACCGCTTTTATTCATTCTTAAAGAAAATTGCAACGTTATTAAAACACGTTTTGAACCACGTCACATAAATGCACCCGTGGTTTTTGACATATTTTAACATTGTTGAGATTTGGATTTGGGTCACATAAATGCGCACCCGAGTTTAGGAAGGTAAAATTATTAAATGACGCGCCTAAAGCAACTACGAGTTTGACCTGTGCGAGGGCCATGGAATTTGCTAAATGGCACGCCTCGAATTCTAAGGATTAAAATATTAACTAAGCGAGGGCCATGCATTTTAAGATTTCATTTGGCACGGCACCTCAATTCCAATTCTAAAAGGGAATTCAAACAAAGTTTTAGAGGGCCAAAAACTATTTTTATTGTCTAATATGGCACACCTCCATTAATTAATGAGCATAACTAGTTGGTTAAAAAAACGTAAGAAGATTCCCATTTATTTTATGCTAATGTTTGAGCAAAAATTTAATACTCGATGAACTAGTAACAGATAACCCATGTTTGATCACGGAAAGGCCCGGGCTGGTCAGAAGCCCAACGACCAACTATCAATTACTATATGATCAACGAAAGAAATAGCTGGGCTCGACGTGAGCCCAAGCAGAAAATCCCATCGCTGGAAAGAAATTCGGCACAACTGGCCCAAAGAAGGCAGCCCAGTTTCACGATTCAACGCTAAACGTTTGAGGCCAATTGCATCATTCAAAGAAATCTGGGTTAATACTGATAATGCTGGACTCAGATGCAAAGCTTATTTAGATGCTAACATATATTCTGAAGTGAATATGCAATTCCTAGTGAGATTTATTTCAACAAAACTCAACAAAACGACCTTCCTACATCGCCAAAATAGAACATTCCATGCTTCAATAACAACTGATCATTACCAATCATTACATGAAATTGAAACACTTAATGATTCTTCCCTGAGCATCATTATCGTTCATACAACCAGCCTAGCTATTAAACACAACCAATTCTTATTACAGTTTCATCGAAATACCTGAAAGGACCTCGAAACACATGTATATGTTTGATAAGATGGCTTTAACAAGAAATTTCACTCTGTACCTAGTCGATTGACCTTTTAAAAATGCAAGAAGCTTATACACAAGTAGAAGCAGAACTAAGTGAGACTTTGACATCACTTGACTAACACATATTACACTAGGTCTAGATGAATACTCTTGAATCAACTACATTCAGGCAAGATCCAAATCCATCACTTAAAACAGAGGTAATACCAGGGAATGATGTATGCAAAATAAGCTAAGGCTAGGCAAACATAAGATAAATAAAATGGCAGAATCAAGTAGTAATCAGCAATAGGGACTAATGTTGGCCATTTAACTTCAGCTTGGTTTACAGATCTTCACACAGAGACTCAATCAGGCCTCATTTCCAGTCATAGTTCAAAGGAGTACCTGGAGATTGCAAAAGGGAAAAGAGGTGAATGAAGTAAACAGCAACAACAGTAACACTCTGCACCCAGAAAATGAGTCTGCGGACTAGTTTTAAACCCAACTGATGAGACACAATAATCCAGGCACTAATTTCAGTCACTCGATGAACCAGAAGACCTCAAATCAAACTTGGCCTTAACCCATTTTAGTATCAGCTAACCAGAAATTGCTTCAACAATAGGAAAACTTCAGAAGAACACTAAGAGAACTCAATGTAACAGTGTTATTTTCTTAAAATTCCTCAGCCGTTTTGATTTTTTCTGATTTCTCTTCAATTTCTTCAGTCTACATTGAAAGGCAAGTTTAGGATGCCTTTATAGGCAAGGGACTAGGGCAGACCTTAGGATTTAATTTGCATTTAGAACCTTTTGATAATTTCCTTTTAGCTTAGGTACCATTAGTGTAAAATTCAGAAGCTCAAATTAGTCCCCAACCCAGCTCCTAGAAGATTCCTCAATCAGTTTTCAAAGATTCCCTAAGCCAATTTTCCCAAACTAACCCTCAAACCCATGAAAATTGCTTCAGAATTCCCAAATGGGTTAATTTTACCCAATGACGTAAACCAAATTGAACGGGTTGCACTTTGCAAATGGGTCGGAAACAACCCAAAGCCCAAACAATAAACTAACCCAACTAAATTCTATAAGCATCTGGAAAAACAGAACAACACAAACACTGAGACGATTTTCACAATTAAAATCTAAACTAAGTTACTGATTAATTAACACAAATATGCAAGGAATTAACTAAGTTATTAAATCAAAATGACCTAATTTAATTAAAATAGGTGGCTAAGACAAAAGGGTAAAATCAGAATTTGAGCAGGCCATTAACACAAACCAAACAGACCAAGAAAATCAAAGGACAAGCTTTTACAATTTGAAAAAGAAACAAAGGGACCAAACAAACAGCAAACAATTTAAACTCGGAAAATTGGTCGAATTTTCAGCCCGAGCAAGAAAAAATCTACCTAAAGAAAAGGAGAGGAAAAGAAGAGGAATAAGAGGTGTAATAACACCAAAATGAACAGAAAAAATGAAGGGAACTCACCGACTAAGCTTGAAATCGATACTGATATTCTGAGTTACCCCAAGACAATGTTAATCGCTTGTTCTTGGTCAAGAACAAGCGAACGTCATTATTTTGTGATAAAACGGCCTTGAACACTCAGGGAATTCGGAGAAAATAGCCTTGCATGCATGGGTTCGATTTAGGCTTTTAGGGCCTGAACTCAGATTCAAGATTCGACGAGCTAGGCTACGATTCGAGGGTAAAGGGTTAGAGATTTGGGATGGGGAGACGGAGAGGGTTCTATGGTGTGAATTTTGGCCCACTTGGTGGTGGCGCAGCCACCAGACGATGGTGGAATCATGGGGCGACGCTAGGGTTGGCATGGGATTCTCTGAGGATGAAGTGGATGAGGGAGATGGGTTTGGGGGGTAGTGGGATTAAGACACTATTATACAAAACCCACCCCACTTCCGGACCATTTGATCAAAGAAGATCAACGGTCTTGAACACCTGCTACTGAAACAGGGTCGTTTTGGTTTTAAGGGGAGATGGGTCATTTGGTGTGGGTTTTGGGCTGGGTCTCAGCCGTGTTTGAGGGAATTGGGGGAGAAACATTTGGGCCTGGGTTTGGAAATTAAATGCAGCCCAAATCAGAATTCCTCCTCTTGTCTTCTTTTTCTAATTCTTTTTATAATTTCTTTTAATTCTTTTTAAACTAAATTAAAATAAAAACAAACCTAGATTAATCCCTAGTCAAATTAAATTACCTAACTCTAAATAACAATTACCACAACTAATTAAATGCCAAACCTAGTTATTTTTTTATGATTTTTCCATTTTTATAAAATGCTAAATTACTAATTAACTCAAGAATGAAAAATTAGATCTTAACTGCAAATGCAGTGTATTTTTGTATTTTCATGAATTAAATAAAATAAACATGCACAAACAAATGCAAACAATAACAAAAAATGTTACGAAAATCTACGAAATTGCAAATAATGGAAAAAATTTATTTTCCTTGAATCTATGGGAATAATTCATATAGGGCAAAAATCACGTGCTCACAGTTACCCCTCTTTGTCCGAAAACACGAAGAGTTTTCGTGCAAAGATAAAGTGAGCGAATACGAGCGATTTTTGCCCATTTGAATACTCCACGAGAAGCATTTTTGAAAGATTTGACCGCACCCTGCTTCCGAGGTTGCCTACATATCCTTAGATATAAAGGAATCAGGTCAGTGTAGTTCGGGAAGTTTTGGTAGCTGGGACTACCATGAAGCTGTGTTTTCATTGTTGTTGCTGCTGCTGCTACTGCTTACTGAACCCCTTATTACACCAAAAATAAAAAGAAGCTAGACTAGACTATAATCTATGCATTTACAAAATCCTATCTACATCTTCAAACTTGCTCTTATGGTTCTTGTTGCCTTGTTGGCTGGTATTCTCTCGGTGGAATCCCCTTGTTGCCGCCTTGAATTGTAATATGAGATGTTTCCCTTTCTCCAGGTGGACGCCTGATTGCTGAAACTTGAATGTATTCCCTTGTTCTCCAGGCGGGCACCTGATTGCTGAACCTGAAATGCATTCCCTTATTCTCCAGGTGGACGCTTGATTGCTGAAACTTGAATGTATTCCCTTGTTCTTCAGGCGGGCGCCTGTTTGCTGAACTTGAAATGTATTCCCTTGTTCTCCAGGTGGGCGCCTGATTGCTGAACTTGAAAAATGTATTCCCTTGTTCTCCAGGTGGGCGCCTGATTTCCACAAAATAAACAAAACAAAGAAAACGTCTGCCCCGGTTTGGCGTGTTACCAAATATCAGTAAGAACTTTTGAAAACTGAAACTTGAACTATACTCCCTTGTTCTCCAGGTGGGCGCCTGATTGCTGAACTTGAAAAATGTATTCCCTTGTTCTCCAGGTGGGCGCCTAATTGTCGAAACTTGAAATGCATTCCTTTGTTCTCCAGGTGGGCGCCTGAATACCGAAACTTGAAATGTATTACCTTGTTCTCCAATTGGGTGCCTGATTATCAAAACTTGAAATGTATTCCCTTGTTTTCCAGGTGGGTGCCTGATTTCCACAAAATAGACAAAGACAAACAAAGAAAACTTCTTCCCCAATTTGGTGTTGGGCGCATCTGTGAGTGTTGATTGAATCGTGTTACCAAATATCTCTATAAATTTGAAAGCTAAATCCCATTATCCAGGAGGGTCCTAAAAACTCCTAGCTAAATGACGGCTTTAAAAATCTAGATCATATCTTCTAAAGGTGTTACTCCTGCTATATCTTGTTATCTAAGAAAGTCTTAAACTACATCCCATTATCCAGGAGGGTCCTGACAACAAAAAAAAATCTCGTTATCTAGGAGGGTCCTGAAACCTTAAAACTAGATCCCATTATCCAGGCGGTCCTGAACATCTAAAACTGAATCCCATTATCCAGGCGGGTCCTGAAATTTAAAATCAAATCTCATCTTAAGGGTGAAAATTTCAGAGCTAAGTTCAACTTTCTAACGGTGAAACTTATGCTAAATCTTAGCATCTAAGGGAGATATTAAACTAAGTCCCATTATTCAGGAGGGTCCTTAAAATTTCAAATTGCATCCTATCCTAAGCATGAAAACTTCAAAGCCAAACTTATATTTCCTCAAGGTAGAGCCTAGTTAGATCTTGTTACTCATGAATGTTTTGAATTTTAACTAAGTCCCATTGTCTAGGAGGGTCCTGAGAATTTTTAAGATTAAATCCCACTATCCAGGAGGGCCCTGAAATTTTAAAAGTAAATCCCATTATCCAGGAGGGTCCTGAAAATTTAAAAACCAAATCCCATTATCCTGGAGAGTCCTGAGATTTTAAAATTAAATCCCATTATCCAGGAGGGTCCTGAAATTTTAAAATTAAATTCCATTATCCAGGAGGGTCCTGAAAACCTAAAACTAAATCCCATTATCCAGGCGGGTCCTGAACATTTAAAATTAAATCTCATTATCCAGGAGGGTCCTGAGAATTCAAAATTAAATCCCATTTTCCAGGAGGGTCATGAGAATCAAAAATCAAGTATTATCTTAAAAGTGACAATTTTACGGCTAAATTATATTACCCTACACCAGAACTTATATTGAGGAGGGTCCTGACAACTCTTTAATTGAATCATATCATAAACATTTCAACTTAAATCCAATTATCCAGGCAGGTCCTGAAAATCAAACATCAAACCTATCTGGTGTTTGCCTTTCCCCTACGGAGGATTTCTTCGGAACAACCGAAATTTTTTGCCCTTGTTTCAATCAAAGAAAAATCTTATCAGTTTAAAATGTGGTGGTTAGTTGATGGCATTTTTTGCTGAAAGTCTCTCAGTTGCCGTGCTTTGTTTTGATTGGCCTCCTCTAAACTGGCTAAGAACTGCTTGCCTTTCCGGCTGACTTTCAAACCCCATGACTTTAGGTGACCCGAGTATTCTATACCCGAACCGTTGCTTCACACCTCTAACCCATTTAACTAAACCTCTGCATCTCCCATGAAATTAAATCATTCTGCCGATGGAACTTTTGCCGGCACTTTATCCAACTTTACATAATTCTATCTTCGGTATACTCTGGACGTACTGTGCTTCACAATTTTTAAAGTTGGTAGTGGGCTTTGATATTCCTTCTTATTTGTTTAAACAGAACTGACATTGGGAACATCTTAGATAAATAAACCCAAAAGAAATGAAATGCCATGACTTTCAGAGTTAAAGATAAGAAAATCCAAAACTGGAAGACTATCTGATAAGGAAAAAGAAAAAAGACTTATCTGAGTGGAGAAGCTGACACCAATGATCATGACACGCATTTTGGATTAATTGGCCCAATCTGTCCAACCGGTCAATTTTCAGTTGCCATACTTTGCTGCCTCGGAGTTTCCATAACCTGATTTCTTCACCAAAACTTTGACCTTGTTCGGCCTGCGATGCGCTGAAGGGTTTTCACCAACAAACCTCTCATTTGTTCATCTCTCAACTCACTTTCCCCTTACGATGCCTGTGAGAGTTTTCTCCAATAAGACTCTCTCATTTTGATTTCTCTCAGCTCCCATCGCCTTATGGTGCCCGTGAGGGTTTTCACCAATAAGACTCTCTCATTTTCAATATTTTCTGCTTGGACCAGAGTGTTGCCCTTGATATGAATTACCTCCACTTGCTTGACTTAGCATCTCTCGAATGATCGAAAGGTCTTTCTTTGGACCGTAATGTGGGCTTTTGGATAGGGTGAGAAAGAAAGGATATCAAAGGCTCAAAACAATTCGAATGGGTTCAAGATTATAACTTTCGGAATCAGATTTCTGCCTACAACTTGTGCCCCAGTTTCTTGCTTGAGGACTTTGGATTTTTATTTTGATGAGACCGAACCGTGAGGCTGCCTACGTATCCTTAAAAGGAATCAGGTCGAACGTATTCATGTCATAAAAATTACTTTGTTGTTGTGATTTTCTCCTTTCTCTTTCTTTTCTTCTTTTTTTTGTTGTTTTTCTTCTTTTTTCTTTCCATTCTTTTCTTTCTTTTTTCATTATTTTTCTTTCTCTTTCCCCCTTTTTTTTCTTTTTCTCTTCTTCCTTTACTTATCTTTCACGCTTGTGTTTCTGATATTTGCTACCGATTTCGAAACAGGGTATGAAAGAAAATAAATTAGGCTCAAAGGGAGTAACAAAGGATAAAGCGTTTAGATATCAGAACAAAATGCCTTCGTCATTCCAAATCTTCAAAATATGCCAAGTACAAACAAATATAAATTAACCAAAGAATATCATACATAGTATCTCTTGACCGCATCGGAATTGATGGTCGTTTCTACACACTTGCCTTCTATATCCGTTAAATACAAAGTGCCATTTGACAACACTCTAGTTACGATGAATGATCCCTGCCAGTTTGGAGCGAACTTGCCTTTAGCCTCAGCGTGATGTGGAAGGATACATCTTAACACTTGCTGACCTACTTCAAACTTCCGTGGACGCACCTTCTTGTTATATTCTCTTGCCATTCTTTGTTGATACAATTGGCCATGACACACTGCGGCCAACCTTTTCTCGTTGATCAAACTCAATTGTTCCAAGCGGGTTTTGACCCACTCATCATCATCGATCTCAGCCTCCACGACAATTCGAAGGGATGAAATTTCCACTTCTGCGGGTATCATTGCTTCGGTGCCATACACCAACAAACAAGGAGTCGCCCCTACTGAAGTACGGACAGTAGTGCGATAACTCAGCAATGCAAACAGTAGCTTTTCATGCCACTGCCTAGAACCCTCCACCATTTTTCGAAGTATCCTCTTTATATTCCTGTTGGCTGCCCCGACTGCTCCATTCGCCTTGGGGCGATATGGGGTGGAATTGCTATGTGTAATCTTAAATTGTTGACACACCTCTTTCATCAGATGACTATTGAGATTAGCCCCATTGTTTGTAATGATCACCTTTGGTACCCCAAACCGGCAAATGATATTTGAGTGCACAAAATCAACCACCGCCTTCTTGGTTACAGACTTGAATGTTTTAGCTTCAACCCATTTGGTGAAATATTCAATGGCTATGAGAATGAACCTTTGGTGATGGAACGAAGGCGGGATACCCAATCTCCAAACCCCTCCGGCAGCTTGAACCCTGAAATCCTTGTGTCGAACTCTTCAATGCAACTTTTCTCTGTGGATTTGTAACTCATATACTGAGGGCGATGACACAGGTGCTCAATCATCCACATCTATAATAGCAAATTGCATCCCTCGAAGAAATCCGCCCCAGCTTTACAAGCTGTGAGAGCTCGGTATATCTCAGACACTATCATAGGGGCAAGAGTGCTCTTGGCGTTGGTAATCAGGACCTTGACGGCTCCAGCCACCCGCAAATCGATATTCCTGTCTTTTCGGGGAAACACCACAAGGCCTAGGAAAGCTACCATAAAGGCGAAACGCCTATGCTCATCCCATTTTGTTCGGTTCCCTTTGCTACAAACCCCGCTTTCCAGATCGTTGAACCCTTCTACATGCCCGTACCTCTGGTATATAAAACGTAGGGTGGAAAAACCACCCTCCAACTCGGAGTACGGGACTCCCTTGCTTACTTTTAGCAAATCCATGAATTTGTGAGAGTTAACGGCTCTTGGAGCGATCATATACTTATGCCTCAGCCCTTCAGTACTTTCCATATAACCTGCTATCTCTTCCAAGGTTGGGGTGAGTTCAAAATCCGAGAAGTGAAATACGTTATGGGCCGGGTCCCAAAACGTAACCAAAGCCTTTATGATGTCTCCTCTAGGTCTGATCTTTAACAATCCGGTGAGACCTCCTAAATGTAGATTGACCTTATCTTGCTCCGATTTTCCCAGATCCTCCTACCACATATGCAACTCCAAAGGGATCTTGTTCCTGACTGTTATCGGCAAACTTGGACTCATGCTCATTCTGCACATTTATTAGGATGATTAAGCAAAGATCAAGACTCATTTGACTCAAAGACAAAGTTGACACTTTTTTTCTCTTTTTTTTCAAATTAAAAATAATATCCGGTTTTGCAAATACGGCCTTTCAGCACCTCGAAGACGGAGATTTTAAGGCTGTGTTGGCTAACCGGCAAAAACCTTGAAAAATTACCACATGCGGTTGTTCTTGCAAAAGCAGCCTTCCGGTGCCCTTTTAGGGACATTCGGCTATTTTTGAAAATTTGGACCCGGTGAGGGTTGCCTACGTATCCCACATCATGTGAGAATTAAACTGGCGTAGTTCGGGCCTTTTTTTTTTTGGCAATCCGCTAGGCAAGTGCCTAAGGCTAGTTTTTATTTATAAAAAATATGCAAAGAAAAACAATAAAGTGCGTTAATGTTCTACGAAATGTAAAGAATAAACCTTGAAGATTTCATGTACCCTATTATCAAAGTTGAGTAGTGTACTCAAAGTTGATATCACAACAACAGTACTAAAAATTGTATAATAACTAGTCCATGTGCATTTGCTGCTTTGCACGTTACCAAGTGTGCATGTGCAGCATTAATCTTTTGAGGTCCTCATTAACTTCCCCAACTGATTAAACAATTATCAATGCTGGTTCCTCCCATGTGCAACCATTTTGCACCATGTGCTTTCAATTAGAATGATTTTGCACCATTGTTTTTTGAACAAATAAATGTGCACATTATCCATTGTTTTCCACCATAAGCATGTGCTTTCCTTTGAAAAAAGAGCTGCTGCATTTGTTGGATGCGTGCACTTTGTGCACTATTTTAATTCCCATACCTCTTGAAATCTCCCATTGTACTTCCATGGAGACAAACATCTCGATATGAAAACGCTTGTGTCAACCTGCATTGGCCTTTGTTGCCAGCATCCGTATTTCCTCTAAATGAGCATGCTTCTTCAAATGAGCAATTCAACTGTTGGACGAAGCATGCGTGAGTATAAAATTAAAACAAACTGCATTGGCCTTTGTTGCCAGCTTTTCTCGAAGACATTTTTTCTGCACATGCTAGTTGTGTTTCCAATGCCTTTTGGTACTTGTTGTGCCCGAAATGAAGAGCCATCATTTTTATATTCCCATATCTTGTCTCTAACTGAACCATGCGTGTGTTAAAAATGTGATGCCTTCCAGCTTTTCTCGAAATCAGCATGCCTTCACCCACATTTTTCCAGATTTGTCCCTTTAATATTGCATTTCCTGCTTCTGAACAATTGTATGTAAAGTAGTGAATCTCGGCATTACTCCAAGCTATTAAAAGCTTCGCTTGCTTTTGTTTAAATGGCCTATTCTGCTCGAAATTAAACACTTCTGCACCATGCTGGTTGAATATCCAAGGAACTGAATTCACGCGAGCAATCCATGCTAGTTTGGTTTCCAATGCCATTAGTCTTTGTTGTTGTGCTCGATTATTGATGTGTTTTTTTTCTTTAGCATAGGTTATCTCGAAAGGTTGCAACATTGAGTGCCATAAGCATTGTGATAACGTAGTGGCACCTCCTGCTCTTCCTTTTCTCTTTGCTTCTTATCTCCTGTCCACCTTCACCCTTAGACTTGGACATTGCAGCTTATCTTCATTAACCAACCTCCTTCCCTGTGCATCTAGATGCCAGAAATGTTGGCATTCTATTTCTCCATGATCTAAAGCATAATTAGCCAAGTGATCTGTCAGCTTGTTGCCCTCCCTATGAATATGAGTAACTGTGTAATTGTCCTCATTCATTAGTTGCATCATTTCCTCTACCTGCTCAGATATGATCCATGGTGGTTTCCAGATCCCATTCATTATCTTTTTTTAATAACATTGAGTCAGTTTGAAGCCATACATGAGAGTATTGTTGAAATCTGCAGAACCTTAGTGCTTCTACCATGGCCTTCGCTTTAGCTACTGTGTTTGTTGTCTCTTCAATCTCCCTCCCTACTGACTTGACTATGTCACCATTTTCATTTCTTATACAAAAACTTATTGAGCTCCTGCCTGGATTTCCCCTCGATGCACCATCCGTATTAACTTTTACCCATCCTGCACTTGGAAATTCCCACATGACTTTGGTAACCTTAAGTTTATGAGTGAAATTTTCCATCATAGGTAATAGATCTTGCCATTTGTGAGCTACCATGTCCATCCAGGCTTTCTCACTTTCACCAATGCCTGGAGATTTGATGAAACTTGATAAATCACCCTGCTAGTTGTCACAGCATCACCATACTTCATACTATTTCTTCTTTTCTAGAGTTCCCATACTACACATGAGGGGACTGCTTGCATTACTGGTTTGAGCCTTAAGCACACATTTGCAGTCCAACATTTTGTGATTGCTTGGTGCAATGTTAGTCCCTCCACAACTATTCCTGCCCTCGATAGAAAATACTTCCAAGTTGTCCTTGCAGTTTCTGATCTAAAAAACAAGTGCTGAAGAGATTCCTCGTCAGGCTGTACACAACACCAACATTTTGATGGCATGCAGTAGCCTACCCTTTTCAAGAAAGCATCTAAAGGTAGCTTTGCTTTCCACACTTTCCACATGAAAAATGCTATTTTAAAAGGCAGTCCCTTTACCCAAATCATCCTATAAGCTGTTCTTGGTTCGTCTCTTCTTTTCGTATAATCCCATACTGACTTAACGCTAAAATATCCTCTTGTTTCCAGCATCCAACAAGGCATGCCAAGAACCTGCTGAGGTGAAGGTGGTTTGATTTTCTCCAGAATGTGTACTGCTAAGTCTTCAGGAAGCATTTCAAATAGCCTGTCCATATCCCACTCACCATCTAAGGTAACCTCATGTACATATTGTACTGTTTCATCAATGCCAAAGTCCTGAGGAACTAAAAAAATATAGTGCCCCAAGACCTATCCAGTTTTCAAACCAAAAAAGTGAGGATCCCTTTTTTGTTTGCCAAAAGATTTGATGTTCAATCAGATCTCTGCATTCCAACATTTTTCTCCAAATGTGAGACCCCCTTTTCCATGGAACAATTACAGAATTCATTTTCTTACAATATTTCTGACATACGAAAGAGCTCTATAGGCTTGGTTTTGTTATGAAATTCCACCACAACTTGCTGAATAATGCCTTTTCTATATTATGTAGTGACCTGAAACCTATTCCTCCTTCCTCAACTGGCATGCATAAGGAATTCCATAAAGCCCAATGCCTACTAGTTCCTCCTACAGAGCTGCTCCAGAAAAACTGAGCAAACAATTTGGGCAACCTATTTATCACATAATTTGGAGGGTTTACAGCTGATAGTAGATGCATAGACATGTTTTGCAGTACATGGGATATGAGAACTGCCCTGCCCCCTACTGATAATAACTTTCCCTGCCATGATTGCAGTTTGTCCATTACCTTAGTAATTAGGGGTTGATAGTATTCCAGCTTTCTTTTTGCATAAAATATAGGACAACCTAGATATATGATAGGAAAATCATTCCTTTGAATGCCTATGATCCTTTCCACCTTGCTGACCACTTCCATGTCTGTTAAATGATGCAGGTGCACAACTGATTTGGTCTTGTTAACAAGCTGCCCAGATGCAGCTTCATATGCATTCAGCACTTGCATAATCAACATCAGAGATGTTTCATCTGAGGATGAGAAAATAATCATGTCATCTGCATGCGCCAAATAATTGATCTTTGGACTCCACTTTGGCATCCCAAATCCACAAAAATACAGGTTAGTATGTAGTGCATTGAGACCCCTAGATAATGCTTCTGCTGCCAAGATAAACAAAGTTGGAGATACAGGATCACCTTGTTTTACTCCCCTTGAGGACTTAAAGAACCCATGAGCTTGACCATTGATTAGAATAGAATACCAATTGTTTGAAACTAATCCAAAGACAATCCCTATCAACCTTTCTGTGAATCCCATCTTTCTCAGTACCTTGGTTAGGAATAGCCAAGATAATCTATCATAAGCTTTGGTCATATCTAGCTTCAGGATGACATTAGGTCCAACCTTAGTTCTAAGCCTAATGTCAGTCACTATCTCCTGAGTTAGAAGGATGTTTTCTACTATATTCCTGCCCTTAACAAAACCTGACTATTCCTCCGATATCAGACTTGGGAGAAATTCACTAGCCTTTCATGTACGACCCTCGATATAACCTTATTTGAAAAATTACTGAGGTTTATTGGTCTTAGATCAGAAAAAGTGGTAACTTCTTTTTTCTTTAGTAGCAGAACTAGGTTGGTGTGTGTTACACACTTTGGTAGCTCATGACCATTGAAAAAAGCCCTCACCGTGTCGTACAGGCATCCCCTATTATGTCCCAACAAGAATGATAGAATTTGCCTGTCATACCATCTGGGCCCCCAGCACTATCACCATTAAGTCCAAATACTGCCACTTTAACCTCCTGTTTTGTTGGATGCTTAATCAATTCTGCATTTTGCTCAGTGTTAATCAGATTAGGAACATGCTCTACGATATCAAATAGTGAAGGAGTAGCTGCTTATGTGAATTGTTCCTCATTGAATTTGATAGCCTCTTCTGCAATTTCTTGTTCTTCTTCAATCCATGTTCCTCCACTATTTTGAATTCTGTTAAGCTGAAGTCTCTTCCTCCTACCTCTCACTTGTGCGTGGAAGAACTTAGTGTTCCTATCCCCTTCCTTGAACCAAGTCATGCCTGCTTTTTGTTGCCATTATTTTTCCTCTAGTGCAAGACATTTGATCAATTCTGCCTGAACCTTTTGTAGCCTTTCCCTGTTCATCCCTGTAGGATTTGCTTCAAATTCTGCTTCATGAACCATCACTACATCCTCCATGCTTGCTATATTTTGGAAAATATCTCCAAATGTAGCCTTACTCCACAATGAAAGGGCCTTCTTTAATTTTTTTAACTTGTGATTAAAAATAATATAAGGATTTGCACTGAAATCAGCTGTCCAATTCTCTTTCACCACGTCTTTAAAAGTTGCATGTTCCACCCAAAAATTCAAGAACTTAAAAGGCTTTTTTATTGGTGGAGTCTCAATATCACACTTTAGATACATTGGACTATGATCGGAACCAGTCTTTGACAAATGTTGCACCTCTATTCCTGGAAATGTTTGTTGGAACTGAAAATTGGCCAAGCATCTGTCTAGCCTTTTGAATATACAGTCTTCCTCTGCTCTCCCATTCCACCATGTAAATATGTTGCCTTTAAATCCAAGGTCGAAGAGATTGCAAGTGTTGACGCAATGTCGAAAATCATCAATTTCATTCAATGACATAGGTAACCCACCAAACTTCTCTTCTTCGTCCCAATTACATTGAAATCTCCTCCTACAAGCCATGGTGCATCCATATCCCTTGCCATTGCATATAATGGATCCCATAATTCTATCATCTCAATTGCATCACATTTAGCATTTATCAATGTTAGGACAAACTCCACATGCGATTCAGTATGAAACAATCATGGTGTTAATTGTTGCACCATATTGTACATAACAGTTACCTCAAATACCTCATCTATGAAAGCCCAGATCTTGTTGGAAACATTTGAAATTGCTTGTGCAAGTCCTATCTTTTTTCTGTACCTTTCCAGTTTTTTTGCTTGTTGCTTTGGCTCCATTAGTCTTACAAATTCATAGTGATTTTTCCTGCGCATTTTTGTCAACTTTCAAAGGCCTGTTGTGTGTTGACTGACCTTATATTCCAAATGAGAGCATTCATCACTGATTGTTTGATTTAGTTAGCGTTCTCCTTGTGTGCACCCCAGCTTTTGGGGGTGCAAAATTATCTTTTTGTTGCTTCTTCTTTCCTTTTGCTGCTGATTTTTACCTTTTCCACTTGCGTAGGTGATAAGTCACCTTGCCTTGCAGCATTCATAAGGTGTTGGGTAGTTGATTCTTGATCCATGTCGTATCCTTATCTACCAGGTTCTTCTCCTTCTTCATTGTCTTCCTTCCCTCCTGATGTAGCTCCAAATGCATTCTTTTCAGGGACCAAGGTCTTCTCTTCTCCTCGTTTTAACAGCTGCAACTTGTTTTTCTCCAATGTAATAGTAACATTTACTATTTCTGTTTTTATTGGCTGTTTCTCCTTCTCTGTTGTGTTGTGTCCTTGTGTGTCTTCTTGTGATTTCTGAAGTTTATTGTCTTCTGTTCCTCCAGGATCATTTACCTATAGGCCTCTTCCTTTATAGTTTCTAATTTCTGTGACTTCTGCTATCTGATAATTATTGTTGTGCTCAACAATTTCTGATTCTCCCATTATTAAAAAATTACCAGTTGTATTGTTGTCATTGGCATGGGGCTCTCCATTTACACTTTGCTCATTTACACTTTGCTCATCTTCTTCTTTGTCCTTTTCATTTGGTTCCTCATCAGCTTGTGCTCCTAGTGGTACTTCATTCTCCTCTGAATCGTATTCCCTTTGTGCATCCCATAGCCTGCCTCCACAACCTTGCACTCTTTCTTTAAATGTAGACGATTTTGACCCCTCTGCTTGAGAATTTGGAGTTTTATTAAGTTCCTTGTTCACTAATGTATCTTGTGATGGGATTTCCTGGCATGATGTATTGATCTTCACTATTCCATCTCCTGTTTTATCCTTGAAACTTCTTTCTACCCATTGTGCAGTATCTTTTTTTGCTTTTGATGCCTCATTTCCATTGACTAGACCATTAGTCGAACCAATCCCCGATGAGTTAAGATGAAAAGCTTGTGCTGCTGGATTTAGCTTTCCCTCATTATTGACCATATGTTTTGGTTTTTGCTTTGTAGATTCTTGGTTATGAACTGCTGGACTGCTTGTTGCTGCATTAGCTGCCACCATTGCCAATTGATTAACAGGTTCTTCCTCTTCATCCATCCCTTGTAATATTGCAAACTTGTTAACTACTTGAACATGATCATCTTCTTCATTAACTTTTTTTTCTCTTTTCTCTTTTTTCAAAATAAAACATTTTTTTCTTTTCAAAATTTTGGCAGAGTTTCAGTACATTGGTTTTTTCAAAACAGGTGATTATCTTACTTAGCCCTCACACTGTTGTTCTCTTTTTGTCAACTTTCTCCTATTATTCAAAAGCCGGTCAGCATGCGACTCTGAAGCAAATAAATGCACAAGTAGCAAGTAAGATGCATGAGGATGGTCTTTTCATTTAAGGTACACCTGTCCTAGACAGACCCAACCCCTGTGTTGAGTCTCCAAAGTCAAAATGCACATGATGCAAACAAACGTTCCTACTAGGGATCTGGCATGAGGTATTGTTATACTAGGTTTAAAAACCTAGGTTTATTTTTTCTAGACCTGGCTTACCCGAGCGGACAACTCGAGCCGAGGCGGCGGCTGCATACCGGTAACCAAAAGATCATCCAGCTTTACAACTTGTCTGAACCTAGTTCTGTTTGGGATATGACACTAACAGAAAGAAGTCACGACCAGTGTGCACTCCTCGGGAGAGAGAAGAGAGGGGTTTCGTAGCAGTTTATATATACAGTTCAAATACTATCAAAGCGGTAAAAAGCAACATTTAGCACATTAGGCTCAAACATGTAATAAAATCAGATAACAGATAAAACCAAATATAGCAATTCGTCTAAGCTCAATTTCTTAAACCCTGAACCAGAGATTCTAAGTTCGATCCCCAGCAGAGTCGCCAGAGCTGTCACACCTCCTTTTTCCTACACCTCCGGAAGGGGCATATAAGAGAGTTTTTTCCAATTTAAGTGACAATCGAAATGGATTATTTATTTAAAATTCAGAGTCGCCACTTGGGAAATTTATGGTGTCCCTCGTTCAAATACCGAATCGAGGAAAAGATTGACTTTGTTTAACAGTCCGCGAACCAGAAGTCCGAGTAAGGAATTTTGTTAACCCGGAAGAAGGTGTTAGGTATTCCCGAGTTCCGTGGTTCTAGCACGGTCGCTCAACTATTATATTCGGCTTAATTATATGATTTAAACAATTATGAACCTATGTGCAAATTTTAGTTTTAACCGCTTTTATTCATTCTTAAAGAAAATTGCAATGTTATTAAAATATGTTTTGAACCACGTCACATAAATGCACCCGTGGGTTTTTACATATTTTAACATCGTTGTGATTTGGATTTGGGTCACATAAATGCGCACCCGAGTTTAGGAAGGTAATATTATTAAATGACGCGCCTAAAGCAACTATGCGTTTGCACTGTGCGAGGGCCATGGAATTTGCTAAACAACACTCCTCGAATTCTAAGGATTAAAATATTAACTAAGCGAGGGCCATGCATTTAAGATTTCATTTGGCACGGCATCTCAATTCCAATTCTAAAAAGGAATTCAAACAATGTTTTAGAGGGCCATAAACTATTTTTATTGTCTAATATGGCACACCTCCATTAATTAATGAGCATAACTAGTTGGTTAAAAAAACGTAAGAAGATTCCCATTTATTTTATGCTAATGTTTGAGCCAAAATTTAATACTTGATGAACTAGTAACAGACAACCCATGTTTGATCACGGAAAGGCCTGGGCTGGTCAGAAGCCCAACGGCCAACTATCAATTACTATATGATCAACGAAAGAAACAGCTGGGCTCGACGTGAGCCCAGGTGGAAAATCCCATCGCTGGAAAGAAATTCGGCATAACTGGGCCAAAGAAGGCAGCCCAGTTTCACGATTCAACGCTAAACGTTTGAGGCCAATTGCATCATTCAAAGAAATTTGGGTTAATACTGATAATCCTGGACTCAGATGCAAAGCATATTTAAATGCTAACATATATTCTGAAGTGAATATGCAATTCCTAGTGAGATTTATTTCAACAAAACTCAACAAAACGACCTTCCTACATCGCCAAAATAGAACATTCCATGCTTCAATAACAACTGATCATTACCAATCATTACATGAAATTGAAACACTTAATTATTCTTCCCTGAGCATCATTATCGTTCATACAACCCGCCTAGCTATTAAACACAACCAATTCTTATTACAGTTTCATCAAAATACCTGAAAGGACCTCGAAACACATGTATATGTTTGATAAGATGGCTTTAACAAGAAATTTCACTCTGTACCCAGTCGAATGACCTTTTAAAAATGCAAGAAGCTTATACACAAGCAGAAGCAGAACTAAGTGAGACTTTGACATCACTTGACTAACACATATTACACTGGGTCTAAATGAATACTCTTGAATCAACTATATTCAGGCAAGATCCAAATCCATCACTTAAAACAAAGGTAATCCCAGGGAATGAAATATGCAAAATAAGCTAGGCTAGGCAAACATGAGATAAATAAAATGGCAGAATCAAGTAGTAATCAGCAAGAGGGACTAATGTTGGCCATTTAACTTCAGCTTGGTTTACAGATCTTCACAATGAGACTCAATCAGGCCTCATTTCTAGTCACGGTTCAAAGGAGTACCTGGAGATTACAAAAGGGAAAAGAGGTGAATGCAGTAACAGCAACAGCAGTAACACTCTGTACCCAAAAAATGAGTTTGCGGACTAGTTTTAAACCCAACATATGAGACACAATAATCCAGGCACTAATTTCAGTCACTCGACGAACCAGAAGACCTCAAATCAGACTTGGCCTTAACCCATTTTAGTATAAGCTAACCAGAAATTGCTTCAACAATAGGAAAACTTCAGAAGAATACTAAGAGAACTCAATGTAACAATGTTATTTTCCTAAAATTCCTCAGCCGTTTTGATTTTTTCTGATTTTCTCTTCAATCTCTTCATTCTGCCTTGAACGGCAAGTATAGGATGCCTTTATAAGCAAGGGACTAGGGCAGACCTTAGGATTCAATTTGCACTTAGAACCTTTTGATATTTTCCTTTTAGCTTAGGTACCATTAGTGTAAAATTCAGAAGTTCAAATTAGTCCCCAACCCAACTTCCTAGAAGATTCCTCAATCCGTTTTCAAAGATTCCCTAAGCCAATTTTCCCAAACTAACCCTCAAACCCATGAAAATTGCTTCAGAATTCCCAAATGGGTTAATTTGACCCAATGACTTAAACCAAATTAAACGGGTTGCACTTTGCAAATGGGTCGGAAACAACCCAAAGCCCAAACAATAAACTAACCCAACTAAATTCTATAAGCATCTGTAAAAACAGAACAATACAAAAACTGAGATGATTTCCACAATCAAAATCTAAACTAAGTTACTGATTAATTAACACAAATATGAAAGGAATTAACTAAGTTATTAAATCAAAATGACCTAATTGAATTAAACTAGGTGGCTAAGACAAAAAGGTGAAAATCAGACTTTGAGCATGCCATTAACACAAACCAAACAGACCAAGAAAATCAAAGGACAAGCTTTTACAATTTGAAAAAGAAACAAAGGGACCAAACGAACAACAAACAATTTAAACTCGGAAAATTGGCCGAATTTTCAGCCCGAGCAAGAAAAAATCTACCTAAAGAAAAGGAGAGGAAAAGAAGAGGAAAAAGAGGTGTAATAACACCAAAATGAACAGAAAAAATGAAGGGAACTCACCGACTATGCTTGAAATCGATACTGATATTCTGAGTTACCCCAAGACAATGTGAATCGCGTGTTCTTGGTCAAGAACAAGAGAACATCATTATTTTGTGATAAAACGGCCTTGAACACTTAGGGATTTCGGAGAAAATAGCCTTACATGCACGGGTTCGATTTAGGCTTTAGGGCCTGAACTCAGATTCAAGATTCAACGAGCTAGGCTATGATTCGAGGGTAAAGGGTCAGAGATTTGGGATGGGGAGACGAAAATGGTTCTATGGTGTGAATTTTGGCCCACTTGGTGGTGGCGCCGCCACCGGAGGACGGTGGAATCATGGGGCAGCGCTAGGGTTGGCGTGGGATTCTCTGAGGGTGAAGTGGATGAGGGAGACGGGTTTGGGGGGTAGTAGGAATCAGACACTATTATGCAAAACCCACCCCACTTCCGGATCGTTCGATCAAAGAAGATCAATGGTCTTGACCACCTGCTGCTGAAACGGGGTCGTTTTGGTTTTAAGGGTAGACGGGTCGTTTGGAGTGGGTTTTGGGCTGGGTCTCGGCCGGGTTTGAGGGAATTGGTGGAGAAACGTTTGGGCCTGGGTTTGGAAATTAAATGCAACCCAAATCAGAATTCCTCCTCTTGTCTTCTTTTTCTAATTTCTTTTAATTCTTTTTAAACTAAATTAAAATAAAAACAAACCTAGATTAATCCCTAGTCAAATTAAATTACCTAACTCTAAATAACAATTACCACAACTAATTAAATACCAAATTAAAGAAAAACTACCAAAATTCGAAACTAAAAATAAAAAATGCAAAAATAAGTTTTTTTTTATTTTTCCATTTTTATAAAATGCTAAATTACTAATTAACTCAAGAATGCAAAATTAGATCCTAAATGAAAATGTAGTGTATTTTGTATTTTCATGAATTAAATAAAATAAACATGCACAGACAAATGCAAACAATAACAAAAAATGTTACGAAAATCTACGAAATTGCAAATAATGGAAAAAATTTATTTTTCTTTAATCTATGGGAATAATTCATATAGGCCAAAAATCACGTGCTCACACCCAGTTGGCGCAAAACCCTGTGAGGAGCATATGGTTGGATGCTCTGGATGCCTATTAGGAGAAGATAGCACATTTCGGCTGACATGTGTACGACTTCGATGGCAGGGAGCCATCCGAACGTCCACTCAATTTTATCCAAAGTTAAAGAACTTAAGTGTGCAAACCAAGCCTTGGTACCCTCTGGAAATTCAACACCCTCCACTCGGCTTTCCAATTCTTCGATGCAATCCAAACTGGTCATGCCGTAGTTCAAATACCCGACACGGTGGTAGAGATATTCGTGTATCCACAATTGTAGTAGTAAGTTGTAGCCTTGAAAGAATTTTCTCCCTTCTCGGCAGATGGTCAAAGCTCGGTAAATCTCAGATAAGATCAAGGGAACCAGGGTGCCATTAGCTTTCTTGATCGCAACATCAACCATTCCCACTAGGCCCAATTCTATGTTGCCGTCTTTTCGTGGACAAATTATAACACCCAAGAATGCTACTATAAAAACCAAACCCCGACGTGCCTCCCATTTATCTTTATTTCCGACATGGGTCAGACCAGTATTTGGTGCTTCAAAACCTTGGTGGTTGCTATAGCATTGGTATAAGATCTGGAAAGTACAAAACCCTTCAGATAAATTCCCATCCTGAATATCCCAGCTAATACTCAACATATCCAGAAATATGTGAGGAGATACTGTTCTCGGTGACACCGGTTACCGACTTCTAAGGTTTCCGCTAAGGCTGGCATAACCCGCAATTTCCTCTAGCGTGGGTGTGAGCTCAAAATCAGAAAAGCGGAACACATTGCGAGTCGGATCCCAAAAAGGTATCAAGGCTTCAATCACGTCCAATCTTGGCTTGATGTTTAAAAGTACGACAAGACCACCCAAAATATTTACCATGGTTCCTCGGCTGACTTTTCCTAAGTCGTTCCACCACATGTGGAGCTGTAAGGGGATCTCCTTAAGAGCTGCAAAGGGTTCATTTTTATTTGTGCTCATCCTGCACATTTATTAGGGTGATTTAATAAAAAAATAATTAAAAAAAGATTATGACTCATTTTGACTCAAGAAGAAGTTATCACTATTTTTTGTTAAAACAATCCGGCTTTGCAAATACGGCCTTTCAGCACTTCAGAGAAGAAGATTTTAAGGTTGTGTCTGCTAACCGGCCAAAAACCTTGAAAAAGCAACCAAAGGTGGTTGTTCTAGCAAAAACGGCCTTCCGACGCCCTTTTGGGGACATTTGGTTATTTTAAACAAGAATGACATCACCTTACTTATTTAAAATAAAAATAATTTTGTTCTTTTTGGGCTAATTTTGCAAAAAGGAAAGTTGGACCCGATGGGGGTTGCCTACGTATCCCATATTCGTTGAGAATCAAACTGGCGTAGTTCGGACAGATTTGACAAAAATAAAACAAAACCAACTATTTTTTTAAAAAAACAAGATTTTCTTTTTCTTTTCCCTTTTTTCAAAATTGCGGCAGAGTTTCGGTATATTTTTGGACATTGGTTTTTTCAAAAACAAGCAATTATCTCTCTTAGTCCTCACATTGATTTTCTTTTTCCCAACTTTTCTCTTATTATTCATAAGCCGGTCAACATGCAAATCCGAAGAAAATAAATGCACAAGTAGCAAGTAGGATGCATCAGGATGGTCTTTTCATTTCGGGTACACCTGTCCTAGACAGACCCAACCCCTGTGTTGAGTCTCCAAAGTCAAATGCACGTGATGCAAACAAATGTTCCTACTAGGGATCTGACGTGAAGTTTTGTTATACTAGGTTTAAAACCTAGGTGTATTGTTCTAGACCTGGCTTACCAGAGCGGACAGCTCGAGCAGAGGGGGGCAGCGTACCGGGAATACAGAAGCTTCACCGGCTTTGCAACTTGTCCGAACCTCGTTCTAAAATTGGATAAGACTCTAAACAGAAGAGAAGTCACACAAAGTGCACACTTCCCAGATCATTTAGAAGACTCAGAGAGAAGAGGGTTTCGTAACAATTTATATACAGTTCAAACAATGTCAAAACGGTAAAAGCGGCATTTAGCACATTAGGCTCAACATATAAAATTAGATAAAACAAGCCAAGTGTAACAGTTATTTTAAGCTCTAATTCTTGAACCCTAAACCAAAAGTTCTGGGTTATGATCCCCAGCAGAGTCGTCAGAGCTGTCACGCCTCCTTTTTTACACACCCGAAGGTATATAGGGGAGTTTTCCACTTTAAGTTACATTATTCAAAATGGGATTATTTATTTATTTTTATTCAGAGTCATCACTTGGGATGGTTTATTTTCTGGTGTCCCAAGTCACCGGTTTATTTTAAAATCCCAAATCGAGAAAAATTCGACTTTCCTTTTGAAGTCTGCGAACCAGAAATTCTGAGTAATGAATTCTGTTAACCCGAGGGAAGGTGTTAGGCACCCCCGAATTTCGTGGTTTGAGCACGGTCGCTTAAACTATCATAATAGGCCTATTATCTGATTTTAATACATGTTTTAGCCTATGGTGTAATTTTAAATTAATAACCGCTTTTAATTAATTTTAAGAAGATTCAACGTTATCTAAAATACGTCTTTAAACCACGCCACATGAAATGCACCCGCGATCCACAACATATTTTATTTAACATTGTTGAGATTTGGATTTGGATCTCATGAAATGCACACCTGAGTTTAAAAAAATAATTTTTAAAATAACGCGCCTAAAGCAACTACGCACTTTCAACTTTGCGAGGGCCATGGAAAATTCAACTAAATGGCACGCCCCGATTTCTAAGGATTAAAATTAATTAAATGAGGGACATGCGTTTTGAGATTTTATTTGGCACGGCACGCCTCAAGTAATTCTAACCAAAAGTGTTTCTAAATTAGCTTTTGAGGGCCATAAATTATAACTCTTCTAATACGGCTCGCCTCAAATCCATTTTAAGGATCTAATTAACTACAGAAACTTAAAAGGGATTCTAATTACTTTATGCTAAATGTTCGAACCTATGTAGCGACTAACAGGCCTTGTATTAAGTAACCAAATGTCTAAAAAGAAATTGCCTCCACAATAAAGCAACTAAACGAAGGAACTGAGTTTGCTGAAACAAAACAGGCCCAGATAACAAAAGGGTAAGCAATCCCATTTATAGATGCCTTTAGGCTTGGGCCCAAAATGAGCCCAATTTTTAATGGAAGGATGAGCATCCAAACCTTAGAACAAGCGGCTGAATCTAAAATTGAACTTTCATCAGTTGGGCCAATATTGGACCTAGTTTTTTTTAGAACCAAACACTGGTGCAAAATCATTTAAATGCAAATCGACTAAGACTACATGAAACATGAAGTTGAACTAACATTTTATTTCTGAATTTCAGCTAATTAAACTTGAACCAGCTAGCTTGACTTCTGTATTTTAACATTCATGCACTTTGGGCCAGGTCTGCCTTTGACCCAACTGGCTGCATCATTCAAAAATAAACATTGGGCTCAAACAGATCCCAAATCTGATGCCAGGCCAATTGCTGAAGGTTTGGGACTCAAAATCGAATCCCTTCAGAGGAAAACAATGTGTGTTTAAATTCAAGAAAAATCAGACAAGCATAGCCTTTCAACTCATTCATCTTCAAAGGACAAAGTAGCCTAGATCATTTATGAAGAAAATCCTTAATTCTAGTACCACTAAAAGCATAGTATTACTCAAGAGAAGACCTTAAAATAGTAGTAACTATATCATATTGATCTCATGGCAATACAACTATCCAAATTCATGAGAAATAATTCAAGACAAACTGAAAAGGACAAATAAGAGTCCAATTACAATTCTCAACATAAGTCTCAAATGTTCATGGCATAACATCACTTTTAAACAGGCTAGAACAGGAGAAATGAATTAACAAGTCGAGTGAGAAAGAAAACAAAGGAAATAAAACATCTAATGAATAATGGAGATCTTCACTTCTTCAAACCACATGAGTCATTCTTACATGTTTAGAATCAGGAATATCTACCTGAATATAGCAAACAAACAACACAAGAACCTGATGTTACGAAGCAGCAGTAGGAGTAATTCAGCAAGGAAGAAACAAGCAGCAGTATCAGCTCAAAAATTCAGCAATGGAACAGTAATCAAGCGGCCCTTAACCATCCTTTAATCCCCAGAATGAACAAGAATATCCTTTTAAGGTTTCAGAATGGAGAAACTAAGTGTAAAATTAGACCAATTTTGGACAAAATGCAAGAATTTTGAAGTTCTTTTTAGCTCGGTCGTCTGCAATTTTCAGAATTTTTAATCTCCCCCCCCCCCAAAAAAAAATATAATGCCTTGTGAATGAAGAAATAGTGCCTTTATAGGTAAGTCTTAGGGCAGCCTAAAGGAATTCAGTTTTTGCCCTTTTATCCTTTTGAAATTTTCCTTTTTGTTGTTTAATCTCTAGCTTAAAAATCAGTTTTTCATCTAAGTCTCAATCCCAGCTTCTAGGAAGCTTCCCTATTTAGTTACAAGAAATTCCCCCACCTAAAATTCCTAAACTAACCCTTAAACCTCTAAAAATTACTTCAACCTACCAAACAGACAAATGACCCAAAGGTCTTGGGCTATTGTACTAGCTGGTTCTATGGCCTTTGGGCTCCTAAACCGTTAAAGCCTAAATTGTGACCCAAAAAAACCATAGGCCGTGAATAGGTAATCCTGGAGGCTCTACCATTTTTGGCATCAAAAGAAGAAGAACACAGAAGAACAAAAGAAGAAATGCAAATAACAACAAGCAAAAACTAAAATCGAAAAAAAAATACTAAAGAATAAAATGTTAATTACAATAATATGCTGATAACTACTAATATGACTCAAATCTTAAACATGCAACATGGATTGATTCGAACTAACAAAAGAAGAAGAAATAAATAAGAAGAAACAGACAATATGCAACTTGAAATGCATACAAAAACGGACAGAAAAGATAGGAGATAAAAAGAGGAAGAAGACAAAAGAAGATGAACATGAGAAAGGCAGCACAAAAATGATGAGAGGCAGAGAAATACCTAAAATAGTCAAACGGGAAAAGGGCTTGAACAGACTTCCAATGCTCTCCGATTTGAGGCGAAAAAGGAGTGTTAGTCGGTTTGTTCTTGTGAGAACAAACGTCTAGCACTCATTTTGGCCCAAAATCATCTTTGAAAGTTTAGAGAATAACGGAGCCAAACCTTTTAAATGGATAATCGAAGGCAGGCACAAGTCTAGGGTTCCGTTTTAAAATTTGAAATTAAAGAGAAGTGAAAAGGATTTAGGGGAAATCGGTTGTGGTTTAGTGTTTAAGGGATTATGGGGATTATGGGGTTGAATTTTGGTGGTGATTGGAAGCTGTCTCGCCGGTAAAAATGGCGGATCACTCAAGGGCGGCGTTAGGTTAAGGAACTCTCTGATGAGGGAGATGAGAGAGGTAGATAGGAAGTTGTTTGGCCTAGGTTTAACTGATGGAATTCGGACATATTAATTAAAATGGGAGGAGTAGTTTGAGTCGTTGGAGATTGGATTGAAACTAAAGAACTCTAAACTACGTCGTTTGGGTGTCAAAAAGGAGCTGACCGGGTTAGACATGGGTTTGGGCTTATTTTGGAATGGGTAATGGGGCATAATCGTTTGGGCTTGAGGGATTTCAATGATTTGGCCCAAAATCTGGTTCTCTTCAATTCCTTTTCAATTTCTTAATTCTTTTTCTTTTCTTAAATTAAAAATAAAACCTAAATTAATCCATAAATCAAATTATCCTACTAAATTAAACTAATTATATCTAAATAATAATTACCACAATTAATTAAATACAAAATTAAAAGAAAACTACCAAAATTCGAAATTAAACAATAAAAATACAAAAAATAAGTTTTTTTTGTGATTTTTTTTTTCATATTTTGTAAAACAAACTAAATTACTAATTGATCCACAAAATGTAAAATTAAATCCTAAATGCAAATGCAATGTATTTTTATATTTTTCATGAATTAACTAAAAATTAAACATGCACACAAAATGCAAACAATCAAAAAAATTCTACAATAATTCCTAAAATAACAAATAATTAAAAGAAAAAAATCTAATTTTTGGAATTCTGTAGGAGTAAAATTCATGTGAGGCAAAAATCACGTGCTCATAGGCAGAGAAAAGAGACATGGCCCGCTAAAGCCAAAGGTTGAAGATTCGGCGGGCCCCAGCCTCAGTGGCCGGTAGTGCCACTTTATCCCTTGGGAAAGAAAAAAACCCAAGGGATGAAGTGCCACACCAGGCCTGGGTAAGAGAGTGAGCAACGGTGCATAGTCCGAACGGCTGTCTACATAAGGGGAAAGCCGACTCCCCATCCGTCACCGTCTCGAACCAACAGTAACGGCAAACATATCAGCAACCACCGCAGCGACAGGGCAGCATGACCATGCTCGACAAAGGGAAGCCCCGAAAAGAGTCCGCAATGAAATCTATGAGAGCTCCACCAAACGACTTTGAGGCCATAAGCCCCAAGCATGACGTTCAAGGATAGAAGAGGATGATAAGAAAGAATGGGAAAATGAGCTAACGAGGGTGCTGGGCTAGGAAAAACAGTGCCAAGTCACCCCCATTTATAGGGTATAATGATACGGTCATCGAGGCTTTGGAAGATTGACCGACGGACGCAATTACTGTAAAATTGAATCGACGGCGGTATATTCACCCTAGAGAACGGGAATCTGCAGTGTATTGAATGATGTCGAAATACACACGTCCGTGGGACGCCCCGGTTGCCACAAAAGCTTGCGCCACAGGTTACATCACTGGTGTGACATCGCTGTAAGAAGCTCGAGGGGTCAAGTGTCCAAATTATTTCCCATCACTTTGTTTTGGGAAACGCAGAGACTATATGTACGCGGCAAAATTAGAGAACTTAATTTCTCTCTATCAAGTCAATTTGGAAGAATGCCTCGAGACCCCGAAAACGGGGAGCCAAGGCCGATTCCCCTCCCTCGGGGCCCGTCAAGGCCCGACTCAGAGAAGACGGAAGTCGAAGCCAGAACAGAGGGGGAAGCTCCCAAGGCATGCGGTTAAGTCTGACAAAAGCCAGCCTATCCATGGCCTACGCCGAAGCGTCGTGTCTAGCCATGTAATCTTCATACTTAAACAATTAATGTATGTTGTACTATAGCCGAGTTCCCCTCCTATATAAAGGGAACACGCGCTACCTTGTAAAGGGCTGATGTTACTCCATTTTTCCACAAGTGCAATAATATCTCTCTCTCTTTTCTTTCTAACTTGCTCGTTCTCACTGGCCCGAGGCCACTTTAGCATTTATCGCTTTCTTACTTTCTCTTCATTATATTGCTTGGTATTGGCCATGAAGAGCCTTGTTTAATCATATCCTTAACTGTTGTCCCATTTCCGACTGTCCCCGATAGCCCGAGCTCGACCCAGGCGTCGACCCCGAGGCCCCTCATCCACCGATCCTACACCCGGGCAGCAGGTTCCTCGGCTCGTTCAACCCCTCGTTTTAGCCTTTATCCCCTTGATAAAAAAAACTCAGGCAGTAAGCCTTTAGGTTTGGTTATCGCCCCGTTTTTAGCTTGCATTTCATCGTTAAACTTCGTATTCTTAGCATCAACTGCTCTAAACAACTAGCTCGAGAATAGATCATGTATTTTTAGAATCTCATTTACAAATTTAATTATTGTTACCATTTTCATGGTAAACAGAGAGGTTCTTTTACCAGAGGTGAAGATGATTATATCATCTGCAAAACTCAAATGATTGATTTGTGGCCCCCTTCTTTTCCATGTAGAATCCATTAAACTACTGGTCATGATTTAAACTGTTAAGCATTCTGGAAAAGAGTTCTGCACCTATGATGAATAGTGAGGGGGTCAGTGGGTCACCCTGTTTGAGGCCCCTTGAAGATTGAAAGAAGCCCATCTTGTGCCATTCACAACTACTGAATACCAAATGTTGGACATTGTTCTCCATATCATGTCAATGATCATTTCATTAAATTCCATCCTTCTAAGCTTTAGGCATGTGAAGCTCTAGGAGACTCTGTCATAGGCCTTTGCCATGCCAAGCTTGATGACTACATTTGAACCCTCTGTTGGCTTCTTAATGCCATGAAACATTTCCTGAGCAATCATGATATTTTTTGAGATGTTCTTGTCTTTGACAAAACCTGATTGGTTTGCTGAGATTATCCTGGGGAGAATGGGACCAAGCCTCAAGCAGATAACCTTAGAAATGATCTTGTTGATAAAATTACTAAGGCTAATTGGTCTGAACTCTCTGATACTATTTGGGAATTCAACCTTTGGAAAAAGGACGAGGCATGCACTAGTCATGAATCTGGGCATTGGGCAGCCTCTAAAGAAAGCCAGAACAACATTGAACAGGTCTTCTTTGATCACTTCCCAGCATGCTTGATAAATTTTCCCATTCATACCATCTAGACCTGTTGCACTTGTAGGATTCATAGAGAAACAATCTCCTTAAGTTTAGCTATAGAAGGATCCCTAATGAGTGTAGCCTTGTCTTCATTTGTGATCATGGTAGGGATGATAGACAGAAGATCTTCTCTAATAACAGTACCAGGATCAGAGAAAAGGTTTTGGAAATAGTCACAAACAGCCTCTCTAATTTTTTCATCTCCCTGTATCCATTCACCTTCCTCGTTCTTGATTTTGTGAATAAACAATTTCCTTCTCCTTCCTCTAATTAAATCGTGGGCGGGTTGTTGATTACTTATGACGTTATTTTCATGGGTAGTTTGAGTCCCATTATACATTGTACTTGTGAACATGCCGATGATATAAGTATGGGGTGATACCCTATTTGGCTTACATGTTGTTCTATATGTTGTAGCTAATTGTGTTTATCTTGTGTATCTCGTCATCCTAGTAAATATACTAACACTGGTTCTTCTGAGGTTGCCTCCAGTAGTATGAGAGGGGGTAGGCGGGTACCATCCCCCTCCCCAATAGAGGAGGAGATGGAGAACATTGATCCGGATGTTGATGTGGTCCCAAGATGCAAGTATAGCATTCGGATTGTCCCAACTCATGCTAGAAATTTGTACAGGACCTTTGTTCCTGTGTTGAACCCAGACCCTGAGGTTGGTATGGATGATGGGAAGTTATCTCAGAAGTACTCGAGGATATATAACAACATTCGAGCCCTGGGTTTTGAAAGTTTGTTCCATCTGGGTGATGCGGTAAATGTGAACTTAGTGAAGGAGTTTTATGACAACTGGCTGCCTGAGGCTAGTTTGGATGTCGTGTACGAGGTGCAGGTTCAAGGCAAGGTGATCTCATTTTCTTCTCAAGTGATTAAACGGATATGGGATTCCCGGAGCACACTCATAAGCTTTTTCTGAGGCTTCTTCGTCGCCTGAGCTATCTTGATATCTGGATACAGCTGTGTGAAGCTGACTCTCTTGCCAATGATTGCCACAAAGATATGCGTAAGATTACGTTCCGACAGTCAACCAGGGTTCTACCACGGCTGATCAATATCAAGATTATGCCTATACAGAGCAATACAGATGTCTCCAGGGCAAATGTGTGTCTGATTTACGCCTTTCTGACCATGATGAAGTTTGATCTTGGCAAAATCATACTTGAGCATGTGGCTCGGGTGCGACCATTTGGGGCTGCCACCTATATTACCCAAGTATGATCACTCGCATGCTGCGGACGTAGCACGTAAAGGAGGAGTTTTATTATGAGAGGATTATCCCGGTGTTGCGGCCTACTGTCACGACCCGGATTTTCCACCCTCGGGAGTCGTGATGGCGCCTACTAATGCGAGCTAGGCAAGCCGACTGTTTGAACAAATTACCTTTTACAAATTTTTATATTCTTTAACAATAATAAAGCAATAACGTGTAGACAGTGGAAATTACAATAAGCAAAAGAAATGCAGTAAACTATCTGAAATATGCATCTAGCACAACTGTTTGAGCCTCGACCACCCAGAACTGATGTCACAGTTTTACAGACGATCTAAGAATACTACATACAAAGTTTGAAAGATAAAAGATACATTGTTTCTGAACTAAGTAAATGAAATAGGAGTAAAGTGATAGAGGGAGACGCTAGGGCCTGCGGGCGCTTGCAGGACTACCTTGGATCTCCGTGTGGACTGAAGGAGCCACCCAATCTACGGTCCAAAAGATGTTGCTCCAGGATCTGCACACAGTGCAGAGTGTAGTATCAGCATAACCGACCCCATGTGTTGGTAAATGCCTAGCCTAACCTTGGCGAAGTAGTGACGAAGCTAGGACCAGAATACCAAATAAACCTATGCAATTTAACTAAATACAGCGGAAAAGAATAACAGTAACATACAGTCAAGTATGGGAAGGGTATCATGCTGCGGGTATCTATCAATTTGGAATAGAAAGACAACGGGTAACTAAAAGAAATAACATATCTCAAATATCAATAAAGAATCAGGAATCAATAAGTGCACGGCATCACCCTTCGTGTTTTTACTCTCGTCCTCACCAAAGCAATCAAGTAATGAAAATGTGCACGACATAACCCTTTGTGCTTTTACTCTCATCCTAACCATATAATCAATATAATCGGCATGGAATGGTACATTGTGCGGCACAGCATCACCCTTCGTGTTTTACATCTTTCCTCACAAATCATATATGGCATCACCATTCGTGCTTTAACACTCTCTCACCAAAACTATACACAGCATTACCTTTCGTGCTTTAACACTCTTCCTCACCCAAAGAACAATCACGAATAATAGGTCAGGGGAATAAATGAAATTACAATAAGAATCCCGGCAAGGGAACAATAGTTCAACAATCAAGTCCCGGTAAGGGAACAACATCAAAAGCAACAATATCCAGACAAGGGAGGCCACATAATAATTCTCTTCTTTTTCTCACCCTTACTTCACAACTTGAGCCAATGCTCCAAAAGGTTTAATTACCACTTATACTTTCACATTTCATTGTACAACTTGAGTCAACACTCATCAATGTTCAAATGTCTCAATTACTTCCACAAACTTTGCCCAACAATAGAAATCATCATCAAAGCATGAATTATACAATGAAGTCATAATAATCGCAATATAAGACTCACGGCATGCTTGACACCAACGTATAGATACTCGTCACCATGCCTATACGTCGTACTCGACAAATACCACATAGCAAATAGGACTCGGCTCCTAATTCCTCAAGCTAAGGTTAGACCAAACACTTACCTCAATGCCACGAACACAATCCAAGTCTCTACTATCGCTTTACCTCTTGATTCCACCATCAATTCGCTCGTATCTAGTCACAAGTTACTTAATTACATCAATAAATGCTAAAGGAATCAATTCTAATGCATGAAAATGTATTTTTTAAAGATTTGCCCAAAAAGTCAAAAATCACCCCCGGGCCCACATGGTTAAAACCCGAGGTTCGAACCAAAACCTGATCACCCATTCCTCCACGAACCCAAATATATAATTTGTTTTGAAATCGGACCTCAAATCGAGATCCAAATCCCCAATTTTTGAAAAACCTAGGTTCTACTCAAAACACCCAATTTCCCCCATGAAAATCATTGATTTTGAGTTGAAATCATGTGAAAAGATGTTAATGATTGAAGGAAATGAGTTAAAATTGACTTACAATTGATTTGGAAAAAGAGTTATCTTTGAAAAATCGTCCAAGAGTGTTTTGGTTTTGAAAGAGTGTGAAAAATAAAAGATTTTCGACTAAGTTATAAAATTGCAGGTTGCAGATATCGCAATTGCGACCAGGGTTCACAATTGCGAACCCAAACTTCTGCTAAGTTCGCATTTGCGAAGCAGTTTTCGCATTTACGAAGTGGGAATTGCGAACAATGTGTCGCATTTTCGACGTCTGGCTAAAAACAATTCCTCGCATTTGCGAGGTAAACTGGCCTGGGTTATTGTTCGCATTTGCAATATAGCCTTCACATTTGCGAACTCGCATTTGCGCCAGGCTTCCTGCAATGCAACAGCTGAAATCTGCAATTCCACAAGTCCAAAATCCACCCCGTGGCCTATCCAAAACTCACTCGAGCCCTCGGGGTTTCAAACCAACCATGCACACCAACCTAAAAATATCATACGAACTCGCTCGTTCATTCAAATCACTAAAATAACATCAACAATTATGAATTTAGCATCAAAATCATGAAATTTCTTAAGAACTTCAAATTTTCCCAATTTCCTCAAATAAGGTCTGATTCATATCATTTCAAGTCTGTTTTCTTACCAAATTTCACAGTCTTATCTTAAATCACATATAAGACCTGTACCGGGAACTGGAACCAAAATACGAGCCCGATTCCATCAAACTTTAAACACATTTTATTTCCACAACTCATACAAAATTCCAGAAAATAATTTTCTTTAAAAATTCATTTCTCGGGCTTGGGACCTCGGAATTCGATTCCGGGCATAACCCAAGTCCCATATTTTCATACGGACCCTCCGGGACCGTCCAATCACTAGTCCGGGTCCGTTTACCCAAAATATTGACCGAAGTCAACTTAAATCTATTTTAAAATCAAAATTCATCATTTTAACAAATTTTCACATAATGGCTTTCCGGCTATGCACCCGGACTATGCACGCAAATCGAGGTGATGCCGAAAGAGGTTTTTGAGACCTTGGAACGTAGAATTTACTTTTAAAACAAGTGATGACCCATCCTCCACCTCTAAAACAACTATTCGTCCTCAAACGGACAGAAGAAGGAAGTACTTGAGTCGGGGAAAAGATGGGGATAACGGCTCCGCATATCGGACTCGTACTCCCAGGTCGATGCCTCAAATGGCTGACCTCTCCATTGAACACGAACAGAAGGAAAACTCTTCGATCTCAACTGACGAACCTGCCAGTCTAGAATAGCTGCCTGCTCCTTCTCATAGGACAAATCCTTGTCCAACTGGACAGTGCTGAAATCTAACACGTGGGATGGATTGCCGTAATATTTCCGAAGCATGGACACATGAAACACTGGATGCATGGCTGATAAGCTCGACGGCAATGGAAGTCTGTAAGCCACCTCTCCCACTCGATCAAGAATCTCAAACGGGCCAATGAACCTAGGGCTAAGCTTGCCCTTCTTCCCAAGTCTCATCACACCCTTCATAGGTGACACTCGAAGCAATACCCGCTCACCGACCATGAATGCCAAATCTCGAACCTTATGGTCGACATAACTCTTTTGCCTAGACTGAGTTGTATGAAGCCTATCCTGAATAATCCTGACCTTATCCAAGGCATTCTGTACTAGATCCGTACCCAACAATCGAGCCTCCCTCAGATCAAAGCATCCAACCGGTAACCGACACCGCCTACCATACAAAGCCTCATAAGGAGCCATATGGATACTCGACTGGTAGTTGTTGTTGTAGGCAAACTCTGCTAAAGGATTAAAACTGATCCCACGAGTCTCCAAAGCCAATGACACAACCTCGGAGCATATCCTCCAAAATATGAATGGTCCGCTCGGATTGTCCGTCCGTCTGAGGAAAACGTTGTGCTCAACTCAACCTGTGTGTCTAATTCTCGCTGAACTGCTCTCCAAAAATGGGAGGTAAACTACGTACCTCGATCTGAAATGATAGACTTGGGCACACCATGAAAACGAACAATCTCCTGGATATAAATCTCAGCTAACCTCTCGGAAGAATAGGAGACTGTCACAGGAATGAAATGTGCTAACTTGGTCAGCATATCAATAATAACCCACACTGCGTCGAACTTCCTCTGAGTCCATGAGAGCCCGACAATGAAGTCCATAGTGATCCCCTCCCACTTCCACTCAGGAAGCTCAATCCTCTGAAACAAACCACGAGGCCTCTGATGCTCGTACTTAACCTGCTGACAGTTCAAACACCGAGCCATATATGCAACAATGTCCTTCTTCATCCTCTTCCACCAATAATGCTGCCGCAAATCTTAATACATCTTCGCGGAGCCCGGATGAATAGAGTACCGGGAACTATGGGCCTTCTCTAAAATCAACTCTCGAAGCCCATCCACATTACGCACACAAACTCGACCCTGCAATCTCAAAACTCCAACACCTCCTAAGGTAACTTTCTTGGCACCTCCATACTGCACCGTGTATCTAAGGACACACAAATGAGGATCATCATACTACCAATCTCGGATACGCTCCAATAAAGAAGAACGAGCAATTGTGCAAGCTAACATACGGTTGGGCTCAGAAATATCCAACCTCACGAACTGATTGGCCAAAGCCTAAACATCCAAAGCGAGCGGTCTCTCACCAACTAGAATATAAGCAAGACTGCCCATACTGGTTGACTTCCTACTCAAAGCATCGGCCACTACATTAGCCTTTCCGGGATAATATAAGATGGTAATATCATAGTCTTTTAATAGTTCCAACCACCTTCTCTGCCTCAAATTCAACTCCTTCTACTTGGACAAGTATTGCAGACTCTTGTGATCCGTGAACACCTCACATTCCACGCCATACAGATAATGCCTCCAAATCTTCAATGCATGAACAATGGCTACCAACTCCAAATCATGAACTGAATAGTTCTTCTTATGAATCTTCAACTATCGTGAAGCATAGGCAATGACCTTGCCATCCTACATCAACACCGCACCAAGTCCAATATGAGATGCATCACAATAAATTGTATAAGGCCCTGAACATGTGGGCCAAACCAACACAGCTGTCATGGTTAGAGCTGTCTTGAGCTTCTGAAAGCTCGCCTCACACTCATCAGACCATCTAAACTGGGCACCCTTTGGGGTCAACCTGGTCATAGGGGATGCAATAGACGAGAACCCCTCCACAAACCGACGGTAGTAGCCTGCCAATCCTAAAAAAAACTCTGAATATATGTTGCTGATGCTGGTCTAGGCCAGTTCTTGACTGCCTCAATCTTCTTCGGATCAACCTGAATACCCTTTGCAGATACAACATGACCCAGGAATGCAACCGAACTCAACCAGAACTCACACTTCAAAAACTTGGCATACAACTGACTATCCCTCAGAGTCTGAAGAACCACTCTAAGATGTTGCTCGTTCTCCTCCCAGCTGCAGGAGTAGATCAAAATATATGAAGACTATCACGAACGAATCTAAGTAAGGCCTGAACACTCGGTTCATCAAATCCATAAAAGCTGTTGGGGCATTTGTCAACCCGAATGACATCACGAAGAACTCATAATGCTCGTACCGAGTGCGGAAAGCTATCTTAGGGACATCAAATGCCCTAATCCTCAAATGATGGTAGCCATATCTCAAGTCAATTTTTGAGAATACCTTGGCACCCTGAAACTGATCAAACAAATCATCAATCCTCGGCAATGGATATTTATTCTTGATTGTAACCTTGTTCAACTGCCGGTAATCAATACACATTCTCATCAATCCGTCCTTCTTCTAAATAAACAACATCAGCGCACCCCAAGGCAAAACACTCGGTCTAATGAAACCTTTCTCAAGCAAGTCTTGCAACTGCTCCTTCAACTCTTTCAACTCAGGCAGGGCCATACAATACGGTGGGATAGAAATGGGCTGAGTGCCCAAAGCCAAATTAATGCAAAAGTCAATATCCCTGTCGGGTGGCATACTCGGCAGGTCTAAAGGGAATACCTCAGGAAACTCACGAACAACGGGCACAGAATCAATAGAAGGAACCTCAGCACTAGAATCACGAACATTGGCCAAATAGGCCAAACACCCCTTCTCGACCATATGTCGAACCTTCATATATGAGACAACGCTACGGGTAGAATGACCAAGAGTCCCTCTCCACTCTAAACGAGGTAAACCCGGCAAGGCTACGGCCACAGTCTTTGCATAACAGTCCAAGATAGCATGATAACATGATAACCAGTCCATCCCTAATATGACATCAAAATTAACCATGTCCAGAAGAAGCAAATCTACACGAGTCTCAAGACCCCCAATCAGAACTACACATGAATGATGGACTCGATCTACCACAATAGAATCACCCATCGGTGTAGACACATAAACAGGATCACTCAAAGAATCACTAGGCATGACTAGATACGGTGCAAAATAAGATGACACATAGGAGTACGTAGATCTCGGATCAAATAAAACTGAAGCATCTCTGCCACCAACCAGAATAGTACCTGTGATAACTGCATCGGAAGCCTCAACCTCAGGCCTGGCTGGAAGAGCATAACATTTTTCAGAAAAGCGCGTCTCTGCGGTCCATTATGCGGTCGCATAATAGCTATGCGGACCGTATAGTCACCGTAGAGTGAGGCAGTTTGATGGTTAATTTTGAGGTCAACTATGCGGCTAATTATGCGATCGCATAATCAATATACGAGCCGCATAGTCATCGCATAATCTCCTTGGAATTTTGCGAGTGGCAGTTCTGCGGTGCATTATGCGACCGCAGAATAGGTATTGTCGCACCTCCTTTCTACCGCGCCCGCGGGGCGCGTGGGGAGTTTTCTCCAATTGAAGGACAGTCAAAACGGGATTTATTTAATTATTTCAGAGTCGCCACCTGGAAATTTTAAGGCGTCCCAAGTCACCGGTTTTAATCCCTGAATCGAGGAGAATATGACTCTGTTTATTATTCTGCGAACCAGAAATCCTGAGTAAGGAATTCTGTTAATCCGGAAGAAGGTGTTAGGCAATTCCGAATTCCGTGGTTCTAGCACGGTCGCTCAACTGTTTTTATTATTGGCTTAATTATCTTGATTTTTACTAAATACGTTTTTATTGCATGATTTTACTACCGCTTTTACTTATTGTTTACAATTATATAAACGAATTACGCGTACATATATTCGTATTATATACCTTTTATAATTACAGGGATCGTGTCACGCATACATGTACACAATAAAATTGTCCATGTTATAGTTTTTTTTTTATTAAAAATCATATGTTCAAAATTTAAAATAAAATTAAGAACATCGTCACCTTTGTATTTATACAATGAACTGCACATCTCGGGTTACATGAAATTATTTTGACATCGTCGGAGAAATCCTTTTTATTAAAATATTCGTTCGAAATTGCGCGTACGCATAATCCGAATTTGCTTTTAAAATATAATCAGGGTACGCAAACGCATCCCTAATTACGCGAAATATTTGTAATGGTATTATGGATTGTCCACAAATTGTTTATTACATCTACACATTTTATATGAAAATCCTGAGAAATTCACATTTTTAAGGATGCCTTTAAATTCTTTTAAAAGAATTCACAAATTATTAAACGTTGCCCGTCGATTATAATTTCCGGGTATAGATTATATTCATCCCAACTATCCAAATTCAAAAAAAAGAATAAAAATTCGATTTTTAGCAAATACAACATATATATGTATGCCAAAGAATGAATTGTATATGAAACTAACAAATTCTATTTCTAATTACCATTGATATAAAGTGTTGCAATTTGTGCTTATACATATCATCTCATTCTCACATGCTTGTTTTTAATCCAAAATTATAATTGCTTAGTTTATTTATAACGATAAATAATCAAATTGATGAGAAAGGAGTTATTATTCGAATTGATTCAATTTGAATTGTATTACATACAACATAGTTGTGCGCCTAAACATTCATAATATTCTTAACATCATGACGAGCTATACCAACTCACCTTACTCATATGATTATAAATATACCTGTCATCATGCCATATGATAATTTATATCAATCTAAACAAAATCATATTTTTTACAAGATATACTACTAATGTAACTTCTTAATACTTCCATTCTACTTTACATTTAGCTAAAGGTATTATGGGATGTAATCAATGGCCCATTTTTATGTCATACTCCCTGTTTTGACAACTCACATATAACTATACTAATGAGAAATTCTGGTATAGATAATACTATTACAGCACTTATATGAGTTTTAAAAGAGAATGATCAACTACTAATTATCATGTCAAACATACTACTATATTAACCAAAACACAAAACAGGACTGAACTTTTAAAATAATGAACTTAGACAAAATAAAAATAAAATTGCAATTCAAGCTTCATTGATTTGTCATGCTGAATCTCTTTCCAACATAGAATTTAAAAGATAAGTACCTGGAAATGAAGGTAGAAGAAGTAGATTTCAGCAGTAGCAACAGTAATCAAATCAGCAGAATAGCAGTATACAGCAAGTCTGACCAAGACCCGTTAACCCAGATGAACAGTGACAGAAACTTGAGGAAAAATTTCAGATTCAAACTGAACAATATCCACAAACAAACAACGGACAGATTCTAGAACAACATTTTTCAGATTTCAGTTTCTTTCCTATTTCAAATTCAGCTTCCTGATTTTTTGTTTCTGCATTTGTATCTGTGTCAGATTGTGTGCGTGTGTGAGTGTTCTATTTTCTGTTTCTTTTGCTATTTTTCTTTCTTCTTCTCAGATTTCTGTTTCTCTCAAATGTATATGTATTTCTGTGTGTATTTTCTATGCTTTAGAAATCAGCCTCTCTTAAAATTCTCTGAAAAATGAACTCTAAAATCTCTGTCTGAGAACTGATTTCTCTCTCTCAAATTTCTTCTTAAAAAATCTGCTCAAAATCTCACTTTTCCCTCTTCTGATCTCTCTTTTCTTTCTGTCTGAAAGCTCTCTTTTTTTTCTTCTTGTTCTCTTAAAAATCCCCTCTCTTTCAAATTTCCAGTCCCTGTACTTATACAGGTCTGTCCTATCTTTTTTTTGTGCTTCTTGGACCCCTTTCTTCTTTTAAAATCAGAAAGTTCCATTACAAACTGCTTTTTAATATTTTAAGTGATATTATCCTGATTTTAAGCAGCCCCATTACCCTTTGTTTCCCATTATCACTTTAAATAATAGCCAATAACTTTCCACTTTCAGCCCATTATGCTATTAACATATTATCCTCATTGTTTTAACTGTTTCATTCCCGGAAATGTCCCAGATTTCCTACTGTAATTACTGTCTCAAATTTTAACAAGTTATCTGAATCTAAACTTGTCTAGCAGCTAACAACCAATTCCTAATGATTAACCTCCTAATACAATTGTATTTACCCAACCTTTGTAAACTTGAATTCAGAACTAACATCATAGCAACATATCACTGAAATTATTATAACAATTCAGACTGGACTTCAACATTGAACCAAGATCAAACACACACAGGAGCATTGTCAATATACTGACAATGCCCTGTTCAGAAAACAATATATACACAACATTCATTTGAATTTACTGATTTGCAAACAAACATGATTTAATTGACGAGTATTAATCAGTTGACTATTTACAACATTTGTCCATAATCAGTCTAAAACAAAAGAAACAGACTGTTTCAGAAATTTAATTGACTGTTTCAGCATTTTCAGAAACAAGATTTATAACACAACTGATCGACGAACTTAATCGAGTCGATCACACACATTGTAATTAATCACAACCAACAGAAACAATTCATTTATTTGATTAATCATACGGGCATGAGACAAAGATGACAGAATTAATCAAATAAAAACATGAAAAATTAACAGGTTATTAAACAAACAATTATTCATGTAAGAAACACAAAAGAAATAAGGAAAGTACCTCTAAATCTTTAAATTCAACCGGACTCGAACTCAACTTGGATTTGGACTTTGTTTGAAATCAAACAGACCTTAGTCGAAGTATTTTGCACTGAAAATACTTCGACTAAGGTCGATTAAACCTCAATCTTCTATTTAATTTGAAACAGATGCCAGGATTGGAAATTTAGGGTTTCAAATCTTGGATTTTAAATCCGAACACTTCTGGGTAGATTCGAATCAAACCAACGGTATTCTAGGCACGAGGGAGGTCATGGGGGTAACTGGTGTGAGTTTGAGGTAGGTTGGGATAGGGTCAGGTTTTACTCGAATCTTCAAATAAAGATTCGAGTAGTTCCAGTATGATTCGAACCATGCAACTAACAGATCCGTGGTGAGGGAATTTAGGGGAAGCTGTGGTGTTAATTTGAGAGCCATTGGAAAGGGTTTGAGTTTTCAGACCAACCTTCGATTTAATATTCGAAGAGTTGGGGTCTGATTCGAAGGAAACTAAAGTCAGATCTGTGTAGAGGAAGTGGTGAGGAGTCTAGGGTGTTATTTTGGTGACCGGCGGCGTTGTTGCCGCCGGGTTTCAGGCGGTGGGATTCTAGGGCGGCTAGGGTTAGGGGTGTGTTTGGAAAGACGATGAACAGGAGAGGAGGGGGGTGTTTAGTTAGGGGGGCCGGGGTAAGGATTATGGGTTTATATAGGGGAATGGTGGATTGATATTGACCGTCCGATCAATCAAAATGAAAGGCCAGGATCTACTCACTTAACCAAACGACGTCGTTTGGCTTAAGTTTGGGGGGACGGGTTGAACCGGGTGTTGGATCGGGTAAGGATTGTGGGTTAGGGTGATGAGATCTCATCCGTTGGTTGGATTTGATCCAACGGTCCCTGATAAACTACAACCAAACGATGTCGTTTTGACTCGTCTGGCTTGGACCGGACCTGGGCTGCCTGGATTGGGCTGTGGGGGGTAACTTGATTTGGGCCTGGATTTTGATCCAGGTCCGATATATATTTTTTTTATTTTTCAATTTATTTTTCATTTTTCTAAATTAAATTTCTAATTTTAATTATAAAACAATTTTAACTTCTAAACAATATTAATCACTTTATAACAACTATTCAACATACGGACAAAACATTAATCACACAGTGGAATATTTAAAATAGAACAAAAATGCATATTTTTGTGATTTTATTTTGAATCAATGCATAATTAAATCCTAGATATGCATGCAACATGTATTTTATTTTATTTTTCATTTTATTATGGCAACGTAAATATTTATGGATATAAGACAAATATTTAACAAACATCACGCAAATTCAAAATTTGCACAGTAAAAGAAATTTATTTTATTTTTTTGATTTATTTTGGAGTAGTTTTCGTAAGGCAAAAATCACGTGCTCACAACTGCCCCTCTTTGTGCGGAAACTCGAAGAGTTTTCGTGCAAAGATAAAGTGAGCGGATACGAGCGATTTTTGCCCGTTCGAATACTCCGTGGGAAGCATTTTTTGAAAGATTTGACCGAACCTCTGCTTCAAAGGTTTCCTACATATCCTTGGCTATAAAGGAATCAGGTCAATGTAGTTCGGGAAGTTTTGGGTAGCTGGGACTACCGTGGGACTGTGATGTTACTGCTACTTCGTGCTGTTTTTACTGCTTGCTGACCTCCTTATTACACCTTACTTCAAAGGTAATTCAAAAAGCTAAACTAGACTATGGTACATGAATTATAAAAATCTTATCTAGATCATGCCCTTGCGTTTCTTGTTGTCTTGATATCTTGGTGACTCTTGGGCATTTTGCTTATTCCGTATTCCTTTTCATTGTGTCCCGTATTTTCTTCATCTGTTTGGGACTCTTGTCGTTTCCTGCTGGGGACTTTGTTGATTCACTCTGCTTTATTGATTCTAAGTGTGCTCCTTTCTCATATGAGCGGGCTCTTGACTTCAATACTTCAATTGTATTCCCTTGTTCTCCAGGTGGGTGTCTGGCTGCGGATTCATCCTCATTCTCCAGGTGGATGCCTGACTTCTTCAATTCTTTGTCCTCGTTCTCCAGGTGGACGCCTGACTTCTTCAATTCTTTCATCCTTATTCTCCAGGTGGACGGCTGATTTCTTCTTAAATTCTTCATCCTCATTCTCCAGGTGGACGCCTGATTTCTTCAATTCTCATCCTCATTCTCCAGGTGGACGCCTGATTTCTTCAATTCTCATCCTCATTCTCCAGGTGGACGCCTGATTTCTTCAATTATTATCCTCATTCTCCAGGTGGACGCCTGATTTCTTCAATTCTTATCCTCATTCTTCAAGTGGACGCCTGACTTCTTCAATTCTCATCCTCATTCTCCAGGTGGACGCCTGACTTCTTCTTTTCTCATCCTCATTCTCCAGGTGGACGCCTGACTTCTTTAATTTTCATCCTCATTCTCCAGGTGGACGCCTGACTTCTTCAATTCTCATCCTCATTCTCCAGGTGGACGCCTGACTTCTTCAATTCTCATCCTCATTCTCCAGGTGGACGCCTGATTTCTTCAATTCTCATCCTCATTCTCCAGGTGGACGCCTGATTTCTTCAATTATTATCCTTATTGTCCAGGTGAACGCCTAATTTATTCAATTCTCATCCTCATTCTCTAGGTGGACGCTTGATTTCTTCAATTCTTATCCTCATTCTTCAGGTGGACGCCTGACTTCTTTAATTCTCATCCTCATTCTCCAGGTGGACGCCTGACTTCTGCAATTATTTGTCCTCATTCTCCAGGTGGACGCCTGACTTCTTTAATTCTCATCCTCATTCTCCAGGTGGACGTCTGATTTCTTCAATTCTCATCCTCATTCTCCAGGTGGACGCCTGATTTCTTCAATTCTCATCCTCATTCTCCAGGTGGACGCCTGATTTCTTCAATTATTATCCTCATTCTCCAGGTGGACGCCTGATTTCTTCAATTCTTATCCTCATTCTTCAGGTGGACGCCTGACTTCTTCAATTCTCATCCTCATTCTCCAGGTGGACGCCTGACTTCTTCTTTTCTCATCCTCATTCTCCAGGTGGACGCCTGACTTCTTCTTTTCTCATCCTCATTCTCCAGGTGGACGCCTGATTTCTTTAATTCTCATCCTCATTCTCCAGGTGGACGCCTGATTTCTTTAATTCTCATCCTCATTCTCCAGGTGGACGCCTGACTTCTTTAATTCTCATCCTCATTCTCCAGGTGGACGCCTGACTTCTTTAATTCTCATCCTCATTCTCCAGGTGGACGCCTGACTTCTTTAATTCTTTGTCCTGTTTTATTGCCTTGGAATGGTTGAAAAATACTGTTTTGTCTTTGTAATTGATCCTTGACTATAGGATTCCCCTCCGTATGTTTTCCTTCAAACCCTTTTAACTGTAATCATATGTCCCTCCTGACATTGTTGATCCACTTTTGATTTCACTTTTCTTACACCCAAAGCTTATTATTTTATCTCCCGCCTTTCATGGCCGTATTTTGCATCATGTAACCTTGAATCTTGGTAGTATACCTTGACATTCCTTCTTATTTGTTTGGAATAAAACTTATCTCAAAGCTTTAGAAAAGTAAGATTATTAGTGACGAAAAACGCTGATTTCGACAATTATAGAAATGAAGAGAAGAATCCAAGTTTGGATGACTGTTGTAGAAAGAATAAAAACTTATCTGATTGGAGTTACTGGCGCCAATGATCAGGGTATGCATTTTAGATTAATCAACCCAGTCTTTTAATCAATCTCCTTTTAATTGTCTCATTTTTGTTTTCCCCCAAAATTTCCGTAATCCAACTTCATTTTTCATCTTACAGACCTGTTGGACTTGTAATATCTCAAAGAGTTTTCACCGATAAACCTTCCTCATTTGTTCATTTCTTACTTATTTTTCGCCTTATGGTGCCTACGAAGGTTTTCACCAATAAGACTCTCTCATTTTACTTTCTCTCAACTTACATCGCCTTATGGTGCCCGTGTGGGTTTTCACCTATAAGACTCTCTCATTTTTACTTTCTCTCAACTTGTTTGTACCAGACTGTTATGAACCATCTTCATTTTTTTGACTCAGCATTTTTCTAAGATTGGTCGAAAGGTCTTTTTGGTATGTGGTTGGAAATGGAAAGGTATCAAAAGCTAAACAGTTTTGGTATGGGTTTAAAATTACAACTCTTGGAATCTTTTCTTATTTCCAATACAATTCTTTGCCCCAGTTTCTTGATTTGGGGTCTCTTGATGTTTCTTTTTGTGCACATTATGTATATTGTGCACCCTATGACCGAGCCGTGAGGCGCCTACGTATCCTTCTTTGAGGAATCAGGTCAAACGTAGTTCACCCAATAGTAGTGATTTTTTTTTCATATTTGATTTTCATTGATTCCAAGAGAGGGTAAGAAAGAAACAAATATGGCTCGAAGGGGAAACAAAGGGTATAGTGTTTGGATAGCAGAATAAATTGCCTTTGTCATTCCAATCTTCGAAATAATGCTAAATACAAACATTCAAAAAGTTATGCATAATATCTCTTTACCGCGTCAGAATTGATCGCCATGTCTATGCATTTGCCTTCAATATCTGTTAAGCATAGTGCACCATTCGATAATACTCTGGTCACAATGAATGGTCCTTGCCAATTCGGGGCAAATTTGCCTTTTGCCTCAACCTGATGTGGAAGAATACGTTTCAGCACATGTTGACCCACTTCGAACTTCCGTGGACGCACTTTTTGTTGTATGCTCTTGCTATTCTTCTTTGATATAATTGACCATGACATACTACGGCCAATCATTTTTCATCAATCAAGTTTAACTGTTCCAGACGGGTTTTGACCCACTCATCATCATCAATCTTTGCTTCGGCGATGATCCGAAGGGAAGGAATCTCAACTTCTGCAGGAATTACTGCTTCAGTGTCATATACCAACAAATAAGGAGTTGCTCCTACTGAAGTGCGAACAGTAGTGCGATATCCTAATAATGCAAATGGTAATTTTTCATGCCATTGTCTTGAACCTTCTACCATTTTCCGAAGTATCTTCTTTATGTTTTTGTTGGTTGCCTCGACTGCTCCATTCGCCTTGGGCCGATATGGGGTAGAGTTGCGATGTGTAATCTTAAACTGTTGACATACTTCCTTCATTAAGTTGCTGTTAAGATTAGCACCGTTATCTGTGATGATCACCTTTGGGATTCCGAATCGACATATGATATTTGAGTGGACAAAATCGACCACAGCTTTCTTGGTCACCGATTTGAATGTCTTGGCCTCAACCCATTTGGTAAAATAATCGATGGTTACCAAAATGAACCTGTGCCCATTGGATGTTGCCGGCTCAATTGGTCCAATCACATCCATGCCCCAGGCAACGAAGGGCCATGGTGCCGACATTGTGTGCAACTCGGATGGTGGAGAATGAATCAAATCTCCGTGTATCTGTCATTGATGACACTTGCGCACAAAACTGATACAATCTCGCTCCATGGTAAGCCAATAATAACCAGCTCGGAGGATTTTCCTTGCTAATACATATCCACTCATGTGGGGTCCGCAAACTCCCGAATGTACTTCCGACATGACAGCTGTAGCTTGTCTGGCATCTATGCATCTTAATAATCCAAGGTCTGGTGCTCTTTTATACAAAACTCCTCCGCTTAAGAAGAATCCATTTGACAATCGCCTGATGGTTCTCTTTTGATCTCATGTGGCTTGCGCGGGATATATCCCCATTCTGATATACTCCTTGATGTCGTGGAACCACGGTTCACCGTCCAATTCCTCTTCAACCATATTGCAATAAACGTGCTGATCGTGGACTTGAATATGTATCGGATCTACATAAACTTTGTCCGGATGGTGCAACATTGATGCCAAGGTAGCCAATGCATCGGCAACCTCATTATGGATTCTTGGAATATGTTGGAACTCCACTGATTGAAACCGCTGACAAAGATCATGTAGACATTGTCGGTATGGTATGAGCTTCAAGTCTCGGGTTTCCCATTCTCCTTGAATTTGATGTACCAAAAGATCTGAATCTCCCATGACTAAGATTTCTCGGATACCCATGTCTGCGGCTAGCCTTAACCCCAAAATGCAAGCTTCATATTCAGCCATATTATTGGTGCAATAAAATCGCAATTGAGCCGTAACAGGATAGTGATGCCCTGTTTCAGAAATGATTACAGCTCCTATCCCGACTCCTTTCATGTTAGCGGCTCCATCAAAGAAAAGTTTCCAGCCAGGTTTTTCAATTCGCTCCACCTCGTCGATATGCATTATTTCTTCATCAGGAAAATAGGTTTTCAACGGCTCGTATTCCTCATCGATCGGGTTTTCGGCTAAATGATCGGCCAGTGCTTGGGCTTTCATTGCAGTCCGAGTTACATAGATGATGTCAAACTCTGTGAGCAAAATTTGCCACTTTGCAAGTCTTCCCGTTGGCATAGGCTTTTGAAAAATATATTTCAATGGATCCAAACGCGAAATGAGGTAAGTAGTGTAGGACGACAAATAGTGTTTCAACTTCTGAGCCACCCATGTTAGGGCGCAACATGTCTTTTCCAGATGAGTATACTTAACCTCATAAGCTGTGAACTTTTTGCTAAGGTAGTAGATGGCCTGTTCTTTTCTGCCGGTGAGGTCATGTTGCCCCAATACACAACCAAACGAGTTTTCCAATACCGTCAAGTAAAGAATCAAAGGTCTTCCCGGCTCTGGCGGGACCAACACGGGTGGGTTCGACAAGTACCCTTTTATCTTATCGAACGCTTCTTGACACTCATCGGTCCATTTGACCACAGCATCCTTTTTCAACAATTTGAAAATTGGCTCACAGGTTGTTGTGAGCTGAGCAATAAACCTGCTGATGTAATTTAACCTTCCCAACAAACTCATTACTTCAGTTTTGTTTCTTGGAGGTGTAAATTCTTGGATGGCTTTGATTTTTGATGGGTCTAGCTCGATACCTCGTCAACTGACTATGAATCCCAGCAATTTTCCAGATGGAACTCCAAATGCACATTTGGCAGGGTTAAGCTTGAGGTTGTACCTGCGAAGCCTTAAGAAGAATTTCCTCAAGTCCCCAACGTGGTCGGCCTGATGCTTTGATTTTATGATCACATCATCCACGTATACCTCAATCTCCTTGTGTATCATATCATGAAACACCGTGGTCATTGCTCTCATGTAGGTGGCTCCGGCGTTCTTCAAACCGAATGGCATTACCCGGTAGCAATAAGTTCCCCATGGTGTGATGAATGCCGTCTTTTCTGCGTCTTCTTCACCCATTAGAATTTGATGATACCTGGCATAACAATCCACGAAAGATCCTATATCATGCTTGGCACAATTGTCGATCAAAATATGGATATTGGGTAATGGGAAATTATCCTTTGGACTTGCTTTGTTGAGATTGCGGTAGTCGACGCATACTCTAATTTTGCCGTCTTTCTTTGGTACAGAAACGATATTAGCCAACCAAACAGGATATCGAGTGACTCGAATGACCTTTGCTTCCAATTGTTTGGTGATTTCTTCCTTAATTCTCACACTCATATCAGGCTTGAATTTTCTCAGTCTCTGCTTGACAGGAGGCACCGTTGGATCGGTGGGCAATTTGTGAACCACTAAATCAGTGCTCAGGCCCGGCATGTCGTCATACGACAATGCAAAAACATCTTTGAATTCTATGAGTGCTTTAATTAACTCTTCTCGGATCTTTGGTTCGAGATAGACACTTATTTTAGTTTCCCGGATATTACTCGTGTCCCCTATATTGATGTCCTCGGTATCACTCAAGTTAGGTTTGATTTTTTCCTCAAAGTGAATTAACTCTTTACTAATCTCTTCAAAAACTTCATCTTCATCATATTCTGATTCGTAATCACAATATATTTCTTGAATTAATATTTCGGAACCAGATTGATTTTTAAGACTGGGCTGAGGATTCCTCATGCATGCCATATCACTAGAGCCAGCGTAAAAAGAACTGTACAGGAAAGAAGAAAAAGAAAAGAAAACTATCAGGAATGATAATAAAAAGGACAATGCTTTTTTGTTGGATGATGAAAGATAACAAGGTTTTGCACACTTCAAACAAACTGTAAGATAAGCTTTGGGATTACAACCCTGAAGTAACCCAAACAAACTGAAAGAAAATCAAAATAAACTACCAAGACTCCTTTCGAATTGGGAGAGGAGTGGTTTTCCAATTATTAAGCTTTGTTTCTGGCCCAACGAATTGAACTTCTGCGTTGCTACACCCTTCTCCGCTTTCTAACATATTCACATCATCAAACAATTTCTCGAATCTTTCAATTAATTCCTCCTCAGGATTGACCCGGGATTTAGGAATTGTTGTTATCAGGCGATTTTTAGCACCGGTCTTGACAAAAGACTTTGATAGAGGTGGAACTGGTTTTGGAAGATCCCATGCCTTATGTTTCAGCTTTTTGGCCTTTTTCACATCGGTGATAGTGGGTATAAATCCCAAACCAAATGTTCCCCAGTTCTCGGGGAGAGATACTGGTTGTATAATTCCTTGCAAAGATAAGCCCAGACCTTTGCCGGGTATAAAACTATTCTTTAACATTTCATAAGCTACCATGACTGAAGCAGAGGTTATCTTTGGATTCAGAAGGTACTTCCCTTCTAGAATTTTCTCTACCGACACTGTATCGGACACTTGGTATACCCATGGTCCCTGGTCATTTTCTATTCCCTCGACCGGTACAATGGCACTGCTGCGATCATTTAAACTTTCTTCCCCATGCACAACTATTTCTTGATGATCCCATTCAAACTTGACAGCCTGATGTAGTGTTGACGGGACTGCTTTAGCAGCATGGATCCATGGTCGACCCAACAACAAGTTATAAGAAACAGTTATGTCCAACACTTGAAATTCCATTGTGAATTCAACTGGCCCTATTGTTAGTTCCAACACTATGTCGCCACATGAATCTCTGCTTCCACCGTCAAATCCCCGTACGCAAATACTATTTTTCTGGATCCTCTCCTCTTTAATTTTTAATTTGCTTAAAGTGGAGAGAGGGCAGATATTTGCACTTGACCCATTGTCAACCAATACCCGGGTTACTACGGAGTTTTCACATTTCACGGTGAGGTAAAGAGCTCTGTTGTGCTCGGTACCTTCCACAGGCAATTCGTCATCAGCAAATGTAATTTTGTTTGTCTCAAAGATTCTGTTGGCTATTCTTCCCAAATGATTTACAGAGATTTTTTCAGGAACATGAGCCTCATTCAGGATTTTCATCAAAGCCAGACGGTGCTCCTCTAAATGGATCAGTAATGACAACAATGAAATTTGAGCGGGCGTCTTCTTCAATTGATCCACAACAGAATAATCATGGAGTTTCATTTTTCTTAAAAACTCTTCTGCCTCTTCTTCCGTCACAACTCTCTTTATTGGTGTTGGATTATTTTTAGTTTTTCTTAACTCTTCGGGTGTAAAACATCTTCCCGAACGAGTCAAGCCTTGCACCTCACACACTTCTTCCTTGACTTCTTTTCCCTTGTACATTACAGTCACCCGTTCATAGTTCCATGGGATGGCTTTGTTGTTGATGACTGGCAGCTGGGTTACAGGTGTGATAATAGCCCGATCTGTACGGGCTCCTTCCACGAATACAATGGGTTTGTTATCAACCCCTGGTACTATCACTTTCGGCCTTTCTTGTTTTGCGGCAACTTTGCTCGATGATCCCTCCTCGACTATCATAGATGGTCCATCACCATTTCTGTTCTGCTTAGGTACCGGCTTCTCCTCTGTTAACTGCTTATCTGGCTTGGCTTCATGAGACTTGATCATCATGACAGTTTGTGACGGCTTCTTTGTCTCCCCATCAGCTTGTATGATTTCTATCATATTGGCCTCTTAATGGGCTGGTATTGGATTTCTATTGATATTGGGAGCTTCGGGGGTTTGAACCTCGATTTTATTAGTATCAATCAGCTCTTGTATTGCATTTTTCAAATGCCAACATTTCTCCGTATCATGGCCTGGTGCACCGGAGCAATACTCACAGCTAATGGTGTAATCCAGATTCTTTGGAGGAGGATTGGGTAGCTTGGATTGTATTGGTCTTAGCATGTCTAGCTGTCTCAGCCTGTGGAACAGACTAGTGTAAGACTCTCCCAATGGAGTGTAAGTTTTCTTTTTCTGTTCCCTTTCTCCCCTGAATGCTGGCCTAGGCCTGAAACCTGGTCCGGGATAGGCTCGTGGGTAAGTACTTGGTATGGCAGGAGCATGCCAATTGGTGTGAACAGGTGGCTGATTGTATGCTTGAGCATGGTTAATGGAAAAAATGAGGCTCTGAAGGGTGATAGTAGTGTTGGGATGAATCGTGGTGGTAAGCTGATTGGCGAGGTCGTTGTTGATTATAGTAAGGCGGTGAACTTCTGGGTCCTGACCAAATTCCTGAATCAACTACCGCTGCTTCCTCCCTCTTCTTTCTTCCAATTCCTCCTACCCCGCCTTGAATAGCTTGAGTAGTCGCCTTAATCGCTGAATAGCTCATGATTTTATTTGTCTTGAGGCCTTCTTCCACCATACCTCCCATCTTCACCACTTCGTTGAATGATTTCCCCACCGCTGAAACCAAATGGGCATAGTAAGTCGGTTTCAAGGCTTGGAGGAAGTAGTCTACCATTTCACTCTCTTTCATAGGAGGATCCACTCTTGCTGCATGTTCTCTCCACCGAAAGCCATACTCTCTGAAACTTTCATTGTGTTTCTTCTCAAATTTTGTCAATGATAGTCGATCTGGGATGATTTCCAGATTGTATTGGAAATGGTATGCGAATGCCTGTGCCAGGTCATCCCAGGTGTACCATCTCCCATGGTCCTGGCGTGTATACCACTCCAAAGCTGATCCGCTTAAACTTTGACTGAAGTAAGCCATCAATAATTCATCCTTTCCCCCAGCTCCTCGCATCTTGCTACAGAAACCCCTTAAGTGGGCTACTGGGTCGTTGTGCCCGTTGTATAGGTCAAATTTGGGCATCTTGAAGCCAACTGGTAATTGTACATTGGGGAATAAGCACAAATCTTTGTATGCTACACTGACTTGCCCACCTAATCCTCGCATGTCTCTGAACGATTGTTCTAGACTCTTGACCTTCCTGAACATCTCTTCTTGTTCAGCATTTTTGGCTGGCTTGTCAATTTCGGTTGGGAGATCAAAACGAGGAGTAGTTGAATGGATTTCAGAGGCTTTGAGGGTGGGCTCCGGGGGTAATATTGGTTGTCCTGGGCCTGGAATGTAGGCTCACTAGGAGATTTGTGGAATGTAGCAGGGGGAGGTGCTACGAAAACAGGAGTCATAGGTGGAGGAAAATATGGAACTGGTTTCGGAGGTGGAGACTGCGGTGTCTGAGAGGTGGTGCCTCGGTAGTGCTGGTAAATGGGGAAATTTGGGGATAATTCAGTGGTAATATTATCCTGAGTTTGGGTCATTGATGGAGCAGGGTTATTTGGGTAAGATGGGGGTAACTGTCCTGTAGACCAGGCTTGGTACATCTCAGCCATTTGCTTCTTGAGTTTAAACATCTCTTCTTTCATTTTCCCGACATCCATCTCCTCTAGCTCCATACCTGTGTCAACATCTGGGATAGACATACTTTCGGGTAGTGGTCCTTTTGATCTCGTGTGATAATGATAATATGCCAGTATACTCTTTAGAGAAACTAACTGCTTGAATTCTGGAAATGAACAAACTTGTTAGTTTTGAGAGTTTAACACATATATAATTACACATTGAGATGCAATGCTCCTAGACAAATAATCCCTTTCTATTATGCATTTGCTTGGCTGCTTGTGTCGTCCCAGCTTTCTTGAAATTTTTATTGTCACTCACTTTTAATTTTATTTATTATATATATCTTTTATTGCGGTGGTCGAATCTTATAGAGATTGCCCACGTATCATGCCCCCACATGAATCAGACCTTGCGTAGTTCGGACATGAGGCAAACACTTTTATTCATTATACAAAGATGGAATTACATTTGAGAACTTTAAGAAAATGGTTTGAAACACACACATTTAAATAAAAATAAAGATACAATTCTTAACATCTCACAACGTGCCCCACTTTCCACTTGTGTTGTAAATTAATAGATTATTTGCTCAATGTGGGGCTTGACCTGGATGACCTCCCAGCGTACGATACATCCTTTCCAACTCCATTGCTAGATGACGGGCAAAAATGGGTGCATGCTCTGTAAACCTTTCATAATCCATTCCTTGGCAGTTTACGTAACTTTGAGATGTGTAGACCGCCAGGTCGTGGATTTGTGCCCTGAAATCTTGGAGACGTTGGTCTTGGTCCTGCAATTGTTGCTGGCGAGTGGTGGCTATATCTCTGACACGGTTTTCATGATCTAGAGCTGACTCTAATAGAGCTCAGAGTCTGGCCTGCTCTAATCTTGCATGCGCTCTTTCCCTGTCGATGTCTGCTTGTTGATGTTCTCTGTTGCATCTTCTTGCCTCTTCTAGTTGTGCACGAAGCTGATCTTCTGATCGTATCCGATGGTCTTTTTCCTTCTTGAATTGTGCCCTGTCTTCTTCGAATTGCCTTACTTGGCGTTCCTTATTAGATCTGGCCTCTTCGTTTAATTGTTGGATCCTTTCTTTTGCTTTGCTCAATGCCCTTTCGTTTTCCGCAAGAATGGAATCATAATCTTGCATTCTTTCAAAAAGATTGGCGATGGTTTTTTGATCCTTCCAGCTCCTCTTTGGTGTCTCAGAAACTCTTTTCATTTTTTGGAATCGAGCATGAAGATTTTCATTCTCACAAGCTAGACTCTTCTTCTCGCCTTCGGCTTCTTGTGCTTGCAAATCTTTCTCCAGACTGAGGCTTCTCAGATTTTCTTTTAGGGCATGGATAGTTGCTTTGTACCCTTTTTCCTTTTCTCCCCAGATCAACCGCTCTTGGATTTTATCGTTGAAATTTTGAACATGGGGTCTTTTTGTTGGCCTTCTTAGCTCAGGCTCTGGTACATCATCCACGCGAGACCGTTTTTCAAACCACCTTGCATATCTAGGATTTATCTCACCCTTTGTAGTGTCTGGGACTTGAGTATCACTTTTCAAGTATCGACATCCATTCCACATCTGCTGAAGTAGAGCCTCGGGGATAGTGGCTTCTGGGTGTAATTCGATTACTTGCATACTCAAATCTTCATCATCAGGAACTACTTGATATCTCCCTAGTTGTCTTAGGACTCTTAGTGGCGCATACGGCTGAATGCTTCTCAATCCCAATAGTAGTAGATAACTATTTGAGGTTGACATGTGTATTACTTCCCTCATCGGGAGCCATCCCAAAGTCCATTCAATCTGATTTGCCGTTAAAGCTTTTAGATGAGATACCCATGCTTCTATTCCTTCTGGAGCCTGATAATTTTTTATTCTTTCCTCATAACTCTCAATGCAATTATCATTGTTTGGCCCATACTGTATGATCTTGGACTGTTGTTGGAGATGTTCAATCACCCACATTTGCAACAAAATTTTGCATCCTTCGAAGACTTTTGCTCCTGATTTACATAAAGTCAAAGCCCGATAAATGTCTGAGAGAATGATGGGGACAAGGGTGTGATTTTCTTTGGTGGTGAGGATTTGCACAACTTTCGTGGTGCGAATATCAATTGTTCGCTCTTTGTTTGGGAAGATCATGATTCCTAGAAAAGCCACCATGAAAGCAAAGCGACGGTGAATCTGCCAATTGTCTTTGTTTTGCTTGTTAGTAAGGCCTTTCTCATAAATTTCGAACCCATCTGTCTTTCTGAACCTTGAATACAAAAAGTTGAAGGAACAACATCCATTGATGACATTGCTTTTCCTGATTTGACTGCTGATGTTCAGAAGACCGAAGAATCGATGTACCGAAGGAGCCTTTGTGAATATCAGGCTTTGATTTCTTAGACTTCCGTCAAAACCAGCATATCCAGCTATCTCCTCTAATGTAGGAGTAAGCTCGAAGTCAGAGAAACGAAAGACATTGTGAACAGGGTCCCAAAAAGTTACTAACGCCGCAATCAAATCATCACGGGGTTTAACTTTCATAATATCCGTGAGATTTCCCAAATGCTTGACGACCCATCTTTGACCATCTTCGCCTAAATCATACCACCACATTTGAAGCTGAAAAAGAAACTCTTCTGTATTCGTGGATGGGGGGTTTTGCGTGGTGCTCATTTTGTATCTGAAATTTAATTTAATAAAGTCAACACTCATTTTGAAAATATACACTAAAAAAATCGTTTTCAAAATTTTTTATTTATTAAAACCTTTATTTCAAGATTTAAAACTATTTTTTGGAAATTTTTAAAACAACCCATTTTATTCCTTGGTTCTTACCATGATTTCATTTAAGCTGGTCAACAAGCATGTTCGAGGCAAATGAATGCACAAGTAGCAAGTAGGATGCATCATGATGGTCTTTTCATTTTGGGTTCACCTGTCCTAGACAGACCCAACCCCTGTGTTGAGTCTCCAAGGCCAAATGCATATGATGCAAATATTCGTTCCTACTAGGGATCCGGTACATGGCTGAGTTATTCTAAGTGTAAAACCTGAGGTTGATTGCTCTAAACCTGGCTTACCCAAACGGACAGTTTGAGCCGAAGCGGGGGCAACGTACCGGGAGCACGAAAGTCTACCCGGCCTAGTTACTTGTCCCAACTTCGTCTTATTTGGTATGACTTTAACATAAAGGTGGGCCACGCGCACGTGTGCACCATAAATTCAGAAGACTCAGAAAGAAGGAGGTTTCGTAGCAATTGTACATGCATAATTCAAATAATATTAAAGCAGTAAAAATTTCATTTAGCATATTGAGCATATATCATGTAAAAATCAGACAATAAATAAAGCTAGTTATAACAGTTATTTTAAGCTCGAATTCTTTAAACCATGAACCAGTGGTTCTGGGTTACAGTACCAATATTGTCCCCAGCAGAGTTGCCAGAGCTGTCGCACCTCCTTTCTACCGCACCCGCGGGGCGCGTGGGGAGTTTTCTCCAATTGAAGGACAGTCGAAACGGGATTTATTTAATTATTTCAGAGTCGCCACCTGGGAATTTTAAGGCGTCCCAAGTCACCGGTTTTAATCCCTGAATCGAGGAGAATATGACTCTGTTTATTATTCTGCGAACCAGAAATCCTGAGTAAGGAATTCTGTTAATCCGGAAGAAGGTGTTAGGCATTTCCGAATTCCGTGGTTCTAGCACGGTCGCTCAACTGTTTTTATTATTGGCTTAATTATCTTGATTTTTACTAAATATGTTTTTATTGCATGATTTTACTACCGCTTTTACTTATTTTTTACAATTATATAAACGAATTACGCGTACGTATATTCGTATTATATACCTTTTATAATTACAGGGATCGCGTCACGCATACGTGTACACAATAAAATTGTCCATGTTATAGTTTTTTTTATTAAAAATCATATGTTCAAAATTTAAAATAAAATTAAGAACATCGTCACCTTTGTATTTATACAATGAACTGCACATCTCGGGTTACATGAAATTATTTTGACATCGTCGGAGAAATCCTTTTTATTAAAATATTCGTTCGAAATTGCGCGTACGCATAATCCGAATTTGCTTTTAAAATATAATCAGGGTACGCAAACGCATCCCTAATTACGCGAAATATTTGTAATGGTATTATGGATTGTCCACAAATTGTTTATTACATCTACACATTTTATATGAAAATCCTGAGAAATTCACATTTTTAAGGATGCCTTTAAATTCTTTTAAAAGAATTCACAAATTATTAAACGTTGCCCGTCGATTATAATTTCCGGGTATAGATTATATTCATCCCAACTATCCAAATTCAAAGAAAAGAATAAAAATTCGATTTTTAGCAAATACAACATATATATGTATGCCAAAGAATGAATTGTATATGAAACTAACAAATTCTATTTCTAATTACCATTGATATAAAGTGTTGCAATTTGTGCTTATACATATCATCTCATTCTCACATGCTTGTTTTTAATCCAAAATTATAATTGCTTAGTTTATTTATAACGATAAATAATCAAATTGATGAGAAAGGAGTTATTATTCGAATTGATTCAATTCGAATTGTATTACATACAACATAGTTGTGCGCCTAAACATTCATAATACTCTTAACATCATGACGAGCTATACCAACTCACCTTACTCATATGATTATAAATATACCTGTCATCATGCCATATAATAACTTATATCAATCTAAACAAAATCATATTTTTTACAAGATATACTACTAATGTAACTTCTTAATACTTCCATTCTACTTTACATTTAGCTAAATGTATTATGGGATGTAATCAATGGCCCATTTTTATGCCATACTCCCTGTTTTGACAACTCACATATAACTATACTAATGAGAAATTCTGGTATAGATAATACTATTACAGCACTTATATGAGTTTTAAAAGAGAATGATCAACTACTAATTATCATGTCAAACATACTACTATATTAACCAAAACACAAAACAGGACTGAACTTTTAAAATAATGAACTTAGACAAAATAAAAATAAAATTGCAATTCAAGCTTCATTGATTTGTCATGCTGAATCTCTTTCCAACATAGAATTTAAAAGATAAGTACCTGGAAATGAAGGTAGAAGAAGTAGATTTCAGCAGTAGCAACAGTAATCAAATCAGCAGAATAGCAGTATACAGCAAGTCTGATCAAGACCCGTTAAACCAGATGAACAGTGACAGAAACTTGAGGAAAAATTTCAGATTCAAACTGAACAATATCCACAAATAAACAACGGACAGATTCTAGAACAACATTTTTCAGATTTCAGTTTCTTTCCTATTTCAAATTCAGCTTCCTGATTTTATGTTTCTGCATTTGTATCTGTGTCAGATTGTGTGTGTGTGTGTGAGTGTTCTATTTTCTGTTTCTTTTGCTATTTTTCTTTCTTCTTCTCAGATTTCTGTTTCTCTCAAATGTATATGTATTTCTGTGTGTATTTTCTATGCTTTAGAAATCAGCCTCTCTTAAAATTCTCTGAAAAATGAACTCTAAAATCTCTGTCTGAGAACTGATTTCTCTCTCTCAAATTTCTTCTTAAAAAATCTGCTCAAAATCTCACTTTTCCCTCTTCTGATCTCTCTTTTCTTTCTGTCTGAAAGCTCTTTTTTTTCTTCTTGTTCTCTTAAAAATTCCCTCTTTTTCAAATTTCCAGTCCCTGTACTTATACAGGTCTGTCCTATCTCTTTTTTGTGCTTCTTGGACCCCTTTCTTCTTTTAAAATCAGAAAGTTCCATTACAAACTGCTTTTTAATACTTTAAGTGATCTTATCCTGATTTTAAGCAGCCCCATTACCCTTTGTTTCCCATTATCACTTTAAATAATAGCCAATAACTTTCCACTTTCAGCCCATTATGCTATTAACATATTATCCTCATTGTTTTAACTGTTTCATTCCCGGAAATGTCCCAGATTTCCTACTGTAATTACTGTCTCAAATTTTAACAAGTTATCTGAATCTAAACTTGTCTAGCAGCTAACAACCAATTCCTAATGATTAACCTCCTAATACAATTGTATTTACCCAACCTTTGTAAACTTGAATTCAGAACTAACATCATAACAACATATCACTGAAATTATTATAACAATTCAGACTGGACTTCAACATTGAACCAAGATCAAACACACACAGGAGCATTGTCAATATACTGACAATGCCCTGTTCAGAAAACAATATATACACAACATTCATTTGAATTTACTGATCTGCAAACAAACATGATTTAATTGACGAGTATTAATCAGTTGACTATTTACAACATTTGTCCATAATCAGTCTAAAACAAAAGAAACAGACTGTTTCAGAAATTTAATTGACTGTTTCAGCATTTTCAGAAACAAGATTTATAACACAACTGATCGACGAACTTAATCGAGTCGATCACACACATTGTAATTAATCACAACCAACAGAAACAATTCATTTATTTGATTAATCATACGGGCATGAGACAAAGATGACAGAATTAATCAAATAAAAACATGAAAAATTAACAGGTTATTAAACAAACAATTATTCATGTAAGAAACACAAAAGAAATAAGGAAAGTACCTCTAAATCTTTAAATTCAACCGGACTCGAACTCAACTTGGATTTGGACTTTGTTTGAAATCAAACAGACCTTAGTCGAAGTATTTTGCACTGAAAATACTTCGACTAAGGTCGATTAAACCTCAATCTTCTATTTAATTTGAAACAGATGCCAGGATTGGAAATTTAGGGTTTCAAATCTTGGATTTTAAATCCGAACACTTCTGGGTAGATTCGAATCAAACCAACGGTATTCTAGGCACGAGGGAGGTCAGGGGGTAACTGGTGTGAGTTTGAGGTAGGTTGGGATAGGGTCAGGTTTTACTCGAATCTTCAAATGAAGATTCGAGTAGTTCCAGTATGATTCGAACCATGCAACTAACAGATCCGTGGTGAGGGAATTTAGGGGAAGCTGTGGTGTTATTTTGAAAGCCATTGGAAAGGGTTTGAGTTTTCAGACCAACCTTCGATTTAATATTCGAAGAGTTGGGGTCTGATTCGAAGGAAACTAAAGTCAGATCTGTGTAGAGGAAGTGGTGAGGAGTCTAGGGTGTTATTTTGGTGACCGGCGGCGTTGTTGCCGCCGGGTTTCAGGCGGTGGGATTCTAGGGCGGCTAGGGTTAGGGGTGTGTTTGGGAAGACGATGAACAGGAGAGGAGGGGGGGTGTTTAGTTAGGGGGGCCGGGGTAAGGATTATGGGTTTATATAGGGGAATGGTGGATTGGTATTGACCGTCCGATCAATCAAAATGAAAGGCCAGGATATACTCACTTAACCAAACGACGTCGTTTGGCTTAAGTTTGGGGGGACAGGTTGAACCGGGTGTTGGATCGGGTAAGGATTATGGGTTAGGGTGATGATATCTCATCCGTTGGTTGAGTTTGATCCAACGGTCCCTGATAAACTACAACCAAACGCTGTCGTTTTGACTCGTTTGGCTTGGACCGGACCTGGGCTGCCTGGATTGGGCTGTGGGGGTAACTTGATTTGGGCCTGGATTTTAATCCAAGTCCGATATATATATTTTTTATTTTTCAATTTATTTTTCATTTTTCTAAATTAAATTTCTAATTTTAATTATAAAACAATTTTAACTTCTAAACAATATTAATCTCTTTATAACAACTATTCAACATACGGACAAAATATTAATCACACAGTGGAATATTTAAAATAGAACAAAAATGCATATTTTTGTGATTTTATTTTGAATCAATGCATAATTAAATCCTAGATATGCATGCAACATGTATTTTATTTTATTTTTCATTTTATTATGGCAACGTAAATATTTACCGATATAAGACAAATATTTAACAAACATCACGCAAATTCAAAATTTGCACAGTAAAAGAAATTTATTTTATTTTTTGATTCATTTTAGAGTAGTTTTCGTAAGGCAAAAATCACGTGCTCACAGGTATGTGGACCGTATTCTTATCGCATACCCGAGCAGTTTGTTTATGTTTTGGGAGCCATTTCGCGGTCCCTTTTGCAGGCTGCATGTTAATTATGCGATCTTAGGTCTGTTCCGGGGCTCCAAATTTCTAATTTTCTTACCCGACCCCATGTCGATATATTATTCACTACCCTTCATTTTAGGCCTATTTCCTAATGCATTTAGAGAGAGAGATGGTCCTATAGGGAGGAGGGGTTCTTTATCAATATTTCTCTTAAGATCTTATTTAAACCTTGAAGATTTGTCAAGAAAGGCACCTAGGTCTTCTTCCTAAAAGGTAAGGTTCTATATCTCAAGCTCTTAATTACTAGATATAAGTAGGATAGGCCATTAAAAGGGTAATCCATGAGGATGGAAGTGGATATCTTGCATGCATGAGTTCTTAAAGTATTTGGTGAGGTTTTGAGCTAAGGATGGGATGAGGGATGGTAGGATCTTTCACAAAATGGTTTTAAAAGCATAATGCATACTTAGTATTTGAAAATATGCTTAAATGAGCTAGAACTATGATCACCTCTCTAATTTGTGGTTTGATTTGTCATGTTCCTAAGAGATTGACGTTGCTAAGAGTCTCGGAGTATAGTAGGACTTAAGGAAAGCTCAATCGAGGTATGTAGGCTAAACTTTCTCTCTCAGAAGTGAATTCCATATTGTTTTGTAAGTTTAAGTGTGGTTTGTCTACCAAAATGGTATAGCCTTGAGTCACATTTTAAATGAAGGTTAGTATACTAATCGGGTGAGAAGAATTCGATCTGTTTAATGCTCCTAGTTGCTCTTATGTGTACTAAATGCCTTGATTGAATGTACATATTTGTTGATAAACTATAAATATGTTTGGAAATGAATAGAATGAGAAAATGGGAAACAAATAATGAAATAAGCCTCGACTCAACTCTTATGAACTAACTTCAAAAATAAAATGGCCTAAAGGCCTTGTACCTGAACTATGCCCATAAGTAGCTGTTTTAGATAATGCTTTGCCTTAAAAATACATTCAATAAAATGCTAGTCCTTACACATTTCGATGTTGAAATTGTGCATTTGTCATGATGGAAAAAGGGGTAATTCAAGGATAATTGAGGTGATTGCTTGCTTATAACTTCAATGTGTATTTCAATTGTTGGTTGGCATGTTCCCCTTTGGGAAGAATCCTTTGTGTTTGATGATTTTATTACTATTGACTCAAAAATATATGATTCCCTGAATATTCGGTACATTGATATTGGTTGGTGACCTTGGAAGTAAAGGAGATGGAAAATGTGGAAAACCAAATGCAGCCTTCGCGCCATGAAAAAGATGAATCTTGTGAAAGGCCCAAAGGGCCAAAGAAATACTATTATCGAGAGAGATTGAGGACATTAATAAAAACTATAAAATGTGAAAGGTATTGAGGTAAGTATGGTTTTGTTTATGCTATATTTGTATATTTGTATTTATACTACAATTGTGTGTAATATCAAATCAAATCAAAAATATTTTTGGGAGTATCATTAGCAAAACCAAGGAAGGGTGGGTCATAAGGCTCACACCTGAAACTACACGTGCCGATGTAGGGATGGATCGTGGTTATTCCCCTTAATTGGGATGAACTTGGTAACATTTGTAAATTGGTAACGCCAACTCACACGGCATATGTGGGAATGCAGCCTAGCCGATCGGGCCGTGATCGGACGCCATGCCGCACACATGGTGGTATTGTGCTAGGAATCAAAAACTGGAAATTGTGATTGTGGTACATGTCTCCAAAGGGACTACCTAGACGATCGAGTCGTGATTGGACTCCGTCCTAACAAAGACAGTGGTATAACTCATATCGATGCTAATGATATCCCAACCAAAAATTATATATATTATTTTCGTAAACTAGAAGACTTACATGTTTCAAATTGGATGCTAGTTTATTATTGATTTTGACTTACTGTTTTGTGGTTTCTTTGCTTGTATGGTTATTCTATTCTGCATGAAAACTTTTAGCCTTACATACTAGTGCTATTCAACGGCGCTAACGTCCGCTTTTCCGGGGGTGTTGTATAATTTAATGATACGGGTGGTTCCACAGCGGGCGGCATCGGCCAGTGATAGAGATACTCTCTTCCCAGCAATCTTGGCGAGCCCCAAATCCCGGGGTCATGTCATGTATCTTTTGTTCATTTTCTCATCACGTTTTGAGCTATAGCAGGAGCCTTGTTGCCGGAATTTCCCTATTACTCTTCTATTGTATTTAGAGGCTCCGTAGACTATTTGTGGGTGGTGGTTGATTTTGGGAGTCCAGACTAGAAAAATTGGTACTTGATAAGCATGTTTTTCATTAAACTTGTAATCTTGTAATATTTTGTAAACTATGAATGAATTCATTAACGGAAATGAAATGAAAGTTGCTAATGGAAGACTGCTTAGTATTTTTATAAGTGGGATAACATTCTCTCTTTATTCATGAACTAGCTTGAGTAGAATGAAATCTAACATGTTTGCTCAGTCAGGTTTACTCGATTGAGCGCCGGTTGCATTCAACAATTTTTGGGGCGTGACAACGCATATCCCAGATCAAATAAAACTGAAGCATCTCTGCTACAAACTAGAATAGTACTTGTGATAACTGCATCAGAAGCCTCAGCCTCGGGTCTGGCTGGAAGAGCATAACATAGGGGTTAGGCCCTACCACCCTGGACTACATCTTTGGGACGACCTGCTGCTGGCTGGCCCCCACCTCTAGCGGCCTGAGATCCACCTCTAATACCTCTACCTCCACCTCTAGCACCTCTACCCCCACCTCTAGCTGGTTGTGCGGTTGTGGAACACTCGGTGCTTGAACCATGGCACAGGAACCCAGATGCTGAGAGCTACTCGGTGCTCGAGGGCAAAACCTAGCAATGTGACCCATATCACCACAAGTGTAACAAGCCCTTGGATACTGAGACTGCTGACCCTAATGACCTGAATGACCACCCGGAAAACTCTGAAGCAGCGGTGCACTGATAGGAGCTGGTGGTGCACTGTAGGACTGCTGATTAGAATATTGCATATAGGAACCACGACCACCTAAAGCACCGTGAGAAACATGGAGTGCTGATTAAAAAGGCCTAGGAGGATGGACTCTACCATACAAATCTCTACCTCCAGACGAGGTACCACTGAATCGGCCAGAATGATGAGGCCTCTTGTCAGACCCCTGACCACCTCCCTGCGATAGAACCATCTCAACTCTCCTGGCCACATTGGCCACCTCCTAGAAAGAAATCTCACTCCCAGTCTCCTTGGCCATCTGAAGTCGAATCGGCTGAATAAGTCCCTCAATGAACCTCCTCACCCTCTCTCTCTCTCTCTCTCTCGGTGGGAAGTATGATAAGGGTATGACGGGACATGTCGATGAATATGGTCTCATACTGAGTAACAGTTATAGAACACTACTGGAGACGCTCAAACTACCTTCGGTAGATCTTTCTCTGAGTGATGGGGAGAAACTTCTCTAGAACATAGCTCTGTGAACTGCTCCCAAGTCAAAGCTGGCGATCCGGCTAGTCTAGCCAAGCAATAATCTCTCCACCAAGTCTTGGCAGATCCAGACAAGCGAAAAGTAGCAAAATTGACCCCATTGGTCTCCACTATCCCCATGTTCCTGAGAACCTCATGACAGCTGTCTAGATAATCCTAGGGATCCTCAGAAGATGCACCGGTGAAAGTAGTAGTGAAGAGCATGGTGAACCTGTCTAACCTCCACAAAGCATCGGCACACATAGCTGCTCCATCACTGGTCTGAGCTACCACACCTGGCTGAACTACTCCAACTGGCTGAACTGCTGGCATCTGGAACTGAGGAACTACCTGCTCCGGAGTGCGAGTAGCAGGAGTCTGGGCTCCTCCGCCAGCCTGAGAGACGGCTGGTGCTATAGGAAGCAAGTCTGCCCGGGTGACACTCTCCATAAGGCCCACTAGGTGGACCAGAGCATCCTGGAGTACTAGGGTAGCAATAAATCCCTCTGGGACCTGAGTTGGGCCCACCAGAACTATCTGGGCTGGAACCTCATCATCAAAGTCAACCTGAGGCTCTGCCGCTGGTGTTGTTGCTCTGGGATGAGCTCTGCCCCTTACCTCGGCCTCTAGCACGGCCTCGGCCTCGGCCTCTGCCCTTCGTGGGAGCTGCTTCTGGGGGCTCAGGCTGCTGGTCAGTGGATGAGGAAGAGCATGTTCTCGTCATCTGTGAAAGAACAGTGTAGAAATTCAATTAGCATTGAGAAACCAAACCGCACGACAGGAAAGAATAAATGTTGTTACACCTCCTTTTTCCGCCCCCGCGAGGGGTGAAGGAGTTTTTCCAATTAAAGGACAATCGAAACGGGATTTGTTTATTTATTTCAGAGTCGCCACTTGGGAGATTTAGGGTGTCCCAAGTCACCGGTTTAATCCCGAATCGAGGAAAAGAATGACTCTGTTTAATAGTCCGCGAACCAAAAATCCAGATAAGGAATTCTGTTAACCCGGGAGAAGGTGTTAGACATTCCCGAATTCCGTGGTTCTAGCACGGTCGCTCAACTATCATATTCGGCTTGATTATCTGATTTAATACATGTTGAACCTATATGTGAATTTTAAATTTTAACCGCTTTTGTCATTATTATTATTTTTATCAAGAATTGCAACATCGTGGAAATACATCTCGAACCACATCACATCAATGCACCCGTGGTTGTTGGCGCATTTCAACTCTGTTGAGATTTGGATTTGGGTCACATAAATGTGCACCCGAGTTTAAGAAGGTAAGATTATTAAAATGCACGCCTAAAGTGATTAGCGTATTATTATTTTGGGTAAGGCCATGGAGTTCGCTAAGCGGCCTATCCCGAAGTCTAAGCAATTTTAAAGCAAATATTTACCGAGGGCCCCGCAATTTTGTATTTTTATTCGGCGAGGCTCATCTCATTCTTATTTTTTTATAGGGATTTGCAACGTCATGGGCATGCATCTCGGACCACGTCACAATTAATGCACCCATGATTAGAGACACATTTCGACTCCGTTAAGATTTGGATTTGGGTCACATAAATGTGCACCCGAGTTTAAGAATGTAATTTAATTAAATCACGTCTAAAGAGTCTAACGCGTTATTATCTTTGGGGAAGGCAGTGAAATTCACTAAACAGTCCATCCCAAATTCTAAGTATTTATTATGACCAATTATTGAGGGCCCCGCAATTTGCATTTTTATTTGACGAGGCTCGTCTCATTATTTTTTTATTTTATTTTTTTTAAAAAAAAGGATAATCTTAGAATGACTACATTTTCTATTTTTCGTTTTTCTATAAAATAAATGAAGAAAAGGTCCTACTTTATTTACATACTTTCGAGTTATTATAGTTAAGTTTCAAAAGTGAGTCGCTTAAAGAGTTTACATGGGCAGCGCATAGAATGTTCTATATACAGACAGTAAAAGAAAGAAAAGACTACATTAAACTACAACTTCATGTCGGATCCCTAGTAGGAACGCTTATTTGCATCATGTGCATTTGACTTAGGGGACTCAACACAGGGGTTGAGTCCGTCTAGGAGTAGCAACCTGAAATGAAAAGACCATCCTGCTACATCCTGTTTGCTTTATGCATTTACTTGTTTCAGACTTGCATGCTGACCGGCTTTTGAATATCATGAATATTGTGAAATTGAAAAAAAAAATAGCGGTTAGGGAATTAATTGTTTATTTTTGAAAAAAACCCAATGCCCAAATACTGTCAAAACTCTGCCGAAATTTTGAGAAAATGAAAAAAAATATGTCTTATTAGTTTGTTTTATTAAAAGCAAAAGAAAAATAGAAAAAAAAAAGAGTCGTTGTTCTGTCTTGTTTTTCAAAAAAAAAAAATAGAAAAGGAAAATAGTTTGTCTTTCCATAAAAATGAAAAGAGTCGTGCTTTGAAAGTGGTTTTGTTATTTGCTGCCGAAAATGAAAAAAAATCCTGTTCAGTTAATATCCCGAACTACGCAGGTTTGATTCTCACCGGATGTGAGATACGTAGGCAACCCTCATCGGGTCCAACCTCCCCTTTTGCTAAAATAACCAAAAACAAATAAATAAACAAAAAAACATGTCAAAATTTTAATAAGTCGGGTGATGTCCAACCTCCTCTTTTGCAAAAAATAGCAAAAAAAAAATAATATATATATGTCAAATTTTAATTTCATCATAAAGAAGTCAGGTGACGTTGTTTTGTCAAGACATAGCCGAATGTTTCCGAAAGGGACGCCGGAAGGCTGACTTTGCATAAGCAGCCACCTTTTGGGTCATGTTTAAGATTTGGTCCAGTTGACCCACACAGCCTTAAAAATCTTCGTCCCCGAGGCGTTGAAAGGTCGTGTTTGCAATATTGAGTTTTCTATTTTGAAAAACGATAAAAAGAGTCATAAATAAGTCGGGTGATGCTGTGTTTTTGTCAAAAATAGCCGAATGTTCCCGAAAGGGACGCCGGAGGGCTGACTTTGCATAAACAGCCACCTTTGGGTCATTGTTTTAGATTTGGTCCAGTTGACCCACACAGCCTTAAAAATCTTCGTCCCCGAGGCGCTGAAGTGTCGTGTTTTCAACACCAGGTTTTATTGTAATTTGAAAAAAAACAAAGAGTCAGCGGTCAGGTGAATACCGTTTGGGCTTTTGGTCAAAATAAGCCGAGCCAGCTTTGGCAGTGTCTTAAACCGTTCTTGCCGAAATAGCCTTAGAGTATCTTTCAGTTGTCGAAAGGCTATTTTCGTAAAAGAACGGACAAGTTTGTAAAGTGTCATAAAATAATCCTCCCCGGCCTCAAAATTCATGTGAAATTTGGAAGGGGCCACATTTGCAAAAATAACCGTTTGGTTGCATTTGTCAAACGGAGAAAGGGAGCTGGCCTTTTGTTTTTGAGTTTGTAAATCTTTCGATTAGAATATGTGGGTTGTTTGATTTTCGAGTTTGTAGGTCATCTTCAAACCTTTGAAACCCAGTTTGTTTTAATATGAAAATTGTGAAAAAAAAAATGTTTATTATTGTTTATCTTTTATTGGGCCGAACTACGCAAGGTCTGATTCATGCGGGGTCATGATACGTAGGCAATCTCCATAAGATTCGACCACCACTGAAAAAAGAATGATCATAAAAAAAATAATAAAATAAATAAAGGAAAGCGCGGGTGCATTGCATCTCTGATAGAACGGTTTAACTGCTTAGGTGCATTGCATCTCTGATATATGATTATCTGTCAAATGCCCTAACACTAACGTGATGGCTTCCCTTTGCTATGTTCATATATAGAAAAGTGGTTGGTTGTGGTAACTCCTCCCTGCAAAGCAAAAAGGACAATGACACAGAACCTTAGAACCGAGTGGGTCGGTACCGATGACCGACAACAACTGGTCAAACGGAACAACGGGTTGGTAGAAGAAGTGAAAATGCTGAGACAGCATGTGGCAGACATGTATCGGGCGTGGATGGCTCGGGAAGCACCACCCCCGCCACCACCTAGCTTCCTGGAATCCGACCTTACCTGAACACCGAGCACAAGGCCAGACGCTGCCCCACACTCTCCATATATAACCGCCTATCACAGCTTTCCCAGCCACCCGAGTAGCTCCATCACTCCCCCTCCAGCTGTGTTTTCTCAATGCTTCTCCCCTCCCCAACACCACTTCTCTCCTCGTGACCCTAAAAACCATACTTCACTTTCCAGGTACCCGGCTCCACAAAATGCCTATCTACCCTCACAAGCCCCCCGAATTACTATGATGGACAAAACTCCATGGGTTCATCTGGAACATGCAGATCATCTCAATGAACATGCACGATCTTTAAGTTACATCGGCTGTCATGAAATGCGTGAGGTCAGATAAAGAGACCGGGAAAATGGTTAAGAGGTTTGGGAATAATGAATCGTCAAGAAGGGCGGAAGGTATCAGCCCAAGCTTCAAGATGGACAGACAACGCATAGATGGAGAATGGTTGATGGCATCCCCAGCAGGAGTATCACAACCAACCGCCATATTTTAAACTGACCAAATTTTCTTTGATTTGAAGCAGGGACAGGGAATGCTACCGATGACAGAAAGATGCGCCGCAAGAAAGATCGTCAAACTGGGGCAGAAAATTTTCGTTCATTTCGAAAATTTTCGAGGAGTCCAACACAAGTTTGGTGAAAATCGGTATCCTCAGCGGTTCCTTTCGGGGAAAGGCAAAACGAGTTGTAAGGGAGGTAGTATTCGAAGGAAGAAGCTAGCAAAACAAAGAAAAATAACTTCGAAGGAAGAAGCTAGCAAAAAAAAAAACCAGTTTGCAGAGGAATGAAACATCCTACTTAAAAGGAAGTAGTTTTGGAAGGAGTAAGATAACATATTTTACTCAGCAGAGTTATCCTCAACAGTGTTATCCCCAGCAGATCATCGAGATGTAGAAGCATCCTCGACAGATTTTCGACCAAGTTTCGAGAGGGTCGGACAACCCAGAGTGGGGAAGGAAGAAAAGGAAAATTCATCCCCAGCAAAATAATCCCCAACAAGTTTTGAGGTAAGACATTTTTAAGTTTTGAGGATATGTTGGGTTCATCCGCCCTCGAATAGGATATTTTGGGTTCATCCGCCCTCGAACAGGATATTTTGGGTTCATCTGCCCTCGAATAGGATATGTTGGGTTCATCCGCCCTCAAATAGGATATTTTGGGTTCATCCGCCCTCAAATAGGATATGTTGGGTTCATCCGCCCTCAAATAGAATATGTTGGGTTCATCCGCCCTCAAATAGGATATTTTGGGTTCATCCGCCCTCAAATAAGATATTTTGGGTTCATCCGCCCTCAAATAGGATATGTTGGGTTCATCCGCCCTCAAATAGGATATTTTGGGTTCATCCGCCCTCAAATAGGATATTTTGGGTTCATCCGCCCTCAAATAGGATATGTTGGGTTCATCTGCCCTCAAATAGGATATGTTGGGTTCATCCGCCCTCAAATAGGATATTTTGGGTTCATCCGCCCTCAAATAGGAGGTGTTTGTTCTTTGGACCGTAATGTGGGGTTTTGGATAGGGCCAGAAAGAAAAGGTATTAAATGCTCAAAAACAAAATAAATTTGGGGTTCAAAATTACAACCTTCGGAACCATATTTGCTTACAACAAGCGCAACTCTTGCCCCAGTTTCTAGTTTGGGGATTTTTATTTTTGTTATACTATGTTACACTATGCATACTATACACATTATGCACATTATGCATCCTATGACCGAGCCGTGAAGCACCTACGTATCCTCTTTGAGGAATCAGGTCAAACGTAGTTCCCAATTCCTCTTTTTCTCATTTACCTATTATTTTCTTTTCTTTTCTTCCTTTTTCTCATTTCTCCTTTCTCTTTTGTCGTTTTGTTGTTTTGTTGTTTTCTTTTCTTTTTTCTTTTTTTTTCCTTTTCTTTTATTTACCTGCCATGCTTGTGTTTTCTAGTCGTTGCTACTGATTCCGAACGAGAGGTACGAAATAAAAATAAATAAGGCTCAAAAGGGGTGATGAAGGATAAAGTGTTTAGGTAGTAGAACAAAATGCCTTTGTCATTCCAGTCTTCAAAACATGCCAAATGCAAACAACACATTTAAACAAAGATTTGTAGCCTCTTCTGATGGTGCTGGACTTGACAATTATATTCACACATTTGTTTTTTCATTTGTCATTTCTAAAGCACTGTTGGGCAACACTCTTACTCTCATTATTATGAACGACCCTCATGTCAATTTGGCGAATCTTGCCTTTAACGGTTTTCTTTGTGTTTTACTTGCCCTAGTTCCATATGACTCGAGCTCCGAATAATCTCAAACCGTCCTTACTTCCTTTAAATGTTCTGATCACCTTTCCGGGGTTTTATGATTAACTTTTAAGATTAGGCCCAAACTGTGTGCGCATGTCAGGTCACTAGAATCGGCACTGAACAAAAATGATAAAAGGACTAAACAAAAATATGACTTGGAAATAATAAAAGACTAGATTTGCATTAGACTAACGGTGAAATGATTTGAATAACAAAAACAAACCAGAATAAAATCCTAAAACAACCTCTTCTCAACCCCGTCACTGCTGCTTCATCTTCTTCATCTCCGTCGAGCTCGAGCTTGAGCTCCCATGGCTGCTGGTTGTTGCGTCTTCTGCTTCACCACTGTTGCTCCTGCTACGTCCGTCGAACGACCATGGCTGCTGGTTGCTGCGTCTTCTGCTTCATCTCCAGCTTCCTCGTCGAGCCCCCATGTCCAGCAGTAATGGTTACTGTTGTTCCACTGCCATCTCCTCACGCCCAGTGGCGAATCAGCAACACCATACCAGGCGACCACCCAATCGCCACCCTCACGTCAATACATAACCAAACAAACCAGCCACCTCCCCTCCTTCTCTTCTCCGCGAGCACCAGTTAACCCATGGTTGTTACTTCCTCGTCGATCTCCAGCAGATCCAAATGTCTCACCTTCCATGCTGCCTCGTCTAGCATCTGGTTCAACGACGAGACTCAACCATCCGCTTTCAGTCCAGTCCAAAAATGAGACACAACCATCTCGTTTGTTCGAGCTTTGGTCGGGGTTTGTCGAAGCAGTTCATACACAGTCGAGGTCGTCGAGTTGCAGCGCGTCGAGGTTGCCATTCAAACCAATCCCTTTAATATGGTAGGATTCCGACCTATTTTTGTGTTGTTGTTAGCTTTCGTTCATTTTCTGTTCAATTCTCGTTCCGGGTAAAATTAAATGTTTGGTCTATTCTGATTTTTCTCCTTCTTTGTATCGTTGCATATTTCAAGTTAGGAAGTTCAAATGTTTGGTTTAAACTATGGCTATTCCCATGAGTGTTTATTCTTGTATTGGTTCAAATGGTTTCGTGTTGTGTATTGTTTGGTTTCCTGCTTTTTGTTGTTCATCATATGATTTCAGTTTGCATTTTTGTTTCCGTTAATTGTGATTCATGTTGTTTCAGTTTACTTTTGTTGTTAATATTGTTGTCTCCTTGCTCGTTCATTTTTGTCTAAGTTAACCAGGATTGGTTCCCAATATGGTTAACTTATTCCCATTAATTTGATGTTGTTCAATCTGTGTTCATGTGATTTGTTGTTTGAATTTGTTTAGAAATTGGTTATATTTGCTATATTTTGGATGGAATTGATTAGGTGAATTGGTTATAGCTGATGGGGGTAGATTGGTAAATTGCAGTACGTTCAGGGGTAAAATGGTAATTTCAGTAAGGTCGGAGGGGTATTTTTGGAATTGAACATTTGAACAATTATTTAATCTGAGTGCTCTGTCCACTAGGCATTAACAATATTACAATAATGCATTGTGGGGGACAAGACATAAATTAGTGGGAAGATGATATAATTGTTTAATATAGTGGGGGACAAGACATAATGTAGTGGAGGGGAATAATGTAATTATTTAAGTTAAGCATGGGGGACAAGATATAATGGAGTGGGGTTGATATATTTGTTTAATGTAGTGGGGGACAAAACATGTAGGCATGGGGGACAAAGGAATTAAATAAGAAAAACATTAAGTAGTGGGGGCAAGGCATGCAATTAAAAGAATATTTCGGGTTGGGGGTTCAAGACAAGAGTCTTGTTATAAATAGAGTCATTTTGACACATTTTAAAGAGAGGATTTTGGAGAGAACATTTTGAGAGGACTTAGGGAGAGAAAAAAGGAAGAGACTTTAGAAGAAGAAACAAAAAAGAAAGTTGAGAGTGTTGACTGAATTTTGAGAAATCAGAACTTGAGAGCAAAAGAGAAAAACAAGTTGAACTTTTACTTGAATAATTTCCATTTGCCTTTCCTTGAGTGTTATTTAAAATTAGTAAACTAATGCATCTTGGATTCGTCTCTCTTCTGCTTTGACTGCGATTGCATTCCGGTACTGCTGGTTTTTCAATCTGTTACTGGGTTATTCTACTGGTCGTTACTGGTTTTGCTGTGTTGCCGAACCTGTTGTTGCTGTGTATTTACACTACTACTGCTTCTACTGATCTTCATCTTCTTTCCTTGCTTTCCAAATACCAGGTACACAAACCGATACACTGGTTCATCTTGTAAGCTACTCGAAGCTACTCGAGTTGCAGCGCGTCGAGGTTGCCATTCAAACCAATCCCTTTAATATGGTAGGATTCCGACCTATTTTTGTGTTGTTGTTAGCTTTCGTTCATTTTCTGTTCAATTCTCATTCCGGGTAAAATTAAATGTTTGGTTTATTCTGATTTTTCTCCTTCTTTGTATCGTTGCATATTTCAAGTTAGGAAGTTCAAATGTTTGGTTTAAACTGTGGCTATTCCCATGAGTGTTTATTCTTGTATTGGTTCAAATGGTTTCGTGTTGTGTATTGTTTGGTTTCCTGCTTTTTGTTGTTCATCATATGATTTCAGTTTGCATTTTCATTTCCGTAAATTGTGATTCATGTTGTTAAACTCGGGTGCACATTTATGTCACCCAAATCCAAATCTCAACAGAGATGAAATGCGCCAACAACCACGGGTGCATTGATGTGACGTGGTTCGAGATGTATTTTCACGATGTTGCAATTCTTGATAAAAATAATAATAATGACAAAAGCGGTTAAAAGTTAAAATTCGCATATAGGTTCAACATGTATTAAATCAGATAATCAAGCCGAATATGACAGTTGAGCGACCGTGCTAGAACCACGAAATTCGGGAATGCCTAACACCTTCTCCCGGGTTAACAGAATTCCTTATCCGGATTTCTGGTTCGTGGACTGTTAAACAGAGTCATTCTTTTCCTCGATTCGGGATTAAACTGGTGACTTGGGACACCCTAAATCTCCCAAGTGGCGACTCTGAAATAAATAAACAAATCCCGTTTTGATTGTCCTTTAATCAGAAAAACTCCTTCACCCCTCGCGGGGGCGGAAAAAGGAGGTGTGACAGCTCTGGCGACTCTTCTGGGGATCTACCCAGAACCACTGGTTCAGGGTTAGAAATTCGAGCTTAGATAAATTGTTATATTCGGTTTTATCTGATTTTTCTAAAACTAAATTCTAAAAATCCTTAAATTATCATATAGAACTAAATTAATTATAAAAGCGCAAATTAACTCCCAATAACAATTAACACACAATTAGGTAATAATTAAGCATAAAATTGTACAATTGGACATTAAATGCTAAAAATGCAAAAGATGCCTATTTTTGTAATTTTCATTCTTGTAAAACAAACTTAATTATTCCTAATTGTAGAATTAAATCCTAAATGCAAATGCGACATATTTTTGTATTTTTTTTATTAATTTAACAAATAAACATGCACAGACAAATACAAATAATTATCCAAAATGTCACAAAAATTCTCAAAATTGCACTCCAAGGAAAATCATTTTATTTTGATTTTTTTGGGAGTAATTCTTTCATAGGGCAAAAAATCACGTGCTTACAGCTGCCCCTCTTTGGCCGAAGACACGAAGGGTTTTCGTGCAAAGATAAAGTGATCATACCGATCCCTCAGCTAGTCTGTGAACTGTGAGACCCATGTAACCTACAGCTCTAATACCAACTTGTCAGGACCCGGATTTCCCACCCTCGGGAGTCATGATGGCGCCTACTAATGCGAGCTAGGCAAGCCGACTGTTTGAACAAATTACCTTTTACAAATTTTATATTCTTTAATAATTATAAAGGAATAACGTGTAGATAGCAAAAATTACAATACGCGGAAGAAATGCAGTAAACTATCTGATATATGTATCTAGCACAACTGTTTGAGCCTCGACCACCCAGAACTAGTGTCACAGTTTTACAAACGATCTAAGAATACTACATACAAAGTCAGAAAGATAAAAGATACATTGTTTCTAAACTAAGTAAATAAAATAGGAGTAAAGGGATAGAGGGAGACGACAGGGCATGCGGACGCCTGCAGGACTACCTTGGATCTCCGCGTGGACTGAAGGCAGCCACCAAATCTACGGTCCAAAATCTGCTGCTTCGGGATTTGCACACAGTGTAGAGTGTAGTATCAGCACAACCGACCCCATGTGTTGGTAAGTACCTAGCCTAACCTCGGAGAAGTAGTGACGAGGATAGGACCAGACTACCAAATAAACTTGTGCAATTTAACTAAATACAACGATAAAGAAGAACAGTAATATACAGTCAAGTATGGGAGGGGTATCATGCTGCGGGGATCTATCAATTTAGAATAGAAAGACAATGGGTAATTAAAAGAAACAACATATCTCAAATATCAACAAAGAATCAGGAATCAATAAGTGCACGGCATCACCCTTCGTGCTTTTACTCTCGTCCTCACCAAAGCAATCAAGTAATGAAAATGTGCACGGTATCACCCTTCGTGCTTTTGATCTCGTCCTCACCATATAATCAATATAATCGACACAGAATGGTACATCATGCGGCACGGCATCACCCTTCGTGCTTTAACACTCTCTCACCAAAACAATACACGGCATCACCCTTCATGCTCTAACACTCTTCCTCACCCAAACAACAATCACAAACAATAGGGCAAGGGAATAAATGAAATTACAATAAGAATCTCGGCAAGGGAACAATAGTTCAACAATCAAGTCCCGGCAAGGGAACAATAGTTCAACAATTTAGTCCCGGCAAGGGAACAACATCAAAAGCAACAATATCCCGGCAAGGGAGGCTGCGTAATAATTCTCTTCGTTTTCTCACCTTTACTTCACAACTTAAGCCAATGCTCCAAAAGGTTTAATTACCACTTATACTTTCACATTTCATTGTACAACTTGAGCCAAAGCTCCTCAATATTCAAATGTCTCAATTACTTCCACAAACTTTGCCCAACAATAGATATCATCATCAAAGCATGAATTATACAATGAAGTCATAATAATCACACTATAAGACTCATGGGGCATGCTTGACACCAATGTATAGATACTCGTCACCATGTCTATACGTCGTACTCGACAAATACCACATAGCAAATAGGACTCGACTCCTAATCCATCAAGCTAAGGTTAGACCAAACACTTACCTCGATGCCACGAACACTATTCAAGTCTCTACTATCGCTTTACCTCTTGATTCCACCACCAATTCACTCGTTCTAGTCACAAGTTACTTAATTACATCAAGAAATGTTAAAGGAATCAATTCTAATGCATGAAAATGAGTTTTCTAAAGTTTTACCCAAAAAATCAAAAATTACCCCCGGGCCTACATGGTCAAAACCCGAGGTTCGAACCAAAACCTGATAACTCATTCCCCCACTAACCCAAATATATAATTTATTTTGAAATCGGACCTCAAATCGAGGTCCGAATCCCCAATTTTTGAAAAACCTAGGTTCTACCTAAGACACCCAATTTCCTTAAGTTGAAATTATGTGAAAAGATGTTAATGATTGAAGGAAAGGAGTTAAAATTGAATTAAAATTGATTTGGAAAAAGAGTTGTCTTTGAAAAATCGCCCAAGAGTGTTTTGGTTTTGAAAGAGTGTGAAAAATGAAAGATTTTCGACTAAGTTATAAAATTGCAGGTTGCAGATGTTGCAATTGCGACCAGGATTGCGAACCCAAACTTCTGCTAAGTTCACATTTGCGAAGCAGTTTTCGCATTTGCGAAGTGGGAATTGCGAACAATGTGTCGCATTTTCGACGTCTGGATAAAACTGGGGGATCGCATTTGAGATCAATCCCTCGCATTTGCGAGGTAAGCTGGCCTGGGTTATTGTTCTCATTAGCGACATAGTCTTTGCATTTGCAAACTCGCATTTGCGAGTGCGAAGCCTGCAAGCCTGCAATGCAACAGCTGAAATCTGTAATTCCTCAAGTCCAAAATCCACCTCGTGGCCTATCCAAAACTCACCCGAGCCCTCGGGGCTCCAAACCAAACATGCACACCAACATAAAATCATCATACGGACTCACTCGTGCATTCAAATCGCTAAAATAACATCAACAATTATGAATTTAGCATCAAAATCATGAAATTTTATAAGAACTTCAAATTTTCCCAATTTCCTCAAATATGGTCCGATTCATATCATTTCAAGTCCGTTTCTTACCAAATTTCACAAACTTATCTTAAATCACATATAAGACTTTTACCGGGTATCAGAACCAAACTACGAGCCCGATACCATCACATTTTAAACACATTTCATTTTCAAAACTCATAAATAATTCCAAAAAATATTTTTCTTTAAAAATTCATTTCTCGGGCTTGGGACCTTGGAATTCGATTTCGGGCATACGCCCAAGTCCCATAGTTTCCTACGGACCCTTCGGGACAGTCAAATCACGGGTCCGGGTCCGTTTACCCAAAATATTGACCGAAGTCAACTTAAATCCATTTTAAAGTCAAAATTCATCATTTTTCACAGATTTTCACATAATGGCTTTCTAGCTATATGCCCGGACTGCGCACGGAAATTGAGGTGATGTCGAAAGAGGGTTTTGAGGCCTTAGAAAGGGTCATCACACCTATTAAGTCCTTTTATGTCACAACTGTGATAGAACCCTTGTTGTTGATGTCCCTATGGACCAAAGGTTGCTTTGTGTCGAGCAGACATTGCAGTTGTTATTTGCCAATATGCCTTTGCGCTGCATAGGGGGAGACTCACTTGGAGGAGCTACAACAGGATCATCCCCTTTGTACTGTCACTCAACAATGGTTGGGCTTGGCCGAGGGAGGATAGCTCCTACCAGATGAGGACGTGAACTTTGTTCCCTCTGATGATGAGAAGTACTTGCACATCTTTGAGGATGTTGATGATGATTAGGCATAGGGACTCAAGGAGTCACTTTTTCACTCTTGTTTTACTGTTTTGCATTGGGGACAATACAATCTCTTAAATGTGGGATGGGGTGCTCCTATTTGCTTGTATTTGTCTTGTTTTCTATTTGCCGTTTGGCTTTGTTTGATTTATTTATTGCTTTATTAGACAATTTGGCCTGTAATTATAACTCTAAATTCTATTTGTCTTGTAATTAGTAATTATAATTATTTAGTTTTGACTCTTCCCGGCAATGGATTTCGTCGACTGGCTTCTTAAGGGATTGGGAGTCTAATGAGAAAATTACAACAAAAAAATCCAAAAATTAAAAATCCAAAAAATTTGTCTTTTATTTATTTTTTCATTTTCTTAGGTAGTGTAATAATTTTTTCTTGATTTTTCTTTATGTCGTGGTCCTTTTCCAAGGGTTTTTACTTGAACCAGGTGTAGTTAGCTGTTTTTTGTGTAGGAATAAAATTTTGAGTCATAGTGCTAATTGGAGATAACTTGTCTTAACTTTGTTGTGTCTTGAGAGTGGTGAGTGCCTTAATTTTGACGCCTAGGCTCAATTCTTGACTCATGTATAAGTGCCTTAAATTGTTGGATTTTGACTTTGCTTAACTGCTTTGACTAGATAATCGGGATAGATTCGATCTTAAGGAGGTTATGTGACAATGTGTGTGTGAGATTTTTGTGATATTCTGTTCATGTTAGTTGATATCTATAACTTGCCATGTATGTTTGCAAAGCGAAATAGAAGTCTTGTTTAGTCTAGGAAGTAATGTAGGTAATTTTTTTGTTGATCCAGATATATATTTTTACCCACCAAAATTAATGTATATCTTAGTTAGCCCCTCTGAGCTTGTAGTCTTATTTTCTTTAGCAACCACACTACAAGTTTGACCCCTTTATTTGAATTGATTATCTATTTGAACCCTTTACCTCTTTTGAACACTTGAAGTTTTTATGAACTTTGTAAAGCTAAGTGGAGGTATCATTAGATTTTTAGTGGAACTTAGAAAACTAGAGAAATGTGCAATGCTTGAAAAATAGTAAAGACCTATTGTAAGGAATTGAAAAAAAGAAGAAGGTCAATTTGCTTGGAAAAAAAAGGAAATCAGAACTTAGAAAAAAAGAGTTTGTTTTTGTATTAGAAAAGAAAAAAAATCGATTCTTTGCTAGTGGTAGTTCCCATATTTTATATGCTTAAAGAAATTGAGAGCTTGATGCTATTATTTTGTGATGGTTGGGGAGTGGTTCAACATAAGTGTGGGGCTTGAAATGTGAATTTGAATGTATTAAAGTGCTCAGAGAGGTGTAGTCACTATTATCCAAATTGTATTCTATCCATCTCGCAGCCTATATTACTATAACGACACAACCGATCATTTTTAGCTCCAGTGTGTCGTTCAGCGGTTTGAGTCCATGAGCGGCTTCACTTTAGGTATCATGACTCGTACGCGTGGTCGGAATTGAAATTTGGGAAGTTCGGAGTCGATTTGGAAAGAGAATTCTCATTTCGGAAGCTTTAAGTTGGAAGAATTGGCTAAGTTGTGATTTTTGAGTAAACGACCTCGGAGTCGGGATTTGAAGGTCTCAACAGATTCGTATGATGATTTTGGACTTGGCGTATGTCCGTATTGGATTTTGGATGACTCGGGAGCGTTTTGGCGCCTATTGTGAAAATTAGCATTTTGGAAGAATTTCATAAGTTTGAGTTGAAGTGCATTTCAGAGTAATCAATGGTCGTTTGAGATTTTGAGTCTAGGAATAGCTCTGTATTGTGATTCCGGTATTGGGAGCACGTCCGGAAGAGGATTCGGACGTTCGTAAGTCATTTTGGGGGTCATTTGGCTAATGTTAGAAAATTGAAGGTTTTTGAGAAGTTTGATCGGAAGTGGAATTTTTAATATCGGGGTTGGAATTTGATTCCAGAAGTTGGAGTAGGTTCGTAATGTCGAATACAACTTGTTTGAAAAATTTGAGGTTAATCGGACATGATTTGATAAGTTTCGGCATTGAAGGTAGAAGTTGATATTCTAAAGTCATAAAGCTTGAATTTGGGGTATGATTCATGACTTCAACGATGTTTAATGTGATTTGAGGCCTCGAGCTGGTCTGCGTTGTGTTTTGGAACTGGTGGGTGTGATTGGACGGGGTCCCGTGGGCCTCAGGTGGATTCCGGATAGTTAACGGATCGAACTTGAAATTTGAGAAAGAGTTGAAGCAGCTGGTATCTGGTGCAATCGCACCTGCGTGAAAAGGGCCACAGGTACGAGCCCGTAGGTGCGGAGTTATGGTCACAGAAGTGGTCCTAGACCACCTGGTCAAAGGGCCGTAGATGCGGAGCTGGGGGTGCTGATGCGCATCCGCAGAAACGGAGAGGGTATTGCAGAAGCGAGGTTAGATCTTTGGTGTTGGACCGTATGAGCGGTCAAGGCTCCATAGAAGCGTGATCGCAGGAGCGGGTTTTTGCCCACAGAAGCGGACATGGCTGGGCTTGATGGAAATCCGCACATGCGATGGGAATGTCCGCAGGTGTAGAGCCGCAGAAGCGACTAGTGAACCGCATATGCGAAAATCGTCTGGGCATAAAGGTTCTTTTAAAATCGGGATTAGGGCCATTTTCTCTCATTCTCTCTTGGTTGGACGATTTTTATAGAGCTCCAAGTGGGGATTTTCATCGTTCAAGTCAAGATAAGTAATTCCCACCTCATTTTAAGTTAAATACATGGATTTTTAAGGATTTAAACATGAAAATTGGTGGAAATTGTGGGGTTTTGGTATAAAACCAAGAAATTTATATTCTTGGATTTTTACCACGAATTTGGACATGGAATTTGGAATAAGTTATATATTTGAGTTCGTGGTATTCTGGGTAAAGTTTATTTTCAAAAAAATTCGAAATCCAGCCACGTGGGCCCAAGGGTGATTTTATCGGCATTTCGAACGGAGTTGGGAATTATCGTAAATAGGATTATAATGAGTATTATAGTATATATTTATGGATTTATTCATTTATTGACTAGTTTTGGAGAGTTGGACATCGACTTGAGTTGATTGAATGGCTTGGGAGCCGGTTATGGAACTTCGGAGCGAGGTAAATCTCCTTACTAACCTTGTAAGAGGGAATTTACCCCATAGGTGAAATAATTCAATATGTGCTTCTATTTGTGGGGGCTACATACACACAAGGTGACGGGAGTCCATGCGTAGCTACTATTATGCTTAAGTCCGGGTAGTCTAGAGCCCAAAAACATGTTATACTTGCAATATTTGTAACCTTATCATCAATTTAAAATGCTTGAATCATATCGAATTGCTAAATGAATTTCTAAAGGGTTAAACTTCATTTTCTTGATCATTAAAAGAGGATTGACATTTCCTCGGATAAGTTCTCCTTGATGAATACTTGATTTACTATTTGATTGTGTTTTCTTTTTGTGGAACTGGCCGAATGCCTCGGTAGATTAAATAGATGCATCTATGGTTCGCACCGTTCGACCCTCCGGCAGTGCACAGTTTAAATATTATATTAGCTCGGGCCTTACGACCTCGGCATGATTTGCGCATGATTGTATTGCTTGCATAGAATTTATAATAAATGATATTCCCTCCCTGGTCTAAGATAAATTGATAAAGGATGAAAGTAAATTTGGAATCTCCTATTAACAAAAGAATTGCTTACTTTCTTCATGATTATTGAGTTTACTATCGTTTTATAAAATCCATGATTAATCATATTATCAATATATTATTGTAGGCTATAGTAAGTGTCGGAGTCGACCTCTCGTCACTACTTCTTCGAAGTTAGACTGGATACTTACTGGGTACGCGTTGTTTTCGTACTCATACTACACTTGCTATACATTTTGTTGTACAGGCACATGTATGTCTAGTGGCATAGTGGGCGTAGCGACATAGTAAATACGGAGACTTATGTGAGCTGCATCTTATGAGACGATCTGCAGCCAGCAGAGTCCCCTTCAGAGCATTTATATTTTCCTTATCGTCCAAATTTGTATTCTGGATAGTTATTGTATTTTATTTTATTTTCTAGTAATTGATCATGCACTTATGACACCGGGTATTGGGATGATTATGGATTATTCATTATTGAAATGGTTAAAGATATTATTATTTATCCTGAAACACCATCTTTTACTATTAAATTGAAGAAAAATCATGGTTTCAAAAATGCTAAAACGAGAACTAAATTAAGTATTTATGGTTGGCTTGCCTGACAGCGGTGTCGGCGCCATCACGACCTTTTGTTAGATTTTGGGTTGTGATAATTACAACCAACATAAAATCCTACTTGATTTTTGACTGAATGAGCTCAACTAATAGAGTATTACACTACGGGAAAGCCTATGGTGCATCTTCTGTGGCATATGAATTTTATTTCTGAGAGTGAGTGAGTTATTTCTATCTTGAGTTCCTATTTGTTCTTGAATTATATTGTGTGTGGAACTACTCTCCATTTTTGGTGTAAGGGCAGATGACTTGCAAAGGAAAGGTAATGACTTTGGACTATGTGTTAAAGTAAGTGAGCAGGTTGTGAAAAATACATTGTGCTTTTGAGTCGAGTTTTGAGGTTAGGATGTTATGATGGGGTGCTTAGCCTGCTTTAAATATTCTTGGCATGAGGTATTAGAGAAGTTGTTTGATGAAAAGGTTGTCTCTACGTGAAATGTAGTTTGATTGCTCGAGGACGAACAATGGTTTAAGTGTGGGATATTGATGGCAGGCTAGAAACTCATATTTTAGATGTATTTTGCACTCTAATTAATGCACTTCATGTGTGTTTGAGCTTAAATGATAGTGAATTGCACTTATTACGTGTTTTATGCCTTGTAGGAAGTGATTTCGAGTTAAAAAGATAATTTGGAGCTAAATCGAATAATTTGGAGCTTTAAGTCTGAGTAAAAGCCCAAGGAAATAAATTGGGATGGTGTTCGGGAGTAGAGGACCAAGTATGGATATCAAAATAGTACACGAAAATAATTACTCTGAGAAAATTGATGTACCGCGTCGCGTGGGCCACCGCAAGGCGCGATGCGGCAGTGCAATCCTGCTGAGAGACAATTGGCAAGCTCTCTGAAAATGCCCACAAGCACGTTGCACATGAACAAAATTCTTAGAGTTATTTTCCGTTTCGGCTTGGAAAGGGTAGTTTCGTCCGAACCTACTCTTACACAGTATAAATATACCAAAAATACGTTTTTGAAATGACTTTTGACCTATGAAAGATTTGAGAAGCAATTAAGGCAAGAAGACACAAGAATTCATTAATATTTCAACCAATAATCGGTGCAATACGGGAGTTTGTAACGAATCATTAGCTTTGGTGGTTTTTTATGCCTTTAAACCTTCTTGAGATAAATTTCTCCATTGCTATGGAGTAATTTTCCTTAGGGTGTTGACAGATATGGTGTATTGATAACTTGATTAGGGATTAGATTCTTGAAAATCCTTGGAATTAATTGGTGGAGTTTTAAATCATATTGTGAAGTTATTTATTATTTTTCTTACTCGAAAGAGCAGCTTTATATTGAATTTCTTTACATCTTATGCTCTAGTTCAAATTCATGATTCAATTAGATAATCGAAAGAGCCTCTTGAATTATTAATCGGGCTAGAAAATAGGGAAATATTCGTGAGAAGATACCCTTTAGACTAAACCATCATTTTATTCGTTGCAATTATTCACCGTGTTTCAATTGGATTAATTACTGAAATTAACATTTAATCAAAAGTGAAATAGTAACTTCAAGTGTAATCTAATTATTTGTTGAATTCGTGAGAATCAACAATATTATAGAGTAAACTAATTCAAGAAATGGATCCCGAGTCAGTTATCTTGCACCTATCTAGTCAATTACCCTTATTTCTCTCACTGATATATCCTTGTTGCTCAAATGTTGTCTTTCATGATCAATTGATAATTGCTTAATTTTTAGTAGTCAATCGTAGTTTATAATAATTCAATCAAGTACTAATTTTCCTAGATAGGAATTAGTAAAAATTATTCGACACTGTTTAAATTGAATCTCTATGAAGACGATAATTTAACTATACTATCTTTGACTAGTGATCAATAATTTTATGTTATATTTTACGCTCGTCGGCAATAAATTGTGAGTTGACTAATTTGACCCTCTATTAATGTTAACTTATTCTAATTAATTAATTTTATGAATAATAAGAAATCTAATCCAAAGTCTCGTCTTTCTCCCTTATCCGTTAGCCTCGTCCGCGAGGAGTTTGGAACGGCGCCGTCACCGGACGTCGTAGCCGCATGGTCTTGTCGGCTTTCAATAGTTTGATCGGAACATCTCTTCTTGATGTTTGTTCTAATACAATCTAAAGATGACGATGAGAAGGGGATTGAACAAAACCGTTTTTGATAAGATCAAATAAGAGGAAGCTTTGTATTGTTATCATTCCTTATTCCTCTACCTCTCCTCTTTGATAATATAAAATAATTCTCCTGTTTGATGTATAAAATAACAGATTGTGGGTTATTTACTGAGATTTGAAGTTTTATATTATGGTGTACATTTTTGAAGTGAGATTTGCTGGAGCAAAACCAAGTAGTCTTATGTCCCCTTTTCTTTTGATCAATTTTTTTTTTTAATCTAATCATTCCAAAAATTTTAGATTTTTGATGGAAAATATGAAGTATGAAATTGTTTTAGAAAAGGTAAAAGTAACTACGTATAAGAACTTTCAAAAGGAATGCATTATATTGGATTCTAGATTTTATTTTTATTTAAAAAAAGATGTTAATTAAGCATGAAAACAGTGTAGAAAGGGCAATTGAGTCGTGTTATATATTTTGATAATAATAACAAATAGATTATAAGAATTATAATAAAAAAAATAAGGGAAGTAAGCGTAATATCATAAAGTATAAAGAAGGTTAGTAATACAGGCCCCAGTGTGTCAAAGTTCAGAGGAGTCTCATGGACTCCTAGGTAATGCTCACACTGGAGGGGCAAGACCTTAGATGTTCTAAGAGTAGGAGTTGAAAACAATGTATTAAAATAGGAGACAGGTTTTGTTTTTAGAAAGATAGTTTGGGTTTCAGAAGTGTATAGAAGAAGATGATCAGATCACAAGAATCACAAGCAGCACACACTTAGTAGAAGGAGTTTAGCCCTGAACTCCATCATCAACAACAGTATTATAGGTTCAATTATAATGTCAAAAGGCTCTACATGAGAGAAACTTGCTATAAATGTTACCGCCTCTGTTTTAATTTAGATGACACGCTTTCTTTATTAGTTCATTTAAAAAAGAATGACACATTTTTATATTTGTATACGGTCGAAATCTGGCTTGTCTACTACACGACGGATCAGGCTCGGAACATGAGGGATTGAGGACCGACCCCGAGTCCCATCGAACCAGAACACAACGTCAGAATATCCGTCCTCGAAAAAAGTGAGTCCATGACCCCGGAACCGACCCTGACCCCGAACGAGCTCGAGGAGACATTGTCTATACAACCAACATGAGACCGAAATAACAGAAGGCCGAAATGTCCGTGACCGGTCGGATATTACGGCGGGAATCTCGACACGTATCAATAAGGAACTGACAAATCAGCAAATCAAGAGATTTTTACCTTTTAAAGAATTGTACCTAAAGTAGGACTCCCCTACTATATAAATAGAGTCTAATTACTTGTAAAATACATTGTAACACGCATCCCAAAGTAGTATAATATTATTTTCTTTCTGTAAGCTATTGTTCTTCTGTATCTGATATTGTTTGAATTGCATCCAGTTCAAGTGAGACTTACTTTTCAAGGCTATAATTGTTCAAATCGTACGGTTTGAATTTATTTTATCATTGTTCGCATTTAATTATAATTCAATTTATCGTTTTGTGTCAAATTAATCCACGTATCCTCAAAACCACTTACAAATTCAATTATTATCCGATTTTTGAGGGTAAAGAATATTTAGAAATATTTTAATTTTTTTTATTCTACACACTTTATCCCTAATAAAAAACTTTTATAGTCACAGAAATATTATGGCGCCACTAAAATCGTCCCTTTTTTCTTAGAGCCCGTTTAGACATAAGAATTTTTGCTTTTTTTTTTGAAATCAGTGTTTGGCCATAAAATTTTCAATTTTGGAACCCGGTTCTTTTGTCAAAGGGAGCTATGATATGATATCACATTTTACCTCCTAATTTTATTGACTCATTTTCCATGCTTGCATACTCTTTTGTGAAAGCACACGCGGGGTCTATAAAGGTCGAGACCAGGAAGTCGGACCTCTTCAAAGTAAGATAAAAGAATAATGAGATGCTTAGAGTGTTCGAGTCCCGGTTTCAAATGGAACACATGGACCTGCCACCGGTCGCTGATGATTATGCCGTTCAAGCTTTCACCCAAGGACTCAATGTTTGAAGTTCGGTGGCTTCACAGCGGTTGAAGCAGAATCTGATAGAGTGTCCAGTTGTTACTTGGGCTAATGTGTATAATCGATATCAATCGAAAATCAGAGTCAAAGATGATCAACTGGGGCTCCTTCCGGATACGTTTATCCTGTTAGACCCGCCGACAGAGTCAAGAGAGGTATCGACCATGAACCAAGGTCAAACATGGATCGATATCACCCTTACAATGGAGATCAAAGAAGCAGTGGGTACGGCGGAATTCTATGCGAAGTAAAAGAGAAGTGACCGAGGTCAGAGCAACCAGGGACTCATGAGCAATAACGGTTTCGATAGGCCTATCGGGTCTAAGGAAGCATTGAGGTTATCGGAATATAACTTTAACGTCGATATTGCCGCCAATGTATCAGCTATCAGATGTATCAAAGACACCAAATGGCCTCGACCTCTACAATCTGACCCAGCCCAAAGGGATCCAAACCAGATGTGCAAATATCATGGAACTCACGGCCACATAACAACAGGCATATTCAAGAATTCCTGAGCTACCGAGCCAAGAATCATTTCAGAAATAGGGTTTCTAATAAATAGACCGAACAAGAACAACCTCATTAACTGATCATCGGAGGGGTCGATGTTCCTCAAGGGCCGATGTTAAAGCGCACCAAAGTATCCATCACAAGGGAAAAATGGATTCGAGATTACATACCAGAAGGATCTTTGTCTTTCAACGATGAGGATGTAGAAGGGATCGTGCAGCCTCACAATAATGCACTGCTAATATCTATACTCATAAATAAATCTGGGTTAACCGTGTGTTAATTGATCCAGGTAGTTCAGCCAACATCATCCAATCGAGGATCGTAGAACAGCTCAGCCTACAAGACCAAATCGTGCCTGCAGTCGAGTTCTAAACGGATTCAACATGGCATGTGAAACCACTAAGGGAGAGATAACATTACCAGTGAATGCCACCGGGACCATCCAGAAAATCAAGTTTAATGTGATCGAAGGAGACATGAGGTACAACACCCTATTCGGAAGGCCTTGGATCCACAATATGAGAGCAGTGCTCTCAACTCTTCACCAACTGTTAAAATTCCCAACACCATGCGGAAGAGTGTGCGTAGACTATAAAGATTTGAATAAGGCATGTCCCAGGGAATCTTTCCCTTTGGCCAACATCGATCGCATGATCGATGCCATGGCCGGCCATGAGATCCTCAGTTTTCTCGATGCCTATTCTGGGTACAACTAAATACAGATAAACCCGGAAGATCAGGCTAAAACCTCTATCACTCAGTACATCACGTGCTTCTACAACGTGATGCCATTCGGATTAAAAAATGACGGTGCCACTTATCAATGCCTTCTAAACCGGATGTTCGAAGAACAAATAGGGAAATCCATGTAAGTTTACATTGACGATATGTTGGTTAAGTCCATGCGAGCATAGGACCATTTAAAGCATTTGGATGAAATCTTCAGCATATTGAAGAAGTACAATATGAAGCTAAATTTGGAGAAATGTGCGTTCAAAGTCGGATCAGGTAAATTTATCGGGTTCATGGTATCCAATCGGGGAATCGAGATCAACCGTAACAAAATCAAAGCTATCGAGGATATCATGGTGGTGGACAATATAAAGGTCGTGCAAAGGATAACTGGGCGCATTACCACCCTGCGACGATTATCTCGAGGTCCTCCAATAAAAGCCACCAATTTTTCTCGTTATTGAAGAAGAAAAATAACTTCTCATGGACCCCAGAATTCTAACGGGCCTTAGAAGAACTCAAGCGATACCTATCGATCCCACCACTACTTCACACGTTGAAGGCAGACGAACAACTATACTTTGTACTTGGCAGTATCGGAGATAGCAGTAAGTGGAGTCTTGGTTTGGGAAGAGCAAGGTATGCAATTTCCAATTTACTATGTTAGCAGGACCCTAAGTGAGTCCAAAACTAGGTACCCTCACCTAGAAAAATTGGTGCTCCCTTTGTTAAGTGCCTCTAGGAAACTGAAACCATATTTTCAGTGCCATCCTATATGTGTTGTGACTACTTACCCATTGCAAAATATAATGCATAAACTCGAACTCTTGGGATGATTGGCCAAATTGGCCGTGGAAATCAGCAGGTACAATATTGAGTATCGACCTCAGACAACAATTATATCTCAAATTTTGGCAGATTCCGTGGTCGACTGTATGCCGGCCCTAATACCCAAGGTCGAAAGAGAGTTGTTGGTTAACTCAAGGACGTCTTCGGGGATCTGGACCCTCTTTACGAACGGCTCCTCGAATGCAAAAGGGTCTAGACTTGCATCGTATTGAAGCCACCTACATCCAATGTAGTTAGACAATCTATTAGAACTGTGAAATTGATTAACAACGAGGCGAATATGAGGCCATGAGTGCAGGTTTTGAACTAGCCAAAAGCTTGGGGCCGGAGGTGATCGAAGCTAAGTGTGACTCCCTCCGTGTGGTGAACCAAGTTAATGGGACATTCAAAGTCAAAGAAGAATGAATGCAAAGGTAACTAGATAAGTTGTAGGTAACATTACATTGGTTCAAGGATTAGACTTTGCAACATGTACCTCGGGATCAAAATAGCGAGGCTGATGCCCTTGCAAACTTAGGGTTGTCGATCGAGGACGACGAGCTCAACTCAGGGCCAATCGTACAACTCATGAGATCGTTAATGGAACAAGGTCACGTCGAAATAAACTATACAAGCTTGACTTGGGATTGGAGAAATAAATATGTAGAATATAAGAAGATTGGGAAACTGCCCTCGGTTCCAAAAGAATCGAGGACCCAGTGTACAAAGGTATCCCGGTTTAGCTTGCTCGAAGATAGAACCATGTTCAGAATAACGTTTGATGGTCTACTAGAAATATGTCTAGGACCAGGAGATACCGAGTATGTTCTGAGGGAAGTTCATGAGGGCACCTGCAGAAATCATTTAGGCACCGAATCATTGGTTCAAAAAGTAATCAGAGTCGTTTATTATTGGATCGACATGGAAAAAGACACGAAGGAGTTCGTACAAAAATGTCGAACGGTCTGATGTAGAAAAGGAAGTTATGATCATATGTGAATTGACCTATGTATAAAATAGAAATCAACAAGAATTGTATGAAATTACCCTGTTTAACGCTTGTTGAGCTTCATTGAACAGGCAGTACGCTTCCACCCCGTTCATCTTGGCTTGGTCCTTCTCGGTCACTAAGCACTGAAGGTAACTAGCCACCCCTACGGGGTGAGAAAGGACCCGGGCATCCTCCGGAGCCTAGATGATAATTGATCGCTTCCATCAGGATCCACGCTTGGAGCTGGAAACCAGTTGATCAATTTCGGGCTTGAGGAAGGACCACTTGTTCCCGAAGATGGACTCTTTCTCAGCACCTCCAAGTCACCCAATCCGGTGACGTCCTCTGTGGTGGTAGAGTTGATGTCGTCCAAGTCACACCTCTATTCGAAGTTATGAAACATCGATGCAATAGTAATACCCAACTAAGAGTAGAGGGCGAATTCCATAGGAAGCTATAAGAATGGGACAAAGTAATATATATTTGGACTAAGCACGTGAAATATCTAGATTGCACTTTCACAAATATGGTTTGTCTTTACTTCTAAAATTATGCTAAGATTGCAATTCTAAAGATATGAAACTAGGAAATATTTTTTTGGTTGTTTTTCAAATATTGTAAAAGGCCTAAGGCTATGACCTTCACCTAAGTGTTTTGCTAACAGGTTGTAAACTTTAAAGCTTGTTTCGTTGGTTGGGTTGTATTATAGCTATCAACACTCAAGTACCCACTCAATATCTCTCGGTAAGAGAGTGATTTTTCCCAATTTGACTTTCTCAAGTCCAAATGGGTATTGAACAATACAGTTGATAAAATGCTCAAGTCGGTCTTACTATCTCTAGGTTCAACCCTTTAGTTGGGACTATCAATCTCTTGATTTCATCCCAAAATCTTGTTAGCCAAGTTTTCCTAGACTAAATCTCTCTTTCTCAAGTAGAGACCAAGTCAAATAGGCATGAACTAATGTTTGTAACCATTAATTTTACAATTAACAGCAAGAACAATGCTAAATAATAAACACCCAACCATAAACAAGCCATAAATTAAACACCCATTAGATTTACACGCTAGGGTTAGGTCACAACCCTAGATAAAAATCTAGCTACTCATAATGGGTAATGGAGATAATAGAGAAGAAAAGATAATAATACTCATATTGAAAGATTAAAAGACAAAAATCTAATTTTTAATCACCAAAGTAAGCTAAAGCTACCTAAAGCAGTAAAGAAAAATGACTACAAAAGTTTAGATATTCAAAACGTGATCGAATTTTGTGAAAGTAGTCTATTTATACCAAGCTAGAAATTTCAAACAAAATTGCCCTTTCTGAGGTTCTACGGCCGCATAATTCCATGTGCGGTCCACACTTCGCTTGATTCTTGACAGGAGCTGGATCTGCGGCCAGACAATTCTAGATTTCAGTCGCGTGTCTCTTGTTCTGCGGTTCGTACAAATCTGAGTGCGGCCGCTTAGGGCCCTTCTGCAGACCGGACAATTCTAAGTGCGGCCGCGTGGCTGACTTCTGCAGCCGCATTTCTTTTAGGATTGAACTGGTGACTCTCTTAACTTTAGCTCTGATATAGCTTCTGCGGCTGCATAATAATTGTGCATTCCGCACATTGCACTTGGACTCTGACAGACTGCCTTCAAATTCTACGGCCGCAGATGAAAATCTGCGGTCCGCACATTATGATTTTGCTTGCCGTGATGTAGAAATAGTTTCTTTTTGGGGGACTGTTTTTGATGTTTTTGCCATTTCTTTAAAAGATGAAGGAAAAAAGAAGAAGATGAAGGTAAAGCAGTTCACTTAGTGATTTAGGGTGGAAACAAACAAGGTTCTACACAAAAGGATCTCAAGAAATCATAGTTTGGGTGCTAGAAAATAGAGAAATTTCTGAGGAACAAGAGTAGAGAAGGTTTGAATGAAAGAAGAAGGGGGTGTTTATAGCTTTCAAATGGCGGTTCAAATCCAGAAGTGGCCGACCAACGACTAACAAGCACTTAATTCTATTAAAACGTGACTGACGAGAAATTTCGTTCATTTTGTCATTTATGACGCAGAGTAACGAGGTGAAAATCGACAGCTCATATCGTTTCTCGTCGTTTACTCTCTGAAGAATAAGAGGACTATCTGTATACGGTCGAAATCGGGCTCGCCTACTACACGACAGATCGGGTTCGGAACATGAGGGATTGAGGACCGATCTCGAGTCCCATCGAACCAGAGCACGAGGTTAGAATGTCCGTCCTCGAGAAAATTGAGTCCATGACCCTAGAACCGACCCTGACCCCGAACGAGCTCGAAGAGACATTGTCTGTACAACCAACTAGAGACCGAAATAATAGAAGGACAAAATATTCGTGATCGGTCGGATATTACGACGGGAATCTCGGCACATATCAATAAGAAATCCGCAAATCAGGAAATTTTTACCTTTTATAGAATTGTACCTAAAGTAGGACTCCCCTACTATATAAAAAGAGTCTGATTACTTGTAAAACATATTGGAACACACATTCCAAAGTAGTATAATATTGTTTTCTTTTTGTAAGCTATTGTTCTTTTGGATCTGATATTGTTTGAATTGCATCCAGTTCAAGTGAGACTTACTTTTCAATGTTATAACTGTTCAAGCCGTATGGTTTGAATTTATTTTATTATTGTTCGCTTTAATTACAATTTAATATATCGCTTTGTGTCAAATTAATCCACGTATCTTTAAAACCACTTACAAAGTCAATTGTTATCCGATTTTGAAGGTAAAGAATATTTAGAAATAATTCACTTTTAATTTTTTTATTGTACCCACTTTATCCCTAACAAGAACCTTTTATAGCCACAGAAATATTATGGCGCTACTAAAATCTTCCCTTTTTTTCTTAGAGCCCGTTTTGACATAGGAATTTTTCAATTTTTTTCGAAATCAATGTTTGGCCATAAAATTTCCAATTTTCACTTGAAGATGAATTTTGGAATTTTTCAAAAATATGCAAAACTCCAAAATGTTGTTTTTTAAAATTTTCATTCAGATCACTCACAAAACTTCAAAAACAATCTAAAATTATATTCATGTCCAAACATAACTCTAATTTTTAACTACCATTTTCACTTGAATTTTTTTTCTTGGAATTTTACAATTCCTATGTCCAAACACCCACTTAAACTTTGTGTCAAGTTAACTACATCATCTAAATTGAAACAGAGGGAGTAATATTTTAATTGTTGTCATTACTCATCAAAGATACAAATAGATCTCGTGGTTTGTGCATTCTATTTATTCATTAAAATTAATACTATACATAGTCTTTACCAAAAAAAAATTGCTAGTAGGATTATAAAAAAGATTTGCCATTAACGAAATAAACAAAAAAAATGGTGCTCTTTTTTTAAATATTTTTTTAAAAGAGATTTGACGTGTAAAATCTCTTTAAGGGGAAGTTAATCTAGATAAAATATATAAATGGCCCTTTGAAGTTGTCCTCAACGACCAACTGAACACCTCAACTAAGCCCATTTTCAGTTGGACACTTCTTCTCCACTAAAGTACGACCTCGTGAACCCTTCACGCTGACATGGCAAGTGTGTACTTTATATTCAATTCTAAGTGCGTGAAACCCTCAAAATTAAGGTTTTTTTCTCTTTGTTTTTTAAATTTTATTTTATTTTATGTGGTCCCATTATATTTTATTTTCCACACATTAATTTTACTTTCTTCCCTGAATATTCCATCTTCGTCAAACCTCTTCTTCACCTTAGAGCCAGCCATTGTCAACTAACCCACCTCGACGCTCTCTTAGGTTGAAGAATAAGCCTCCAAATAGTTATAATGAACGTAGGATTCCCAACAATGAGAAGATATCAACAAAGGATTTGGAGATTAACATAGCAGAAGGTAAAATCTCAAGATACCACCACCGATCTCCACCCTAAGACCAGTGATAAGGTTGTTATTTTGCCGCAAACCGTTGAGGAAAACCGGTAACATTGCTCCTCCGACATACTCCGGCCCGGTGTCCAATATCTCTATCGCCGTCATATCTTCCGATCTTAAGATTTGGTTAAAGGCTGCCATCTATTGGGTTTCTAAATTGAAGTGAAGTTCCGATTGAAGAAGGGTGAGTGGTGTGTTTGATTTTTTTTTTTATTTTTTTTTGCAATTTCCCCTCTTCTGCAAAATAGTTGCTGAAGAAAACCGGAGATGAGGTGGAAGGGCTGGAGACGAGATGGTTCTGCTGGTGAAAATCTTCACATAAGTGGGTTAGGATGATTTTTGATTTGGGTTTGAGAAAGAAAAACGTGTAAGGGGTTTTGGCAGCCATGGTAACCAATCAATTAGGGTGGGCAGATGTTCTTTGGGTAGGAAAGTTAATAGATAATCTTTTTTTAAAAAATAAAAATAAATACACGTGTCATTTAATGATTTATCCGTTTGATATGTTATCTGCAATTGTAATACACGCACGAGGACAACTTCAAGGAGCAAGCATATGTCAGTCATCAAATATTAAGTCCGCAGGAAATTACCCTGTTATTTTTTAAACCTAAGGACTGGTCATTAATAGTGTATTAATTATGTGGAAAAGAAAGAGATACTAGAAAAAGATGCACACTTATCGAATATACAACAAGTTTTAGGATCAATAATCGAGTATAGCCGTAATCCAACTGAGTCTTGTTTAAATTACTAGCCATAAATCAAGTAGGCCTTAGTTATATCACTTTCCATAATTCAACTATATAGGCCTTGAATCCCTAGTTTAGTTTAGGGAGTCAATTTAATTATATAGTGATAAGGTCCCCTATTAATGTTTATCATTAAATTGAAAAATAATAAGAATGTGAATAATAATAACAAAGGTGACTTTTAAGAAGATCAAACTAGATCTTTTTTATTTCAATTCCATGATTTGTTTTTGCACTAATCTCACAAGAAAACTGGTATTTCAATGAAGTGATAAGGATTTAATATTTTAATTACGACTAGCTAGAGAAAACCTTTTTCGTTTGGTGAGCTAACATTTTCGAGATTCGGATTTTCTCCTGTTTAACCTCTGGGCTCTGGCTTAAGCTCAGAACATTTCACATTTGATCTCCTTTTTTTATAACCATAATGTAGAAACTTGTAGTGTTCACTAATTGCTATATATATATATATATTCCGATCCCGTTCTCTCTTTAAAAATTTTTATTTGCAGGGGATCATATTGTCAACAAGAAATCCGAAGACAATACATGCATCTTTTTGCATTTTAGATTTTTTTTTTTTAAAAATGATCACCTTTTTAGATTTGGTCTCCTTAATTTAGTCACCAACTTTCTGAACAACTGATAACAAAAGAAAATTCTCTTGTTAATTCTTGAGTTGACTACTTCTTTCACCGCAATAGTTGTTAGTTGAGAGTTTATATGATCAAAAAAGCAAACAAGTTGCTTGCGTAGCTTGCATCTAACTATATCTGATGCAATTTGTTCTTTTCTCTTCTTTTTTAAATATTTCTAGTCTCACTTTTCTAAATGTTTCTTTGCTCTGGGATAATATAGGTGCAATAAAGTCATGGTACTAACACAATTGCCAACATTTTTGGTGAAAAGGAAGTTAAAACCTGTGTATTAAAGTACTTGGTACACCTACTTTTAGTTGCTGTGAGTGAGAGACATTCATTTCCTGCTATGACAGAATGTTTTTTCTTTCTTTTACTGTGGTAAAAATACCTTGGTTGATCTCAACTAGGGATGGACATAAAATCCGAAAATCCGAATTCCGAATCGAACCAAATTAATTTGGTATTTCGGTTTCGGTTTTTTCGGTTTTTCGGTCTAATTCGGTAATGAATTTTCGGTATTTCGGTTCGGTTTTCAGTTTTATAATTTTGCAAAGTTGGTAAACCGAAATACCGAAAATATCTAAGCGACTAACCCAATTACCTATTTTATAGGCCCATGCGGTCAGGCCATGCCCCATCCCCAGCGTCCCACTCCCACCCAGGCCCAGCTCCCCCAACTCCCAACCCAAGCCCAATCCCAATCAATTACGAAATGCAGACTCAGTTAATACCCAACCCAGACCCAAGTCGAGAATAAAATTAGGCATTTCATCAAAGACAAGTAGGGCATTAGCCATTAGGGCTTGCTTAGTGCTTACTGCTTCAGACTTCACTTCAGTGCTTAGGAGTTAGGACTGTAGGAGATATCATCGAGAAGAAGGAGACGAGAATCGACTGCGAGTCTAGGATATCACTTATCATTCTGCGATTCTAGATGAGAATCGACTGCTTAGGATATCATTCTACGTCTCTACGAGTTACGACCAGTCGACATTCGAGCTCGAGTCTCATCTCATCTTCACCGGTTAACTTCACTACTTTTGTAAGTTTTGTAAGTCTCATCTCATTCTCATGACCAGTACTCGACTACTCTCTGAGGTTTTTTTTGAGTTTTTATATTTTTAAGTTTTGAACTTTTTGAGTTCAGAGTTCAGACGCATAAATTTTTTAATTTCTGATTTTCTGCATCAAAATAATTTAGGGTTATAGGCGGCGATTTCCAGCTCGATTCGATTCCTCACTCCTCACAAATTCCGGGCAAACGAAGTGTCGAAGACGCTGCTGTCCTGTTCCAGTGTTCCGAGCTCGATTCAATTTCAATTTCAAAGGTATGTTTCGCTTTCTTTTGGTTGTACTGCTGATTGAATGAACTGCTGTTCCGAGCTTTTCCCTTTAGTAGGAAAATATCATTTGTATCACGTTCATGCTGTTTAATTCATTTGCTTGTATAATAACAGTTGTGAGTACACAACTATGTGTTAGGCTTACCATATGATTACTTTGTTTCGGTCTGATTTTTAGAACGTTACCATATGAGCAGAGCAACTAACAATAGCATACTGCTCTCTTTGAAAACCATGAAATACAGTATCTTCTAGTATGTTGGCTTCTAGAATTTCAAGAAAAGATTTAGTCACTCTCTTATTCTTTAACCCAGGATCATTTGTTGAACAATAGTCATTGAAACCTTTTGTGTAGATTTTGGTTTCAAAATAACAGTTACTGGGAATTTATGTTTATATTTTTTTAATTTTGTAGGGTAGCAAGGTAGTTAATTTGTTGATTGTTACTGATAGCAAGGTAGTTAATTTGTTGATTGTTAATTTATATTTATACTTGTTTAATTTTGTATAGATGGAAGATACAAGTAAAGTAAGTGATGTTGGTTCTAGTGAAAGTTTACCTATTACGGTAGATAGTAACACCAACACCATTGATACTCAAGATTCCAAGAAAAGGAAAGCAATGCAACCTAGGTCTGACGTTTGGAACCATTTTGATAAATTCGAGGTTAATGGGGTTGGTAAAGCACGGTGTCGATATTGTAAACAAGCTTATGCTGCTAATTCATCTAAGAATGGAACAACAGGATTGAAGAATCATTTGCTTAGATGCAAAGAATACCCACTTAAAATTGCAGAAGATAATAGTCAAACAAAGATAAATTTTCAATCTTGCCAAAATGATGAAGGATCAATTTGGAAATTTGATCAAAAAGTGGTTAGGAGGGCCTTAATTGAGATGATAGTTACTGATGAACTACCATTTAGCTTTGTAGAAAATGAAGGCTTTATGAAGTTTATGAGAAAAACTCAATCACTATTTCGTCTTCCTTCTCGTAGAACAATAACAAGGAATTGTTATGAAGTTTACGGTGAATTTAGGCAAAATCTAAGAAGTTCTTTTAGAGAAGCACAACCAAAAATTTGCCTAACAACAAACACTTGGACTTCATTACAAAGAATAAATTATATGTGTTTGACAGCCCACTTCATTGATAGGGATTGGAAGTTGCATAAAAGAATACTTAATTTTTGCCCTATCACTAGTCATAAGGGTGAAGAGATGGCTAAAACTATTAGGGATTGTTTGCTTGAATGGAAATTAGGCAAGGTTTTTACTATTACTGTGGACAATGCTTCTTCAAATGATGTCATTGTCAAAGAATTGTCTAAACAGTTAGATATGTGGAAAACTAATATGATGAGTGGTAAACATCTTCATGTGAGATGCATGGCTCATATACTAAATCTAATTGTGCAAGATGGTTTGAAAGAACTTGATGCTTCTGTGACACGTGTTAGAAATATTGTGAGGTATGTGAGATCTTCGCCTGCAAGGACCTTAAAGTTTAAACAGTGTTGTGCACATGTAAAGGTAGAATGTACCAAAACGTTGTGTTTGGATGTTCCTACCAGGTGGAATTCCACCTATTTGATGTTGGATACAGCACAACAATTTGAAAAAGCCTTTGACAAGTTGCATCTTTTTTATGATGGATTTTCTGCATATCAATGTTCTCATCTTTGTGAAGATGGTGGTAATGCAGGTCCTCTTGAATCTGATGATTGGATGAATGTGAGGAATGTGATAGAGTTTCTTGCACGATTTCACGAGCTAACTAAAAAAGTTTCAGGTTCACGTTATGTCACTTGTAATTCTCATTTTGAGGATGTATCTGAACTTTATTGTCATTTGAAAATGTGTTTAGCTAGTGAGGATGAGCATTTGAGAAAAATGGCTCAGCAAATGCAAGAAAAGTTCAAGAAGTATTGGGGTGAGCCTGAAAAGAAGAATAAAATGATTTTTATTGCTTCCGTCTTGGATCCACGTAATAAATTTGAATATGTTAAGGGAGCACTTGAAGAACTTTTTGGGGAGGAAAAAGGGAAGAAAATAAATGCTGAGGTGTATGCTTATATGAATTTTTCGTTTGGAGAGTATCTAAAAAAGTATTCAACCGAGTCTTGTCCTCAATCTCCATCTAGTTCTACTTCATCTAACAACACATCTAATACACCTAGTGGGAGTGTTATAAGTGCATCAAAAATAAGGACTAAACTTAGCTTGAAGAAACAAAAGGAAGACAATGGAAGTGGGGGTGCTAAATCGGAGTTGGATAAATACATTAGTGAAGAACAAGAGCCTTTTAGTGAAGAATTTGATATCTTGAGTTGGTGGAAAACACATGCTCCTAGATTTTCTTTTCTTTCGGAGTTGGCTCGTGATGTGTTGGCAATTCCAATTTCTAGTGTGGCGTCGGAATGCGTGTTTAGCACTGGTGGCCGTATTCTTGATTCATTTAGGAGTTCATTGACTCCTAAATGTGTGCAAGCTCTTATTTGTCTTCAAGATTGGCTTAGAGAAGAGAAGAATCCTATTAGTGTTGAAGAAGACTTGAAGTATCTTGAGGAACTCGAGCTTGGTAAGCTTTAATATTTTCGTATTTTAATTCAAAATAATATATCATGCTTTTTTATTTGTATGACATATTTGGTCGTATTATCTTTAGATATGGAAAATAATGGAAGCACTATTAGCATTGTTTGATGTATAGTTGCAACTTGCATCTTGAGTGGTAAGTTTAATACTCTATTTGTTTGGTGATAATGATATACTTAATATTTTGTAGTTTTGTTTTATTATCATCAAACTATAATATTCTAACTTATGATTTATATATTTTTTAGGTTCAAGTGCAATCATGCCCCGTGCTACTGCTCAACGCCCCGTGAGGCCGTGCTACTGCTCAAGACTGTTTGTTGAGTGATGCCCTCTCTGTTTTTGTTGCACTATGTTTAACTGTTAAGACTGTGCAGACTTGCAGAGTTGCATTTGGCCAGTTGCAGTGTTGCACTGTGTTTAAATGTTAATACTTAAGAGTTAAAGACTGTTTTTGTTAGACTGTGTTAACTTGTTTAACTGTGTTTAAGTTGTTGGACTTGTTGGACTGTGTTATGTGTTTAACTGTGTTTAAGTTGTTTAATATAGTTGTGTACAGTATTGACATACAGTATTGACTATATGAAATTGTAAGTATACTGGCGTGCAAGTTTGTATAATGTGTATTGACTATATGACATACAGTATTGACTATTGACATTGAGTATACTGGCGTGCAAGTTTGCAAGTTGCAACTGCAGATGTTATTCTTGTTTCAGGCTTTCAGCCATGTGCACATTGTGGTTGTGCAGTTGTGCATTGTTAGTGTTAATATGTTATAGTGTTATATATCGAAAAACATATTCTTTTAGAGTGAAAATTTCAATTGTGCATGTGCATTATTAGCACTTAGCATTGATTGTTCATTGATTGTTAAACCGAAACCGTACCGAACCAAAATAAGAAATACCGAACCGTACCGAAATAATTTGGTACGGTATTTGGTATACACAATCGATAAATCGAATACCGAAATACCGAACCGAAATTCTTAAATACCGAACCGAAATACCGAACGCCTACCCCTAATCTCAACCATTGAGTTAATGAACTTCCACCGCATTTTAAAGTTATGTATGAAGCATTTCGCGTTCACGTAGGATTTGGGGAAAGCTCACACTTCAAAAGGGTATAATATAGGTAGTCTACCTCGAAACAAACATCAGTGGCTGATTTCACTACTCAAATCCATAACCTATAAATTACATAGAGACAACTTTATAATTACTCTTAGGTTGTTATTCACCACTTTTTAATACCTGTCTTATTTTGTTTTGTGCTAAACTCTTGTGATATTTATTGAGCCGAAAGAGCACTGACTGTGAAGATGTTTAATTAAGACAGGTAAAAAAGAGGATCAAACAAATCCTTAAGGGGAAAAGGTATAATAGCACGGCGAAGACGGCATCTAAGAACTAGAAAGTAGGCTAATTGAATGTTAACCTAGAACTGTTATATGGACTTTCAACTACTAATTGGACCCCTCTTCTACAACTGCCATAATTTTAGTATCAACAAAAAGCCTTCTTATAATGGTTCTTTTCCCCAACCCCACCTCTCACCCCGTCAAATCCTTCAAAAATTAATGAATAATAACGGAGGACTTTCATATCATAGCCTACAAGATAGAATAACTACCCGCTATATACAGTTAATTTGCATAATTATAGTATTGCATTATTTTACATTATCACTATATATAAATTAAATAAACAAAAAAATAAACACTTCTATCAACCACATAACATTTTCAAGGTTAGACTAACAACAATTATAACATGGCCATCTTTTCTCATTTCTTTTTAAACCCCTCCCTTCTCTTCACAAGAGATCACATAGCCCAAAAACACACACACACACATAATCTCTCATTCTTCCTTCTCTCACCCCACTTCCCTAAAACATAATAACATAGGGAAAAATGGGTGCTCTTCCCCATCTTGAACCCATTTCAAAATGTAGCAAAAAAAATAGATTAAATCAAACAGTTGCTTCTGATTTAGATGGTACACTCTTGATATCAACAAGTGCATTTCCTTATTATTTTCTTGTTGCCTTAGAAGCTGGTAGTCTTATAAGGGCATTATTCCTATTAGCGTCTGTTCCATTTGTCTATTTTATTTACATATTCATCTCACAACCTATTGCTATTGAAACATTAATCTTCATTTCCTTTGTTGGATTAAAGATTAAAGACATCGAAATCGTGTCGAGGGCTGTTTTACCTAAGTTTTATTCCGAGGATGTCAATCCACAAACCTGGAAAGTGTTCAATTCTTTTGGAAAAAGATATATTGTTACTGCAAGTCCAAGAATCATGGTTGAACACTTTGCCAAGAGTTTCTTAGGTGCTGATAAGGTTCTTGGAACAGAATTAGAAGTTTCTAAATCTGGACGTGCAACTGGTTTTGTTCGAAAACCAGGTGTTCTTGTTGGAGAGCATAAAAGGGTTGCTATTCTTAAGGAATTTGGCACAAATGTACCTGATTTAGGACTTGGAGATAGAGAGACTGATCATGATTTCATGTCCATATGCAAGGTAAACTTTAGTCCAATCTTTTACTATAATTACTCATGTCTTTTTGGTCTTGGCGTAACTGGTAAAATTGCTGCCATGTGATCAGAAGATCACCGATTCAAGCCGTGGAAACAAACTCTTGCAGAAATGCAGGGTAAAGCAGCGTACAATAGACCCTTGTAGTCCGTCCTCCAAACCCCACGCATAGCGGAAGCTTAGCATATCAGACTGCCCTTACTCATGTCCTTTTTGCGAAAATGACCCCCTATGGCCCGTTACAGTTTGAATAAAAGAAATCGATCCTATATTGGCATTACAATATTTATATTTTTGGTGGGTTAGTAAGATGTTTTATTGTTCTTGATGCTAACTCATGATAGCTCTTGTCTAAGAAAATCATTTTATTTATTTTTTTGCTTTTCCCATCTGTTTTTAGCAGTACATGTACACCACATGCATTAACACGGGAAATAATGGAAATTTAAAAGATTAGATTAAGATACTAATTACATCTATCAAAGTAGACTACGTATTGGAGTAAATAGTTATTGCTGCTAAAAGTGTAATAATTTGTTGTAGTGTATAGAAATTATAGTGTCTATATTTATGGGCTGGATTTTTCTTATGATCCCAATTTAGGGTTTTTCACTAAAGACTTTGTTTTAGAGCACGATTAGTATGACAGAGACCAGAAAGAAAAGGTTGATCTTATGACTTGCCGTACACACATAGCTTTGTTATTTGTAAAATTATTAATATGCTCACTTTATTAAAATCCTTAGTTATATTGATGACATGTATTTCAACGTACTAGGAAAACAGACAAGTCATGATACATCTTTCACGTTCCACCATATTTTTCATTTAAGATGTACCTCTAAAAGGATACATATCAAACCCATGAATATTTCTCCCAACTCTCTCCTTGGGACCAAATGGATAAAGAAAATTTAACTTTAATAAATTAACAATTCAAAAAATTACATTGTCATGTCATTATAAGGGTAATTAAACATGAAAATTCATATTTAATGGAATGGAAAAGGACTAAAACTGCCTCTGATATGTTGGATTTTGTATATAAATATGCCTTCCATCCACCTACTCATGAGCTAAAAATTCCCCGTTGTTTTCTTTTCACCCAAAAATGCCTTAAAAATTAACGAACCAACTGGATGAAGATAAGTAGTAACTTTTTGGAACAATAATATAAAAGTTCATTTACACTATTAGTGGAAACTTTCTAAAAATTACTCCTCACGACAAATTAAGTTAATTCAAAAAAATATTTTGAGAATTATGTTACTTTCAAGTTTTTAAAGTAAAATTGTACATGCTTTTTACTATTTAATTCATTGTCTAAATATTATTGCAGGAAAGGTACATGGTCCCAAGAACAAAAATCGAACCCGTAGCGAGAAATAAACTTTTAGGTCCTGTCATTTTCCATGAAGGTCGTTTAGTACAAAGGCCTACACCAATTATGGCACTCTTAACTTTCTTATGGATGCCAATAGGAATAATTCTCTCCATTCTTAGAGTATACCTTAATATTCCTTTACCAGAAAAAATTGTCAGATACAATTATATGATCCTTGGTATTAAACTTATTGTCAAAGGTACCCCTCCTCCACCCCCTAAAAATGGCCAACGTGGGGTACTTTTTGTTTGTAATCATAGAACTGTCCTAGACCCTGTTGTCACAGCAGTTGCATTAGGCAGAAAAATTAGTTGTGTTACATATAGTATTAGCAAATTTTCTGAAATGATTTCGCCGATAAAAGCCGTTGCATTGTCAAGAGAAAGGGAGAAAGATGCTGCACATATTAAGCAATTGCTAGAAGAAGGTGATTTGGTTATATGTCCTGAGGGGACTACTTGTAGGGAACCTTTTTTGTTGAGATTTAGTGCACTATTTGCTGAGCTTACTGATAGAATTGTTCCAGTGGCAATTAATACGAAACAAAGTGTTTTCTATGGTACGACAGTTCGTGGGTACAAATTCTTGGATCCTTATTTTGTTTTTATGAATCCGAGGCCAACTTATGAGATCACTTTCTTGAATCAACTCCCTCCTGAGCTCAATTGTAGTAATGGTGGAAAATCGGCAATTGAAGTGGCGAATTATATTCAGAAAGTTCTTGGTGGTACTCTTGGCTTCGAATGTACTAATTTGACAAGGAAGGACAAGTATGCTATGATGGCTGGAACAGACGGTCGTGTTCCAGACAAGGAGAAGGAGAAAGAGAAAGAGAAACAGATGAACAGAGAAAATAAATGAATTAGCTAATACGTAAGACTTATTTTTCAATGACTTTTTGTATGGGTTTTTCCGTCTTTTTTATCATGGTAAAGAAAAAGAAAGGGAAAAAGATTGATAAGGAAAAAGAATTGCTTGTATTGTGATCATGATGATGATTTTTATCAATAAATGGTTAATAGGTATATTGTTTTGATTGGAATGTACAAGTTTTAAATGCAATTTTTTATTAATTGAGTGAATTTCTAGTAGTTGATATTGAGGTTGGCTTATGTCCATGCAGATTAAATGAAGTCATTTTCAATGCCTTAACTGAAAGCATGGCATGAATATGGTGATGACTTTTGGCAGTTATTTTAAATTCGAAACTTAAATGTAATATAACTCATGTGGCTGTGCCCATAATTTAATCTAATTTTACTTTTGTTTTGAGTGGTTCAAACTAAATGAGAAAAGTTTCAAAGAGTTTTCTACTCTTTGGCTGCATTTATATTTCCCCTTTAATTAAACTTTTTGGTCGTACTATGAGTTCGATATATCTTAGTATCTTAGAATGACTTGTCCTTGAAAGACAATGGTCCAAAACTCACCAATGTTTACAATTCGCAAGAGTATACTCCAACTTTATTACGTTTACTCTAATTGGTACAAGATTTGTTTTTATGTCTTTTTCGGGCTACATATATATTTTGGCATATAGTACATTATTTGTTTACACAATAATGTTAGTTAAAAAGCCACGTATATACAAAAGAGAGCTTTGTCGGCCCGTAAATTATTTATAACTTGGGGTGTATTTGGTATAACGGAAAATTATGTTTTCCGAGAAAAAATATTTTTCAAGAAAATATTTTCTTGAAAATAAGTAATAATGTTATTCATTTTTCGGTATTTGGTACGCAAATTAAGGAAAATAACTTCTCAATAGTATTCATAAATAATTTAGATACAATAAACATGGAGCCATAAACTTACGAACCAACAACCTTCCGAATACACCAATTTCATAAACTATCGAACCGCTAAACTTTCGAAACCGTGAACTTTCAAACCCGTAAACTTTATAATTTCTAAACCTGTAAACTTCCAAATGTATAAACTTTCAAACTCATAACTTTGGAACTTGTAAAATTTCGAACGTGTAAACCGAAAGATGAGAAAATTAAAACTGAAAATATATTAAAAAAATATTTTTTTCTGGGGGAAGGGGAGGGGCAGGGGCCGGGGGTGCAGAAAAAATAAAAAAAAATTGAAATTACAAAAAAAAAGGAAAAAAAAAACTTTTTTTGTGTAGGGTGGGGGTGGGGGGTCGGGGTGGTGCAGAAAAACGAAAAAAACAGAAATTTAAAATTATAAAAATAATAATAATAATAATTTTTTTTCCGTGGAGGGGAGGGGGGTAGCAAGGTGGGTGATGACGGAAAAAGAAATTAAATTTGAAAAAAAAAACTTTTTGGAGAGAGGTGGTGGGGTGGATAGGCGTGGAATGGGATTGGGTAGGTGGGTGTGAGGGTGTGGGGTGGGTTGGTGAGGGTGGGGAAGATTGAGAAGAAGTTTTGAAAAATATTTTTCCCTCTCTTAACAAGGAAAACATTTTCTTTCAATTGGAGAAAAATATTTAAGCCAACCAAACATGAGAAAATTACAAATATTTTTCAGAGATGTTTTCTTTCGTACCAAACACGCCCTTAGTTACTTTCATGATATAGCTAGGAAAAATATAAACACAAAAATTTACCACTTCAACGTGAGGCAAATATATAGAAGTAATATTATGGTAAGAGAGAAAATAAAATGTGCTTCCTTACACTACCAATAATTACAGTGGAATAAATATGAATCCTTTATTTTAATCAAAGATCTCGCGTTCAAGCTTAAAAAATAAACAGATCGCAGGAAGGCGCACTTCCCAAGGTGGGTGCCGAACATCCGAAGGTGGGAGACCAAAATAATGTAGGGAAAAAGGCTAAAATTGTCCCTCTACTTTGGACAATTAGCCACGTTTATACTCATTTCTACTTTCTGTATAAAATTATATCTTCCGTTAATATAGTAAATAAAATCTCTAACCCTAACAAATGTTCAACGTGGCACCTGACACCCCATAATAATTTGCCAACTAAGCAAATATCAATCCATTTTTAGAAATCCGCCCGACCCGATTGGATTACACTAGAACCCATTAATTAATCTTCTTCTTCGTCGATTAAAGAAGACCATAGTCAGCCGGAGTTGAATAAATGGCCAGAATCCGGTCAAAGTTCTTCAGATCTAGGTTCCCATGTGGGCGTCTCTAGCTAAGCCCGATTCACCATCGCCGGCAAGTTTATCTCCATGTCCGATTGAGAAACACAGTCTTCTTCAATTTAAAATCAAAAGAAATCCCCTAAAATTTACAACTACAAATAGTCATCAAATTGGTTTTCAAAAAATTACACTGAAAAAAGAAGTGATATTTACTCTTCAAGAAGTGAACTTTCCCACATATCATTCCAAACAATCAATTTTCTCTCATAAATTGGACCCATAAGTTTACATGAAAAAGATGCCCATCAAACTCAAAATATTTTGTGCTTCTTCAGAAAGAATTTGTGAAATTCCTTTGGTGAAACAACTGGGTTCAGGACAAAGGTTATGGCGTTTTTCATTTCATTTTCGATGGTTAACGGCGCCGGATTAACAGAGTGATTCTTCTGGTAAGACTTTTTTACTTTTGAAAAGTATGTGATGGTCAAAATTTGAAGAAATTTTGAGGGATGATTGATTATGGGTGCAGTGTATTTTCATAAAGGTGGTTGGCTGGATTTCTTTGAGCTACCAGTGCCTACCACACACTAGTTGGATAGTTGAGTCAAATAAATGGGTACGAGTCTTTAAAGTTTGTGGTGATATGGGTTCTTATTTGCTTAGTGGGCAAATTATTACGGGTCCTACGTGCCACGGTGGATATCTGTTAGGATTAGGGATAATTTTAGTTACTATGTTAACGGTAGGTACAATTTTAGACGGAAAGTAGAAACAGGTATAAATGTGGTTAATTGTCCAAAGTAAAGGGACAATTTTGGCCTTTTTCCCAATAATGTATTATAACTTCCATCACCTTTAACCATCTTCCTCTAATACCGTATGTTTTTCATGCCCTAAACTGTTTTTCATATTGATCTTTAACCTCCATCTCCTTGTATTTAATTACAACAAAAGCTAGCATTTCGTTTTAGAAATGTCACGAGGGAGGAAGATAAAAAGGTAAAGCTTTTTCCCTTTATAATTAAGGTTTTACACTCCTCACTGCAAATTCTATTTTTAGAAGTTTTCTCAAGAGAGTATTGAAAATGATTAGAACTGATTATTTCTTATTATTTATTTATTTCAGAAAAATGAAAGAATACGATATTTCTCAGAGTCAATTACTCAAATGATCATTCAATTATTCGAAATTATCTACTAAAGTCACCGTTCTTTCGTTTGTAATAGCAAAATCACTTAACTATGTCTATAGCGCTCAGAAGGTCACTTAACTAGATTTCTCAAACTTTTGGGCCAAATATATATTTTACCCTCTAAATTATTAACTTTTGTCTTCTTTTTATTTTATTTTTTAAATTTTTAATATTATAATTTTTTTCACTTTTTAATTTATATTATGGACTTACCTATAGAATTAATAAATTTTATTTATAAATTAAAAAAAAATAGTATTTAAGCATATATAATATTAGAAGAATAAAATATTGAGCATAGTAAAAAAAATTAATTAGAAAATTTTGTTCGTAGTAATAATTTTTATATTAACAACAAAAAGTCAAAAAAATATTTACACAATTGAGAATGAAGGAAAAAAAATTTATTACATATATTTTATGCACATTATATAAAAATAATTATAAAAAATAAAGGTATTTTTATAATATGCATTATATATTCTTGAGAATTATGCTTAATTATATTATTTTTCTGACATTATATATGCTAGAAAACTATTTTTTTATTTTTATTTTATAAATAAAATCTATTTGTTCTATAGGTACTCCATAATGTAGATTAAAAAGTGAGAAAAAATAATATTAAAAAGGAAAAAAAAGAAAAAGAAAAGAAGAAGAAGAAGAAGAAGAAGAAGAAAGAAAGAAAGAAAGAAAGAAAGAAGAAAGAAGAAAGAAGATAAAAGTTGATAATTTAGAGGATTAAATATGTACTTGACAATCAAAAGTTTGAGAAATCTGGTTGAATGACTTTCTGAGTGTTATAGACATAGTTAAGTGACTTTCCTGTTAAAAACAAAAGAAAAATGAATTTACTAGATAATTTCGGATCGTTGAGTGATCATTTAAGTAAGGGACTCTATTTCTCATTTAGGGGTCGTTTGGTATGAGGTATAAGAAGGTATAAGGGTGGTATAAAAATTTAATACCACCTTAATACTCTGTTTGGTTAGCAAACCAGGTATAAGTTATCCCGATGTTAATTTTAACACCGGGATAACTGATACCTTATAGAAGGTGGGGTAATTAGCACCGGTATAACTTATACCTTCTTCTTAGAAATTATGCAATTGTCATTCTTAATACAACATAACAAACAATTAATAAACAACAATCCCAGCATAACTAATCTGAGCATAACTTATCTCAATATAATTTATACCAGCATAACTTATACCGATATAAATCATATTCCAGCAAAACGACCCCTTAGGTTTTATGAGGAAAAAATCAAGAGTGAAAGGAATTAGCACGAAACTGATGATTTTATTATTATTATTTTTTTGAAAAAACAACAGGAAAGAATACGATATTTCTTGATGAGGAAAAAATCGAGAATGAAAGGAATTAGTGCATAAAATATATACTTCCGTCGTCTAGAAGGTTCTCGTTTTCTTTCTTTGTTTCCTTTTTGCATTTATCAAAAACCGGAAAATTGTAGAAGAAATAATTATACGTTCTAGTACCTAAGTTAATGTACAAAACTAGAAGTAGTAGCCACAAGCTAGGTGGAACAAGAGATATTAATGAAATCTTGGTTTAGTTAATTGCGGCTAATATAAGCTGTGATACAGCGAGGCATTTAATTATGCTTTCGTTCTCATACGCCATTTCGTGAACTATAAACTACAACAGAAAGTTTAAAGCAATTAATAAGTCACCTTATTAGCTAAGAATAAGATGGTGATGTATATCCTCCTAACTGTTTCCTTTATTTCTTTTGTTTTTGTTTTTGTTTTTCTCTTTCGGAGAATTTATTTATTTAATTTAATTATTTTGGTTTCTTGCACCTCCTTGTTAACGCTCGTCATCATGTGATTTCCTATTAACTTATCATATGGTATGTCGGTATTGGGTTCTCTAGGTGTTGTTATAGTGTTTGAAACTTAAAAAACAAGAAAAAGATAATTGTCGAATAAATTTACTTGGGTTGCTTTGAAAATAATGGAGAGGGTTAAGATAGTAGTAGCTCAGCTTCCGTTTGGCCGTAGAATTTGGTAAAAGAAAATTCAAATTTTTTCTTCAAATATCTATTTGTTAACAGGTTTTAACCATTTTTTGGCAGGTTTTGAAAACAAAACTTTAAATCTGAAAACAGCTCTAGAGTAGTTTTCGATATTTTTGAAGTTTTCAATTCACAAAATTTCAAAGAATTTTTAAGTAAAATGGATGTTCAAACACAATTTCAACTTTCAAATTTTTTTAAAACTCATATTCAAAAACTCATTTTATTAAGTTTCAACCAATTCTAAGTTCAAATGCGACTTTAGTATCTCCTACGGTAGGAGAAATCAGTGCAAATCACGATGTGTCACTTCACATGCTTTCCATAGGGATTTACTTTATACACTTTGACAGCTCAGAGACAAAATAAAATAAAATATCAATATTAGCTTACTTATAAAATGCTACAATATTAGTCATAAATTCTTTTTTTTATTACAAAACTAGTGAAACTATTCGCGCTTCACGCGGTTATGAAAAATATCAGTAAATCATACTTTATTTCATGTATATTGCTTGGATAATCTAAATAACTAAAAACATTAAAATCAATAGAGTGTATATGCAAAATAACAAATTTATATATATATATACATATATTGAATTATACAATAATAAGTAAAATATACAAGAGTTTGTATCGCCGCATATCTCTAAAACCTCCCGTCGAGGATGCCGGAGGTGACACCCTTTGGCCAATTTTATTTCTCAAGGTTGTTTGTTCTTTCTCAAATATTACCTCTTTTTTTTTTTAATTTTAAAGAGTATTATCAAGCACAAATTCATAATCTTTTATGCACTTGCATATAAGTAATATTATTGGTGGCAAAAAAGAGGTGCCTAACACATCTCTTTTTAGACCATATATACTCCAATAGAGAGTAACCACAGCTAAACCATAACTCAAAAAATATACATTGTGCAAAAAACAGAAAGATTCAATAGTATTAATAGCAAAAATATCAATATACGAAATTAGGTTTTCTTTATAAGACCAAGAGGAGAGCAAAAGCAATTGTCAAGAAAATTTAATTCTGAAAAAACTAACAATCGAGGAGAGGAGGAAAGGAGCGAGAGGCATCACTAATTTTCACAACATACAAACAAATATACATTAGCAATAGAAGGCTTAAACTGAATAAGCTCAATTCAAACTAAAAAAAGGTTAAAGAAGGAATAGAAAGACACAACATGTGTTGTTTTTGAAGAGCAACGATTAGGAGCTTGAATAAAATAAATCTTCAACTTCTGATTATACCAGATGTAATCCTAGTAAAATCAAGCTCTTTCCTTGCCAAGAATATGATTCAACTTTTAGAAAAGTAACATATGGAACTTGCAGTTTATGATATTGGGTAAACTTTGTGACTAAGTAGGAGAAACCACGTCCATCAATAAATAAAGCAAGCCATTTCTGAAATATATAGAGGAAGTCGTTACTTGAAGAATGTAAATGTCTAATATATATATATATATATGTGTGCGCGTGTGTGTTTGCTCTTATTTGTATATGTATAGGTTTTAAGAGTTGATTAATGGTTTGATAAATGAGGTGGAAATTGGACTAGTGTATTTTAATTAAAATTGAGTCAACCCAAAATTTTGAGCCCATTTCGGCCATACCCGGTACATGAAGTGGTTGGCAAAGAAAAAGCTACAAAACGACGTAGTTTTGTCTTGAAACTACGTCGTTTTGATTAAGTATTCAAGATCAAATCTCAGCCTTCCATGATCTTTGATCCAATGGCCCTCCTTTGTGCCCCTTTGAGATATAAAATCCTTCTAAAATCTGATTTTTTTTTTTTTTTGCCATTTCTCTAAGAACCCAAACCCTAGAGACCCCTCTCTCTTCTCAAGACTCCGCCGCCCTCCTCCACTGCCACCACCGTGCACCGCCTCCGGTGGTACTCCAAACACCACCAAAATTTCACCCCCTCTTCGTCTCTTCCTCCTCTCCATGAATCCAAGCCTCATATCCTCCGAATCCCAACCAAATTCCATGAATCTAGCCTACATCAAAACCCTAGCCGCCACTTTTTGACAAATTCGTGGAGATTGAGCCACCCTTTCCACATAATTTTTACATACATAGATAGAGCTCGGCGGGGCTATCATTTGGCATTGGTCTTAAGCCGAAACTCCGACGACCGGAATTTCGGCGACCCTCACTGCCCGCCACTGCTGTTTCTCCATTTTTTTTGTTTTCTTTTTCTTTTTCGACCAAAGGCATTTATTTCCTTTTGGCAAGATGCCGAAATCTATTAGTTTAGTGTCTGCCAAAAAGAAACATGTGCCTCGGGGTCGGACAACCACCACTTGGCATCCTCGGTATCGTCTCATTGCTCTATTCGACGTCGAATGTCCCGGAGTTTGGTATAAGCTCGCACCCTAATCTCCCCCCCTTTTTTGTAATTACAGTTTTTCCCATTTAAGTTTAGGTTTTAGTTTAATTTTCTGTTTTGAATCGATTGTTAATCTGTGATAGTTCGTGTTTACTTTCATTAACTTTCTTCAATGTTGGTCATTGCTTAATACTTTCGAATCACATATTAGTTAGTCGTTTAATTTGTCATTATGTTTTTGTTTAGTCAATCGGTTTTGATAATCACTTGGGAAATACGATTAACTATTTGTAATTGGCGAAACTCATTGATCTTCTGGTTTCACGATTGATTTTGGTGTTTTGCCTTAGTTCGAATTCTGTTAGTGATCGTTAGTTCGTGTTTAGTCTCGTTTTTGATTTCGTGTTTCAGTCGACTCGATAGTTGTTTCACTATCATTCGTATTCTGTGTTGCCTTAAGTTGTTAAGTTTTAATTTCATATTTATTATTTCTAGTTTTGTCTATGTTTAAGCTAATTAGTTTAAGGCCTTAACTACATGTTTTGTTTGTTTGTATTCATTAGGTTCTTTTGTTAGTTTAATGGTTCAAGTCTAGTTATCTGATTTTGCACTCTCTAGTTTGAAGCAATAGTTTAGTTGGATATTGGTTTGTGAGGGTAGTAGAAGGTACTTGAGTGTAGGGCCTTTGTTTGGTGGCCTTTACTGTTCGGGGACTATTTGAAGTATAAAACTCCAAAAATCTGTCCCTAGTTGGTAAGAGAAAACTGTTTCTTGGACAGATTTTTGGTTTTGGACAAATTTTCTGTCAAAAAAGTTATCATTTTGGACAGATTTTTGGTAAAACAAAAATCTGTCTCAAAGCCCTTTCTCCTCCTATATAAAGAGAAGTTCTTTCCTCATCTCGGGGAGCTGGACTCTAAAAAAAAAGATACATCTTTTACACACTGTAAAAAAGAACAAAAACTTGAGAGCAAAATTAACAACTGAACATCCATATAGTAAGCTGAAATTGTGAGATTTAGGAGTAGTATCTTGAGTGTAAAAGCGTTTCAGAGAAATAGGAGAACACTTAGAGCTTTGTTGGGTCCCTTCTCTTTCAAAAATTTGTTGTTCCTCTGAGTTTTAGCACTGCTTTGCTATTGTTTCTGCTGCTGTTATTGCTGGTTCTATTTGTTGATTTCAAGTAGCTTTGGTATCAAAGTTTTCTGGTTGTTTCTTCTCATTTCCGCAGTAGGTATTCCCCTTTACCTTTAAGAGTATAAATCTTGAATGAATTTATGAAATATGCGTTTGTTTTAGCTTTCTAAATCTTGTTGGACTGTTTGAAACGTGCCTTAAGTGACCGATAAAGTGTATGTTTAAATGCTGAAATCCATTTGTATGAACTTGCCTTCTTATAGGCCTAAATAACGAAGGTATAGAAGCTTTGCAATTGTTCCTGGAAAACTTTATTTCTATTGTATCTCAAAAGTAAAAATGGAGGAATACAGTAGGGGAATGTTATTTGATTCCAATGAGCTTTATCATACTCTAATGATGGATTTTTAAGTGCAAAATTATTTATTAGCAAACTCTTATTGGTCTTTATGTTTAACAGGTAGGTTGTAGATGTAGAATTTTGAAAAGAATCCATCTTTGTTTTCAAGATTTAAGATCTGAAGTGAGCAAGAAAATAGTTGCTCTTAAAAAGTCTATTTCTTAATACTCTACCATTTTAATAAATATGTTTTCTGTTATGGTGGATTCTCTTTAAAAGTCTAGCCACTTTTAACTTTTTTTAATAGTTGAGACCATAAACAACTGGAACATGGAAGATTCACTTATGTTGCTAGGTTATATAATTAAAATGGGGTACTCCACGCTAAAGTAGTTTAAGATGCGATAATGTGATAATATTGCAAAGAAAGTTCATCCCATGTGTAGTTCCTTTTATTTTTCCTTTTTTTATGATTAAGTGTTTATGTTATTATTGTACTTTTCAGTCATTGTGATATGTAGGCCTAAATATGTGAACTAATTAGAAGCCAAGTAATTTTTAAAGAAAATGAATAAAGGACATGGGCCAGTGATTAATCCATCCGAACATATTTAGGCCACGGGGATTAATTCAAGAACAACTAATTTCTGGGCCAACAACCTGAAACCTTGCGAGGCCCAATAATTTGACTAAGTTGGCCCATATCCTTTCAAGACACTCAACTGCCAAGTAATTTCAAGTGCTGGCCATGTTTTTTTTGCAATAATTAAAATCAGCATTTTCTTTTCTCACTAGCAATGCTTGCTTAATTCAATAGTCTAATAAAATAATCATTGGTAGGCAAATGTTAGGCGAGCTTTAACTTTTTTCATTCACAGAATCGCATGCGTAGCGTGATGTTTAATACTTAATAAATTAATTTAATAATCTCATACCATACCTATTAGTTTTAGTTAACTTTTAATTTAGTTAATCCTTTGCTGAAATCGCGGTTTTCGCTTGCGTAGCGCGAGAGTTGACTAATAATTTTCAAGAATTAATTTTGTTTTTTCAAATTTCTCAAAAGTACTACAAATAATTTGATTGTCATAATTTCGGATTCGCTTGCGAGGTGCAATTATGATAGTTAATCAATGTTGTTATTCGATCACGCATTCGCTTACGTAGCGTGGTTATGACAACATAATTTATCCAAATCATTTTTTGTAATAATTCTAAATAATCAAGAAATAGAAGCGAATAGGTAAAATATGAAAATCATATAAATCACGGTTTGTCTAAAATTAATTCAAGCCAAAATTTAAGTCGATAAAGCGACCGTGCTAGAACCACGGGACTCAGAGAATGCCTCACACCTTCTCTCCGGTCAACAGAATTCCTTACCCGAACTTTGTTTTCGCGGGCCGATATAAAGAGTCAAATCGTCCTTCGAATAGGGATTCAAATAAAAGGTGACTTAGAACACCCAAAAATTAATTCCAAGTGGCGACTCTGTAAACAAAATAATCTCTATTTCAAAATTGTCACTTTAATTGGAAAAACTCTTTAACCCACAATCCATGCACATATCTTATCTTTCGGGGTAGAAAAGGGGTGTGACAGCTCTGGCGACTCTGCTGGGGAACTAACCAGAATTCGAGCTTGTACATGTTGACTTTTATTTGGCTTTATTAATTTTGTATATATTGTGATTTATTTGTGCCTAATGTGCTACCTGTTTGCTTTTTACTGCTTCGATATTGTTGAACTATACATATAAACTGTCTTCTTACGCACCTCCTCTGAGTCTCCTTGAAATTAAAAATTAGGCATTTGCTTGACATAGCCCGCTTTCTTTGAGATAGCCGAGGTGCTTGTCACCCGGTGAAGGATTTTAGTCACACATGTTTTAGGCAGGGAGCACCACCAGTTAAGCCGGAAAGCAATGCTACGGTACACTGACCCTACTTGGCTCGAGTTGTCCGCTCGAGTAAGCTAGTATAGATACCTTCTCCGCCAGGATTTAAATCTAGAAGAACAAACCTCATGCCGGATATCCCTAGTAGGTTCGCTTTATTTGCATCACGTGCATTTGACTTAGCGAAACTCGACACAGGAGTCGGGTCCGTATAAGACAGGTATCCTCTTTGAGACCATCATTTCACGTATGTGCTACTTGATACATCATTTGGAAGGCTTACTTGCATTGTCGATCGGTTTTTAAAAATAAAAAATAAAAAAAAATCAGTGTAATTATTAAAAATGAAAAAAGAGAATAATTCTCCTAGTTTAGTGCAAATAAATATATATTTTAATATATATATATTGTAGTAGTCTGGTGTGAGTTGTAAAGATTAATTTTCATTAAAAAAATAAAAGGGAAAAGTACCCAGTTTTACCGAACTACGCGAGTTTGATTCTCACCGGATGTGAGATACGTAGGCAACCTCCATCGGGTTCAGCCCATACTTTTCAAAAAAAGGGGAGCATAAATTCTGCATGTGCATAAAATTTTTGAAAAAAGAGAGCCTATTTTGGTCACCTTTTTACTGTCTTGCCCTCATGTTCCGGCTGTTTTGCCAAGATAGCCTTAAAATCTTTATGGGAAGTGCTGAAGGGCCGTTTTTGTAAAAATAGTTACTTTATCCATATATATTGACCTTTTATCATTTTGCCCTTATGTCTTGCCATTTTTGTCGAAGCAGCTTTAAACCTTTCCGGAAGTACCGAAAGGCTATTTTCGCAAAAGTAGCCATTTTTGTCCAGTTTTGTCTGGTTATATTTGCTGAGACAGCCTTTGAACCCCTCTCGGAGTAGCAAAGGGTCATTTTCGTAAAACTAGTTTTTTATTTATCATTTTGTCTATTTTTATCATTTTGTTCCTGTGTTTGGCTATTTTTTGCCGAGACATCCTTTACGCCTTCTATGGAAGTATCAAAGAGTCGTCTTTGTAATAATAGACATTTTCCCGCTTTTATCATCTCAAATTTAGTGTCCGGTAATTTCAAAAATATATATTGTAATAAAAATAAAATAAAAAATAGATCGAGTCCTAAATTGGCCAAAAATAAAATAATGAATGATCATAAGTTGCATATAGTTTAGGTAAGTCCTAACCCTTTTTATCTTATTCTTAGGATCATCATGAGTTTTCCACAAAGAATCAGTCAGAAAAGGGTAAGGGACGAGACACTTCCTATGTTCTTGATCAGGGATAAGACCCCAAGTAGTCTCTATAATTGGTGGGCTAATTTTGCTATATGGGAACAAAATCGAGTATTTAAGCACCTCAAGTTCCTCACAAACATCATGGCAATTAAGCCTAACAGAGATTTAATCGAGGCTCTGGTGGGTTTTTAGGACCCCGCGAACAATGTCTTCGGGTTCAAAGATTGTGAAATGACGCCCACATTGGAAGAATTAGGTGGGTTCACCGGATTGGGAAGAGACCTTCGTGGGAAAAAGCCTGCTGCTCCGAGAAAAGTTGGTATAAACGACTTTTTAAAGAAGTTATGCCTCCGTTGAATCCGCTGAAATATCTTTATGACAAATTTGGGGACGAAAAAGGGTTTGAGAACTTCTCGGGCACAGAATTCGTCAACCAGTTGAGTTACAACGCTTGGAGGGAGTTGAGAATCTTCGCGTTCATGATGTCATTTCTAGGGATCATGGTCTTTCCAGAGCATAGTGGGCGCATCAGAATTCGATTATTTGTGGTAATCTCGTATTTGCAAAGTAGCGAGGATCATACCATTCTTCCCATGACTTTGGGAGATATTCTTTGACCCGCTGTCAAGAGGGTGAAGATTACTTCGAGGGATGCAACATTCTGCTGCAGATGTGGTTCATAGAGTACCTTTATCATCATCCAATAGTAATAAATTTCAATGAAAACTGGCTGAATTACATTGGATGTCACCCAGACAGGGCCGCAAGTTGTAATCTTCTAGAGGGGGTGAGGGCCTGGCAGAAATTAATTGGTTTATTGAATTCTGATAGAATCACTTGGAACTATTATTGGTTCCCTTCTCCTAGGGTCATGCGTATGTCGACGTATCGCCCGTTCTTCATACTCATGGGTTTTAGAGGTTTCCAACCCTATGCGCCCCTACGCGTCATGCGCCAGCTAGGGAGAGAGCAAAAAAGGCGCCCGATTGAGGACATGTGCCCGTTCGTGTGGGAATTCAAGGGAGAGGAACCTCCAAGGGAGTCATATGCACAAAAGGTTTGGTTTGGTAGTCGATTTTCTAATTTAGACGAGATGGTAGCTGATCGTGAATGTGGGGAGGTAAGCCTCGCATACCTTGAGTGGTTTCACAACCAGGCTATCCCCGAGCAAAGGACAGAAAGATCCATACGGAACACAGTTAATTGGGAGGAGGAGATCGAGGTCAGAGTTAGAGAAACCAGAAGGGAAGTGGCACAAGAGTTCCAATCTCGTATTGACACTTTACAAGAAGATAAGGGCATTCTGGAGATAGCCATGGACATATATCAGGATGATTTTGAGCTAGAAAAGGCTCAGTGGGCACGAGAGAAACAAGCACTCAAAGCCTAAATTCGAAAGAAGAACATAGTCACAACTGCTCAGCAACAAGAAGAGAAAGAAGCCCAGTTCAGGGTAGTCCGTGATCATGAGCGTAGAGGTTTTGCTCCACTAATACAAGGTCTGAGGGATCAGATAGGGGGAGTTGAGTCAAGCAAGGAGAGCCAGATCGCGAAATTTGAAATAGAAAGACACCACTACCAAAAGGTGATCAATCAGTTAGAAGCGGAGTCGCTAGAAGTTCGGCGCCAGAAAGATATAGCCTTGGACCGCGAGCATGATGTGTTGGATCTAGCTGAAACCCGTGGTCAGCAAAATCAAGAGTTGCACGTGGCTCAGGAATACATTAAGGGAAAGATCCTCGAGGTAGCCATATATACCTCAAGAGCATGTAGGAGTTGCCAGGGAATGACGCCCGAGCGGTTTGCAGAAGTATCATTGAATGTTGCTCGTCATATATCTGCAGACTTGGAGAGGATATACCGCAATGTTGGCGGCTAACCGCAGGAATAAGAGCCTTGATTACAGTGATGCTGGTGGATTCTGCTGTAGAGATCAAATTCTTCTTTTAGTTATTAGTCCTTTTTCATTATGCTTTTGTTGTTTTTGAGTCTGTAAGAGTCTTTTGGTGTTTTGAGTCTTGTTGTTTTACATTTTATCCTAAAAAGGCTGTTTAAGTCAGGTTTGGTCTTGTTTATCTTTATGTAACTCTTGCTTTTTGAGCCTTGTATCAAAACAATTATATTGAAAATCAATGAAAAAGATTTTTGTTTAGAATTAACCAAAAAGATGTTTGTTTTGTAAAAAAAAAGGTCATGTACCTGAACTACGTAATGATCTGATTCATGCGGCGACATGATACGTAGGCAACCCACAAAAGGTTCGATCAAATATTTTTTAATGACTCTAAAGTAAGGGATCAAAATAATGCGAAGAAAAAAACGGAAAAAGATAAGGAAATAACAGTGTCAATAAGCAACAAGCTGATAAGCCGGAATGAAACATGAATCCTTCCAAAAGCATGTTAGAGATGGTAATATTTTAGGATCATAGCATATCTACGTGTGATTCCTATCTGTAAAATGCTTAACCCTAACACATTTGTTACCTCTTATTAGTAAGCTTAAGGTGGTTGGTTTGTGGTGAAACTGGCAACACATCATTACTTCATAAGATCTAAAGGAGCAGTGGTAATGGATAACAGTGATGAAATCGAGTTGGTCAGTGACAATCCGCAGGGTCAGTCAGTTGAGCAAGAGTCGGAGGAGATAAGAAAATTGAGACAACAACTGTCAGATGTATATCAAGCTTGGGTTTCCGGTCGACCTTTACCCCAGGGTCCTTTAGAGGGAACTTCCACCATACCCCAGGCTACTCAAACACCGCTCCATGCAACGAGCAATCATATTCTGCCACCAGGGTATGTGCCAAACTACAGCCTCCATGATGCTACCGGTACCTCTAACATACGACCTCCAGTCGCACCAGTCAGGAACACCCCTCTCATCGTGTCTGGCGCACCGGTATATACAATCCCGCCACCACCTCCTGTGACGAGGCCAAACAATGAGCCGCCATCTCATGCTTATTATGGCCAATACTACCATCCAAATATGGCTTTCGGGGTCTCGGCCCCATACAATCAGACTCCTCAGTACGAGTCACTAGTGGAAAATGAAAAGCTTGCCACGACGGTTGAGCCAGATGAGATGGCCAGGAAAATGAAAAGTCTTGAACAAAATATAAAGAATATACATGGACTAGGTGGTCACAAAAGTGTTTCATTCAGTGATCTATGCATGTTCCCTCACATCCATTTGCCACGAGGGTTCAAGACCCAAAATTTGAGAAATATGATGGACACGGCGACCCTATCGCCCACTTGAAAAGGTACTGCAACTAGCTGAGGGGTGCAGGAGGAATGAAGAGTTGTTGATGACTTATTTTGGAGAAAGCCTTGTGGTGGTAGCTTCCGAATGGTTCATTGACCAAGATATCTCTCACTAGCATGTTTGGGATGACATGGCCTAGGCCTTCGTCAAACAATTTCAGTACAACATTGATATTGCGCCGGATCGTAATTCCTTGTCCAATATGAAGAAAAAGATGACCGAAAGTTTTAGGGAGTATGCCATCAAGTGGAGGGAGCAGTTGATCACTATTTTTCTGGAGGCTCAAGAGCCTGATTACTTTCAGAACATGATGTTAGCGATGGGTAGACCTTTTGCAGAAGCAATAAAAATAGGGGAGATGGTCGAAAATGGCCTCAAGACTGGCAGAATTGTAAGTCAAGCTGCTCTCAAAGCCACCACCCAAGCTATCCAAAATGGGTCGGGGGGTTTAGCAAATAGGAAGAAGAGAGATGCACCCTTATGTGCAAGTTCAGCAGGGGCAATCCAGCTGCCCGCTACCCTCAATATTACTATCCCCCGCCAATTCCTCAATACTCTGTGGGCCCACCACAATATACAGTGTTCAATGCTCAATCATATGCTCGGCCTCCCAATCAGCAGGTACGGGCACCAGCTCCAAGGGCCTCCCGACCTCAACAGCAAAAGTTTTGGGCACCCTACAATGCTCGTCCTAGGCAGGATTATGGTCGAGAGCAGAGGCCAACAAAAAAATTCTCTCCATTGGCTGAATCATACTCTAGTCTATTCCAGAAACTGAAGCAAATAGGCATGATTGGACCCATCGCTTCCCACCATATGTATCCTGATTCACATGGATTTCAAGCGAATGCTAGATGTAAATATCATTCAGGTGCCCCGAGGCATAGCACTGATGACTGTTGGACTCTAAAAAGAGCCGTAGAGAGGCTTATTTTTGAAAAATTGATTGTAGTAACGAATGGCGAGGACCCTCCTAATGTGACAAACAACCTGTTGCCAGCACACAATGATGTTCATTTTGTGGGAATGATTGGCCGAGATCAAGAATACAAGCCGATCGGTCGAGCAGAAATGATAGTGGGTGCAATTCAAAAAGGAACAATTCTGGAAGTAAGTCCCAGTCGAGATGTGCCATTGATTGTGAAAGGCGCCCAGAGCTCAAATAAGGCAACTTTATTTGTTCTGAAAATCTCGAGGTTGGAAGTTCACTCCAGTGTTCCAAGCCCAAGGTTATATGTACTTGGAGGCCACCCCGTCACAAGGCAGAAGCAGGGAGGTACGAAAGGTATAACAGAGCCGATCATAATCAAACCTATTGTGCAACCCCCTATGACCAACACAAAAACCACTCATTGGGACTACAACAAAACCCTGATGACCTACAAAGGCAAGGAAATCATAGAGGAAGTGGGGGAAACTGGAGTTTTGACTCGATCCGGGAGGTGTTACTCTCTAGAAGAGCTGAGGAAGGCCAAGCAAATAAGAGAAGGCCAATTGCCAATAAAGAAACCAGTCACTGAAGCAGAGGCGGAAGAGTTTTTGAAAAAGATGAAAGTTCAGGATTACTCAATCATTGACCAGCTAAGAAAGACTCCTGCCCAAATCTCTCTACTATCTCTGCTCATACATTCCAAAAAGCATGCCCGTGTACTAATCAAGGTCATGAACGAGGCACATATCTCAGAGGAGACCACAGTGAATCTGTTAGAGAAGATGGCCAACAGATTTTTTGAGGTGAACAGAATCTCCTTTACTGATGATGAACTTCCCAAGGAGGGAGCCGGGCACAATAGGGCTTTGAACTTGATGGTCAAATGTGAGGGGAATTATGTAAAGCGAGTCATGGTTGATGGAGGCTCAAGTGTAGATATATGCCCTCTCTCTACCTTACAAAGCATGAAGATCAATAAATACAGAATACGACCCAGCAATGTTTGCATCCGGGCTTTTGATGGCTCAGCGAGAGATACCATTGGGGAAATCAACCTCACCATGACGATTGGAACGATTGACTTTGAGATTGTTTTCCAAGTAGTGGACATGGTCACTTCTTATAACTTTCTTCTTGGAAGGTCATGGATCCATACGGCCCGAGTTGTGCCATCCACCTTGCACCAGATGCTCAAATTTGAACATGACTGGCAAGAAATTATTGTTCACGGGGAAGACGAGTCTTCCATTTATAAAGACTAGTTAATCCCCTGTATTGAGGCCAAGGAAGGGTGTGAGTCCATTATCTATCAGGCTTTTGAAGTGATTGTTGCGGACCATGTTGAGGAAGGAAATCCCATTCCGCATCCTCGTCTTTCTGCCACATCTATAATGGTGGTTGCAGTTATGTTGAGACAAGGTTATGAGCCAGGAAAAGGCTTAAGGCATCATTGCAAGGAATTTTAGAGCCTATTTCTCCATTCAGTAACCAGGGTACTTTTGGCTTAGGCTTCAGGCCAACACAAGCAGACAAAAATAAAGCCAAACACCGCAAAAAGAATGGATGGGTCTTGCAATAACCTATCCCTTACATTTTCTACACTTTTGTCAAGCCACGACTCCAAGAGGGTCAAAATTCCTCGGCTCATGCAAACATTGATGAAATTTGCCATGACCTCAGCCGGATGTTTTCTGAAGTGAATATGATCCAGGCTGGTGAAGGCACTAGTCTTGCCGATATGCAACTAATTGACCCAGACACCATGCTCACCAACTGGGAAGCAACTCCTCTCCCCACAAGGAAGGAGTCTTGGTAGTTTGCTTTTCAACTTCTTTTTTGTATTTTGGGTTACTTTCAGGGTTGTAATCCAAACATCTCAGTATGATTGTTATGTTTTGATGTTAACCCTTCTATCCTTTCGAATTCAACGAAATGCAGTTCAGTTTCCTATTAAGTTTCGTATCTTTTCTTTTTCCTAATTGTAGTCATTTTATTTCCATTTCAGTTTTGTTAATGCCGGCTTTAATAACATGACATGTATGCGGAATTCACGCCCAGATCTTAAAAGCTGTCTAATGTCGAAATAATGCATCAAGAGGTTGAATATGATGAAGATGAGGTTGTTGAGGAAATAAAAGAGAGTTGGAATAATTTGAAAACAAGCCTAAGCCTAACCTCAATGAAACTCAGCCGATTAATAGCGGAAGTCATGAATAAGTCAGAGAAACGAAGATAAGCATTCACACTGAACAAAAAACCAGAGATGCCTTTATTCAACTTTTATTTGAATACAGAGATGTGTTTGCTTGGTCTTATGATGATATGCCGGGTTTAAGTGCTGATCTAGTGGTTCATAAGCTTCCTACGTATCCCGATTTTCCACCAGTACAACAAAAGCAACGAAAATTTAAAACAGACGTGAGTGGCAAAATCAAAGAGGAAATAATGAAGCAACTGAGCGCCAATGTGGTCAGAGATGTTCGATACACCACCTGGGTGGCAAATATTGTGCCTGTGCCGAAGAAGGATGGAAAGACCAGAGTCTGTGTTGACTACAGGGACCTGAACAAATCAAGTCCAAAGGATAATTTTCCTTTACCAAATATCCACATTTTTGTAGATAATTGCACAAAGCATGAGATACAATCATTCGTGGATTGCTATGTTGGGTACCGCCAAATTCTAATGGATGAGGATGATGCAGAAAAAACCGCTTTCACCACTCCATGGGGTACTTATTGTTACAGGGTCATGCCATTCGGTTTAAAGAATGCAGGGGCAACTTACATGAGGGCTATGACCACCATTTTTCACGACATGATGCACAAAGAGGTTGAAATATATGTCAATGATGTCATCATAAAATCAAAGACACAGGCTGATCACGTATGCGATTTGAAAAAGTTCTTCGAACGGCTTCGAAGGTATGACCTTAAGCTTAATCCAGCCAAGTGTGCATTTGGGGTTCCATCTGGGAAACTCCTCAATTTTATAGTCAGCCGGAGAGGCATTGAACTAGATCCATCTAAGATAAAGTCCATTCGAGATCTGCCACCCTCGAAGAACAAAAAGGAAGTCATGCGTTTTCTCGGGAGGTTGAACTACATCAGTAGGTTTATTGCTCAGCTCACAACCACGTGTGAGCCCATCTTTAAGTTGCTGACAAAGGATGCCTCTATCAAGTGGATGGACGATTGCCAAAAAGCTTTTGACAAGATCAAAGATTATTTGTCAAAACCCCATATACTGGTCCCACTTGAACTTGATAGGCCTTTGTTTTTATATCTATCGATGATGGATAATTCCTTTGGATGCGTTCTGGGGCAACATGATGCAACATGCAAAAAGGAACATGCAATCTATTACTTGAGCAAGAAGTTCACCAATTATGAGGTTAAGCACACCCTTTTAGAAAGGACATGTTGTGCCTTGACTTGGGTGGATCAAAAGTTGAGATATTATCTTTTGGCATACACTACTTACCTCATATCCAGAATGGATCCTTTGAAGTACATCTTCCAAAAGCCAATGCCCACTGGCAGGCTCGCAAAAATGACAAATCCTACTCATAGAGTTTGACATCGTCTATGTCACTCGCACCGCGATGAAAGCACAGGCTTTGGCAAATCATTTGGCAGAGAAGCCAGTTGATGATGAGTACATGCCACTTAGCACATACTTCCAAGACAAAGAGGTCAACTTAATAGAGGAAGTGGTTCCGGACGATCACCCTGTATGGAAAATGTATTTTAATGGGGCTGTCAATATCAAAGGAGTTGGGATCAGGGCAATCCTCATCTCACCTATTGGACATCATTACCCTACAATAGCCCGACTTCAATTCTTCTATACTAATAATACGGCAGAATACGAAGCTTGCATCATGGGTTTGAAAATGGCCATCGATCTGGATGTGCATGAACTATTGGTTATGGGAGATTCTGACTTGCTTATCCGGCAAGCCCAAGGTGAATGGAAGACTCGAGACATCAAGCTTATTCCGTATAGACAATGTGTATGAGACTTGAGCAAAAGATTCAAATCCATCGAGTTCAGGTACATTCCCCGGTTTCACAATGAGCTAGGCCTTAGCTACTTTAGCCTCGATGCTCCCTTATCCAGTCAACACTCATATTGATCCACTAGAAATCTAAGTTCGGAATCAACACGGTTACTGCAATACAATTGAGACAGAACAAGATGGTGAACCATGGTATCATGACATAAAACGATTCCTAAAAACAAGAGAATATCCAGAGCATGCTAAAGGAGATCAAAAAAGAACTATTAGGTGGCTCGCCAGTGGTTTCTTCCTGAATGGGAAAATCTGTACAAGAGGACCCCAGATTTAAACTTGTTGAGATGCATAGATGCTACAGAAGTAGAGCGGATCATGAGTGAAGTGCATTCGGGTGTATGTGGACCTCACATGAATGGATATGTTTTGGCGAAGAAGATTCTGCTTGCAGGTATTATTAGCTTACTATGGAGCGAGATTGCTTCAGATTTGTTCGCAAGTGTTACCAATGCCAGATTCATGGTAACCTGATTCACTCGCCTCCTTTGGAGTTGCATCCCATGTCCTCTCCTTGGCCTTTCGTTGCTTGGAGAATGGATGTCATTGGGCCGATCGAGCCAAAAGCTTCAAATTGGCATAGATTCATTTTGGTTGCAATTGATTACTTCACCAAGTGGGTTGAGGTTGTCACTTTCAAAGCAGTCACCAAGAAAGCAGTGGTAGACTTTGTTCATTCCAACATCATCTGTCGCTTTGGTATCCCAAAGATCATTATCACGGACAATGCAGCTAATCTAAATAGTCATTTGATGAAGGAGGTATGTGAACAATTTAAAATCATGCATCGCCATTCTACCCCTTACCGGCCAAAAGCCAATGGAGCTATTGAAGTGGCGAACAAGAACATCAAGAAGATTCTTAGGAAGATGATCCAAGGTTCCAGACAATGGCATGAAAAGTTCATTTTGCTCTTTTGGGATATCGCATGACTGTTCGTACATCTGTTGGTGCAACTCCGTATCTGCTTGTATATGGAACTGAAGCTATAATATCCACTGAAGTCGAAATTCCCTCTCTCCGAATTATTGTGGAATCAGAGATTGAAGACACTGAGTGGGTGTCACACCTCCTTTTGCCTACACCCCTGAAAGGGTATAAGGGGAGTGTTTTTTTCAACTTAAAGTGACAATCGAAACGGGGTTATTTTTATGTAAAATTCAGAGTCACCACTTGGGATAATTTATGGTGTCCGAAGTCACCGGTTCAAATCCTGAATCGAGGAAAAGATTGACTCTGTATTACAGTCCTTGAACACAGAAATCCGGGTAAGGAATTCTGTTAACCCGGGAGAAGGTGTTAGGCATTCCCGAGTTCCGTGGTTCTAGCACGGTCTCTCAAACTATCATAATTGGCATATTATCTGATTTTAATACATGTTTTAGCCTATGGTTCGATTTTAACTTTATAACCGCTTTTATTTAATATTTTTAGGAAGATTCAACGTCACATAAAACGCATTTTGAACCACGGCACATAAATGCACTCGCAGTCCACAACACATTTTATCTAACGTTGTTGAGATTTGGCTTTGGGTCACATAAATGCGCACCCGAGTTTAGGAAGGTAAATTATTAAAATAACGCGCCTAAAGCAACTACGCACTTTCAAATTTGTGAGGGCCATGAAAAATTCAACTAAATGGCACACCTCGATTTCTAAAGGTTCAAATTAATTAAGTGAGGGCCATGCATTTTGAGGTTTTATTTGGCATGGCACACCTCAAATTATTTCAAAAAAGGCTTTATTATTCAAAGTTTTTATAATCGGGTCACATGAAATGCACTCCCAATCTGGAAATTAGGCATCGTAACTATGTCACGGGAACCGTACCCATAGCCATGACAATTTATTTACGCTCCGAAAAATTTGTTTACCCACATGTGGTCGGCCTATATCATACTACTAGCTAATAATATAACCAAACAAAATGAGAGTATAAAAGTTTTCTAAGCTCAATTGCGTAAAATTCTTCCCAGCACTCAAAGTATGCTTTTAAATCCAAATATCATAACGAAGCAGGACCCAAACATCAATTAAACTCGGTTAAACTCCCACGACCCAATTGTTGCTTTCAATTACACCAATAGATCACAACAACAACACAAAGAGAAAATAATCACTCCCTCCCAATAGTTCCCAATTCATTATCATATCCAATTATCACATGCCAAAATAGCTAGAACAGTTGACATCACTAAATCAAATAAACTATTGACTATGCAGAAGCTCACAAAATAGGTATGGATTAAATTAAAGAACGAAAGGAAAAATAAGATACCAGTAGAGTTTACGAAGTAGAGAAGGCAAATGGCTTAACACTGACTTCAACCTCCAAACAACAAGATTACAACTCGACCCGCCGGAGACTCGACCTCGACAGACCCTCCTACTCGTACAACAACGCCTCATCGTTGATTAGTTTTCGGACTGATTTCAGGTGTTAAAACAGTCATTCACAGCTGGTTTTGCTGCTGGTTCGGCTGCTGATTTGTGTGAGAAAGAAACTGATTTCGTCCAAGTTTTGCAAGGCAGTGCTTTCAATGAAGAAGAGGAATCTAGGGTCGACGGAGATGGCTATTGTCTCTCGTTGTATCTGTTTGTCCGTTGGCTAGGGTTTTTTTGAAAGGCAGCCATGAGCGTTGCTTCTGCAACTTTTTGAAATAAACTTTCTTCAATATTGATAAAATAAACCTCCAAGGTTGAATTACAGGAGAAAAATGCCGACTACTACTCGATGGGGAACAGGAGGTCAACCAGAGTTCAAAAACTTGCCGGATCCGGATCGCGGATGAATGAGGACCTCACTGGAACTTTAGACAGAGCTATGATAGAACCATGACGAGATCATGAAAAACTCGCCGTAAACCTCACCGGAGTTCAAACGGAGACATCACTTAAACTCAAACTGTTTTTGATGATTTAGCGTTTGTTTGTGTCGACTCTAGGACTGATTTACAACTGGGTTCAGATGGTGCTTTCCGAACTGTTTCACGGAGGTTTCAGGCAGGTTTCATGCTATTGGACAAAGTTTTATGACTGAAGCTACGATGGCTTTGGGGCGAGCTTCAGCTATGCTGCTCTAGAATGGGAGATGAAGATCAGAGATGGGGAGGGAAAATAGTTGAAGGTTGGGTGGAGTTAGGGCTCTCTTATGGCTGCTTCTTTTCTTGTAGAAGAAGGTGAAATGGTTGTTTGTTCTGGGCTAGGATGAATCCATGGTAGATTTTCTCGTTTTTTGCTGAGGGAGACGATAGAGACGATGAATGGGGGTTGTCTTCTTTTGGAGTTATACGACACTAGGTTCTATAAGGTTTTTTTGGTCTTGTCAATTTAGGGGTTAGGTACTACTTTCTCCGTTTCAATTTATGTGAACCTGTTTGACTGGGCACGGAGTTTAAGAAAAAAATGAATGACTTTTGGAATTTGTGGTCCTAAACAAGCCCAAATGGAGCCCAGAGTATTTGTGTGGTTATAAAAGCTTCTCATTAAGGGTAAAGTTGTAACTTTAAGCTAAATTGTTACCAAATTTAGAAAGGGTTCATTCTTTTTTAAACGGACCAAAAAAGAAATAGGTTCACATAAACTGGAACAGATGAAGTATTATATAGGGATAGGGATTAGGTTAGGGGTATGGGCCTAGTAATTATGGGCTTGAGAATTATGGGCTAGGTCCAAAATTAGGCCTAAAAATGGGTTGCTCGAGCCCAAGTTTTATTCTTTCTCTGTGATGAGACTAAAAATACGATCTCATTTATTAATTAATCCTATTTAAGTGAAATAACTATTAAAATAAGACCGACCATTAAAACAAAACTATTTTTGGTATTTTCAAGATTAAAAATGAGTACAAAACTTTAATGAAACTATTTTTTTTGTAATTTTCGTTTTCTTGTAATAAAATAAGGTAAAAGAGTAAAAATGAGTTGAAATAGCTATATTAGGCCTAAATTAAATATTTACGTGCTAAAATATAAAAAATCTTGGAGAGGGTAAAAAATCACATGTCTATAGTGGGTCAAGACCTGATTAGAACAACTGATGTTGGTCGATGAAAAATGGCTAGCGGCAGTATGTTTCGGCCAATTATACCAACAAAGAATGGCACGCGCTTACAATAAGAAAGTGCGCCCAAGGCAGTTTGAGGTAGGCCAGCTGGTTTTGAAACGCATCCTTCCGCACCAGGTAGAAGCTAAAGGAAAGTTCGCCCCGAACTAGCAAGGACCCTACATCGTCAAGAAAGTGTTACCAAAAGGGGCCTTGCACTTGGTAGATGAAGAAGGACGGGTACCGGACATGACTATTAACGCAGATGCAGTCAAAAGATATTATGTCTGATTTGTACCCACTGTAGAATTTTCACACACCGATTTTCTCAGATCGAGATGACGGAGGCTATCAATTGCTCGCTATTCCAAATAGGTGTCACCCTTTTGTTAACTCTTTTGAGACGTATTTGTCTTATTTATTTCTGGAACCTATGTACTTGTACAAAAAAGAAAAGAAAAGAAAAGAAAAGAAAAGCCAAAACAACAAATCCTTGAGTCATTGAACTACGCCCGACCTGATTCTGAAAGGATACGTAGGCAGCCTTACCCTAGTTTCGGTCCCATCAGAACAAAAAATCCATATTCCCAATACTCCAAAACTGGGGCAGAAGTTGGTTTTATTTCACGGTTTTTCTATTCCAAAAGTTGTAATTTAGTTCAAGGTCATTTTGCCTTTTTTACCTTTCAAGAACTTCTGATCGATATTTTTTTTGAGAATGTTTGAAGTCCTCATGCCAAAGGCGTTGGGTAACCTCCCTCATGCAGTATCTTTCTTAAAAAAAAAAAAGAAATGAGAGAGTCTTATAAGTGAAAACCCATACCAGCACTATAAGGCGACCGTGAGCAGAGAAATGAGAGAGTCTTATTGGTGAAAACCCAGATGGGAACCATAAGGCGACGGTTAGTAGATAAATGAGAGAGGTTAGTTAGCGAAAACCTGCAAAGGGCGCTACTAGCCGAATGAGGGTCTTTGATTCTTCGGCATGAGCACAACCAAGACAAGTTCAAGATGAACATTTGCGGCGGATTTTGAGAATAAGACAGCTTAAAAGGATCAGGCGTCCAGTCCAAAATGCATGTCATGATTCATTGAAGTCGGCACATACCTCCAGATAATTCTCCCTATTCCTTTCCCCGAAAGGGACACCTTTTGTTTAAGCACAGTTCTTTTTCACTTTCAATTATTATTCTGTTTTACCCATATATTTATTTGAGTCCCTTTCGGTCTAATCCTGCATCAAAAGCGAAGCAAAGAAATGGATGCAAAACTAGCTGCAGTTTCCCCGTAATATCGAGCACAATTTGGGGCATATATAGCATTGACGAAGGCACGAATCCATCTGAGATCTCATTTGATAAGGCGAACAAAGTGTTTCAAAGAAACAGGAAAGTCTCATGAGCAAGACCTGCTTCATGAGAAAAGTTGATAGGCACTACAGACACAAACTGATACTGGGTTCAAGATAATTGAGTTTGATTTTAAAGAAAAATTGTGTTGCCTTAGAGACAAGGGTAGTGATACCATGGACATCTGGGTATGAAATAGTTGGGGGCAACATTGGAAAGCCAAGGTCTCCAGAGAATGATACACAGCAGCCGAGCATCTCTTTACCATGCTGACATAATCATTTCTTCGACAGCAGTGGCCATGAATCAAACTACTCAGAGCATCAAGGCCACAAACCAACCAGCACTTTGAAAAACTCACAAATTTTTCTTTGTTTGAAGTAGGAACAAAGCAGTACAGAATGTTGATCCTAAAAAACGAATGTCACTAAACGTAAGCTCCTTAAAATCTCCAATTTTCTTTTTTTTCAGCATGCATCACTATTGTTCACACCTCCCAGTTATGTAGCTTAACTCAGGTAGAACCATTTCGTCTAGGGGGATCCAGCTCATAGTTCCGAGTAGAAGTATTCTTCGCTCAGGGTGTTTTCCGTAGCTTAACTCAGGTAGAACTATTTCGCCTAGGGGGATCCAACTCATAGTTACGAGTAGAAGTACTCTTCGCTCAGGGTGTTTTACGTAGCTTAACTCAGGTAGAACCATTTCGTGTAGGGGGTCCAGCTCATAATTCCGAGTAGAAGTACTCTTCGCTTAAGGTGTATTACGCAGCTTAACTCAGGTAGAACCGTTTCGCCTAGGGGATCTAGGTCATAGTTCTAAGTAGAAGAACTCTTCGCTCAGGTTGTTTTATGCAGCTTAACTCAAGTAGAACCGTTTCGCCTAGGGGATCCAGCTCATAGATCCAAGTAGAAGAACTCTTCGCTCAGGTTGTTTTACGCAGCTTAACTCAGGTAGAACCGTTTTCCCAGGGGGATCCAGCTTATAGTTTCAAGTAGAAGTACTCTTCGTTTAGGGTGTTTTACGCAGCTTAACTCAAGTAGAACCATTTTGCCTAGGGGGATCCAGCTCATAGTTCCGAGTAGACGTACTCTTCGCTCAGGGTGTTTTACGTAGCTTAACTCAGGTAGAGCCGTTTCGCCTAAGGGGATCCAGCTCATAGTTCCGAGTAGAAGTACTCTTCGCTCAGGGTGTTTTACGTATCTTAACTCAGGTAGAACCATTATGTCTAGGGGGATCCAGCTCATAGTTTCGAGTAGAAGAACTCTTTGCTCAGGTTATTTTACGCAGCTTAACTCAGGTAGAACCATTTCACCTAGGGGGATCCATCTCATAGTTCCGAGTAGAAGAACTCTTTGCTCAGGTTATTTTACGCAGCTTAACTCAGGTAGAACCATTTCGCCTAGGGGGATCCAACTCATATTTCCGAGTAGAAGAACTCTTCGCTCAGGTTGTTTTACGCAGCTTAACTCAGGTAGAGCCATTTTGCCTAGGGGGATCCAGCTCATAGTTCTGAGTAGAAGTACTCTTCGCTCAGGGTATTTTACGCAGCTTAACTCAGGTAGAACCGTTTCACCTAGTGGGATCCAGCTCATATTTCCGAGTAGAAGAACTCTTCAGGTTGTTTTACACAGCTTAACTCAGGTAGAACCATTTCACCTAGGGGGATCCATCTCATAGTTCCGAGTAGAAGTACTCTTCGCTCAGGGTGTTTTACGTAGCTTAACTCAGGTAGAACCATTTCATCTAGGGGAATCCAGCTCATAGTTCCGAGTAGAAGTACTTTTTGCTCAGGGTGTTTTACGTAGCTTAACTCAGGTAGAACCACTTCGCCTAGGGGGATCCAGCTCATAGTTCTGAGTAGAAGAATTCTTTGCTCAGGTTGTTTTACGCAGCTTAACTCAAGTAGAACCATTTCGCCTAGGGGGATACAACTCATAGTTTCGAGTAGAAGAACTCTTCGCTCAGGTTGTTTTATGCAGCTTAACTCAGGTAGAACCATTTCGCCTAGGGGATCCAGCTCATATTTCCGAATAGAAGAACTCTTCGCTCAGGTTGTTTTACGCAGCTTAACTCAGGTAGAACCGTTTCGTCTAGGGGGATCCAGCTCATAGTTTTGAGTAGAAGTACTCTTCGCTTAAGGTGTTTTACGCAGCTTAACTCAGGTAGAACCATTTTGCCTAGGGGGATCCAGCTCATAGTTCCGAGTAGAAGTACTCTTCGCTTAAGGTGTATTACGTAGCTTAACTCAGGTAGAATCGTTTCGCCTAGGGGATCCAGCTCATAGTTCTGAGTAGAAGAACTCTTCGCTCAGGTTGTTTTACGCAGCTTATCTCAAGTAGAACTGTTTCGCCTAGGGGATCCAGCTCATAGATCCGAGTAGAAGAACTCTTCGCTCAGGTTGTTTTACGCAGCTTAACTCAGGTAGAACCGTTTTCCCAGGGGGATCCAGCTTATAGTTCCGAGTAGAAGTACTCTTCGCTTAGGGTGTTTTATGCAGCTTAACTCAAGTAGAACCATTTTGCCTAGGGGGATCCAGCTCATAGTTTCGAGTAGAAGTACTCTTCGCTCAGGGTGTTTTATGTAGCTTAACTCAGGTAGAGCCGTTTCGCCTAAGGGGATCCAGCTCATAGTTCCGAGTAGAAATACTCTTCACTCACGGTGTTTTAAGTAGCTTAACTCAGGTAGAACCATTACGTCTAGGGGGATCCAGCTCATAGTTTCTAGTAGAAGTACTCTTTGCTCAGGTTATTTTACGCAGCTTAACTCAGGTAGAACTATTTCACCTAGGGGGATCCAACTCATAGTTCCGAGTAGAAGAAATATTTGCTCAGGTTATTTTACGTAGCTTAACTCAGGTAGAACCATTTCGCCTAGGGGGATCCAACTCATATTTCCGAGTAGAAGAACTCTTCGCTCAGGTTGATTTACGCAGCTTAACTCAGGTAGAACAATTTTGCCAAGGGGGATCCAACTCATAGTTCCGAGTAGAAGTACTCTTCGCTCAGGGTGTTTTACACAACTTAACTGAGGTAGAACCGTTTTACCTAGGGGTATCCAGCTCATATTTCCGAGTAGAAGAACTCTTTAGGTTGTTTTACACAGCTTAACTCAGGTAGAACCGTTTCACCTAGAGGGATCCATCTCATAGTTCCGAGTAGAAGTACTCTTCGCTTAGGGTGTTTTATGTAGCTTAACTCAGGTAGAACCATGTCGTCTAGGGGAATCCAGCTCATAGTTCCGAGTAGAAGTACTTTTTGCTCAGGGTGTTTTACGTAGCTTAACTCAGGTAGAACCATTTCGCCTAGGGGGATCCAGCTCATAGTTCTGAGTAGAAGAATTCTTCGCTCAGGTTATTTTACGCAGCTTAACTCAAGTAGAACCATTTCGCCTAGGGGGATACAGCTCATAGTTCCGAGTAGAAGAACTCTTCGCTCAGGTTGTTTTATGCAGCTTAACTCAGGTAGAACCATTTTGCCTAGGGGATCCAGCTCATATTTCCGAGTAGAAGAACTCTTCGCTCAGGTTGTTTTACGCAACTTAACTCAGGTAGAACCGTTTTGTCTAGGGGGATCCAGCTCATAGTTTCGAGTAGAAGTACTCTTCTCTTAAGGTGTTTTACGCAGCTTAACTCAGGTAGAACCATTTTGCCTAGGGGGATCCAGCTCATAGTTCGGAGTAGAAGTACTCTTCGCTCAGGGTGTTTTACGTAGCTTAACTCAGGTAGAACCGTTTCGCCTAGGGAGATCCAGCTCATAGTTCCGAGTAGAAGTACTCTTTACTCAGGGTGTTTTACGTAGCTTAACTCAAGTAGAACCATTTCGTCTAGGGGGATCCAGCTCATAGTTCCAAGTAGATGCACTCTTCGCGCAGGGTGTTTTGTGTAGCTTAACTTAGGTAGAACCATTTCGCCTAGGGGGATCTAGCTCATATTTCCGAGTAGAAGAACTTTTCAGGTTGTTTTACACAGCTTAACTCAGGTAGAACCATTTCACCTAGGGGGATCTATCTCATAGTTACGAGTAGAAGTACTTTTCGCTCAGGGTGTTTTACGTAGCTTAACTCAGGTAGAACCATTTAGTCTAGGGGAATCCAGCTCATAGTTCCGAGTAGAAGTACTTTTCGCTCAGGGTGTTTTACGTAGCTTTACTCAGGTAGAACCATTTCGCCTAGGGGGATCCAGCTCATAGTTTCGAGTAGAAGAACTCTTCGATTAGGTTGTTTTACGCAGCTTACTCAAGTAGAACCATTTCTAGGGGGATCCAGCTCATAGTTCCGTATAGAAGAACTCCTCGCTCATGTTGTTTTATGCAGCTTAACTTAGGTAGAACCATTTCGCCTAGGGGATCCAGCTCATATTTCCGAGTAGAAGAACTCTTCGCTCAGGTTGTTTTACGCATCTTAACTCAGGTAGAACCATTTCGCCTAGGGGGATCCAGCTCATAGTTCCGAGTAGAAGAACTCTTTGTTCAGGTTATTTTATGCAGCTTAACTCAGGTAGAACCATTTCGCCTAGGCGGATCCAGCTCATATTTCCGAGTTGAAGAACTCTTTGCTTAGGTTGTTTTACGCAGCTTAACTCAGGTAGAACCGTTTCGCCTAGAGGATCCAGATCATAGTTCCGATTAGAAGTACTCTTCACTTAGGGTGTTTTACGCAGCTTAACTCAGGTAGAACCATTTTGCCTAGAGGGATCCAACTCATAGTTCCGAGTAGAAGCACTCTTTGCTCAGGTTGTTTTACGCAGCTTAACTCAGGTAGAACCGTTTCGCCTAGAGGATCCAGCTCATAGTTCCGATTAGAAGTACTCTTCACTTAGGGTGTTTTACGCAGCTTAACTCAGGTAGAACCATTTTGCCTAGAGGGATCCAACTCATAGTTCCGAGTAGAAGCACTCTCTGCTCAGGTTGTTTCACGCTGCTTAACTCAGGTAGAACCGTTTCGCCTAGAGGATCCAGATCATAGTTCCGATTAGAAGTACTCTTCACTTAGGGTGTTTTATGCAGCTTAACTCAGGTAGATCCATTTTGCCTAGAGGGATCCAACTCATAGTTCCGAGTAGAAGCACTCTTCGCTCAGGGTGTTTTATGCAGCTTAACTCAGGTAGAACTGTTTCGGCTAGGGGGATCCAGCTCATAGTTCCAAGTAGAAGTACTCTTCGCTCAGGGTGTTTTACGTAGCTTAACTTAGGTAGAACCATTTCGTCTAGGGGAATCCAGCTCATAGTTCCGAGTAGAAGTACTTTTCGCTCAGGGTGTTTTACGTAGTTTAACTCAGGTAGAATCTTTTCGCCTAGAGGGATCCAGTTCATATTCCGGGTAGAAGTAATCTTCGCTCAAGTTGTTTAATACAGTTTAACTCAGGTAGAACCCTTTTCACCTAGAGGGATTCAACACTTTATCAATAATGCATGGTGCTAACACCTGATTCTATTTCCTTCCAGTAAGATAGGGTACCAGCCCCTAGTTTCATTTCCTTTTAGTAGTATAGGGTATCGATCCCTGGTTATACAATCATTCGTTACCAAATTTTATCTCTTTCAGCTAGTTTATACTACTGTTTATGTCTGCCTTTTTCAATAAAGTAGATAATTTACAGATTTCTCTAATAACTCACAAAATTTTCCTTGTGCCAGATTGGGGCAGAAAAATTTGTTCGTTTTTGTTTGTCTTTGATGGCTTTGTAGGCTCTGCCGTATAGCACAAGTGACGATTAAAGCTTGCAATTTCAATTTCTTATCAGAAGAAAGAAGTCCTTTGATCACAAGATAGTCGGAGTTTAGCTTTAATAATGTGTCAGCAACCCAGCTTCTCAAGATTCATCTTCTCAAATTCTGATCCAGAAAGCAAGCAATCGAGATTGAGTCATAATCGTTTCTTCAAAAACATTAAGATCCAATCTAAGGTCAACGCAAGCGAGCAGGTCAAGAATTAAGATTTGACTCTAGAAGACGCATAGATAGGAATTTTGTACTCTTAGTTTGCAGACATATATAGTGCTCTTCTCTTTTTCTTTTGATGTAAGAAGCGAGTAACAACAACAACAACAGCGATAGCAATAGTAGCAACAGTCTTAACTCTAGTGTCCGGTAGTCCCAGCTACCAAATTTTCCCAGAACTACACTAACCTTATTCCTTTATAGCCAAGGATATGTAGGTAACCTCAGAAGCAAGGTTCGGTCACCACCTTTTTCAAAATGTTTCCATTAGAGTGAATGTGAGCAAACATTATCCATGACATTGATAGAGAAGCATAAGTAGTGGCACGAGAAGTTATCACTTGCTTTATTGGGGTATCGCACCACAGTCCGCACATCAACCGGGGCAACCCCTATATGCTGGTTTACAGTACAGAGGTTGTTATTCCCACTGAGGTAGAAATTCCTTCCCTAAGGATCATACAAGAAGTTGAACTCGACAATGCAAAATGGGTGAAAAGTCATTACGAACAGCTAGCTCTTATAGACGGAAAAAGAATGAATGCAGTTTGCCACGGTCAGCTTTATCATAACAGAATGGCCAGAGCCTTCAACAAAAGAGTTAAGCCAAGATAATTCACACCGGGGCAGCTGGTGCTAAAGAAGATTTTCCCGCATCAGGACGAGGCCAAAGGGAAGTTCTCTCCCAACTGGCAGGGTCCGTACATGGTCCATCGGGTTCTAACAGGAGGATCCCTCATAATTGCAGAAATGGACGGAGAAGTTTGGCCGAACCCAATCAATTCAGATGCAGTCAAGCGATACTATGTGTAATTTTATGCTTTCCTTTATGATGTAATTTGAACTACGCCTGACCTGATTCCCGTTTAAGAGGGGATACGTAGGCAGCCCTATGGGTTCGGTCACAATTCAATAATTTCCCCCGCAATTGAAAACTGGGGCAAAATTTTGAGGAGGACCCTCAAAATTCCGGAGCAAGAGAAGTTGCAATGTCTTGAACCACGTCGCAGTTGTAGGTTCATCTAAGGAAAACTATTCTCGATTATGTATTTATGTTATATTTTTACTAAATCATGCATGTTTGTTACCAAAGTTGCTTTGTTTAGAAACGCTACCCCAATGATATGCACAATATCATCGGAACAGAGTCGAGCAGGTCAAGTAGAGCCAACGGGAATACGAACTAACCTCCCCCTTTACAAAACTCACAATTTTGTTTGGATGCAGGCACTTGAGTTGCAAAATCACCAAATATACTATACACTCACAAGACTCACATTACTCGGAAATACTACTTTCAGAACCATTGCACTTGCTCACAGCTACTATCCATATGTAGTGTCCCCAGCAGACACAGTATCCCCAGCAGTCGCAATATCGCAATCCGCTATCAGCTAAGAAAATTCTATTATTATTTGCCTTTTTACTTCCTGTATAAGGCTACCATTCTGCCTTCCGAGGTTAAGCTCTACCTCCATCTGCATTCTCTGTGTTGCATAAGGCTACCATTCTACCTTCCGAGACTAAGCTTTGTCTCCATCTGCATCCTTTGCATTGCATAAGGCTACCATTCTGCCTTCCGAGGTTAAGCTCTACCTCCATATGCATTCTCTGCATTGCATAAGGCTACCATTCTGCCTTCCGAGATTAAGCTCTACCTCCATCTGCATTCTCTGCGTTGCATAAGGCTACCATTCTGCCTTCCGAGACTAAGCTTTGTCTTCATCTGTATTCTATGCATTGCATAAGGCTACCATTCTGCCTTCCGAGACGAGGCTTTGTCTCCATCTACATTCTCTGCATTGCATAAGGCTACCATTCTGCCTTCCGAGGTTAAGCTCTACCTCCATCTGCATTCTCTGCATTACATAAGGCTACCATTCTGCCTTCCGAGGTTAAGCTCTACCTCCATCTGCATTCTCTGCGTTGCATAAGGATACCATTCTGCCTTCCGAGGTTAAGCTCTACCTCCATCTACATTCTCTGCATTGCATAAGGCTACCATTCTGCCTTCCGAGACTAAGCTCTATCTCCATCTGCATTCTCTGCATTGCATAAGGCTACCATTCTGCCTTCCGAGGTTAAGCTCTACCTCCACCTCGCATGGCTGAAAGATCGCCACCTTCATTTACTCCTTGCATGGCTGAAAGGTCGCTGCCTTCATTTACTTCTTGCATTGCTGAAAGATCGCCACCTTCATTTACTTCTTGCATGGTTGAAAGATCGCCACCCTCATTTACTTCTTGCATGGCTGAAAGATCGCCACCTTCATTTACTTCTTGCATGGCTGAAAGATCGCCACCTCATTTACATTTGCATGGCTGAAAGATCGTCACCCTACATGGGCTGAAAGATCGCCAAATTATCCGAGGGCGTCATCGTTCAGAGGCACCATTTGCATAGCCCGAGAACACCATGCCATGGCCCAAGGATCCCTTTGCATATCATTATTCAAAGGCATCATGGATCAGAAGCATCATCCTCATAGCCCGAGAGTATCATTTCATGGCCCGCGAATCCTTTATTATACGCTTCATGGCCCAGGATATCATGGTCCAAGGACGTCATCCTAACTATCCAAAGACAGCATTCATGGTCCAACGAGACCTTGCATCATGTTTAAATTTACGCACAATATACACTTGTATTACTTATTTACAGGTAAACCTGCGGCCAACGGCCGTCTCAGCAGGAGCAACCCCGCTCCAGTTCCCACAGCTCTACTAGACTTTAACCATCCATCCCAACCCGAACATCTCGTCCATTCTTGAAAATCTCCATCGGCATATTCCGCCGACGAATCCTGAACTACATATGGCCTGATTCTTGTAAGACCAGGGATATGTGGGAAGCTCAGGAACCAGAACACGGTCAACCTCTTCAAACCATTTCGTTCGGTCAAATTGGCCATCACATCTTTACCCGACAACTCTTTCATCCTTCCCGAGTAAAGATGGGCAGCTGTTGATACCTAATTTTTCCCTATGCATTTTATATATGCAAAATACTTTCAAAATAGCATATATATACATATATAAGTATGCCCAAGTGTTTTCGTATTTTTTCCTAATTTTTAAAAGATTTTTTAAATCAATTTATTGCCCATTTTAGCAGTACAAAAACTAATAATTATTATCAAAATTATCATTATGGTGAATAATCTATTTTATTCTCACATTTATACCAAAATATAGCTAATATAATTTTTTTGCACATTTGTTATAAATTTATTTAGCATTTTAAAACTAAATTGCATATAATTGTAATTTTAGCCTACTTTAAGATTTAATTGCGTTTATAATTACAAAAATTTATTCCAATATTTTTAATATAATATTTATATATTATTAATTAATTTAGTACCTTTAATTTGTTTCAGAAATCATTTTACTTATTTTTATAAAATAAAAAGGGCAAAAGTGGTTATTTAAACACTAGCCCTATTTCATTTCAGTCATAGCCCAAATCAACCCCCCAATTAACCCGCCCTTGACCCAACTAATTTAACCCGATCTTTGCTGGCTCGAGGTTTCACGGCCATCTCTGGCTTTGCTCCAGCGTATCCTGGTCTTATGAGCCTGTTTCTGACTTCTCCGACTTAGATCAGAGACCTTTTCAAAGCCTTTCTCATGCTAGGGTTCTTCTGAAACCCTAACCCTTCGAGGTTTTCTCTAATTTTTCTTAGATCTGTTATATATCTATGCTCTACTTGAGTTTTCAAACTATTTCCCCAATTTCTTCTTTCAAAAGTTATTTTTTTTAAGGTCTTTCTTTTCCGATCTAGGGTTTTCTAAAATGTTTAAGTGATTTCTGACTTTCCTTTTCCTTTACGTGTACTTGCTCCTACTGTGTTCTTGTATCCTTCCTTTTACCATGATCTTGTATGACTATCTTACTATGTTCTTCTATATGTGCTTTTCTGCTATAATTTTCTAATATTTTTGTGTCCTTCTACTGTATTTTCCTACTAAGTTCTTAAAGTTCTTTGTTTGCCTTCTACTGAGCACTGTTTAAGTTCCTTTTAGAAAACTCCTTAAGCATGTTTCTTCTACTATTCCTACCAGTATTTCCATTATGTTCTGTGAATCTCTCTACTGTATTTTCTACCGCGTTCTTAAGTGTGCTTACTACTTTTCTTCTACTGAGCTTTGTTTGAGTTCTTCTAAAAGAGCCTCTTAAGCATGTTTCCTCTGCTACTCTTATTAGTATTTTCCATTCTATCCTCTGAATCCTTCTACTGTTTGCATGTTACTTTGCTATCATGTTCTCTCATGAGTTCTGAAAGAAGCATGTTAGAAGCTTTAATTCTCTTCTGAAACCTCTACACTTGTCTCGACTTAACTTGCTTGCCCTCTCCTTTATGTTTTATGGTTTGTTCGAACTAGGGCTTTATTTCAAAGACCCCTTAGCTCTTTCAAACTGGTTTTAAACCTCTGAATGAGTTTGGATATCTTTGTTTTCATACAATGTTGAACTTTTTCTTTCTACTGATTTTACAAAGGCATGACAAGTTTCTTTCATGTTTAACGTGTCTGTATGCTTTTATATGTGATGAATCTTTCTTCAAAAAAGTTTTTCAAACTTATGATTGATTCAGAATTCCTTTTTAATAGGTATAATTGATTGTTTGCTGATTTTCCTTAAGTTAAAATCTTTCCCATCCTTCTGACTTGGTTCATTCATACCAAATCTCGGACCTTATGATTTACTGGCTGTTAACTGATTTCCTTTCCTTATTTGCACAAACCGTGTGCTATCAAGACCCTGTCCTTAAATAGACCTTTATGTATTTACCCCTTTTATGCTGGTTGATAATAGGCTATATAGTTGTTATTTACACCATAATTGTCCATGCTTTGTTGTTGTTTTATTATGTAAGTTTCCAATAAAATGCTTTAATTAATGCTATTTGGTTTTACAGGGAATGTAAGATGTGAGGAAGCAACATGAAGTGTTTGGAGGCAATAACGTGAAGAAAACACCCACTCAAGAAGTACTTGAACACAAAAGAGCAGAAAAAGAGAGAAGGAACGCGGAGCAAAGAGGCCCAGCTACTCACCGCGGTTGCCACCGCGGTCCGCGCCGTGGTTGGAGGCAGTGTCCTCCGCGGTCAGCGCCGCGGTCGACGTCGCGGCCGCGGCGACGTGTGTACAGTCCAGAAATTTAAGGAGCCAAAGTGCCAATTCGGGAAAGCTTATGTAAAACCCTTATAAGATGTAGGAAACTCGCCCAAGAAAAGGGGGCTGATTTTGAGATTATTTTGGCAAGAAGAACAAGTGTGAGAGATCACCCAAAATATCATAGTTCTTATTCTCTTCTATTTTTCTGGAAAAATTTCGATTATGAATATTTTCGTAGTTTATTCATACGTTGTCATGAGTAGTTAAATACTTTAATCTAAGGTTTTGGTGAAACCCGTTGGGGATGACTTGGTTGTTATATTAATATAGTTTGAATTGGTTGTTAATCTCTATTTGTTCATCTACGTTTTGATTGTGGTTAGTTGAAAGGGCCCTCAATTATCCGTTCCTATTTATTATGTATCTTCTTGAGAGAGAGTGCATATTTAGGTAGTTGTTTGAACAACATCACTCCCGGAGTATAGACGAGAGTCATAACCGAGGGTTTAGAGGTTGGATTAGAGATAACGATACCTCGAGTGCAATCTAAAGGAACGATAATGAGAATCTAGCTAGCGTAGCTTGAGAGAGTGCGTCTAGTAAATTATCATAATTGATTGAGAGAGATTTATGATAACTGGAGAGTTCTTGATTGATAGAGACAACTAAGGCATCGTTATAAGAAACATACAACCAAGGAATTCACCAACGGGGGACACCAATACCTTAGACCTTATTTCAAACTGCTTACACATCAAGCATAGTTAATTTTCAACTGTTAATTATTTTCAGACTTTGGTTGTTAGAAATATTATCAATTGTGAATTACAAAGTTTGGGGAAATTGCTTCTGTGAATTTAGTAAATCCGTCAAAAGTAATTGATAGGTTAATTCCTTGTGGTTCGACTCTGGGCAGAATTACTCAGATTATATTTGCTACGTCTGTGTGTGTCTTTATATAAGGCATAGTTTGGCGTTATCATTTGATAAAGGTTTGATGAATCCATTTCCTTAATTAGTTTTGCCCGTTTAAAATCAAAATCCCTTAATTAGAGGGAAACCTTGTGTAATTGATTTTCAAACTATTTTCTTACCTATTTCTGCTTGCTTTCTACACTACAAAAGGGCACGACCCTTCTGCACTTTAACACACTCGCAATTTAACACTTTTATACTACTCAAGTATCATAGTTCTCTAATCATAGCATTCTGACTATTTGCTTGCACTTTGGCTTCACAAGACTACTGCTTTCTTTTCTTGTTTCCTTGAAACGGGTATGTTCTAGTTTGATTTTCAGCCTCATCCCAATGTGTTTATTTTACAGCTTCTACACCCCTGTCTGCTTTACTGCCTATGTTTAATGTTAATTAGCATATGTTTCTACTGTGAATCCCTGCACCCCTGTCCCCTTCTATGTGTTTGAGTTGAAGTTCAGAATATGGCAACATCCAAGTTGTTGCTCATGTCTGGACTTGATCCCTTAGGGGATCCTAACTCCCAAACAATGTGGCTAACAGGCTGGTTGGGGTGTGCCGACACTCCAATTGCTAGGTATGACCACTAGCTTGTCTTGGCTTTCCCCAAAATCCCCTCTCTGCACTTACACTCTTTCTTAGCTTCTAAGTTCTTCCCCCTCTTGTGAGCCTTGCTTTGGGACCTTGAGTTCCCTCTGAACTTGGACATTTGAGGGCTGGCCCTTCCACACTGCACTATGACTCATATTCTGCAATATACTTGGGTGTGAGCACTGCCCGGAGTCCATTTGAGACTCTTAAGGAGCTCTGACACATCCCAAGTAAGAGAAAGGCTTTGTCTATTTGATCTTTGGAGTTGGTTCATTTCATATTTCACACCTGGTGTCTGAATAAGGCTCCCATTGGTTGTACTTTAATTTCTGATGTAATTTTCTTTTCTTATTCATTCTGGGCTGTAACAATTTGTAATAACTTATGGGGTTTTAGTGAAAAGGGGAGGGTAAATCATGCATGCAAAAGGGGTAGATATCATGTTCAGAGGTATTTATTATACTTCTGCAATCATGTCTTGCTTTCAATTCTGCATTTTCATATAAAAATCTTGTTTATAGGTTCTGCATTTTCATATAGAAATCATGTTTATAGGTTCTGCATTTTCATATTGAAATCATGTTTACATGTCCTGTATTTTCATATAGAAACCATGTCTATAAATTTCCGCATTTCTGTATTATCTAGAAAACATGTCTATAGGTTCTACATTTCATAACGCTGCATATCATATAGATAACCTGTCTATAGGACTTCTTGAATTCTGCATATGCATCTATCACTGGGCAAACGAGTTCACAGGTTTTAATAACAAATAGCATTTTAGATACCATGTCTATAGGACTCATGTATTTTTATTTCGACTATAAACGTTTTTTAAATCAATAACGCTTAGAAAGCATGTCTATAGGAGTAATCAACCGAATCTGAATCGTATATCTCGCTTATAAATCTAAACAAATAGTAGTACTGTTGCTTAATATTTGCAGAACTTATGTTCCTGCAATTAATAAGTCCTTTTCTTTAAAATCAGTATATTTTTGTTATGCATAGATATCATACCTATAGGTTTTACCTAGGCAAGCTTTAGGGTAAAGGTTATAACTGCACCAGTCTTTGATAATTACAACCAGCGGGCATGCCTAATTCGGACTTCTTATCTGAAAATATGTGATAAATCAGCCTACTTTAACGTTTTTTTAAGTTTAATTCAAACCATAACCAGAACATGCAAGGCATGCTAAGCAATCTGTCTTTAAGTTGAGGAGACCTGTTTGAGCCTTTAAATGTTATGTGTTTTCCCATATCTGTTCTATGTGTTTTGTTTGTCGCCCTAGATTTTGTCCTTTAAACCATAAAAGCCCAATCTCCCTTCCCTTTAGGACTAGTAGTCCCAAATGCCTCCGGGGCTGATAGGATTGGGACGGGTAAGAGCATACAATAAGTCACAAAACTAATCCGCGTTTTAATACCTTAACGGGGTAGGAAAGGGTAGATATGGATATGTTGACATGTGCGCTAATACCATGTGTAACCCCTCTTCTGAGGAGTGATTACCGGGTATTGCATTGATGTGATCCATATTATTTGTAAACCTAGGACTCCCTTCCCTTTACTTATGTATTTTATTACTTTTCAGAATTTTCAAACTATTTCCTCAAAATTTCAGCTTTCTTTGTTTCTTCAAACTTTAATTTATTTGCAGCCATAATGTGACAATCCCTCATATTTGAAACCTTTATTTTCTTACTTGTTACTTGTACTTAAAGTCACAATTGTAGCATGGTCGAGAACCACACTAGTGGATCTTGAGGGGTACCTAACACCTTCCCCTCGGGATAATTTCTAGCCCTTACATAATCTCTAGTTTTTTAGATGAATTCCTACCTAGTGTCCTAATGCACTTTAATCATTAGGTGGTGACTCTTCAATTCAAACCCAATTCCCAAAAAGGGAACGAGTTGTCCTCCCAAATGTCATAAACCCGATTTCGCGAGAAAAAGGGGGCGCGACATGTGTAAGCACGTGATTTTTGCCCAATATGAGAATTACTCCCAAAAATTCAAAAATAAAATGATTTTCCTTGGTGTGCAATTTTGTGGTATTTTTGTGTAACTATTTGTATGTTTGTATGTGCATGTTTATTTGCTAAATTAATAAAAAATACAAATATATGTCGCATATTGCATGTAGGATTTAATTCTACAATTTGTTAGTAATTAAGTTTGTTTACAAAAGATAAAAATTTACAAAAAATAGGCATCGTTTGCATTTTTAGCATTTAATGTCCGAATATACAATTTTATGCTTAATTATTACTTAATTGTGCTTTAATTATTATTGGGAGTTAATTTGCGCTTTTATAACTTAATTTAGTTCTTAATAATAAGTTAAGTGTTTTTATAATTTAGTTTTAGATAAATAAAAGAAGAAAAGAGAGCGAAAATATAAAGAAAGTCGGAATTGGGCCTCTTCTTCGATTTCAAGCCACAGGCCCAAAAAATGGCTCAATCTTCCCAAACGACCCAGTCCATAACCCAACATCCTATTATCTTACATTTTACAAAAACAAAACAACAAAAAAGAAGAAAAAACCCTAAAAACTAAGAAGTCATCCGCCCCCCCCCCTCCTATCTTCTTCTTCTTCCTCAAGCTTTTCCAAGCTCCATCAATGGCTTCCTTCCTTCCCCTCACGCCACACACACTCACTCACAACACACGCGCACAGCTCCTTCACCATCATCTTCATCCTCACGTGAGGTAGATCCCAATAAAAGCCAACGAATAGCTCGTCGTCATTGCCGCTCCATCGCCATCGCCATCGTTGCCATGGCAGCTCCATCGCGACCTGCTTCAGTTGCGTTGCTGCTGCCTTCATCGACCTCGTCCCAATCTTCATCAACAACTTTATGACGAGCAGCTGCCCCCTCGACGTTGCTGCAGCTACTATTTCATCGTCCAAACGGACCCAGCTACTTCTTCTTCATGTTCGTCGTCGCTGTGTCGCCGCTGCTGCTGCCGCTGCGTCGGCGCTGCTGCTGCTCCGTTTTGCTGCTGCTCACGTTTCAGCTTCTGCCCCATAGTCCATCGTCGCGTCCAGCTGCTACGAGCAGCCATGGCTTCTCCAAATAATGTTGATGCATCACGTGTCGCAGTTTGTTTCAGCTGCGTCCAGCTGCAGATTTTGGTTTGTTGTCCGTCGACCTCACCTACTGCTTCATGGAGCTTCTTCTTCCTCACTCGACGCACTGCTGTTGCTGCTCGTCGCAGCAGTTGCTTAGGCTTCACGTTGCTTCATCTTCTTCGAATCGTCAAAGTTCGAAGGTCTTTCGTTGAGTCGAAGCCCGGACACATTTGTTTACAATCGTTGCTCGTCGTTTCATTTCCGGTTAGTTGGGTTTTGAATCTCATTTATCGTCCATATTTTTGTTTGGTATTTTTCGGATCCAAAATCGATAAATGATTCAATTCTTGTTTGGTTTGTTCGTCGTTGAAATAATTTTCTAGTTTGTTCATATGTTAATTTTCAGATTTCAAATGGAAATTAATTAATTTGTTTTTCATATTTATTTCATGTTTGTTTTGTTGTTTAGGTAAATATTTGTTAGTTTGATGTTTGTTAGATTCAAATTGAAATTTAATTGATTATTTCTTCAATTTGTTTCATGTTGTTATATATTTTCCAGAAATTATTAATGTTGTTTGAGTCGTTTAATCCGTCATGTTTGTTGTTTTAAAAAATAGATTCATTCATGTTCATACTTTGTTTGGTTGATCTTGAATCCAAAATTTGTATAGTTTGATTTCTTGTTTATCATTTATGATTATTTCTTGAATTTGTCTCATAATCTTGTTTAAGTTTAATATAGGAATTGTTGGTTGTAATATTGTTAGAGTTAATTTTAAGTTCAATATGATTGAATTTAGAAATCTAAATATACTTGTTTGTTATTGTTGTTGAATCCAAAAATAGGATTGTTTGTTGCTAAAATATTGTTCAATCAAATTTTAGTTATTCTTTGTTGTTCAATCATGTTCATGTGATTTGTTGTTGAAATGTTGAAGAAATCATGTTCATGAGATTTGTTGTTTGAATTTATGTAGAAATTGGTCATATTGACTATATTTTGGTTGAGTGTGATTAATTGATTTGTTATAGCTGATGGGGTAGTTTGGTAATTTGCAGTACGTTCAGGGGTAGTTTGGTAATTTCAGTAAGGTCGGAGGGGTAGTTTAGGAATTGTACATTTTGTAATTGTTTATATGAAGCATGGGGGACAAAATGTAATGGGGTGGGTTGTGATATAGTTGTTTAATATAAAAGGGGGACAAGACAAATTTTAGTGGGGAGGAATCTTGTATTTATTTATGTTAGGCATGGGGGACAAAAAAATAATGGGGTGGTGTGATATATTTATTTAATGTAATGGGGATAAGTGGGAAGATAATGGGTTTGGTAGAGAAAATGGATTGATTTTAATTGATTAAAGGGTTGGGATTATATATAGGAAGTCTTGAACACAAGACACAGACACACGGGAGAATACAGAACGAGAGAGAGAAACGAATCTGAAAATAAGAGAGAGAAAAAGGGCTGAACATTTAAGAGAGAGAAAATTCCGAAAAATATTTAAACTTTCAAAATAAAAAAAAACTAAAAAATCTTCTGCTTTCTTTCTTTGTTTGAAATCAGTATTAATTGTTGTTGTTTCATTCAAAGCTTGAAGCTTTTGTTTTTGGGATTACTGCTCTACTGGTTTGCAAACTCTTTTCCTGGGTTGTTACTGTTGCTGGGCTGTTGTTGCTGGGCTGTACTGTTATTACTGCCGCTGATTTTCATCTTCATTTTCTTTTGCTTCCAATCTCGGTATATATTTTAGACTCATGTTGTGGAAAGCTTCAACATTGCCAAATAAATGAAGTTCGGAATTATAATTATGTCTTTTACTCGTTTAAATCTATTAGTTTAAATTTCAGTTTTGTTTCAGTTGGTTAATATAGTAGCTTACATATTATGTGAGAACTGTTAGTTAATCATCCCTTTGAAATTCGCATAAGCTTTGTAATAATGTTATTTACTTCAGAATTTTATTAAGTATAGCTATATTCAAATTATAAGATAGGGAACATGGCAGAAAGCTAGCCATTAATTAAATCTTATGATATTGTTGGCTAAGTATGGAATAGTATGGAACAATCAAGAAACTACATTACTCGCATATTTTGTCACAAAAGTCCGATTTTATTTAAAACTAGATTGATGTAAGTTGTATGTTGTTCGTACATGGCGTGATAACAGTTACATGTATAACCATAAGTGAAAGGTGAGTTGATATAATTCGTTACGAGGTTAGAATATTAGGAATGGTTCAGACGTACAACTATATTGCATGTGATGCAATTTTATTGAATCAATTTGTATAATAGTTCTCTTTCTTATCAACTTGATTCTTATCTACCATTGTAAATAAATTAACCAAACAATTATAACTTTGGACTAAAAACAAGTATATGAGAAGGATATGGGATTTATAAGCACGAATTGCAACATTTTATGTCAAGGATATGTAGAAATAGAGTTCGCATTAAATATAACAATGAAAATTCTTCAGAAACTATTAATTTTTTTATCAAATTAATTCTTTTCCAGTTTTATATGCGATTCGATTTTTGGATATATTAATGTTGTATCCACGATAAAAATGGTAGTTTTTTTTTAGTTACATGTTGTTTGTTTCTTTTTCATATCATTAATTCTTTAAAATTTGAATAATTTTGAGGTATATAATTCATACGCGTAAAATAAGACTTGCGGTCAACACACAATAACTTTTGAATTCTTTTCAAGAAAATTTAGAGACGTCTAAATAAGTGTTTCTCTATGGCTTTCATATAAAAATAAGTGGATGCAATAAACAATTTGTAGAGAATTATATCAAGAATATTTTGTGAAATTAGGGATACGTTCGCGTGGCCTAAATTACATTTTTAAGGCAGTTCGGATTATGCGTTCGCGCAACTTTGAGCCAAAATTTTAATAAAAAAAGATTCGTTGGAGGATATAAAATTAATTTCATAAAACCCGAGATGTGCGGTTCACTATTTAAGAAAGGCGAATGTTCTTAATTTTATTTTAAGCACAATTTCGAATATCAAATAAATTTTTTTTATAATAAAAATATAAAAATATTATCAACCTTTTTGTGTACACGTATGCGTGACACGATTCTCTACAATTATAAAAGGTATATAATACGAATATACGTACGCGTGATTCGTTTATATAATTGTAAACAATCTAAACAAAAGCGGTAATAAAATCGGGCAACAAGAAAAAAGGTATTTAGTAAATCAAGATAATTAAGCCAAATATAAAAATGGTTAAGCGACCGTGCTAGAACCACAGAATTCGGGAATGCCTAACACCTTCTCCCGAATTAACAGAATTCCTTACTCAGGATTTCTGATTCGCAGAATAACAACAGAGTCATATTCTCCTCGATTCAGGGATTAAAACCGGTGACTTGGGACGCCTTAAAATTCCCAAGTGGCGACTCTGAAACAAACAAACAAATACCGTTTCGACTGTCCTTTAATTGGAGAAAACTCCCTACGCCCCTCGCGGGGGCGGAAAAAGGAGGTGTGACAGCTCTGGCGACTCTGCTGGGGATTGGACACCCAGAACCACTGGTTCAGGGTTTAAGAATTCGAGCTTAAAATAACTGTTATAGTTGGCTTTATTTATTATCTGATGTTTACATGATATATGCCTAATGTGCTAAATGATGCTTTTACCGCTTTAATATTATCTGAATTGTGTATATACAACTGCTACGAAACCCTTCTTCTTTCTGAGTCTTCTGAATTTATGGTGTACACGTGCGCGTGGCCCACCTTTTTGTTAGAAGTCATACCAAATAAGACGAAGTTGGGACAAGTAACTAGGCCGGGCAGACTTTCGTGCTCCCGGTACGTTGCCCCCACTTCGGCTCAAGCTGTCCACTTGGGTGAGCCAGGGCTAGAACAATATGCCTCAGGTTTTTTCACTTAGAATAACTCAGGTTCATGTCGGATCCCTAGTAGGAGCGATTGTTTGCATCACGTGCATTTGACTTTGGAGGCTCAACACATGGGTTGGGTCTGTCTAGGACAGGTGTACCAAAAAAAAAATGAAAATGACCATCCTGATGCATCTTACTTGCTGCTACTTACGCATTTATTTGATCCGAATTTGTGTTGACTGACTTTTGAATATCAGGAATAATATTTTGAAATTGAAAAAAAAGAAAAGGAAATAGCGGTTAGGGAATTGATTGTTTATTTTTGTAAAAAAAACCAATGCCCAAATACTGTCAAAACTCTGCAAAAATTTTGAAAAAAAATGTGTCAGTTTGTTTTATTAAAAGCAAAGAAAAAATAGAAAGAAAAAAAAAGACGTTGTTCTGTCTTATTTTTCAAAAAAAAAAATGAAAAAAAAAAATTAATAATAAAAAAAAAAGAAAAATAGTTTGTCTTCCTCTAAATAAGTCGGGCGGTGTCTAGCCTCCCCTTTTGCTAAAAAAAAATATGTCAAATTTTAATTTTGAAAGAAGTCGGGTGACGCTGTTTTATCAAGACATAGCCGAATGTTCCCGAAAGGGACGCCGGAAGGCTGACTTTGCATAAACAGCCACCTTTTGGGTCATGTTTAGGATTTTTGGTCCAGTTGACCCACACAGCCTTAAAAAATCTTCGTCCCCGAGGCGCTGAAGGGCCGTGTTTGCAACACCCGGTTTTTATTGTAATTTGAAAAAAAAACACAAAAACAAAGAGTCAACGGTCAGGTGAATACCGTTTGGATATTTGGTCAAAATAAGCCGAGCCATCTTCGGCCGCGTCTTAAACCGTTCTTGCCGAAATAGCCTTAGAATATCTTTCAGTTGTCGAAAGGCTATTTTCGTAAAAGAACGAACAAGTGTGTAAAGTGTCACAAAATAATCCTCCCCGGCCTCAAAATTCATGTGAGATTTGGAAGGGGCCACATTTGCAAAAATAGCCGTTTGGTTGCATTTGTCAAACGGGGAAAGGAAGCTGGCCTTTTTGTTTTGGAGTTTGTAAATCTTTTGATTAAAATATGTGGGTCGTTTGATTTTCGAGTTTGTAGGTCATCTTCAAACCATTGAAACCCAATTTGTTTTAATATGAAAATTGATAAAAAAATATTTATTGTTTATCTTTTATTGGTCCGAACTACGCAAGGTCTGATTCATGCGGGGTCATGATACGTAGGCAATCTCCATAAGATTCGACCACAACAAAAAATGAGAAAAAAAATCGAAAAAAAGAAAAGAAAAAATGAAAAAAAAGAAAAGAAAAAATTGAAAAAAAAAATCGAAAAAGAAGAAAAATGAGAAAGAAAAAAAAGATGTTATTAATAATGGGGACCGACGGAGTCCATTCTAACCTGTTTCGTTTTGAATCACAAAGAAAGTTAAGGTGGTTGGTTTGTGGTAAGCCGAAAATACAAGACCCAGAAGCACACTTTGCGGGGATTAGGCTTGATAACAGAAGCACGCGAATCCTATTGGGACTTGTTGACTAAGGTTGATGATATCGAAGTTGGCAATGGTCTGGACAATACTGATGCAAAGCTCAGTGACTAAGATGCCAATTTTGATAAAGTGGGAGGACGCTCCGTTCCTTGGTTAGCAAGAGAGAAGCTTGTGGTGGCTTATTTTGTGGTCATTTCTGTTGTCCGGATTATTCTTAGAGTTGTAATCCAAATATTGTCTTGTGTCAAACCTTTTTATTTTTCCATTTTTGTCATAACGGTTTGTTTAAGTTTTGTCCAGGTTGTTTTAGGATTTTATTATGGTTTGTTTTTGTTTGTTTTATTATTCAAACCATCTCGCCGGTAGTCTAAAGCAAATCCGGTCCTTTATTGTTTCCAGTCATCTTTTTGTTTAGTCCTTTTATCATTTTGTTCAGCGCCGATTCTCGTGACATGACTTGCGCACATATTGGGCCTAATCTTAAAAGTTAATCATAAAACCCTGGGAAGGTGATCAAAGCATTTAAGGGAAATAAGAACAGTTTGAGATTATTTGAAGCCCGAGTCATGTGGAACTGGGGCAAGTAAAACTTAAAGAAAATCGTTAGATGCAAGATTCACCAAATTGGCATGAGGGTCGTTCATGAGAATGAGAGTGTCGCCCAGCAGTGCTTTAGAAATGAAAAATGAAAAAGCAAGTGTTTAACACAATTGTCAAGTCCAGCACCATCGGAAGAGACTATAAATCTAGGATCAATTATGTTGTTTGCACTTATGTTTTGAAGACTGGAATGACGAAAGCATTTTGTTCTGCTACCTAAACACTTTATCCTTCGTTATCCTTTTTGAGTCTTATTTATTTTCTTTCATACCCCTCGTTCGGAATCAATAGCAACGACTAGGAAATACGAGCCTGGAAGGTAAAGAAAGCAAAATCAACAAAAAACGAAAAAAAAGAGAAAAATGATAAAAAAACAAAAAAAAAACAAAAGAAAGTCAGAAGAAAAAGAGGAATTGGGAACTACGTTCGACCTGATTCCTCAAAGAGGATACGTAGGCGCCTCACGGCTCGGTCATAATGGCCATAATGGTCATAATGTGCATAATGTGCATGGTGTAAAAAGAAATTAAAAATAATAAATAAATAATCCCCAAGCAAGAAACTGGGGCAAGAGTTGTGCTCGTTGTAAGCAAAATTGGTTCCGAAGGTTGTAATGTTAAACCCCAAATTTATTTTGTTTTTGAGCCTTTTATACCCTTTCTTTCTAAACCTATCCAAAAAACCACATTACGGTCCAAAGAAAGACCTTCTGACCAGTCTGCAAAAGATGCCAAGTCAGACAAATAAGAGTCTTACCGGTGAACATAACACTCTGTTCCACAACAGAAAGGACTCCAATCTCCAGCAGAGAGAGTTACCGGCAACACTCCAAATCCCCAGCTGGAAAGTGATACAAATGAGAGAGTCTTATTGGTGAAAATCTTCACGGACACCATAAGGCGATGAAAGCTGAGAGAAAAACCAAAATGAGAGAGACTTGATGGTGAAAACCCTTCGGGTACTACAAGTCGAATAAGATTGGGAATCAGATGGGGAATTGCCAATTGAAGGTCTTGAAAGACGATTGACGGCAGAGGATAGGCCACATGTGCATATCATGACCATTAGAGTCGGTATTTGCGTTTGATAGGTCTTTATTTATAGTTTCTTTTGTTAAATAGTCATCTTTTTCCGGTGTCTTTTATTCTGTTCCCTTTTATCTTTTTCCTTCATAGAAATTTCCCCAGTAGAGTCTGTTTGGTCAGAACCAGTGGGAAATGACTTTAAAATAGGCCATCAGCTTTCCAAGATAAGATCTGACTAGTACATACAAATGGTATAGTCAGCAAGGAACAAGCGCGAGGCCAGTGTCAAAAAAGATATCCCCAGCAAAAGGGAATTGACAAAAAGGATCAACGAGTGTCAAGAGGGATATCCTTGCCAAAATCAAAGGTTATTAAACCTCAAGGCCAAGGCCCGTGGACAAACAAGGAGAGCAATGAGCATGATTTGGGAAATTCATGCGAGACTAAAAGGTCGGGAAAATGCAAGTTTTCGAGCCATGCCACGATAGAAGAGGGATATCCCCAGCAGAAAAGGATTATCCCCAAAAAATAATATCACCCCCAACAAGTTGTGGGATGTAGAGCAAGGAAGGAGAAAGGGAAAGTCATCCCCAGTAGGAGTATCACAACCAACCACCGCGTTTTAAACTAACAAATTTTGTTTGATTTGAAACAGGTAAAAGAAATAGCATTTATAACGAAAATACATGATAAAGATTGTCAAACTGGGGCAGAAAATTTTCTTTTCAATTAGAACATTTTCTGGAAATCAGGTACCATTTGGGGAAGAATAAAGATAGCACCAAGGAAGTGGTCTTTGAACCAGGGTTGCCCCCAACATAATAAGCTTCCAATGGAGGAAGTTGATCCCCAACAGACAGAACCAAGGAGATGAAATTGGTGTTTAGAAAAAGCAAAAACCATTATCATCCCCAGCAGCTTCCAGAAGAATGAAGCATCAATTTGAATGGATAAAATTCCCCAGCAGCGTTATCCTCAACAACGTTATCCCAAGAAGATAACACTTTTATCCCCAGCAGTGTTGAGAGAATTTAAAATAAAAACAAAAAAAAAACAAAAAAAAATATCCGGGAGATTTGAAGGAGGGGAAGAAAGGAGACTCCCACAATGGTATTATACCCAGCAAGCAAGAACAAAGCAGCGCAAAGGAAAAAGAAAAGAAAAGAAGAAATTCAAAAGGTAAGTTTCTCAAATCATTGATCTTTACATTTTTCTCCTAGGATAAAAAGTCCTAGTCTGATGAATTTCCCTCCCGATACAATCTTGGTCCGATGAAATTTTCTCCCAAGATAAGATATCAAATCTTAGTCCGATGAAATTTTCTCCTAAGATACCAAATCTTAGTCTGATGAATCTTTCTCCTAAGACAGAAATCTTAGTCCGATGAAATTTTCTCCTAAGATATCAAATCTTAGTCCGATGAATCTTTCTCCTAAGATCACAACAAAATGGACCTAGTTTGACGATTTATCTCCTAGAGTCACAATCTTGGTCCGATGAAATTTTCTCCCAAGATAAGATATCAAATCTTAGTCCGATGAAATTTTCTCCTAAGATACCAAATCTTAGTCCGATGAATATTTCTCCTAAGACTGAAATCTTAGTCCGATGAAATTTTCTCCTAAGATATCAAATCTTAGTCCGATAAATCTTTCTCCTAAGATCACAACAAAATGGACCTAGTTTGACGATTTATCTCCTATAGTCACAATCTTGGTCCGATGAAATTTTTCTCCCAAGATAATATATCAAATCTTAGTCCGATGAATTTTTCTCCTAAGATATCAAATCTTAGTCCGATGAATCTTTCTCCTAAGATAGAAATCTTAGTCCGATGAAATTTTCTCCTAAGATAACAAATCTTAGTCCGATGAATCTTTCTCCTAAGATTACAACAAAATGGACCTAGTTTGACGATTTATCTCCTAGAGTCACAGTCTTGGTCAGATGGAAAGTTTTTCTCCCAAGATAAGATATCAAATCTTAGTCCGATGAAATTTTCTCCTAAGATATCAAATCTTAGTCCGATGAATCTTTCTCCTAAGATCACAACAGAATGGACCTAGTCTGTCGATTTATCTCCTAGAGTCAAAATCTTGGTCTGATGAAATTTTTCTCCCAAGATAATATAATAAAATCTTAGTCGGATGAATCTTCTCCTAGGATCAAAATCTAGTCTGATGAATTTTCTCCTAGGATAATTTGAAAATAAAAGAAGAAGTTTAAATTTGAAAAAAAAAGTTGTTGAAGTCAGGAGCCCCCCTGAAGAATAGAATGGCGATTTGTTGTTGAAGTCAGGAGCCCCCCTGAAGAATAGAATGGCGATTTATTGGTTGAAGTCAAGAGCCCACCTGAAGAACAGAATGGCGATTTATTAGTTGAAGTCAGGAGCCCGCCTGAAGAAAGGAAAGGCGTTTTTAAAAAAGGGTTGTTGAAATCTCGCCATCCAAAGAAAGGAATGGCATTTTTTGAAAAGTTGTTGAAGTCAGGAGCCCCCTGAAGAATAGAATGGCGATTTATTCGGTTGAAGTCAGGAACCCCCTTGAAGAATAGAATGACGATTTATCGGTTGAAGTCAGGAGCCCCCTGAAGAATAGAATGGCGATGTATTGGTTGAAGTCAGCAGCCCCCCTGAAGAACAGAATGACGATTTATTGGTTGAAATCAGGAGCCCGCCTGAAGAAAGGAAAGGCGTTTTTAAAAAAGGGTTGTTGAAATCTCGCCATCCAAATAAAGGAATGACATTTTTTGAAAAGTTGTTGAAGTCAGGAGCCCCCCTGAAGAATAGAATGGCGATTTATCGGTTGAAGTCAGGAGCCCCCCTGAAGAATAGAATGGCGATGTATTGGTTGAAGTCAGGAGCCCGCCTGAAGAAAGTAAAGACGTTTTTTAAAAAGGGTTGTTGAAATCTCGTCATCCAAAGAAAGGAATGGCATTTTGTGAAAAGTTGTTGAAGCCAGGAGCCCCCCTGAAGAATAGAATGGCGATTTATCGATTGAAGTCAGGAGCCCCCTGAAGAATAGAATGGCGATGTATTGGTTGAACTCAGGAGCCCGCCTGAAGAATAGAATGGCGATTTATCGGTTGAAGTCAGGAGCCCCCCTGAAGAATAGAATGGCGATTTATTGGTTGAAGTCAGGAGCCCCCCTGAAGAACAGAATGACGATTTATTGGTTGAAGTCAGGAGCCCGCCTGAAGAAAGGAAATGCGTTTTTAAAAAAAGGGTTGTTGAAATCTCGCCATCCAAAGAAAGGAATGGCATTTTTTGAAAAGTTGTTGAAGTCAGGAGCCCCCCTGAAGAATAGAATGGCGATTTATCGGTTGAAGTCAGGAGCCCCCTGAAGAATAGAATGGCGATTTATTGGTTAAAGTCAGGAGCCCCCTTGAAGAATAGAATGACGATTAAGTTGTTGAAGTCAGGAGCCCCCCTGAAGAACAGAATGGCGATTTATCGGTTGAAGTCAGGAGCCCCCTGAAGAACAGAATGGCGATTTATTGGTTGAAGTCAGGAGCCCTCCTGAAGAATAGAATGGCGATTTATATGTTGAAGTCAGGAGCCCCCCTGAAGAATAGAATGGCGATTTATCGGTTGAAGTCTGGAGCCCCCCTGAAGAACAGAATGGCGATTTATTGGTTGAAGTCAGGAGCCCCCTAGAAGAACAGAATGACGATTTATTGGTTGAAGTCAGGAGCCCACCTGAAGAAAGGAAATGCGTTTTTAAAAAAGGGTTGTTGAAATCTCGCCATCCAAAGAAAGGAATGGCATTTTTTGAAAAGTTGTTGAAGTCAGGAGCCCCCCTGAAGAATAGAATGGTGGTTTATCGGTTGAAGTCAGGAGCCCCCCTGAAGAATAGAATGACGATTTATCGGTTGAAGTCAGGAGCCCCCCTCAAGAATAGAATGGCGATGTATTGGTTGAAGTCAGGAGCCCGCCTAAAGAAAGGAAAGACGTTTTTTTAAAAAGGGTTGTTGAAATCTCGCCATCCAAAGAAAGGAATGGCATTTTGTGAAAAGTTGTTGAAGCCAAGAGCCCCCCTGAAGAATAGAATGGCGATTTATCGGTTGAAGTTAGGAGCCCCCCTGAAGAATAGAATGGCGATGTATTGGTTGAACTCAGGAGCCCCCCTGAAGAACAGAATGGTGATGTATTGGTTGAAGTCAGGAGCCCCCCTGAAGAATATAATGGCGATTTATTGGTTGAAGTCAGGAGCCAGCCTGAAGAGAGGAAAGGCATTTTATTTTAGAAGTTGTTGTTGAAGTCAGGAGCCTGACTGAAGAGAGGAATGACGATTATTTTCAAAGTTGTTGTTGAAATTAGGAGCCCGCCTGAAGAGAGGAAAGGCATTTTATGTTAGAAGTTGTTGTTGAAGTCAGGAGCCCGCCTGAAGAGAGGAATGGCGTTTATTTTTAAAGTTGTTGAAGTTGGGAGCCCGCCCATAGAACAGAGGCATACATTTCGATCTTTACATTTCAAGCATTGAAGTTGGGAGCCCGCCCAGATAACAGAGGCATACATTTCAGTCTTTACATTTTAAGCGTTGAAGTTGGGAGCCCGCCCAGATAACAGAGGCATACATTTCAGTCTTTAATTTTCAAGTATTGAAGTTGGGAGCCCGCCCATACAACAGAGGCATACATTTCAAGATCAAGTCAGAGGACAATAAAACAGAGGGTTACAACAGGAATCCCCAGCAGGAAACAATAAAAATCCCCAACACTGGGAAGCAGAAGGTTGCAATAAGAGGTCCCAACAAAAAACTCAAGTGCATGTGTCGAAAGGAAGAAAAACATCGGAAGAAAAGCACCAAAAAAAATGCAAGCAGACAAGAAAGCAAGGCAACAAAAACAAATTGCAGTCTAGCCTAGCTTCTTGTTTTCTTTTAAGCACGGTGTAACAAGGAGATCGGTAAGCAGTAGTAATAGCATGCAACAACAGTAACATTGCAGTCCCACGGTAGTCCCAGCTACCAAAACTTCCCGAACTACATGACCTGATTCCTGTTTAGCCCAGGATATGTAGGAAACCTTTGAAGCAAAGGTTCGGTCAAATCTTTTTCAAAAAAATGCTTCATACGGAGTACTCGGATGGGCAAAAATCGCTCGCTTTATCTTTGCACGAAAACCCTTCGTGTCTTCGGGCAAAGAGGGGCAGCTGTAAGCACGTGATTTTTGCCCAATATGAGAATTACTCCCAACAATTCAAAAATAAAATGATTTTCCTTGGTGTGCAATTTTGTGGTATTTTTGTGTAACTATTTGTATGTTTGTATGTGCATGTTTATTTGCTAAATTAATAAAAAATACAAAAATATGTCGCATATTGCATGTAGGATTTAATTATACAATTTTTTAGTAATTAAGTTTGTTTACAAAAGATAAAAATTTACAAAAAATAGGCATCGTTTGCATTTTTAGCATTTAATGTCCGAATATACAATTTTATGCTTAATTATTACGTTATTGTGCTTTAATTATTATTGGGAGTTAATTTGCTCTTTTATAACTTAATTTAGTTCTTAATAATAAGTTAAGTATTTTTATAATTTAGTTTTAGATAAATAAAAGAAGAAAAGAGAGCGAAAATATAAAGAAAGTCGGAATTGGGCCTCTTCTTCGATTTCAAGCCACAGACCCAAAAAATGGCCCAATCTTCCCAAACGACCCAGTCCATTTCGAACTGGGTCGACCCAGTACATAACCAAACATCCTATTATCTTATATTTTACAAAGACAAAACAACAAAAAAGAAGAAAAAACCCTAAAAACTAAGAAGTCATACGCCACCCCCCCTCCTATCTTCTTCTTCTTCCTCAAGCTTCTCCAAGCTCCATCAATGGCTTCCTTCCTTCCCCTCACGCCACACACACTCACTCACAACACACGCGCACAGCTCCTTCACCATCATCTTCATCCTCACGCGAGGTAGATCCCAATAAAAGCCAACGAATAGCTCGTCGTCATTGCCGCTCCATCGCCATCGCCATCGTTGCCATGGCAGCTCCATCGCAACCTGCTTCAGTTGCATTGCTGCTGCCTTCATCGACCTCGTCCCAAGCTTCATCAACAACTTTATGACGAGCAGCTGCCCCCTCGACGTTGTTGCAGCTACTATTTCATCGTCCAAACGGACCCAGCTACTTCTTCTTCATGTTCGTCGTCGTTGTGTCACCGCTGCTGCTGCCGCTGCGTCGCCACTGCTGCTGCTCTGTTTTGCTGCTGCTCACGTTTCAGCTTCTTCCCCATAGTCCATCGTCGCGTCCAACTGCTACGAGCAGCCATGGCTTCTCCAAATAATGTTGATGCATCACGTGTCGCAGTTTGTTTCAGCTGCGTCCAGCTGCAGATTTTGGTTCGTTGTCCGTCGACCTCACCTACTACTTCATGGAGCTTCTTCTTCCTCACTCGACGCACTGCTGCTGCTGCTCGTCGCAGCAGTTGCTTAGGCTTCACGTTGCTTCATCTTCTTCGAATCGTCAAAGTTCGAAGGTCTTTCGTTGAGTCGAAGCCCGGACACATTTGTTTACAATCGTTGCTCGTCGTTTCATTTCCGGTTAGTTGGGTTTTGAATCTCATTTATCGTCCATATTTTTGTTTGGTATTTTTCGGATCCAAAATCGATAAATGATTCAATTCTTGTTTGGTTTGTTCGTCGTTGAAATAATTTTCTAGTTTGTTCATATGTTAATTTTCAGATTTCAAATGGAAATTAATTAATTTGTTTTTCATATTTATTTCATGTTTGTTTTGTTGTTTAGGTAAATATTTGTTAATTTGATGATTGTTAGATTCAAATTGAAATTTAATTGATTATTTCTTCAATTTGTTTCATGTTGTTATATATTTTCCAGAAATTATTAATGTTGTTTGAGCCGTTTAATCCGTCATGTTTGTTGTTTTAAAAAATAGATTCATTCATATTCATACTTTGTTTGGTTGATCTTGAATCCGAAATTTGTATAGTTTGATTTCTTGTTTATCATTTATGATTATTTCTTGAATTTGTCTCATAATCTTGTTTAAGTTTAATATAGGAATTGTTGGTTGTAATGTTGTTAGAGTTAATATTAAGTTCAATATGATTGAATTTAGAAATCTAAATATACTTGTTTGTTGTTGTTGTTGAATCCAAAAATAGGATTGTTTGTTGCTAAAATATTGTTCAATCAAATTTTAGTTATTCTTTGTTGTTCAATCATGTTCATGTGATTTGTTGTTGAAATGTTGAAGAAATCATGTTCATGAGATTTGTTGTTTGAATTTATGTAGAAATTGGTCATATTGACTATATTTTGGTTGAGTGTGATTAATTGATTTGTTATAGCTGATGGGGTAGTTTGGTAATTTACAGTACGTTTAGGGGTAGTTTGGTAATTTTAGTAAGGTCGGAGGGGTAGTTTAGGAATTGTACATTTTGTAATTGTTTATATGAAGCATGGGGGACAAAATGTAATGGGGTGGGTTGTGATATAGTTGTTTAATATAAAGGGGGGACAAGACAAAATTTAGTGGGGAGGAATCTTGTATTTATTTATGTTAGGCATGGGGACAAAAAAATAATGGGGTGGTGTGATATATTTATTTAATGTAATGGGAATAAGTGGGAAGATAATGGGTTTGGTAGAGAAAATGGATTGATTTTAATTGATTAAAGGGTTGGGATTATATATAGGAAGTCTTGAACACAAGACACAGACACACGGGAGAATACAAAACGAGAGAGAGAAACGAATTTGAAAATAAGAGAGAGAAAAAGGGCTGAACATTTAAGAGAGAGAAAATTCCGAAAAATATTTAAACTTTCAAAATAAAAAAAAAAACTAAAAAATCTTCTGCTTTCTTTCTTTGTTTGAAATCAGTATTAATTGTTGTTGTTTCATTCAAAGTTTGAAGCTTTTGTTTTTGGGATTACTGCTCTACTGGTTTGCAAACTCTTTTCCTGGGTTGTTACTGTTGCTGGGCTGTTGTTGCTGTGCTGTACTGTTATTACTGCCGTTGATTTTCATCTTCATTTTCTTTTGCTTCCAATATCAGGTATATATTTTAGACTCATGTTGTGGAAAGCTTCAACATTGCCAAATAAATGAAGTTCGGAATTATAATTATGTCTTTTACTCGTTTAAATCTATTAGTTTAAATTTCAGTTTTGTTTCAGTTGGTTAATATAGTAGCTTACATATTATGTGAGAACTGTTAGTTAATCATCCCTTTGAAATTCGCATAAGCTTTGTAATAATGTTATTTACTTCAGAATTTTATTAAGTATAGCTATATTCAAATTATAAGATAGGGAACATGGCAGAAAGCTAGCCATTAATTAAATCTTATGATATTGTTGGCTAAGTATGGAATAGTATGGAACTATCAAGAAACTACATTACTAGCATATTTTGTCACAAAAGTCCGATTTTATTTAAAACTAGATTGATGTAAGTTGTATGTTGTTCGTACATGGCGTGATAACAGTTACATGTATAACCATAAGTGAAAGGTGAGTTGATATAATTCGTTACGAGGTTAGAATATTAGGAATGGTTCAGACGTACAACTATATTGCATGTGATGCAATTTTATTGAATCAATTTGTATAATAGTTCTCTTTCTTATCAACTTGATTCTTATCTACCATTGTAAATAAATTAACCAAACAATTATAACTTTGGACTAAAAACAAGTATATGAGAAGGATATGGGATTTATAAGCACGAATTGCAACATTTTATGTCAAGGATATGTAGAAATAGAGTTCGCATTAAATATAACAATGAAAATTCTTCAGAAACTATTAATTTGTTTATCAAATTAATTCTTTTCCAGTTTTATATGCGATTCGATTTTTGGATATATTAATGTTGTATCCACGATAAAAATGGTAGTTTTTTTTAGTTATATGTTGTTTGTTTCTTTTTCATATCATTAATTCTTTAAAATTTGAATAGTTTTGAGGTATATAATTCATACGCGTAAATTAAGACTTGCGGTCAACACACAATAACTTTTGAATTCTTTTCAAGAAAATTTAGAGACGTCTAAATCAGTGTTTCTCTATGGCTTTCATATAAAAATAAGTGGATGCAATAAACAATTTGTAGAGAATTTTATCAAGAATATTTTGTGAAATTAGGGATACGTTCGTGTGGCCTAAATTACATTTTTTTAAGGCAGTTCGGATTATGCGTTCGCGCAACTTTGAGCCAAAATTTTAATAAAAAAAGATTCGTTGGAGGATATTAAATTAATTTCATAAAACCCGAGATGTGCGGTTCACTATTTAAGAAAGGCGAATGTTCTTAATTTTATTTTAAGCACAATTTCGAATATCAAATAATTTTTTTTATAATAAAAATATAAAAATATTATCAACCTTTTTGTGTACACGTATGCGTGGCACGATTCTCTACAATTATAAAAAGGTATATAATACGAATATACGTACGCGTGATTCGTTTATATAATTGTAAACAATCTAAACAAAAGCGGTAATAAAATCGGGCAACAAGAAAAAAGGTATTTAGTAAATCAAGATAATTAAGCCAAATATAAAAATGGTTAAGCGACCGTGCTAGGACCACGGAATTCGGGAATGCCTAACACCTTCTCCCGAATTAACAGAATTCCTTACTCAGGATTTCTGGTTCGCAGAATAACAAACAGAGTCATATTCTCCTCGATTCAGGGATTAAAACCGGTGACTTGGGACGCCTTAAAATTCCCAGGTGGCGACTCTGAAACAAACAAACAAATCCCGTTTCGACTGTCCTTTAATTGGAGAAAACTCCCTACGCCCCTCGCGGGGACGGAAAAAGGAGGTGTGACAACATGTGTCCTACATGGTTGGTGAGAATGTTCTATTGAAGGTTTTGCCCATGAAGGGTGTTATGAGATTTGGGAAGAAGGGTAAATTGAGTCATCGGTTCATTGGACCTTTTAAGGTGCTTTGGAGGATTGGGGAGATGGATTATGAGCTTGCTTTGCCACCCAGCTTGTCGAGTGTGCACCCGGTATTTTATGTTTCTATGCTTCGAAAGTATTTTGGGGATCCGTCTCATGTTCTAGATTTTAGCACGATTCAGTTAGATGGTGACTTGACTTATGATGTGGAGCCAACATCTATTTTAGGGCGTCAGGATCGAAAGTTGAGGTCTAAGGATATAGCTTCAATGAAAGTGCAGTGGAGAGGTCGGCCCGTGGATGAGGCTACCTGGGAGACCAAGCGGGAGATGCAGAGTAGATATCCTCACCTGTTTGAGGCTTCAGGTATGTTCCCTGACTCGTTTGAGGATGAATGTTTGTTTAAGAGGGGGAGGATGTAACGACCCGGCCGATCGTTTCATGAGTTACCGCTCCATTTCCCCCATTTTCTACTTCTTATTTCTTTGTTTATCAGTTCTATATATGAGCGAGTTGGTTGGCTCAGTTTTGAAGAGGTTTTGGTAAGGTTTGAGACACTTAGTATCTTTTGAGGAAGCTTAAGTTGGAAAAGTCAACCGGATGTTGACTTATGTGTTGGAGAGCTCGGATGAGAGTTCTGATGGTTCGGATAGCTTCGGGAGGTGATTTGGGACTTAGGAGCGTGATCAAAATGTGTTTTGGAGGTCCGGAGTAGATTTAGGCTTGAATTGGCGAAATTGAAATTGTGGCGTTTTCCGGTTGATAGGTGAGATTTTGATATAGGGGTTGAAATGGAATTCCGAGAGTTGCAGTAGTTCTGTTGTGTCATTTGGGATGTGCATGCAAAATTTTAGGTCATTCGGACGTAGTTTGGTAGACTTTTTGATCAAAAGCGTAATTTAGAAGATTTTGGAATTCTTAGGCTTGAATCCGATGCGAATTTGGTGTTTTGATGTTATTTTGGGCGTTCTGAAAATTGGAACAAGTTTGAATGATGTTATGGGATATGTTGGCATGTTTGGTTAAGGTCCTGGGGGCCTCGGGTGGTCAATCGGACCATTTCATGTTGTGAAAAATTGCAGAAAACTGTTGTTGAGTGTTGTAGTCATTTGGCCTTCGCATTCACGAGTGGGCCCTTGCGTTCGCGAAGGGTTAGCAGGTAAGGCTGAAGTTTTGGCCTTCGTGTTCGCAAAAGGCTGGGCTATTGAGCATTGCGTTCGCGAAGGTTGAGCTGTGGAGTCATCGCATTCGCGAGGTAGTGTTCGCGTTCGCGAAAGAGGGAAATTTGGTCAACTTAAGTTTGTGCTTCGCGAACGCGAGGCTTTGACCGCGTTCACGAAGAAGGATTTGAATGCCTGGGCAGAATGTTTAAATAGCCATTGTCCGCGATTTTAGGGGTAACTTACACAATTTTTGAGAGATTTTGGAGCTTTTTAAAGAAGATTGAAGAGGGATTCTAGGGAAAACACTTGAAGGTAAGATTTATGGATTTAATACTTGATCCTAATGTGAATTCTACCTAATTAATCATGAAATTTAAGCCTAATATTGAAGAACTAGGGCTTGTAATTGGAGACCTAAAATTTGGGATTTGAGGGGTCGTTGGTGGTTGGATTTTGATGCTTTTGATATGAATGAACTCCGGGAGTGATAAGGAGTCTATTGATGTAATTTTTATCGGAATCCGAGACGTGGGCTCGGGGGTCATGTTTGGCCAATTTCGGGATTTATGTTGTAATTTGATTTCTTTCGAATGGGCTTTGTTCTTTTAGCATATTTTGATAAGTTTGCACTAACTTTGGTTAGATTTGGAGCCTCTGGAGGCCGATTCGAAAGGCAAAGGCATCGCGGGTTAGAGATTTGGACCGGATAAAGGTGAGTAATGATTGTAAATGTTGTCCTGAGGGTATGAAACCCCGGATTGCACATCGTTGTGCTATATTAAGGTAATGCACACACTAGATGATGAGCGTGGGGTCGTGCACCATTGGGGATTGTGATTTAGTCCATCCCAAATGACTATTTTACCACGTATTTGACTGAAAACTGTTTGCTATCATCATGGTTTGGGCTGAAAGCGATATTTGGGCCTCGTGACAACTATTTGAACCCTTAGGGGATTTTTACTGATATTTCCTCACTGTTTTGACTTTATACTTGTACTCAGTCATGCTATATTCTACAGTTTCCATAACTCATCCTTGGTTACTCTATTTTAACACATTAAATGATATTCTAAATGATAATTTGAGCTGAGCATCATGTTTTACTGTTGCCCGAGTGGCTTATGAGATTCTGACTGAGTAAAGACAAGGGCCTGTGTTGTGAGGATACACTCATTTAGGCTGAGAGCCTACTGTTTATGCCACAAGATGGCTTGATGTTGCGGTTGGGCCGTAAGGGGCCCCTCCCGAAGTCTGTACACCCCCAATGAGCGCGGGTACCCATTGTGATATGAGATATAGCCCGAGGGACTGGTGTTGTTCCATGATATTGCTCGAGGGGCGGATTCTGTTGACTTTGTGCCCGAGGGGAAGATTTTTATGTGTTTATCTGTTCTATATGCCTTTCATTTAATTGTTTAACTGTTAAAAAGGCGTTTTAAAGAAGCTTCTTCTGAACTAAGTGCTTTTACATGTTCCCACTATTTAATTGTTTTCACTGGTTTTATACTGCTTCTTTATAGCATGTTGATGCGCGTTTACGTGATTTCTTATCGCTCAGTCTTCATTTATTATTATTACTCACTGAGTTGGAGTACTTACTTTACTTCCTACACCCTGTGTGCAGATTCGGGCGCTTCGGGTCCCGCTAACGAGTGTTGACTTCTCACAGCTCAGGCGGATTCGAAGATTCACTAGGTAGCTGCTCGGCGTCCGCAGCCTAGTGCTTCTCCCCATATCTTATTTACTCTATTTTAGTTCTGTACTAGACTATGTAGACTTTTCCTGTCTTTATTCAGATAGTAGATGCTCATGACTGGTGACACCCCGATGTCGGGCTATGTCTATTCTGCAACTGTAGTATTTACCTTATTTTGGGATTATTATTATGTTAAAGGCTTAATTTGTATTATTTTAACTGCTTAAAATGATTTAGGAGTGTGTCGGATGGCCTTGTCTTTACGAGAGGCGTCATCACGACCGGGTTCGGGTTTAGGGTCGTGACAATTACTAGATACGTATCACCTTATAAAGCATCCGAAGGAACTTGAATAACTTTTAGTCATATCAATCACTTAAGCTTTACCATCATGTGTATTAGTTCCTTCATAATTTATAGAGAATGTATAAACTTTGAAGAATCTTTAAGCATGTGCCTTGACCAGCCATTATGCAAATTTCATTTATCCCTTTTTATGGCTGGACTCAGAATTCCTACAAAACAGATTAATTTATTTTTGGTACCCAAATCTTTTTGGGTCCTTCATGGTTAGTAGATTGAATAATTCGTGATGCATGTAACGCTTTTTGTCTCCAAACATATTTTGATCTAACATAACTTTTGGCATAATTATATGCAAATACTTTATGTCCAGAATTGCCACAATAGTGGCATGTAATATGAGAAGAAGAGTGTTTACCTACAGCTGCCTTATTAGTTGACTTAGAGCTTTCCTCAGTCAACTTGTTCAAAGTAGGACGTTTACCAGTAGATCCCTTTTCAATCGACTTATAGCTGTTAAGCCAAGGAGACGACTTTGATCGATCAAAGTAGTGGCTGGGGGATTTGTGCAAGCTGCTTATTTGTTTGCAAAGCTCAAAATTTTCTTCTTGAAGTAAGTTGTTCTCTACAAGATATTCTTTAAACTGAATATCCCACTCATTCTTTTCATTTCTCAACTTGTTATATTCTTCAAGTTGGATCTCCCAATCTTTCTTCTCATGTTTCAACTTCTTATATTCTTCAAGTTGGATCTTCCAATCTTTCTTCTCATGTTTCAACTTTTTATATTCTTCAAGTTGGATCTCCCAATTATTCTTCTCCTTCCTCAACTTATGATATTCATTTAGAACTTTCTTAAAGTCATTGAGAACCAATTCCATATCATCCTGCAATTTATCACAGTTATCCCAATACGTAATAGGAGTGTGACATACCTTATTAATTTCTCCCATTGCCATGAAACATTGATTCTCTATTTTTTCGTGATTGTTTTCTTCTTTAGATTCATCCTCGTCGCTCCATGATTTGTGATTCTTTTTCTTGAGATCACAATCCATGATAGCATTAAAGCACACCTCGTCAGTTTTCCCTCTTTTCTTGAGACATATTTTTGTCATTTCTTCTTGATCATCCTCGTCGCTCCAAGTTGAGATTCTATGATTTTTCTTCTTGAGACTGGGACATTTTAATTTCATATGTCCAGGTTTACCACATTTGTAGCAGTATATGTTCTCTTGTTGTTGAACCACATTCTTCCAATTCTTTTGATGATTCTGGATGGAATGAGATTTTTTATTCTGCTTCTTTCTACTCTTCCTTTTTCTCGTCTTGGGCATCACGCCGAAGTCTTTTCAATCTTCACCATTTTCGGATTCTTCAAGAATTGATGTGGATTCAATTTCCTTAACTCTGTTGGCGTCCCCGTGGATATTTTCTAATATGTCCCATATATCTTTAGCAGTTTCACAGGTGGATATTCTCTTATATTTTTCTTCACTAATCACACAATAGAGCATATTGATTGCTCTAGCATTTGTTTGCATAATATCCAACTACTCTTTTGTAGTTAAATATGAATTTCCTTTTTACAAGCTTCTTTCCATCACTGTTGTTCGGAATAGGTCTTGGTCCATTCTGAATAACTAGCCAGGCTCGATAATCTATTGATTGGACATAATCCTTCATTCTTTCTTTCCAATGACTATAGTATTGACTATTGAAGTAAGGTGGCCTTCTTGTTGAGTGTCCCTCTTGAAGTACTGTTTCAATAATTTGATGACCTGCCATGGATCTTTTCTCACTTGCTGTTAAGCAAAAAAAAAAAATATGAGACCCGCTCTGATACCAATTGAAAGTACAAGGGGGGGGGTGAATTGTAGCCTTTTTTAAATTTCTAGTCGACTACTCTTCAGACCTAGTCGACTTATGTGGAGACAGTCTGCACAGAACTGTTAGTTCATTTGATTTAAACAAGTGTTAATCACAATAAACCGTAAAGGAACAGAATATAATATGAGAGTGATAAAGTAAATGACACAAGGAATTTTACACTGATTCGGAACCAAAGTGGTATCCTAATCTAGTCCTCTTGGGTTGCAAGAGTGTTATCTTTTAGAGCTCTTTGTAAATTGAATTGAGTATAGCCTTTGTGATTTTCAGCGATCACCACCAACGCTGACAGGGTTGGTTTTAACTTGCTCACCAACAATGACCCTTTGGTTTTCACTCGCTCACCGAAGAAACGAACAATGACACAACCTCTAGGATACACTGCCTTTCCAATATTTTTCTGTCTTTCTTCTCTCTTTTGGGTACACAGTAAATCTACTAAAATGAATTACAATGCTTGTTAAGAGTAGAATAAAGAACTTGTAGTTGGATAGACAATTGTATAGAAGGCTGCGTATCTTTTTCTTTCCCAGACTCTCCTTTTTATAGTCTTCAATAGCTTCTGACGTGGGCTTGATTTTGCTGATCCCTTGATTTATTCAATCAGAAGATTTTCTATTTTGATTGAGTAGATACCAATGTGACTTCTTATTAATTCATTTACTTAATTCCATTTGCACCTTCAAACTAATTTGAAACCCTTCCACCAATCACTGATTATTGGAATTTATTCCTTATATTTTGTACCGATTGATTGATGAAGTGTCTTGCTAATGGACTCAAATATATTTTCAATTTGCTGATATTCTGGAATCCATGCCTTAAGATCATTTGATTTCTTTCCTTGTGAAGTAAACAATATTATTGTGTATCCATAAAATGAGATCCTTCCATTTGAAGTGTTGTCAACAAATGCACCAGTATATATTGAATTTTTCTTCCTTGAAAGAGCTTGGTGATTCTCTGCCTTTGTTCTTGGAGATATAATTTCTTACTATAATATTGTAGTAAGAATATTCCATACGTAATAGATCTTGTCCAAAAATTTAGGAAGCATTCTTTCATAATTCTCCAATGTTCCTTTAGTAGGTCTTGAAAAATAATCTATTTCCATAAAATAGATTGTACTATATCCATAATATACTTTCTTTCCATAGAAAATATATTCTTCTCCCATTATATTGAAAATATTCCATTCTTAATCTTGGAAAATACTATCTTTTCATAATATAAATTGTACTACATCTATAATATATTTTCTTTCCATAGAAAATATATTCTTCCTTGTCCTTGTAGTATCTTTTCCATATAGTATCTTCCTTTCACTAAATAATAAATCTTCTCCATGATTTTAGCAACTTTCCTTTCAAGATGTTGAAAAGATTTCCATCCATAATTTCCATAGATTCTTCTTCTGAGATTGTAGTAAGCCATTCAATATTTGAAATTTCACTTTCAAATATTATTCCTTCTAGATTAAATCTCTGAAAATAATCTTACTTGATAAATTCTTCACAAGATATTTTCTTTCCCATATTTGTTTGGATCTTTACCAGCATTTTCTTTCCTGTACAAGAATAAGATTACCACAAGTAAATGTTCTTTGATTAATAATTATTTTGGTTTGTTATCATCAAAATTAATACGTGAAACCTTGGACCTAACATACATTGCCAATTTGAAATATAATTCTGCTTTAAGGACTGGATATCTGATGATATAATGTAAACATGCATATTTTTATCTTGCCCACTTCTGGACATAGCAATATCAAAGAAACAACTGAAATTAGTTCCAGTTGCTGCAATTTAATTTTGTAAGAGCTCCTAAGAATGCCGAAGTTCGGCAAATATAAACAAAAGCTTCAGCTCCTAGAATGCTGAAGTTCAGCAAATACATAGCAAGCTTCAGCTCCTAGAATGCTGAAGTTTAGCAATTACAAAACAAACTCCAGTTCCTAGAATGTTGAAGTTCAGCAAATACAAAACAAACTTCAGCTCCTAGAATGCTTCAGCAATTACAAAACAAACTCCAGCTCCTAGAATGTTGAAGTTCAGCAAATACAAAACAAACTTCAGCTCCTAGAATGCTTCAGCAATTACAAAACAAACTTCAGCTTCAGTAATTACAAAATAAAAACTTCAGTCAAAACATATTGTAGTTTTATTGAACTGAAGTTTTTCATTGCACTATGAACTGAAGTTTGCGTGATTGTCTTTGCTACTTCAGGCCCGTATGTCTGAAGTTACGCAAAAAGTGGGTACGCTTGCAATTTTTTTTGCAAAGTGGGTATAAGTTAAAAGGTGGCCCAAAAACTGAGTATAGATACAAATGCTGGGGTCAATTGGTTTTGTGATGGATTATCCTTTTCTTAGTTTTATATCAAAATTTGTAAGAAAATTTATTTTTACACGCAGGAGATATAAAAATATAAGACGTGATTTTTGCTAGGTCATTTCATTTATGCAAATCATAAAAGGTTATGTTGAACTATTTCCTCTGTTCTGCTGAGTGGTCAAAACACTTAACTCATTATTAATAAACTCCTCAGTTCAATTTCTTAAAATAGAGTTTAAAATGATATATTGTCTTTTATATATCATATTAGTGATAGTAGTAGATGAAAGTTTCAAAATAATAGTTGAAATTAGTTTATGGTGAGAACATTCAAAAGTTTTAATTTTTGAAAGCGGTGGAAGTTATATAGAAATGAAACTGAGTCACATTATTAAAAGATGTCATGTAGAGGGAGAGAGTACTATCTTAGAATGCTTAAATTCTTCATTATAGCTGAGTAACAGAAAAAGAGCACCATCTTTTTAGTCCTCTAAAGAAACTGTAACTTTTACAAATAGGATTAAGAAAATACCAGTAACAGTAATTTTGATTAAACTAGTTTCCAAAATACTAGTTGAAAGAGAAAGAAGGTTCAACATCTTGTTCCCCGTTCTCCATAAGTTAGTTACAAATACTTACTCGTGTAGAGTGTTTACACCAAACCATGTTAACATACTACAATTAAGTAGTTTAATAAAGCGAGAATGTATATTAATTAACTATAGTTAAGTGCTAAAAGTTTATATACAAAGATATATCATGCATCTATTGGTTTGATATAAACACTAAGTGTGAATAAATTTTTACTGTCATGTTGAACCATATTTGAGCCTCAACTGTATTATTGACCATAAATTACCCTTAGCTCAAAAATTCCTCCAAGCCAAAGGTACTTGGCTAGCAAAGAAGTCACTTTTGGGCCGAAAACCAAATAGGGACAAAGTTGTTCTACTTCGTATAATTTATGGGATTGTTACACAAATAGTCGATCAGATTCAATGTTTACATTTTCTAATCAGTATATATAGATTATATATTGATTATACACAATTATATTTATATTATACATCCGTCAGCTGTTTTAATTTACGAGATTAGATAAGCGGCTATTTGGGTTAATTCTTCTATAACTTAGGAATATTTTTGGCCATTTTTTAAATGTTGGTTATTGGATACATGCGTCACACGTATATTTTATGTCAATTTTTACAAAACTTGTGATTAACACCTTAATAAATAATTTTATTATTCTTAATGTATTCATGCCTAAGTGATCACAAAGTCATTCGGACTTGAGAAACATTCATCGCGCACAAAAATTTTCAAATCTTACCACATCATATCCTACTTATAGTTTTTATCTGAAGTACTTCAATCTTGTGTTAATTGGAATATAGTGCTTCACATTTTAATGAATATCGACTTGTACTTGCATCGATAAAGCAATGTAATAGCTCTGATTTCAAATTAATAAGGGGTCCTTGAAGGCAAGAGAACATACATTTAATCATGTATTTTGTTGATCATCTGTTTTCACCGAGGTAGAAACTATGAAAAAGACTAGCAGGATAACCACATATATGCATGTGAGAGCTAGGAAACCTCAGTTATGTTTACTATTTTTAAAATTTTCAGTACAAAAGAAGGCTTACAATTTTATTCTGATTTTTTATGCCAGCACCTAGAGAGAGCAACTTGAAGTTTCTGAAGGACAATCTTGAACTATACTACAATACCAATTAAGTCCATAGCCTCCAAATTGGAATCAAGCAAAGAGCAAAAAAAAAATTGCAAGTTGTGAATTTAATAGGGAATTACCGGGAGAAAACCATATATTCAACATATACTAGACTTTTATATTTAATTAGATGCAAGAAATTTACTTTCACATGAAAAATAAAAACTAAAGTAAAAAATTACCTGTTTATGGTGTGTATTTTACCTGGACTCGTAAACTAATATAACAATATATATAGTGCGTGTGTGTGTGTTTTAACATGAGAATTAAGATGATCAATTATTTTCCATGGATATATATATATATATATATATATATATATATATATATATATATATATATATATAGTGGACGGCGTGCCACACGATAATTAAGATGATCAATTACCTTCCATGGATTTAACATGAGAATTAAGATTAACAATTACCTTCCTTTTCATTGAACAAAACTTGCAATCTGAGCTTGTTGATACCGGAAAAATTACACTGTATATATAGGTAAAATATTAGATTTTATAGGTATATAATATTTATTGAATACCTTTTATCCGATTTTTTTTAACTTCTTTTAAGTTTGAACAACCTAGAAAAAATTCCTGGCTTCACCACTGGATTCAAGTACAATTCTAAGGAAGAGAAAATAAAAAAACTAACTGTTTAACCTTAAAATTGTATGAGTATTTGGTATATTATTTGTTGAATTTTTTTTTAAAATAATTTATTTTTCTTCCTTTTGTCTAAGGTAAATATATAAAGATGATTATAAAATAAAGTAAGTTAATAATCATATACATGATCAGTAAAGGTTAAAATATTTTTAGTTTATTATTTTTACAGAAGGAAAAGATAATGTTCTAAAGAGAAAATAAGAAAGAGTGATTGTTCGATCCATAAACATCATGAGTATTTGGGAAATTGGTTATTAAAATTCTACTCAGTAAATGGCTTACTTTGCTTCCTTCTGTCTATGGTGAATTTATAAGTAATAGTGAAATAAAAGAAAATAAATAAAAATCATACTGTTTACACTTAAAACGGATAACAATTAAATTTATACGTGGTTTTAAGGATATGTGAATTAATTCAACACAAGTAATCAAGGACGTTAGATAAACGAATTTGTCACAATCCAAATTTTCCTCCGTTGGGTATCGTGATGGCACTTAGTCTTAAGAACTAGGTAAGCCTAACATTTAATGAAACAACAACAATATTAAATAACATCTAACGGTCTTTGAAATAGAAATCTCTACAAAATTTACAATTTCAAAAATTGGTGGTACAAGTCATAAGCTCTACAGAGTTTGCTACAACTTCTAAATAGAACTGTTTGGAAATAAGTAAAAACAATGTGAATACAAAGTAGGAAGATGACTCTGAAGCCTGCGAACGTAGGAGCAGGTTTACCTTGAGTCTCCTTAGCAAGAATCCGCACAGCTACTAACGATCAAACACCTGGATCTGTACAAAAAAATATGCAGAAGTGTAGTATGAGCACACCACAACGATGCCCAGTAAGTATCTAGACTAACCTTGGAGGAATAGGGACGAGGAACAGTCGAGACACCCACTGGTCCAATAAACTGAACAAGTATAAGTATAGGAACAGTAGAACATGATATCTACTTAAAGACTAAGCAATATGACTAACAATACAGTAATTGCAATAAGAAAGAAAACAACAAGTGTCAGCGAAATACCATAAAAACGACAGAAGAGTGAATGGAATACAACCTAAATCCGGAATCACATATACAACAAGGACAAGTAACAACTCAGCAACTACAGCTGCTTTTACATCAGGTTTTAGTCAACAAACTCCATAAGGTACCGAACCTCGGACAAACACAACTCACGGGTTTCAATACCTAAACCCTAACACTTGACATCATGTGCCCTCATAATACTCCATAACCGCACTGACGACTTACGTGCCAAAAGAGCCATTCTCACATAGAAGGCAAGTAAATAAGGGTGTGCATTTATACTCAACAATACTAAGGAAAACTCTTAACCAATAAGGGTGCTTAACTACGTGTATGCATGTGCAAGTGTCCTAACATAGTTCATACCAGCTAGTAAGCATAAAAAAAGAACGGATAGCACGTAGAATATTTTCTCACAATCTTCACAATATAAAGCTCACATAGGTAAATGTACCACTACACAAATATCAACAACAAGAATGCTCCCAGGCCATCACAAATCAACACAATCAATTCTTGATATAGCCCACCTCGCCTGGCCGCGTGTGCAATAGTAAAGTGAAAACCCGCCTTGTCTCGCCACACGCACATAATAATGTTCTCACCTTGTCTTGCCACATGCACAACCCATATATATATATATATATATATATATATATATATATATATATATATATATATATATATATATATATATATCCTGCCTTGTCACGCCGTATGTGCAAATATCAACAGTAACAATAACACGGCAGAAACCTCGTGCAACCCCATAACAATAACCTCACGGCAGAAACCTCGTGCATCACCACAATCAGTACAACATCAACAATGACAATAATACAAAGTATGGAAAGTAAGTAAACTCAAGGACTTTAAATCACAAAGAAGTGATAGAACTAGTTCACAAGGAATAACCACAGTAAAGAATACTAGGTGTAAAGAGAGCAGCTCAACAAGGGAAAACTAATATGTAGCAACGATCCCACAATATACAATACAACAACAAGGAAGCTATCACGAGTCAAACAATTCCAAATAAAGACAAGTCAACTAAGATATAGGATACCTAAACTTCTTTTAAGGTTGAGCAGTTACGGGGGATATTCAACAATTCAATTAAGGATAAGCAGCGGAAAGATAATCATAACCTCAATTAAGACTAAACAAGTATAGGATGAGATAGTAATAATTTCAAATAAAGATAAGCAGTTATGAAAAGATAGCATGACAATAGAAGAGGTAAAATCTTCAGTTAAGTGAAATAAGAGTTAAATAGGCAATAAAAGTGAATCCTAAAGCAATTAATTCTAATTAGAACATGGAGAGGTGAAACTAGTAAATAAGAACTCAATCTTATCAAGAATAACTTCATGCTCAGTGAATATAAGGACCTAGGAACCTTAAAAGGCCAACTTTACACAAATAAATTCGAGCACGCACTCGTCACCTCGCGTGCACGGACTAAAATCAACATAGAAGACTCAAACCCTAAGGGGTAGCTCCCCCACACAAGGTTAGGCAAAATACATACCTCAAAGAAGACAAACCGATACTTAAAAAATGAACTTCTCGTGTGAAATGACCTCCGGACGGCTCAAATCTTACCAAAATAACTTAAAAGCACAAATAAAACTCATAAGAAACTATTCTGAATCATAAAGTCTTAATCTTTATCAAAATCTAAAAATCAACCCCCGGGACCGCACCTTGGAACCTGTCAAATTTCACATAACTAGAACATCCATTCTGCTACGAGTTCAACCATACTAAAATTATCAAATTCCGATACCATTTCGTCCCTCAAATCATGATTTTTCATTTTAAAAACTTTCTTCAAAAAATAACATTTTCCTCAACTCAAAACATAAATTAAATGATAAAAATGAAGATAAAATCATGGAATATATTAAATACTAGGTGAAGAACACTTACCCAATCGATTTTCTTGTAAAACCCACAAAAATCGCTTAAAACCGAGCTCTACAAGTCAAAATATGATGAAAATGGCCTAACCCTCGATTTGGAAAACTTATATTCTGCCTAGGTCTGAAAGCATCGCGAACACGGAGAAAGGCTTGTGTTTGCGAAAAAAGAAAGTAAGGTTGTCCAGAAAAACCTTTCGCGAACGCGAGGGAAGGAGTTTGAATGCGAAGAACAAGGAACGGAACCTACACGAATGCGAGACGGCGTACGCGAACGCGAAGAAGGATCTCAAGGTTGTCAGCAGAGACACATCGCGAATGTAGAAAGAGATTCGCGATCGCAGAAGGAGCTTCACGATCATGGAGAAGAACACCAGAAAAACAGAACAACAGTTTAAAAATAGGAAAACTTGCCCCGTAGTCCACCCGGAACACACCCGAGGCCCCGAGGATCCTGTCTAAACCCACAAACAAGTCCTATAACCTAACACGAACTCGCTCGGGATATCAAATCACATCAGACAATGCCAAAAATACAAATCACACTAAGAATCGAACTATGAACTTCCAAATCTTCCAACTTCGAGAACTTGTGCCGAAATCGATCAAACCAACCCAAAATGACGCCAAATTTTGCAGACAAGTCCCAAATGACATAACAGAGTTGTTCCATCTTTCGAAATCACATTCCGACTCCGATATCACAAAAGTCAACTCTTGGTCAAAACTTCTCCATTTTCCAAACTTCAACTTTTCCAACTTTAGCCGAAATGCTCCAAATTACCCTACGGACCTCCAAATCAAAATCTGGATGCATGCCTAAGTCCAAAATCACCATATAAAGTTGTTGAGGTTATCCAAAACCCATTCTGGATCCGTTTACTCAAAAGTTAAATTCCGGTAATATTCTCACTGCTTAAGCTTCGAAAATTAGAATCCTTCTTTCAATTTGACTCTGAATCATGCGATAACTGAATTCAACCATGCGCGCAAGTCAATACATATAATATAAAGCTATTCAAGACCTTACGCTGCCAAACAAAGCTTAAATTCTCAAAACGACCAGCCGGGTCATTACAGAATTAAAGATAAAATAAATAGCCAAACCAGTTGTGACGTTGAGTCTGGGCTCGAATTTAAGCTTAATAATAATTCTACCCCCGCTCGGACTCTCGTTTGAAGCCAAGTGTATATGAAGAACTATGATTAAAATAAGAACCTTTTAATAGCTAGAAAGCAGAGAAAATAAGTTTGTATTGCCTTGATATATGTGTTACAATGTCATATTGAATAAGAAACTTCCCTTTTATATAGTAGGGGAGTTTTACCCTTAGTAAAATTCTAAAAAGGTAAAAATACTCCTTGTACATCAGTCACTGATACGCTACCAACATCGGTCAAGATCTGCGCCGTGATATTTGGTTGGGTACGGATATCATGGCCCTCTATTAGTCGTGTACAACCATTTGTAGTGCTTTCCGAGGATTCGGAGCTCGTTCTGCGTTCGGGGGTGTTGTCCAGTTAGGCCCAGTGGAGAGCACCCTATTCCAACCTTAATTCAAAGAGTTTTCAGACTCGATCTGTATTCAACGAGTTTTTAGACTCGATCTCTATCTCATACATTCATACTCCTTACCTCGTTTTGACTCACCGGGAACTTGGGGTGTGTGCCAACACCGGTTTCACCCGTATACAGATAGTCCCCTCATTTCTCAGAGAGTAGGTTCTCCAAACAATGGGAAATAATAGATGAATTCTTGTTCCTTCCTTCATATGTTACTACCGAGATGGTGAATAAGTCGAAACATTTCATTAGTTTCATTGCTCTGCCTTCAGACACATGTCAATCATCGGCAGGTCACTTTCGAATGTGAAACATCGCGTAATGATCACATTTTCTCCTGTAAAAGCTTCAACCTTTTGTACTTTTTCCACTTGTCGATCCTAGCTTTTATCTTCGAATTCTCTAGCAGCGATCAACTCTTTCAAATCTTCATCTCTTTACCTTTGATCTTTAAATCTTCATAATTATTCTTAAGTTTCTACCCAGATCTTCATCCTACCTTCAAACCTTCATACTTTTTCCTTTAAACCTTCATACTTTTCCTTCAAACCTTCAAATCTTTTTATTTTCCAGATCCCGATGCCTAAGACTTCCAAATTAGTTCCTCAGCAGGCTGCCTCTTCATTTTCCTAACCAGCCACAGGCACCGAGGTGGTCTTTCCCGATGTGGTTGATCTCGAGATGGCTACTCCCGAGGTGGTTTCTCCTGAAGTGACTATTACCGTAGCGGCCCCAGAACCCCCCCCCCCCCCATGTAAAGCTTTATTCTCGGGGCATGTTCAATCGCAGACGACTTCAAAGTTGAAAAGGCCTCATCCAAACAAAATCGGGGTGAAGGAGCATGGAGAAACATATGCTCCATTACTGAAGATATCCTTCTAGTGTTTTATACTTCAATGCCATACAAGAGGGGGTGATTTGTGTGGTGTCCAATTTTTACGTGCATAGATTATAGAAGGACATGGTTCTTCTATGTGTTCCTTAAACTACTATTGCGAAAAGTAAAGAACACGAGTATTTTTACGAGAAAAACACCCGGCTCAAAAGGTGAAAAAACCATGACCTATTACTCAGTAGGATTTTCCCCAGCACTTCACTAAATCACTGAGCTAAAACAGCATTTACAAAATTCTTTGTAAACCTAAGGATTACCTCTAATCCTATTGTAGCAATAAGCCTCTAACTGTTGCGATAACTTCAAGTTAACTCTAACTTGAATACTCAGAGTACCTAATACAATTGCTTCTAGATAAAGTTGAAAGGTACAATTTGAAAACACCTACTACAACAAAACTATAATAAAAGACAGACTCTTGGAATTGGTTCTTCTATCTGATTCATGTAGCTTCAGGTTTGCACACTTGAATCACTACGAATTACTTGAAAAATGTCTTGCTATTTTGCTCTCAACTCACGTTTAACTTCAGCTTTTGTGCGTACCTGTAAGTGAGAACATCCTAAAATATATAGAGTAGAATAGGAAATAACTAGAGTTCCAATGCTATACTCTTCCTTGGTGGAAAAGTTCTAGTTTCTTCAACTTCTAACTCCTTACTTATCGTAGATATAGTTCTCTTTGAGTAAGGAGTCGTTCTCCTCATCAGTTATGCAACCTTTTCGATCAGGAGATATCAGATATACCAGCTTAAGCTTATATTCTTCACGTGCATCCCTTATGCTCGAATCTTCTGTGTCTGTGTGCACTGTGTATGGACCTGGTTCATGCTTGAGTTCCTTTGTCAATCATCAAAACAAACTTCACTTGGTCCAACAAATTTCCCCTTTTTGATGGTGACAAACTATGTGCTTTTCATAAGCGTAGGCCCAGTTTCAAGCCAGCTTAACATCAAAACAATGTTAGAATACTTTCCATTTTAAAATCACAAATCATCAAGGGCCAGGTTCATTAGGTTATAAACATCACAGTCCAAAGTAAAAGCACAACCTAATTTCCTCCTTTTGGCATCATCGAAAAGTTGCATTATTATGTTAAATAACCAGATTTTAATAGAAATTACTCATGGCCACTGGGGCTACTTCAAAGGCAATCATGGAATCATTCATCATCTATCAATCTAATGATATTAGCCATCTAAAAAGCATCAACAAACAGTTAGAGCACAAAAATAGTTAATTATCATTGATACTTGTCATCCACAATGCATAAAAAATAAAAACACTGGATCATGAGCAAAAAGAGCAAAAAGAAATCCCATTCGGGTCACTGGTTGGTCTAACTAGGCTATGAGGTCTTAAGACTTGTAAGGACCAGTTTCTTGGTACTTGGCTTGAAGCAGTTTCAGCATATCATGAAGAATGCCATCATTCTTCTCCTTCTTCTTTGCTAGCTCATCTCTGAGAGCATCTCTCTCAGTTTCCACTTCTGCCAACCTCTTCTTCAGCCTTTCAATTTTAGCATCCTTAGCCACACTTTCTTGTATTAAAGCTCGCACTTTGCTATTCACATGTACCTTTTTGGATGAACCAAGTTCTTTGGGAGTGGTGTGGACTTCATAGTCACAAGCAGTTAAAGTGTTTGCCCCAAAGTGGTCCTTGCTTGTGCCAACTTCCCATTTCTTGATTGGTACCTTGAAATGTGCAAGTATAGTGGTGAGAATGAAACCATAGGGTATGGCATGAGTTTTGGTGCCAGTTAGAACCCTATCAAGAAGTTGGATAATAAATCCAGGCCAATTTATTTTCCTTCCACTGTCTAGTCATTCCATAAGGACCAGGTCCATGAATGTGGCAATGTGCCTCCTTTCATGCCTAGGCAGCACAACTTTGTTAACAAATTCAAACAACACTTTGTGGTGTGGCTTCATCTCACTTTTGTATATAGCCTTGGGCTCAAGATCTTCTTCATTGTCACCAAACTTCCTTGTAATGGCAAGAGAGGTAGGGAGATTCTCTAGACTTGGCCATTTGAGCTTCTTGTAATTAGTGTACCCTTAAGTAGGTACACCTAAGATCTCTCCTAGTTCTTTATCATCAAAATTCACTGTCACCCCCTTTACCACATTGGTGAATCTACCATTTTTTATACCATAATTTTCCATGAACTCCACAATCTCAATCCTAGCAAGCTCTCCATCCATCTGAAGGACCATGTCCTTCCAACCCTGCAGTTGTAACTTTTATAGCAGCATTATCATACCTTCCTCCTCCAAGTTCCTTAAGAGTCTTCCCTTCGAGATAGTTCTCTTCCCAAACTTAACCATCTTATCATTCTCTACATCAGATTCTTCTTCTTCTTCCTCCACTACTTTCACTTTTCTAGATTTCAATGTAGACCCGATTCTTTTTGCCAAGGTAGAAGGCTCTAAAGACTTTGTTTTTGAAGTAGATTTCTTTGTGGAAGTTTTGACTTTCTTTGCCTTTCGAGTCAATACCTCTATTTTTTTTTTGCCTCCTCTTCATCACGAAGGACCAGGTCTATCTCATTAATCTCAACTGCCTCAATAGGCTCAACTACTTTCTTCTTTCCCTTAGCAGTAACTTTTCTCTTACTTTCTTCTAGGGCTTTTTCCAATTCAGCCTCACTCTACTTCTTCTGACTCCTTGTAGCTCTTCCTCTTGTAGGAGGAGTCTCTACAGGGATAGAAGAGGCAGCCTTTCTCTTCTTGCTTGCCCTAGCAGTACCAGGGAGTTTAACTCCTCAACTCAGTTTCTTTTAGGATTATAACTATCAGACACCTTTCTCAGTAGGTCCGCAAGGGTTTCCTGCTCAGATGGAACAAGTTCTTTAACATCCTTCCCTAATCAAACCAACCTCTCAGCAGCTTCTCCAGACCCACTTCCCTCTTTTTCTTTCATATTTTCTTCTTCTCCAGCAGATTCCTCACTCTGCACTACCATTGCTCATGTTTCTTTAGTCAAACTAGCGGAAGTGGGTTAAGGTTTAGCCACTCCTTTTCCCATACCCCTCACAATACCTTGAGTAGCCTCACTCTCTGTCTTTTCTCTTTTTATCTTTACCACCTATTCTCCCAGACTTAGTAGTCTCAACCCCAGCCACAACTCCTACCAGAATAAACTTATTCTCCAAATGCGCAGCAACCTCAGAGATGATTTCAGTAGTAATAATTAGACTAGATGTTACATGTTATATTTCAGAAGAAATAGTTTCTTCTCCCTCAGTAGCATATTTGAATGGTTCATCAGATTTCTAGGATTCTTCTTCTCGACTTGCTTTTAATTTTTCATTAATTTTCTTGATTTGTTCTCCTCCAACAACAACCTTGCAAGCAAGAATTCTAACCTGTGATGCCAAAAGGTCATCACTTGTTTTAAAAGTAAATTCTACATTCCGAGGCCTCAAAAAACTCATTTTGTCTTACCTCAATTTGCGTGTGAAGTCCGAGCGCGTAGCTGGAAAGCCATTATGTGAAAATCTGTGAAAATGATGAATTTTGGCTTTAAAATGAATTAAGTTGACTTCGGTCAACATTTTGGGTAAACGGACCCGGACCCATGATTTGACAGTCCCGGAGGGTCCGTAAGAAAATATGGGACTTGGGCGTATGCCTGGAATCAAATTCCGAGAGCCCAAGAAATAAATTTTAAAGAAAATTATTTTCTGGAATATTTATGAGTTTTTGAAAATCAAATATGTTTAAAACTTGATGGTATTGGGCCCGTATTTTAGTTTTAGTGCTCGATATAGGTCTTATATGTGATTTAAGATAAGTCTGTGAAATTTGGTAATAAACGAACTTGAGATGACGTGAATCGGATCGTATATGAGAAAATTGGAAAAATTTGAAGTTCTTAAGAAATTTCATGATTTTGATGCTAAATTCATAGTTGTTGATGTTATTTTAGTGATTTGAATACACAAGTGAGTCTGTATGATGTTTTTAGATTGGTGTGCATGATTGGTTTGGAGCCCCGAGGGCTCAGGTGAATTTTGGATAGGCCACGGGTGGATTTTGGACAAGGAAAAATTGTAGGTTTCAGCTGTTTTATTGCAGGCCTACAGGCTTCGCATTTGCGAAGCCTAGTTCGCAAATGCGAGGGCTGGGTCGCAAATGCGAACTAGCCCAGGCCAGCCTTCCCTTGCAAATGCGAGTTTTCCATCGCAAATGCGATGCCCCCCCCCCAGTTACTACCTTAGTCGCAAATGTGACTCATGTATCGCAAATGCGACTTCGCATTTGCGAGAGGTCTATCGCAAATGCGAAGAAGACCGGAAAATAGACTGGGTCGCAAATGTGACATTTTGTTCGCAAATGCGAAGGTCTCAGAATTCTGAAGGGTTCGCAATTGAGACATCAGAGACCTATAAATTAATAACTTAGACGCATTTCAACCATTTTTCACACTCTTTCAAAACCAAAACACCCTAGGGAGATTTTTCAAAGGCAACTTCTTCTCCAAATCAATTATAAGTGATTTCTAGCTAGTTTTCTTCAATCCTTAACATCTTTTCACATGATTTCAATTCAAAATCAATGATTTTTATGGGGGAAATTGGGTGTTTTGGGTAGATCCTAGGTTTTTCAAAAATTGAGGATTTGGACCTCGATTTGAGGTCCGATTTCAAAACAAATTATATATTTGGGTTCGTGGGGTAATGGGTAATCGGGTTTTGGTTCAAAACTCGGGTTTTGACCATGTGGGCCCGGGGGCAATTTTTGACTTTTTTGGGTAAAACTTTAGAAAACTTATTTTTATGCATTAGAATTGATTCATTTAGCGTTTATTGATGTAATTAAGTAACTTGTGGCTAGATACGAGTGAATTGGTGGTGGAATCAAGAGGTAAAGCGATAGTAGAGACTTGAATTGGGTTCGTGGCATCGAGGTAAGTATTTGGTCTACCTTAGCTTGAGGGATTAGGAGCCGAGTCCTATTTGCTATGTCGTATTTGTTGAGTACGACGTATAGGCATGGTGACGAGTATCTATACGTTGGTGTCAAGCATGCCTGCGAGTCTTATATTGTGATTATTATGACTTCGTTGTATTATTCATGCTTTGATGATGATTTCTATTGTTGGATAATGTTTGGGGAAGTAATTGTGACATTTGAACACTGAGGAGCGTTGGCTCAAGTTGTATAATGAAATGTGAAAGTATAAGTGGTAATTGACCCTTTTAGGGCATTGGCTCAAGTGTGAAGTGAGTTGTAAAGTAAAAGTGAGGAAGAAAAGAGAATCATTATGTTGCCTCCCTTGCTGGGATATTGTTGTTTTTAATGTTATCTCCCTTGCCGGGATGTTTATGTTTCTTTTGATGTTGCTCCTTGACGGGACTTGATTGTTGCACTATTGTTTCCTTGCTGGGATTCTTATTGTAATTTCATTTATTTCCTTGCCCTTATTTCTTGTGATTGTTGTTTGGGTGAGGAAGAGTGATAAAGCACGAAAGGTGATGCCGTGTATGATTTTGTGAGGAAGAGCGTAAAGCACGAAGGGTGATGCTGTGCTGCACGATATACAATTTCGTGCCGATTATATTGATTCTTGGTGAGGATGAGAGTAAAAGCACTAAGGGTGATGTCGTGCAGTTTATATTGATTTTTATGGTGAGGACGAGAGTAAAAGCACGAAGAGTGATGTCGTGCACTTGTCCTTAATTTTCCTGATTCTTGGTGATAATAGAGTTATGTTGTCCTTTACGTTTATTTACTAATTTTCTGTTGTTACTTGATTTTATTTGATGTTATAGATTCCCTTACCCTATTTTCTTTGTGATTGATGCTTGGGTGAGGAAGAGTGTAAAGCACGGAGGGTGCTGCCGTGTATTGTTTTGGTGAGAGAGTGTTAAAGCACGAAGGGTGATGCCGTGTATCGTTTTGGTGAGAGAGTGTTAAAGCACGAAGGGTGATGTCGTGCACTTGGCTTTGATTTCATGATTTTATGGATAACTGAGTTACAGTTTCTCTACATTTAATTGATTGTTTCCTATTGATACTTGTTGTACCCCGCAGCATGATTCCCCCTTCCTACTTTCAATTGAACTGTGGTGATCCTCATATTTATTTGTTGTTCTTCTGTTATTATTCGATGTCCCCACAGCATGTTACCCCCTCCCATACTTAACTGTACATTACTGTTCTTCTCTTCCGTTGTATATGATTTAACTGCACATGTTTATTTGGTAGTCTGGTCTTAGCCTCGTCACTACTTCGCCGAGGTTAGGCTAGGCACTTACCAACACAAGGGGTCAGTTGTGCTGATACTACACTCTGCACTCTTTTATGCAGATCCCTGTGTTGTAGACTTCGGACCACAGTGAGATTGTTGTTTCTTGTTCACCAGACGATCCGAGATAATCTTGCAGGTGTCCGCAGGTCTTGGCGTCTCCTTCTATCTACTATTCCTGTTTCTTTCATGTATTTCCAGAGATAGTGTTGCATTTCATTCTTTCAGACCTTTATTTGTAGTACTCCTAGATAGTGTGTGAAGCTGTGACACCAGTTCTGGGTAGTCGTTGGTCAAACAGTTGTATTGGATGTATATTCAGATAGTTTTATTGCTTTTCTTCCGCTTGTTATAAATTCCGCTACCAAATTTTTGAGTTAAAACTGGTTCCTTTTTGGTGATCTTAATCATCTATAATTCTAACATGTTCCTTTTGAAGTGATCTCTACTTAGAGCTTTTGTGAAGATGTCAGCTATGTTGATATCCAATTTTTCCCTATATATTTTAAATATGCATAAATACCTTTAAAATAGCATATATATATGCATATATAAGCATGCACAAGGTTTTTATAATTTTTTCCATAATTTTAAGGGTTTAAATTGATTTATTTCCTCCCCTTTTATTCATAAAACCCCCAATAATTATTTCCAAAATTATTGTTATGATAATTTATTTATTTGACTTCTATAATTATGCCAAAATATGGCTAATATAATTTTTATGCATTTTTATAATTACATTTATTATTTTTTAAGTTAAATTGCATATAATTGCAATGTTAGCCCATTTTAAGGTATAATTATATTTTATATGCGTAAAATTGGTTCCTATATTTTTAAAATGATAATTATGTATTTTAAATTATTTTGGCACATTAAATTATTTTCCGGAAATTACCTATTATTAATTATAAATTAAAGTAGGAAAAATTAGCTATTTAATTTATAGCCAGATTTGGCTTTCGATGTTAGCCAAATTGAACCCAATTCCTAGACCAATTTCCAACCCAATTAACCCGACCCAGACCCTATAAACTCCTACCCAAACCCGGAACTCATCTACCCGGGCAAATCCTGACCGTTGATCTCCTAGATCAACGGTCCAAACAAGCCCCTTCTTCTTTTAATCCTAAAGACCACTAACCCTATCTCATTTTTGAGATTCCTCCGCCCTCAAACTCTCTCATCTCCTCTCTTCTCTCTCAACCTAACCCTAATCCCCTTCAATTGCCGCCTCCTTCTCCGGTCATCTCCGGCAACCGCCTTTCAACCCCAAGCCTCCAATGGGTCCTCCACCGTCTTGCTCATCATCTTTAAGGCCTTCAAGGGTCTTGGGCCATGCCGATTTGGATCTAGGATTTCTGTTTCTGTTGTTCATGGCTTTCCGGTGTGATTTTGGGCAAAATCACACCATATATGTTACGATCTTTGAAGTTTACAACAGGTTCTTCCGTTCTATTTGGGTTTCCTTTGAAACCCTAACTCTCGTTTGAACCTCTCAGATCTGTGCTATTTTTTAACGCTTTAAGTCTGTTTCTTCCTATGTTTGCACTATTCTCGAACTTCTTCTGAAAGATCCTCAACTTTAAACCGTTTTACTTTCTTTAAAGTTAGGGTTTCTCGGAGTTTCTTCTGCACTTGTTTAACCGATTTTATTCTCTATGTTTAGACCTCTTTCCTCGCATATCTTGACTGATTTCATGTTCTCAATGCTTTTTCGACTCGACTTTGTTAAAAGCCCTAATTTCTTAGATCTTCTTTATTTTGTTTTGTGTGTTAGCATGACTACTTGATTTTGTTAAAGTTCTTGTTGATTATACCATGCCCCCAATGTGTTTTTCTGAGTCCCTAGCCTATTTATGTCACTTCTGTATGATCATGTTCATCTGGTTTGTTCATCTCTTGCTTCTTTCTGTCGATATGGCTGACCTTGCCAGTTTGCTACGCCTGTTTGTTCTTCTCTATTTATATGTTGAAATATAGAATCATGACCCTCTCTTGATTTGATTCTGATTTCCTTATTTGATTGTTCAATTGAAAGGTTTTCTTTTTAAAACCCTAAAATTCTACTCGTCTGTTTAAATTGACTGATTTTATTACCTTATCTGCTATGGTACTTTATTTTTACTGAGTCATTCCTTAATTGGGGTTTTTTCTGAACCTAGTCCTAATTGACTACCCTATGCTTACTGAACTTTGATTCCTTCCTTATTTACCCTGTACTGATTTTCCTTTTCTTGCCCTATATGTTGTTGTTTCTTTACCATTTGAATTAACTCCCTTAACTTAAGGGAGTACTTCCTTGATTTTCTAATTGATTGATTCTGAGTTCCTCAATTATTATGCTACTGTGATTCTTACCTTATTCTACTACCTATTTTTAACTATAAGTACTCCAGTCTTTCATTAACACAAACACGAACACTTGGGTTCAAAAACTACCTCTCTTACTAAAATCTCTGCTCTCTCTCTCTCTCTCTCTCTCTCTCTTGTGCTATTTGTTACTGTTAGCCTGCAAGCCAAGGCTAATCATTTGTGCTCTTTTGTTCTCTCATTCTGCTTGCTTTTCTCTTTACTGATATGTCCTAGTTTTAATTCAAAATTCCAACAACAACATGCTTCTCTTATTGTTTCAGTTTCTCTTATTTTTAGTTTGCTTCTACTTGTGGTTCTATTGTGAAACTTGTAGTTAAGTTACATTATCAGTATGTTATTATCTTTCCCTTTCCTTTAGAGTAATACACTCCCCTTATGTGTGTTTCTGAGCATGCCTTACCATTTACCTCTTACTTGTTACCATTCTATATGAATCCCCAAGCCCCTATCAACCCTCTATATGTTTGTGTTCTTCCTGACTGGTTTATGACTATGCCAGTGTTAACTATTTTTTAGCATGTCTAAACCAGCCCATAAGACCCTTGCTGGGTTATGTGTTTGCAGCCAAATGTCTATGTGTCCCAAACCCCTTGACCCCTGTATGATTACTGAATTCATTTGGATTCTGTAAACTAGTTGTGTGTGATCCTTTCTTAAGGTGTTTGAGCTTTGTTTACTACTCCAACCTCTTTTTCAAATGATCTCTGTTGCTTTACTAATTACTTTCAAAATAGGCTTTCTAATACAGTCTTTAATAAACCTTTTTCAACTTGTGTCCTGCACTTTCACTTTACTCTTAGTCAATAAGTTTTTCCCCCTCTAGTATGTGTACTGCGTTGGGATCCTTTTGAGAGCCCTCTGAACTCTGGCATACTGAGGATAGCCTTTCCACACTGCACTGGTTCAATTCTTGGTTGCCAAGTCTAGGTGTAAGCATTGCCCGGGGGCCCTTGAGACCCTTAGGGAACTTTGATGCACCCATGTTTATAGATTCCAACAATCTTGTCTTAAATCAGTCCAATAATAGATGTCATGCCTATAGGACTCAACTCCGATTCAGTTCTAATAAGTCTTTCTGTATGTTGCTAAATCGATTAAAATCAGTATTACGCCTAGATATCATGCCTATAGGGATCTGTACTCGCAATTCTGTCTGATAATTTAATTTAGCCTAATAAATCAACTTCATTATGCCTAGTTCATTTTTAAAACTGGTCTTATCAAGTGTTAAACATTTCCTAAAAGAAGTTCTTTCAAAATTGCCTCAATCTCATTAGATATCATGCCTATAGGTATTAAAGGAGTCTATTTCTAAAACCTGTTTGTTCATCGACACCAGTATTCTGCATATAGGAAAGCCTTAGGGCATTTTCAAAAACTGCATTTCCCTGAAGCTGTCTCTGTCGCTTAACGTTTCTGATTATAACAGGCTTTTAAAAGAGTCCCTAGGCAATCACTAGGGTATAACTTCTGAGTATAAAAGGTTTTGTCTGTTTCTGCATAATCACTTAGATATCCTGCTTTGGGACATCGATTAATAAGACCTTAACTGTGTTTGAGTCGTGCTGCTTGTATGTTCGTTTGAGGAGGAAACTCTGAGCCTCTTAATTTCTCCCATTATATGGGAAGTCCTAAATGTTTGTGACTGTCGCCTTAGAATTTTTGCCTTTATAAACCTTAGGAGTACGTCTAGAACTACCTATAGGTAGAGGTCCTAACTCCCTCCAGGACCATTAAGAAGGGACGGGTAGCAGCACGCAATAGGAACTATTGACCAAACACTCGCTTTGCATGACCAATAAAGGGATGGGAAGGGTAGACATGGGATATGATGACTACACGTTAATGTCACGTGTAGCCCCTCATTGAGGAGTGTTTACCGGACATTGCATGGGGTGATCCTATAGGATAAACAACCTAGGACCCCTCTTTACCAAATCCTCTCTTTATTTAAGCTTTTATCTTGTTACTCGAGTTATCTAATATGCTTTACTTGCAATTTATTTGATTCAATTGTTTATATGGACTAATTTGTGAATATAAGTTTGGCCGAGACCCACAGTTGTGGACCAAGAGAGGTGCCTAACACCTTCCCCTCAAGGTTACTTCGAGCCTTTACCCTAATCTCTGGTAATGCAAACTAACTCAAGAGTTAATCGCTATAGTTGACTTAACGCACATAATCCGTTAGGTGGCGACTCTTCAAATACCCAATTCCCAAAAGGAAATGAGTCATTACACCCCGTGAATGTCAAAACCCGTACCTCTTCCCCCGTCAAAAAGGAGAGGGAAAAAGGGGACGCGACCGCATGGCGACTCTGCTGGGGATACCTTTAGGCTCTTACCATGACGAACTTGTCTTTTACAAATTAGTCCAAACATGCTTATCCCACACCCTTCTCCCTTATTTGAGTTTAACTGTCTATTTTTTGTTAAGCATTTATGATTTCTTATGACCCTGAAAAACTGACTTGTCTCTTTGTTTTCCTTTTTCTGTAACTATCTTTTTAATTATTTAAATGTTGTAGTTATTTTTCCTACTTAAAAATACTTGCCTACATGTTATTAATTGCTGCATAAATCATGCTCCACATCATATTCCACTCGTGCGTATCAAATCCCATAGCAACGCTTCAATGAATGGTTGCGCTCTTCCTATTTATTACCCTTAAATTCAGAAAGGCTTATTTGCGGTAAAATCAGTCGATCAGCGGTGTAGTCGATGGTTCCGTGCCTTCCCCCTCAAGTTGTCCGCTTGAGGGTACCTGTCTAAAACCCCATAAAAATCTTACTCTGTTTAAATTGTGCATGCTTCATGGTCAAACCTAGTCGGGTCAGTTATGTTGTCCACATAATGATCCTTTAAGATAAGCCTTATCCAAAGTCCATCGGGTTTTCCATAATCCCAACGGACGCAACCACGTTATGTGCATTAATTTGGAGGACTAAATGCCGATATGCTGATCATAAATGTATAAATAGTCGAGTCTGGTGGGGGGTAAGGCATAACCTTTTTGTTTTGCAGAAAATGAAGAACGAGGTCCCCAGCTTCGGTATGGTTAGCACACCCTCACTCTTGCTAGACTGGTGGAGGAATCTTCCATCAAATAACCAAATCAACGAATGGAAAGAGAGAGCTGCCAAATCCAGCTAAAAGCTGGAATATCTGGAATACAGACTGTTGGAATTGGAAGGAAAGGTGAGGAAGAGAGTCACTGATTGCCAGAACGCTAAAGGAAATGAAGGAGAACATTTGGCAAAGGCATTTTTACTGGTGAACCTATGCGAACTGGAGGATTTGATCAACGAGAACATTCAACCTGAGAAAGGTCCTTCCGAGACTAAATAGATTAGATTTACTTGCTTTCCCTAAAATGTAATAAGGCCAAGTGCCAGTAGCGACTTGTTTTATTATTATGTTAGTGTCATTTTTGGATTCGACTACTTTTTTATTATGAAATGAAGCATTTATTGGCATTTGAAGTTCTCCAAATTTATTTGTCGCTAGGCCTACCTCGGGCACAACGAGGCTCCCAAATTAGGATACGAGTTTATATTTCGCAATATGTGTTTAAATAATGCAAATATTTCATAATCCTCACTAACTTGTTACCTTTTTGTTTTTGTTTATTTATTTATTATTCCATCCCCTTAGGTTTGTTCATCCATACTGGCCTTATCAGCATATCATACCAGATCTAGAGGCCCTCCACCTCCACCTCCTCCAAGCAATACAAAAATAAAAGGGAAAGCAAAGAAGGATGAGTTAAGTGGAATACGAAAGGATAATGGTAAGAACGCAGAGACATCCGACGACTGTAGTACTCCGGCCCCGAATGACCTGGTTTTGAGACTTGAACAAAAGATACTAAAACTGCAAGGAGAACTTGAGCAGGTCCGTAATTTGGCAAATTTGTCACTCACCCTCAATGTCCCTGATATCCACCAACAGAACGCAAAGAACCCAATACCTCAAAATCCACAGCCACAAAATACTACTACACCAAATCAAAACGCAACTCCACCACAAAATATCAATCCATCGCCCGTACCAACTCCACCACAACAACATCATCAATCGATTCAGTACCCACCAACTACCACTTACCACACTCCCCAAAATACACCACCACTCATTCCCAATCAACAAAACTCCACCAATGACCATCACTATACCCAAGTTCCCAGTACCCATTAGAGCAACCCCATATACATGGAAACAATACCGCATTCTACCCAGTCAATCTCCTGTGCACCGGAACCCTCCGAAAAGGACCTGCTCATTAAGAACATGGCCTAAGAACTCAAGAAGTTAACAAGCCGAGTTCAAGGTGTTGAAGGCGATAGGGGAATAGAAGGTTTGAACTATGAAGATCTGTGCATACAGCCCGATGTGGAATTGCCGGAAGGATACAAACCTCCTAAGTTCGAAATGTTCGATGGTACAGGTGATCCTAGGGTTCACCTAAGGACTTACTATGACAATCTGGTCGGGGTTGGAAAAGATGATAAGATTCGAATGAAGCTCTTTATGAGGAGCCTTACTGGGGACACTTTGTCTTGGTATATTAGCCAGAATCCCAAGAAATGGTCTAATTGGGTGAGCATGGCGTCAGATTTCATGGACCGATTCAGGTTCAACACAGAGAATGCACCGGATATCTTTTACATTCATAATCTCAAGAAGAAACCTACTGAGACTTTCTGCGAGTATGCTACTCGTTGGAGGTCGGAAGCTGCCAAGGTCAGGCCCATTTTGGACAAAGAACAGATGAATAAATTCTTCGTAAGAGCACAAGATCCACAATATTACGAGAGGCTAATGGTCATCGAAAATCACAAATTCTCGGATATCGTCAAGCTCGGGGAAAGGATCGAGGAAGGAATCAAGAGCAGGATGGTAACAAATTTTGAGGCATTGCAAGCCAAAAATAAGGCACTCCAATCAGGTGGCATATCGAAGAAGAGAGATGTTGGGGCAGTAATGGTGGCCCAAGGCCCAAAAACTTCACTCACATACCAAACACCCCTACCCACATACCAAATACCTCTGTCCACCTATCAAACACCTCCACCTACATACCAAGCATCACCACCTACATATCAACCTTCATCTCCTAGATATTCTCAACCAGCCACTATCCATCATAACTACAATTACCAACCATCCCACTTCCAATCGCCACAAACTTGCCAAAATTATCCAAGACCGAGACCCAACTTCGATCGTAAGCCACCCAGACAATACACCGTCATTACTGAGCCCATCGACCAATTGTATGAAAGGTTAAAGGTCGTAGGTTACGTCACTCCTATTCTCGCTGTGGCACTAGAAAATCCATCCCAGTGGGTCAATCCGAACAAAACTTGTGCATACCACTCCGGTATGAAAGGGCAAACAACTGCTAAGTGCCGAACATTAAAGGATAAGATCCAGACACTCATTGACAACAAGGTCATACAAGCGAAAGAAGCCGCACCTAATGTCTGCAACAATCCTCTCCCTGATCATAGAGGTGACAACGTACATGTTATAGAAACAAATGATGAATGGGACCCTGAGGGGTCAATCAGGCTTATCAGAGAAGGCGATAAATTTAAGGTTGCAGTTACACTCACTCCTAACGTGGTTCAAACTCAGGCACCTATTGACGTTGAGGTAACTGCATCAGTTCCATTCGAGGTGGAAGCAGCTCCGCCTGCAGCCACTGAAGATAAGGCCACAGAATTTGCTTTTGGTGGCCCAAGACACAATACATGAGCCATGAAAGTGTGTCATACCTGAGGTACTTTTTCTATCCACAAGAGCCTTGCATAATCAGCATCAACATATCCCACTAAGTTGAAGTTACTACCTTTTGGATACCATAGACAAAGGTCAGTGGTTCCTTTTAGGTATCTCAAGATCCTCTTGACAGCAGTCAAATGAGACTCCTTTGGATTTACTTGAAATCTAGCACAAAGGCCTACACTGAAAACAATGTCAAGTTTGCTAGTAGTGAGATATAACAAAGAATCAATCATTCCCATATACAACTTCTGGTCAACAGATGAACCAGGTTCATCTACATCCAATTTTGTGGTTGTTGATATAGGAGTATCAATTTCTTTAAAATCTTCCAGTTTAAACCTTTTAAGTAACTCTTTCACATACTTCTGCTAATGGATCATAGTTCCATTTGAGTTTTATTTAATTTTTAAGCCTAAAAAGAAATTAAGCTCACCCATCATACTTATTTCAAATTCACTCCCCATTAGTTTAGCAAATTTTTTACTTAACTTATCAGTAGTTGCTCCAATGATTATATCATCAACATATATTTGAACTACCAAGAGATCTTTACCTTTTTCTTTCAAGAGTAAAATATTGTCAATTTTACCCCTCTTGTAGTCATGCTCAAGCAAGAATTGATAATCATTTATACCATGCCTTTTCAAGCTTGTACACATGATCAGGACATTCATTGCTTTCAAAGCCCGGAGGTTGCGTGACAAACATTTCTTCCTTTAAATAGCCATCGAGGAAGACACTCTTGTAATGACCTGGCCGGTCGTTTTGAGAGTTAGAGCCCCAATCCCCTATTAACTTCTTTCCCCATATCGTTTTTTGCTATTGTGACTTGTCGAGAGGTTTCATTTTGGGTTTTGGAGTATTTTGGGACACATAGTCCCTAAACGGAGGCTTATGTCTAAGAAAATGGACCGTAGTCAGAACTATGTAAAGACGACTCTGGAATGGAGTTCTGTTGATTTTGTTAGCTCCGTTGGGTGATTTTGGGTTTAAAGGTGTGTCCAGATTTTGTTTTTGAGGTCTGTAGTTCATTTAGGGTTGAAATGGCGAAAGTCGAATTTTTGGAGCTTTGGGCCGGTAGTGGAATTTTTTATATCGGGGTCAGAATCCGATTCTGGAAGTTGGAGTAGGTCTATAGTGTTGAATATGACTTGTAAGTAAAATTTGGGATCAATCGGACGTGGTTTGGCTAATTTCGGCATCGGTCGTCGAATTTGGAAGTTTCAAGTTTATTATGTTTGGATTGGAGGGTGATTTGTGTTTTTAGCATTGTTTGATATGGTTTGAGGGCTCGACTAAGTTCGTATGGTGTTTTTTGATTGGTTGGTGTATTTGGTTGAGGTACCGTAAGTGGGGAGTGGGGGGCTTCGGGTGAGTTTTGGGTGCTTAACGGATTCGTTTGAGACTTAGGGAAAAGGTTTAAGTTGTTGTATCTGGTGTAACCGCACCTGCGCACTTTGGGCTGTAGATGCGGAGCCACAGAAGTGGATATGGGTCTTGTCCAGCTAGGTCAGCAGATGTGGTGAGGGGTCCGTAGAAGCGGTTGGGGACCGCAGGTGCGGTCCAGTGCTCGCAGATGCGGCCCAAGCCCACTTAATTAAATTCCGCAACTGCGATGGAATTTCTGCAAGTGCGGCGCCGCAAGTGCGAAGAAGGGTCTGCAGGTGCAGTTTGACTGGCAGAAAAGGGGCCAAATCGAGGGTTTATGTCATTCTTCACCATTTGACCTTGGGAGCTTAGATTTGGGCGATAATTTGAGGGATTTTCAGAGAAAGTTTTTGGGTAACGATTCTTAACTCCTTTATGGTTACATTACACTAATATATGGTTGATTTTATCATCTAATTAAAGAATTTGGTTGAGAAATTTGGGGAAAAAATAGTAGAAGGTCTTCAACTAAGAATTTGGTTTTTGATTGGGATTTTGACATCGAATTTGGATGACTTTTGTACCGAGTGAACTCATGAGTGAATGGGTGTTCATATTTGTGACTTTTGCTCGATTCCGAGACGTGGTCTCAGGGAGACGTTTTAGGTCAATTTTCCGATTTCTTGCTTTAGCTCTGATTTCATTAGCTAGATTAGTTTCATGTAGTTATATTTATGATATGCAATTGATTTTGGCTAGATTTGGTCCATTTGGAGTCGGATATTCGTGGAAAGAGCATTGTGACTGATTGATTGAGCTTGGTTCGAGGTAAGTGGTTTGCCTAACCTTGTGTGGGGGACTTCCCTTAGAATTTGGTACTGTTTGATATATGAGCGTCGTGTACGTAAGGTGACGAGTGCGTACATGAGCTATTTGTTGAAAATCTCCATTTCATTAAGTAAAATATCTGTTTTCCTTTAACTGAGCTACACTAGCATATGTAATTATCCTGTTTATTTAGAACAGCATGACTATGTGTCTTAATTGCTTACCTGAATTCTGTGCAGCATGCTTAGTGAATTTCCTGCTTCTTTGTTGACTTGGACTTAGTCTAAATTGTAGGGTTTCGCGTTGTAGTTGTAATTCTATTGTTTGCACTGCTTATTTACTTTGGTACTACGAAACGATATTCCGGGAGATACCCTTGCACTGCATATTTACATTTGGGCATATGGGATGGTATCCTGGGAGATTCCCTGTTGCTATTATTGTGTTCTGAGCTGTTGGCTTCCATTGAGTTCTAGCCCTGCTAGATTTTTGTATTTATTTTACTGTAATATTTCTTCTGTATTGTTTCATTATATCTATACCAGTAGGGCCCTGATCTGAGCTCGTCACTACTCAACCGAGGTTAGGCTTGGCACTTACTAGTACCGTTATGGTGTACTCATGCCCTTTCCTGCAAATGTTTTCCGTGTGCAGATCCAGGTACTAGCTATCAGCCTCGAGTCTAGCTATGTGGTCGCTGCTTCAGAAGGCTTCAAGGTGCATATGCCCGCGTCCGTAGACCTTGGAGTCCCATTCTATCCCCTATGTTCATTTTCTTCTTTTCTGTAGAAATGATGTATAGAATAATTAGCACTTCTTAGAAGCTTGTGACATTGCGACATTCCAGGTTTTGGGGAAAATGATTATTGTATATGCCGAGTGGTACCATTTCTACTTATTGATTATATCTGTTATCTGTTATCCTTATGTTTTTATATCATTTCCACAATATTAGGCTTACTTAGTCGTAGAGACTAGGTGCCATCACGACAGTTCACGGAGGGACAAATTGGGTTGAGATAAGTTGGTATCAGAGCTCTAGGTTCATTGGAGTTGTGAGTCACAAGCCGATTTATTAGAGTCTTGTGGATCGGTACGGAAATATCTGTACTTATATTCGGGAGGCTATAGAGCTGTTAGGAAAATTCCACTTCATTTGATTCTTTGTCATGCGAGATTATTGACTTTGAAATTTTAAACTTTAGTCTTTTATTCTTTCATAGATAGTGAGGACACGTGCAGTCAAAGATGACCAGGCACCCATGCCCCTGCTAAAGTCGCCTGAGGCCAGGGCCAGGGCCGGGGTAGAGGCCGAGGACATGCACATGGTGAAGCCAGAGCACCCGAGCAAGCTGTTATAGAGGAGCCACCAGTAGCTCCAGTCGGAGCACAGGCACCTGATACGCCTGCTGCTACTACTCCAACTCTTCAGGAGACTCTTGCATAGTTCATGAGCATGTACAACACTCTAACTCAGGCAGGGTTGACTCCCTTTGCTCTAGCCACATCTCTGCCGGGGGAGGAGTAAAGACTCCTGCCGCCCATACCCCAGAGCAGCAGGTTCAGGTTGATTCAGATTCCAGATGTTATACCAATACCACCTGTAGCCCCAGTTCAGCCCGAGGGTAGGGCAGCAGTTTCAGAGGAGGAGCAGCGTAGGCTCGAGAAGTACAAGAAGTCTGACCTCCTACATTTAGTGGTCTAGCATAGGAGGATGCTCAAGGATTTTTGGATGAATGCCACAGTATCCTCTGCACTATGGGCATAGCAAAGTCAAGTGGGGTTTCTTTCACTGCCTTTTAGCTTCGAGGGGCATCCTATCAATGGTGGCGTACGTATGAGTTGGACAGTCCGGCTGAGGTAGCTTCCCTTACATGGACTCAGTTCTCGGACATGATTTTGAGAGAGTATGTCACTCAGAGCCTCAGGGATGCATGACGTGCGGAGTTTGAGCAATTGTACAATGGTTCTATGACTGCTTCAGAGTATGCAGTCTATTTTAGTGACTTGGCTAGACATGCACCGGCCTTAGTTTCTATAGTTTGAGAGAGGGTTCGTTGATTTATTGAGGGACTCATTCCCAGCATCAGGACTAGCATGGCCCGGGAGTTAGAGATAGATATCTCGTATCAGCAGGTTATGAGTATTGCTAGAATAGTGGAAGGCATGCTTGCTCAGGATAGAGAGGAGAGAGAGGCAAAGAGGTCTCGAAAGTCGGGCCATTATTTTGGTGCCTGTGCCCCAGCTGCAGTTCATCATGGTAGGGGCTATGTGAGTCGCCCCGTCCATTCAGCTCTTCCAGCCGCCAGTGGTATTCCAACTCCTCCTAGACCTTAGGAGCCTTATTATACACCTCCAGTATCTAGTGTGCCTCCTGCACCGGGTGCTTTCAGCGATCAGTCTAGTAGACCTGACCCGAGCCAATCACAGTTGCCACATCCTCCTAGAGCTTATTTTGAGTGTTGTGACACTCATCATATGGTGAGGGATTGCCCCATACTTAGGAGGGGTGCATCTCCATAGACTTCTCAGTCACAACGTGCTCCACAGGGTTCTCGAGCTATGATTACAGCACATGTTGCCACCCCACCTACTTAGCCAGCTCAAGGTGGAAGTCGAGGAGGTAGAGATCGCCTCCCTAGAGGGGGAGGCCAGGCTAGATATTATGCCCTTCCTACTCGTACAGAGGTCGTTGCTTCTGATTCTGTTATTATAGGTATTGCTCCAGTCTTTCATAGAGATGCATCGGTTCTATTCGATCTAGGCTCCACTTATTCCTATGTTTCCTCTTATTTTGCCCCGTATTTGGGCATATCTCGGGATTTTTTGAGTTCCTTTATTTATGTGTCTACTCTTGTAGGAGATTCTCTTGTTGTGGGTCGCGTTTATCAGTCGTGTTTGATTGCTCTTAGTGGTTTTGAGACCAGAGCCAATTTATTACTGCTCAGCATGGTAGATTTGATGTTATCTTGGGCATGGACTGGTTGTCACCCCATTATGCTATTCTTGATTGTCAAGCCAAGATTGTGATACTGGCTATGCCAGGTTTACAGTGATTAGAGTGGAGGGGTACCTTAGATTACACACCCAACAGAGTTATTTCATTTCTTAAAGCTCAATGAATGGTTGAGAAGGGGTGTGATGTGTATCTAGCCTATGTGAGAGATGTCAGTATTGATACCCCTACAGTTGAGTCAGTCCCAGTAGTGAGGGATTTTTTTGATGTGTTTCCAGCTGATCTTTCGGGCGTGCTACCCGACAGAGATATTAATTTTGGCATTGATTTGTTGTCGGTCACTCAGCCCATCTCTATTCCCCCTTACCGTATGTCTCCTCCTAAGATGAATAAGTTGAAGGAGCAGTTACAGGAATTGCTTGATAAGGGCTTCATTCGGCCCAGTGTGTCACCTTGGGGTGCTCCTGTCTTGTTTGTGAAGAAAAATGATGGTTCTATGCATATGTGCATTGATTATCGTCAGTTGAACAAAGTTACAGTGAAGAACCGGTATCCTTTGCCTTGTATTGATGATTTGTTTGACCAGTTACAGGGTGCACGAGTGTTTTCTAAGATTGACTTGCATTCAGGTTACCATCAGTAGAAATTTGGGAGCCGGATATCCCGAAGACTGCTTTCAGAACTCGGTATGGTCATTACGAGTTCCTTGTTATGTCATTTGGGCTGACCAATGCCCCGGCAGTATTTATGCATTTGATGCATAGTGTATTTTAGCCTTATCTTGACTCATTCGTTATTTTCTTTATTGATGACATTCTAGTGTACTCTTGGAGTCGGGAAGATCATTAGCAGCACCTGAGGATAGTAATTCAAACCTTGAGAGAAAATAAATTATATGCAAAGTTCTCAAAATGTGAGTTCTGGTTAGATTTCGTGGCATTCTTGGGTCACGTGTTGTCGAGTGAAGGGATCAAGGTGGACTCGAAAAAGGTGGAGACGGTGCAGAGTTGGCCTAGACCGTCCTCAAATACAAAGATCCAGAGTCTTCTTGGTTTGGTAGGTTATTACCGTCGATTTGTTGAGGGATTCTCATCTATTGTAGCACTTATAACCAGGCTGACCTAGAAGGGTGCTCCGTTCAGGTAGACGGAAGATTGTGATGAGAGCTTCCAAAAGCTCAAGATAGCTTTGACTAAATCCCCAATATTGGTATTGCCTTCAAGTTCGGGGTCTTATACAGTTTATTGTGATGCATCGTGAGTTGGCCTCGGCGTGGTGTTGATGCAGGACCGTAGGGTGATTGCCTACGCATCCAGACAGCTAAAGGTGCATGAAAAAAACTATCTTATTCACGACCTTGAGTGAGCAGCTACTGTTCAAGCCTTGAAGATTTGGAGGCACTATTTGTACAGTGTCCCTTGTGAGATCTACATTGATCACCGGAGTTTGCAACATATGTCCAAGCAGAAGGATCTTAATTTGTGGTAGAGGAAGTGGTTAGAGCTGCTTAAGGATTATGACATCACCATTTTGTACCACCTTGGAAAGGCCAATGTGGTGGCCGATGCTTTAAGTTGCCGGCAAAGAGTTTGGGGAGTTTGGCTTATCTACCAGCAACAGAGAGGCCCATGGCATTGGATGTTCAGGCCTTAGACAGCTAGTTTGTGAGATTGGATATTTCTGAGTCGAGTCGAGTATTGGCTTGTGTGATCTCTCGGTTTTCTCTTTATGATCGTATCATGGAGCGTCTGTATGACGACCTTCATTTGCTTGTCCTGAAGGACACAGTCCAGTACGGTGATGCTAAGGAGGTTACTATTGGGGATGATGGTGCATTGAAGATGCAAGGCAGGCTATGTGTGCCTAATGTGGATGGTTTGCATGAGTTGATTCTTCAGAAGGCTCATAGCTCATGGTACTCTATTTATTCGGGTACCGCGAAGATGTACCAGGACTTAAGGTAGCATTACTGGTGGAGGAGGATGAAGAAGATATAGTGGTGTTGCTCGGTATTTAAACTGCCAGCAGGTGAAGTATCAGCATCAATGACTGGGTGGGTTGCTTCAGAAGTTAGAAATTTCAGAGTGGAAATAGGAGCGGACCACTATGGGTTTTGTTGTTGGAATCCCGCGGACTCAGCAGAAGTTTGATGCAGTTTGGGTGTTGTGGATAGGCTGACCAAGTTAGCTCATTTCCTTCCTGTGATGACTACCTATTCTTTCGAGCAGCTAGCTCGAGTTTATATCTATGATATTGTCAGACTTCATGGTGTGCCGGTATCTATCATCTCTGACTGGGTATGGAGTTTACATCACGGTTCTGGAGAGTCGTACATCATAAGTTGGGTACTCGAGTGGAGTTGACCACAGCATTTCACCCTCAGATAGACGGACAGTCCGAGTGCACTATTCAGATTCTTGAGGATATGCTCAGTGTGTGTGTGATGGAGTTTGGAGGTTCTTGGGATCAAGTCTTGCCACTTGCGGAGTTTTCCTACAACAATAGTTATTAATCCACCATTCAGATGGCACCGTATGAGGCTCTGTATGGTAGGCGGTGTCAGTCTCTAGTAGGTTGGTTTGAGTCGAGCGAGGCCAGATTATTGGGTACAAACTTGGTTCAGGATGACTTGGAGAAGGTTAAGGTGATTCAGGATAGACTTCGCACAGCCCAGTCCATACAGAAGAGTTATGTAGACCGGAAGGTTCGTGATGTTGCATTCATGGTTGGAGAGCATGTATTTCTCCGAGTTTCGCCAATGAAGGGCGTCATGAGGTTCGAAAAGAAGGGCAAGCTGAGCCCCAGGTTCATTACTCCATTTGAGGTGTTGCAGCATATTGGGGAGGTTGCTTATGAGCTTGCCTTACCTCCCAGCTTAGCAGGATTTCATTTGGTATTTTATGTCTCGATGCTCCGGAAGTATTACGGTGATCCGTCTCATGTGTTGGATTTCATCTCAGTCCGGTTGGACAAGGATCTATGCTATGTTGAAGAGCCATTGGCTATTTTGGATAGGCAGGTTCGAAAGTTGAGGTCAAATCGCATTGCATCAGTAAAGGTTCAGTGGCGGGGTCAGCCAGTCGTGGAGGCAACTTGGGAGACCGACCAGGATATGTGCAGCCATTATCCTCATCTTTTCACCACTTCAGGTATGTCTCTATGCTCGTTCGAGGACGGACGAATGTTTTAAGAGGGGAGGATGTAACGATCCAGCCGGTCATTTTGAGAGTTAGAGCCCCGATCCCCTATTAACTCCTTCCCCTGTATCTATTTCTGCTATTGTGACTTGCCGGGAGGTTTCATTTTTTGTGTTGGAGTATTTTGGTATACTTAATCCCTAAACAAAGGCATAAGTCTTATAAATGTCGGAACTGTGTAAACACGACTCTAGAATGGAGTTACGTCAATTATGTTAGCTCTGTTGGGTGATTTTGGGATTAGAGGCATGTCTGTATTGTGTTTTTGAAGTCCGTAGTTCATTTAGGCTTGAAATGGTAAAAGTCGAATTTTGGAGTTTTGGGCTGGTAGTGGAATTTTTGATATCGGGGTTGGAATTTGATTCTAGAAGTTGGAGTAGGTCCGCCGTGTTGAATAGGACTTGTGTGCAAAATTTGGGGTCAATCGGACGTGGTTTGGTTGATTTCGGATTGGTCGTCGAATTTGAAAGTTTCAAGTTCATTAAGTTTAGATTGGAGGGTGATTTGTGTTTTTAGCATTATTTGATGTGATTTGAGGGCTCGGCTAAGTTCGTATAGTGTTTTAGGATTGGTTGGTGTGTTTAGTTGAGGTCCTGGAGGGGCCTCGAGTGTATTTTGGATGCTTAACGGATTGGTTTGAGACTTAGGGAAAAAGGCTTAAACTGATGTATCTGGTGTAACCGCATCTGCGCACTTTGGGCCGCAGGTGCGAAGCTGTAGAAGCGGATAAAGGTCTTGTCTAGCTGGGTCCGCAGATGCGGTGAGGGGTCTGCAGAAGCAATTGGGAACTGCAGGAGCGAGCTTGCAGGTACGTCCTAGTGCCCGCAGATACGGTCCCAGCCCACTTAAGTGAATTCCGCACCTGCGATGGAATTTTTGCAGGTGCGAAGAAGGGTCTGTAGGTGCGGTTTGACTGGCAGAAAAGGGACCAAATCGAGGGTTTATGTCATTCTTCACCATTTGACTTTGGAGCTCAGATTTGGGCGATAATTTGAGGGATTTTCAGAAAAATCTTTTGGATAACGATTCTTAACTCCTTTATGGTTATATTACACTAATCTATGGTTGATTTCATCATCTAATTAAGGAATTTGGTTGAGAAATATGGGGGGGATGGTAGATGTTCTTCAACTAATAATTTGGTTTTTAATTGGGATTTTGACATCGGATTTGGATGATTTTTGTATGAGTGAACTCATGAGTGAATGGATGTTTGTATTTTGTGACTTTTACTCGATTCCGAGACGTGGGCCCGGGGAGACTTTTTATGGCGATTTCCAATTTCTTGCTTTAGCTTTGATTTCATTAGCTAGATTAGTTTCTTGTAGTTATATTTATGATATGTAATTGATTTTGGCTAGATTTGGGCCATTCGGAGTCAGATATTCATTGAAAGAGCATTGTGACTGATTGATTAGCTTCGTTTGAGGTAAGTGGCTTACCTAACCTTGTGTGAGGGACTCCTATTAGGATTTGGTACTGTTTGATATATGAGAGTTGTGTACGTGAGGTGAGGAGTGCGTACACGAGCTATTTGTTTAAAAACTCCATTTTTATTAAGTAAAGTATCTATTTTCCTTTAACTGAGCTACACTAGCATATGTAATTATCCTATTAAGTTTAGAACAGCATAACTACGTGTCTTAATTGCTTACCTGAATTCTGTGCAGCATGCTTAGTGAATTTCCTGCTTCTTTGTTGACTTGGAGTTAGTCTAAATCGTAGGGTATCATGTTGTAGTGTTAATTCTATTGTTTGCACTGCTTATTTACTTTGGGACTACGGAGCGGTATTTCGGGAGATCCCCCAACACTATATATTTACTTTGGGACTACATAACAGTATTTTGGGAGATCCCTCCGTACTACTTATCTACTTTGGGACTACAGAACAGTATTTCGGGAGATCCCCCAGCATTATATATTTACTTTGGGACTACAGAACGGTATGTAGGGACATTCCCCTACATATTTACATTTAGGACTACGAGATGGTATCCCGAGAGATACCCTATTGCTATTACTGTGTTCTGAGCTATTGGCTTCCATTGAGTTCTATTCCTGCTAGATTTCCGTATTTATTTTTCTGTAATATTTCTTCTATATTGTTCCATTATATTTATACCAGTAGGGCCCTAACCTGATCTCGTCATTACTCGGCCGAGGTTATTCTTGGCACTCACTGGGTACCGTTGTGGTGTACTCATGCCCTTTCATGCACATGTTTTTCGTGTGAAGATCCAGGTACTAGCTATCAGCATCGAGTCTAGTTGTATGGTCGCTGCTTCAGGAGACTTCAAGGTATATCTACCCGCATCCGCAGAACTCGCAGTCCCCTTCTATCCCCCTATGTTCATTTTCTTCTTTTCCATAAAAATAATGTATAGAACAATTAGGACTTCTTAGAAGCTTGTGACACTGCGACATTCCGAGTTTTGGGAAAGATGATTATTGTATATGCCGAGTGGCACCGTTTCTACTTATTGATTATATCCGTTAGCTATTATTCTTGTGTTTTCATTTCATTTCCGCAATATTAGGCTTACCTAGTCGTCGAGACTAGGTGCCGTCATGACAGTTCACATAAGGAGAAATTGGGTCGTGACAACTCTTGACATCCATCTGATGGAGAGTGAATTCCATGTAAGCAACAAAGGCTATAAGAAGTCTAGTTTTTTCCAATCTTGCAACTGGAGCAAAGGTCTCATCATAGTCTATGCCCTCCTCTTGACTATATCCTTGAACCACCAATCCTGCCTTGTTCCCTGTAACTGTTCCATCTTCATCAAGTTTGTTTTTGAAGACCCATTTTGTGCCAATTACTGATTTGTCCTTGGGTCTTGGTACTAGATGCCAAACATGACTTCTCTCAAAACGGTTGAGTTCATTTTGCATTGCATTCACCCAGTCTATATCCTGTAAAGCCTCAGCAACACTTTTAGGTTCAATAAGAGATAGAAAAGCATCAAAAGCACAAATGTTCTTCAAAGAAGATCTGGTTTTGATTCTAGAGGTTGGATCAGTAATTATGTTCTCAATGGGATGAGAACTTTGATACTTGTACAATTTTACAACCAGTTGGTTTACCCTAGATGTTCCTTCATTGTTTTGTTGCTAAGGAACAGGTTTGTCACGATGGGTGCCTGAGTCCTACCTGTCAAACACCCCTAAGCATGCGTCTAAGATATGAACCTTAATAACATCTGCTGCATTACGAAAATAACATATGTGAAGGAAACCTGCCATCAATGCATTGTCACACCTCCTTTTTCCTTACACTCCGAAAAGGTATAAATAAAGGAGTTTTTCCAATTAAAGGACAATCGAAACGGGATTTATTGTTAAAAGATTCAGAGTCGCCACTTGGGAGATTTATGATGTCCCAAGTCACCAGTTCAAATCCCGAATCGAGGAAAGAATAACTCTGTATTACAGTCTGCGAACCAGAAATCCGAGTAAGGAATTCTGTTAACCCGGGAGAAGGTGTCAGGCATTCCCGGATTCTGTGGTTCTAGCACGGTCGCTCAACTGTTATAATTGGCCTATTATCTGATTTTAAAACACTTTTAAACCTATGTGCAAATTAACTTTAAACCGCTTTTATTTATTTAAGGAATTAATTCAAGGTTATTTAAAACATATCGCAAGCCACGTCACATGAAATGCACCCATGGTTCACGACACACTCTATTTAACCTTAGAAATTAGAACCGGGTCATATGAAATGCACCCTCGGATTTTAATAAAAACTGTGATAATTATAATTAATGCACCTAAAGCAAACTACGATGCCAATTAATTACGTCTTTCCTTATGAATTTGAGAACTTATACACCAAAGCTTATAAAATTAATTAAAACTATAAGATCCTATGGCAGCCTACTCCTAAGTACCTTAAACAAAAATTAACAAATCATGTAAGTGTCATATAGCATCATATTTTAAGTAGTAAGGAACTCAAAATCTAGGAGGATGAAACAACATAAGAAACGGCCATAAAACAAATATTTACAAATCTATATATTCAATGCAATTCATTTTGCATCCGTTGTCAATATTCTTTAATGACAAAAGAGAACTTGATCGCCATGAACAAATAGAGTGTTTCAATAAGTAACACGAGATTCTTTGCTTCTGAAAACTATCATAAGCATATTAATATCCATTCTCTCCAAGACGTGTTGTAAACTCACATAGCAGACAGGACATGAACTAATATTCGTGATTAGAAAATTCAAAACAAAACTCAAAGAAGCCCATATCAAACTCAACATTATCGCATAATCAGAAACATATAAAAATGATGAAGAGAGTTAAGAGTAAAGGAGTGGACCTCGATAAGCTTTCTTTATATATGAGGATCTCCCAACGATTACAATTATGAGAATTCCGACGAACGGGCTCGAGGGAAAGACAAGGAAAGAACAGCAACAAATTCAAACAACGAGCTGAATCGAAACCTCGAACCAAACCTCAAAAACCCGTCGGAACTGCGACAAAACTCAACACGGCCTCGTCGCAAACTCAAACCAACCAAATGAACTCCATTTGGAAGAGCGAAAATTCGAAACTGAAGAACGAAACAAAATTTTTTCTTTATGTGTTTTGTGTTTATGTCTTGTGAGTCGGTTTTGTGACTGCGTCTTCTCACTTCGTGGACTGCCGGCCATGGTGGTTGCCGGACTTCCGGCCAGATCTTGGATAGAAACAGAGCATCATTGGTGAGGCAGTAGCGTTCTATGGTGTTAGGGGTCGTTTTTCGGTGGTTTTGGGAATCAGATTTGTCGCGGCTCCTTCATCTCTCGTGTTTGCGTGTTTGCGTGTTATGGTGTTCAAGCTGCTATGGAAAACTTGTTGCTTCTTCAACAAAGAAGAAGACAGTCGAGCAGTGGGGGGGTGAAAGAAGATGACGCGCGGGGGGTTGGTCGTCTGGTTCGCTGGAGAAGTTTCAGAACGGGGGAGGGTGAAGAAGAAGGCATGAAAGGGGTGTCGTGAAGAAGATGACGCAGGGGGGTGGGGTTCCTTTGTGCGCAGCCTTTTCAGCTTCTGCTTTTAGCTTTTTTTTGTTTTTCCCAGCCTTTTCTTTTTCTTTTCATGCGCAGCTTTTGCTGCTTTTCATTCCAGCTTGTTCAACGAAGAAGCTTTCTTCGTTGGTGAAGAAAGAGATCCGATGGGGGGCTGTGCGCAACTTTGTTCTTTTTTTTTAGCCTTTTTTGTCCGTTCTCCTTATTTATAGTCTAGATTTATTGTAGGGTTTTAGGTTAAGGGGTATGGACCTAAGAATTATGGGTTTGGCAATTGTTGGCTAGGTCCAAAATTAGGCCTAAAGATGGGTTGCTCGAGCCCAAGCTCTATTCTTTCGCTGCGAACGAGATTAAAAATACGCGCCCATTTGTTAATTATTCCTACTATTCAAATAATTATTAAAATAAAACTAACCATTAAAACAAATCTATTTTTGGTATTTTCAAATATCATATTAAAATAAAAGTACGATACTATTGTTGTATATATTTTTTAAGATTAAAAATGACTATAAAACATTAATGAACCTATTTTTGTGATTTTTTTGTTTTCTTGTAATAAAATAAAGTAAAAGAGTTAAAATTACTTAAAATATCTATAGTATGCCCAAATTAAATATTTTACGCTAATATATAAAAAATCTTGGGGAGGGTCAAAAATCACATGTCTACAGCTGCCCCTCTTTGACTGGAAACGCGCAGAGTTTTCAACAAAGACTGACTAGACAGGTTTTTTTACCCGACCCTTATTTGGAGAAACTAAAACTAAGAGAGAGGGGAATGTGACCGAGCCCTGGTATCTGGGCTACCTACGTATCCTTGGCTATAAAGGAATCAGGCCACGTATAGTTCAGAAATGAGTGAGATGACGGAATATCGAGGTGAAGAGCCGACCGAGGTGCCGTTACGTCGAGGTTCCGATCCGCGGTCCCTATTATTACATCAAAAATCAAATGAAAAATACTAACTAAACCTGTCAACTACGAGTTACAAGATTCGTATCTATAAGTCTTCTAAAGCTGGATCTTGAGTCTTGAATGGATCTTCATGCCAAATTTAGATTTGAACCTTGGCGCCTGTTAGCTGCAGGTGCTAGCTCGTTCTTCTTCAGCTTTTCGGATAAAAACTAGGCATGCAGTGCTTGTGACCTCAACCATGTCTTGAGAAGCTCATATCTTTCATCAACTTCTGCATTTGGATTAACTTCTTGCCTTTCTCTTTTTTTTTCTTTATTGTGACTAACTTCTGTTAATCATCTAGGACTGCTGACTCGCATTCTTGACATGAGCTTCTTTTGTTAGTGACCTGAATTGCATTCTGAATTGAATTCCCTTTTTTCTAGGTGGGCACCTGATTGTTGAACTTGAACTGTCTTCTCTTGTTACTTGACATTGTTTTCCCTTGTACCTTGAACCATTTTCTCCTGAAACTTGAACTGTCTTCCTTCGAAACTGCTTTCCCTTGAAACTTGAGTTGTCTCCCCTTGTTCTCCAGGTGGGCGCCTGATTACAACAAAATAGACAAAATAAAAAAAATTTGCCTCAGTTTGCACTAGGAAGATTTGTGAGTTGTTAGCAAAATTGTAAACCACTTGTACTATTGGCGCAATGATGAAATTAAACTAAAGAATAGACTAGGAAAACTGTAAACTAAGCTTGACTAAAGTAAAAATTGACCCTATTCTCCAGGCGGGGCTCCCTGACTGCTAACTTGAAATGTATTCCCTGCTCTCAAGGCGGGGCTCCTGACTCCAAAACATGAATATATTCCCATGCTATCCAGGCGGGCTCCTGACTTCAACAAAATAGACAAAACAAAGAAACTTTTCTGCCCCGGTTTGGTGGCCTGGCATAGATGTAAGTGTAAAATGGATCACATTACCAAATATCAATAAGAACTTGAAAGCTGAAACTTGAATTGTACTCCCTTGTTCTCCATGCGGGCTCCTGATTGCTGACTTGAAAGTATTCCCTGCTTTCCAGGCGGGCTCCTGACTTCAACTTGAAAGTGCTCCCTGCTTTCCAGCCGGGCTCCTGACTTCAACTTGAAAGTGCTCCCTACTCTCCAGGCGGACTCCTGACTTCAAGATAGACAACTCAAAGAATTTAAAAGATAAAATTTAAATTGTACTCCCTTGTTCTCCAAGCGGGCTCCTGACTGCTGCGCTTGAAAGTATTCCCTGCTCTCCAGGCGGGCTCCTGACTGCTGACTTGAAATGTATTCTTTGCTCTCCAGGAGGGCTCCTGACTTCAACATAGACAAAACAAAGAATTTGAAAGTTAAAACTTAAATTGTACTCCCTTGTTCTCCAGGCGGGCTCCTGACTGCTACGCTTGAAAGTATTCCCTGCTCTCTAGGCGGGCTCCTGAGTGCTGACTTGAAATGTATTGCCTGCTCTCCAGGCAGGCTCCTGACTTCAAAACAAAGCAAATAATTTGAAAACTAAAATATGAATTGTACTCCCTTGTTCTCCAGGCGGGCTCCTGGCTGCTAACTTGAAAGTATTCCCTGCTCTCCAGGCGGGTTCCTGATTGCTGACTTGAAATGTATTCCCTGCTCTCCAGGCGGGCTCCTAACTTCAAAATAAAACAAAGAATTTGAAAGCTAAAACTTAAATTGTACTCCCTTGTTCTCCAGGCGGGCTCCTGACTGCTGCGCTTGAAAGTATTCCCTGCTTTCCAGGCGGGCTCCTGACTTCAACTTGAAATGTATTCCCTGCTCTCCAGGCGGGCTCCTGACTTCAAAATAAACAAAGCAAAGAATTTGAAAACTAAAGCTTTAAATTGTACTCCCTTGTTCTCCAGGCGGGCTCCTGACTTCAACTAGAAATGTATTCCCTGCTCTCTAGGCGGGCTCCTGACTTCAACTTGAAATGTATTCCCTGCTCTCCAGGCGGGATCCTGACTTCAACATAGACAAAACAAAGAATTTGAAAGCTAAAACTTAAATTGTACTCCCTTGTTCTCCAGGCGGGCTCCTGACTGCTGAACTTGGATGTCTTCTCCCTATTCTCCAAGAGGGTACCTGATTTCAACAAAATAGACAAAAACAAAGAAAATTTTCCTGCCCCAGTTTGGTAACTGGGCACATATGTGAGTGTTAAACTGAATCATATTACCAAATATTACTAAGAATTTGAAAGCTAGGTCCCATTATGCAGAGGGGGTCCTAACAACTCTTAACTGAACGACAATTTTAAATCTAAGTTATATCTTCTACAGGTGTGACTTCTGCTAAATCTTGCTATCTAAGAGAATCTTTAAACTACTCCCCATTATCCACGAGGGTCCTGAAAATCAAAGGTCAAATTTTATCTTAAGGGTGACAACTCTCATGTCTGAATTATACTACCCTACAGTAGAGTTTACGCTAAATGTTGTTATCTAATCGAAATCTTAAAGCTAAGTCTCATTATTCAGGAGGGTCCTGGAAACTCCTAATTGAATCTTATCTCGAACATGCAAACTTCTAAGACAACTTATATTCCCTTGGGATACATTTATGCTAGATTATGATATTTCTGAACTTTAAACTAGGTCCCATTTTCTAGGAGGGTCCTGAAAATCAAGAATCAAACCTGTTTGGTGACTGCCTTTCTCCACGGAGGGTTTCTCCGAAACAACCGAAATTTCCTACCCTTGTTTCAAATCAAAGAAAAATCCTGTCAGTTTAAAAATGTGGTGGTTGGTTTGTGGCCTTGACTTTGAGGGTGATTGCTCCTTCACTTCCCTTGATAACTGATTTCCACTCGAGGACCTTGCTTTCTTATAGACTAACCACTTTCTTTGTCATCCTTATCACAGAAAATACCCCTTCTCCGTTCAGACCCAGTTCCCTTTATCTATTTCATTACTCATGAACTGACATTTACCAACCTTTGTGTTTCACCGAAAATACCTTTGATCTGTCCACCTAACACCTTCCATCTGTTGCATTGTGCTCTTGTGTTGACATGAATTTCAAAGCACATTAATTGCTATCCACTTAGTGCGCATGTTGTTCCTTCCTGACTTAAATCACTGGCCTTGGCCTTGAAGTTTATTGTTCCCTCACTTGTCACGATAACTTTGATTTCGGCTTGGAATACCTTGTTTGTTACTGGTTAAACACTTTCTTTGTTGATCTCATCACAGAGAATACCTTTGACCCGTTCACCCAACATCCTCTATCTGTTGCACTGTTCACGAATTGGAATATTCCAAACCTTTGTATTTCTGATGGACCCCAAAGCATGTTGATTGTTACCAACTTAGTGTGCTTATTGTTCTTTCCTGACTTATGATACTGATGTACTAGCCAGATCCCGTTTTGTGCAATTGAAAAGCTGGTGGCAAATTTTGAAGTCATTTTTCACTTATTTTGACCAAACCGACTCAGAAAGAAGAAGTAAGCAAGACAAAAGGAACAGAGTAAAGGACGAAGGAAAGAGATGATTCCTAACAAGAAAACTACAAAGTAGAGAAACCTATCAGATATGGATACCAACTCTAATGACCATGACATGCACATGTTGATTAAGTGTCCTAATCTGTCAAACAAGTCTGATGTTCGACTCTTGTTATACCCCTGAACCATGAAACTGGACTTCAATGCTCTGATTATTCAATCTGATTCACAATCCTTATTCGACTTGTAGTGCCCGAAGGGTTTTCACCATCAGGCCTCTCTCATTTTGTTCTTTCTCTCAACTTACCGTCGCCTTACGGTGCCCGTGAGGGTTTTCACCGATAAGACTCTCTTATTTTTGGATTTCTCTCAGCTCCCGTCGCCCTACGGTGCCCGTGACGGTTTTCACCAATAAGACTCTCTCATTTTCATTATTTTTCTGCTTGGGCCAGAGTATTGCCCCTGATATGAATTACCTCCTCTTGCTTGACTTGGCATCTCTCGAAGACTGATCGGAGGTCTTTCTTTGGACCGTAACGTGGACTTTTGGATAGGGTTAAAAAGAAAGGATGTCAAAGGCTCAAAAACAATTCTCATGGGTTCAAAATTACAACTTTCGGAATCAGATTTCTTACAACAACCACAACTTCTGCCCTAGTTTCTTGCTTGGGAACTTTTGGATTTTTATTTTGATGAGACTGAACCGTGAGGCTGCCTACGTATCCTTAAAATGAATCGGGTCGAACGTAGTTCATGACATAGGAATTACTTTGATGTTGTGATTTTCTCTTTTCTCTTTCTTTTCTTTCTCTTTTTTGCTTTCTTTTTCTCTTTTTGTTGTTTTTTTTTCTTCTCTTTTTTCCTTTTCATTCTTTTCTTTCTCTTCTATTTTTTCTTTTTTTTTCTTCCTTTTTTTTCTCTTTTTTTTTGTTTCAATTTTCATTTTTCTTCTCTCTCCCTTTCGTTCTTTTCTTTTCTCCTTTTCCTTTACTTATCTTTCAAGCTTGTGTTTCTGATCTTTGCTACTGATTCCGAAAGAGGGGTAAGAAAGAAAATAAATATGGCTCAAAAGGGGTGACGAAGGATAAAGTGTTTAGATAGCAGAACAAAATGCATTCGTCATTCCAATCTCCAAAACATGCCAAGTGCAAACTACACAATTTAAACAAACCAAGGAAATCATTTGTAACATCTTTTGATTATGCCAGACTTGATGACCATATCCACACATTCGCCTTTTACATCTGTTACATACAAAGCACCATTGGACAACAATCTCACTCTCATTACCACGAACAACCCCTGTCAATTTGGGCAAACTTGCCTTTAGCTTCAAACCGATGCGGCATGATGCATTTCAATAGGGTTTCTTCATATTCTATCTGCCCCAGTTTCACACAATTCGGACTTGAAGTGATCTCAACATGCCTTTACTTGTTTCCCTCAAATGTCCCTATCATCTTCAAAATTGTTCCATTCATTGCTTCATGACTAAACTGAATTTTTAAGACCAGGCCGAGAATTACGCATACATGTCATGTTACTAGAGTCAACAGGAAAAGAACTATAAAATAAAAGAGAACTAAACGAACATGACTAGAAATCACAGAAAATAGAAAATTACATTAGACAGATGGTGACAGGGTTTTGACAGCAAAACAAACAAACTAAACTGGGGCTACAAACCTAGAACAAACTTATACAACACTAAATAGGCTACTAGACTAAACAAACTAGGCAAAATAAGAGGATAGAAGGGTTTGAGTCACAAGACAATATCTGGATTACAACCCTGAAATAACCCGGACAACAGAAATGACAACAAAATAAACCACCAAAACTCCTCCCTGGCTAACCAAGACAGGAGCGTCTTTCCAATTGCCAAACATGGCATCTTAGCCACTGAATTATGCATCAACGTTACTAGGACATTCACAAACTTCCATCACGTTGTTCTTAATAAATTGCTTTTGGGTTCCCTTTGCTGGCTCGTTCTTAAGATCAACCTCTAATAGCACTGAAAACTTTGCAGCACGTGGACCTCCAAGGCTCCCAAAAGAATTATCACATTCCTTTTTAGAATAAACCATACCCACCATATGCGTCTCATTATGCACAGGCGATGGACTTTGGCTAGTGTTTGTTGCATCTGAATTTTGTACGGCAATGTCGCCTACATCAATAAGCTTCTGAATTGCTTTCTTCAGATTCCAACACTTCTCTATGCCATGCCCCGGGGCATTTGAGCAATATGCGTACCTTTGAGAAAAATCAAACTTCTTTGACAGAGGGTTTGGCATTTCTATATGAATCGGCTTCAACATGTCCAATTGCTTCAACTTTAAGAACAAACTGGCATATAATTCTCCAATAGGGGTGAAAGCTTTTTCTTTTTTCAGCAACCTCTCATTCTTAAATGCTTGATTGGGCCGGAAACCTGATCCATAGGATTTTTGGCAAGCTCGTGGGGGCGGGTAAGACATTTGGGGAAGTGGTGTGGGCCATCGCGGGCCTTGTGGGTGTGGAGCATATGGTGGTGCATTGTGGACAGGGTACTGGGAAAGTGATGTACGACTTTGGGAGTTCTGTGGGGAAAAGTATCATTGGGGAGGATTATAAGCATATCCACGAGGTCGACATTGAGGCTGAAAGCGTTTAGCAAGAACGACCATTGGACCCTGTCGTCGGCGGGGCTCACCAACATCTTTTCTATCAATGGGAGGACTATCCCGAGCAATTTGTTCGTTCCATCTGAGCCAAAAATCCCTAAAACTTTTCTTGGGTTTCTTTTCCATTTGAGATAAGGAGGAGCGGTCTGGGACAACACCTGATCTGTAATGAAAGTATCGAACAAAATCTTGAGCCATGTCACCTAATGTAGGCCACTTACCAACATCTTGACGATTATTCCATTCCAAAGTTGCCCCAGTCAAGCTCTCACTGAAGTACACCATCAACAAATCATCTTTCTCGCCAACACTTTTTATTTTACTGCAATAATCCCTCAAAAGGGCTACCGGATCCCCACACCCATCATATAAGTTAAACTTTGGCACTTTAAACCCCGCAGGCAGACGAACGTCGAGAGACGTAGACAATTCTATGTAAGACATGCTACCCTGGTCTCCCATTCCTTGCTTGTTCTTTAAGGACTGTTCTATGCCTTTCGGCCTCCTGGGTATCCCATCTCGCCCTTTTCTTTTTGTGAACTTTTCATTTTCAATATGAGGTTCATCCCGCGGACCCTGCTTGTATGAGTTAGGAACCTTGTGGGCAACCTTTGAGGGGTAATATTGGGCATTGTGAGCTTTGAGTGGGTGTTCATTATTGGGGATGGTGGATAAGACAGGAGGGCAATTTTTGGGAAAGGTAATTGGAAGATGAGTGACAGAGCTACTAGGGTGGTTGGGAAATCCATGATAAGCGGGTGGATCTAGAGAGTATGGGGGATCTTCTAGCACTGTGACCAGTGTTCGGGTAAGGGTAGCATTTGGGAAGCTAGGTGGTGGCAGGGGTGGTGCCTTCCCAGTCATCCAGGCCTGATACATGTCCGCCATGTGTTGTCTTAACATCTTTACCTCTTCAACCAACCCATTGTCCTGTTCAACCGACTGCTTCCGGGCACTGGTATCAACCAACTCAGTTCTGTTATTGTTTGTCATTGCCTTTTGACTTTGTGTTGTAGAGAAGAGTTACCACTTTAAAAACCACAAACCAACCACTCTTCTGCTATGAATAACAAAATAAAGTTATCATGTTAGCGTTAGGGCATTTAACATAAGATAATCTCATTTTATGTGCAATGCACCTAGCCACAGTTATCGGTTCTAAAATGACTTCGAGGGTACAAAGGTCTGTTGGCATCATCCCAATTTGTTCGTTTCAACCTCTCTTTTCTTTGCTTTTCTAGCACTTGCTGGCTTGCCCATTTTCCTTCATTTCTCTCTCTTTTTTTTAATCATCACCCTTTCTTTCTCTCATATCTCACATTCCATAATTTCCCCTCTTTTTTTCTTTTCTTTTTTTTCCTTTTTTCTCTTTTTTTTCTTTTTATAATAAAAAAAATGATTCGATCGAACCCTATGTAGGTTGTTTACGTATCATGACGCCACATGAATCAGATCTTTGCATAGTTCGGGAAGATCGAAAATAAAGAAAACAAACTGACGTTCTCTATTCTACATTAATGACTCTGACGAGAAAAGGGAAATAAAAGAAACAAATCTCTTTTTTATTTTAAAAAATTCTAGACTTAATGTTCTATAACCTATTATAAACTCAAGTCTAACGAGCATATATTTTGGTTTTTTTTTTTTGCTTTTTTTTTTTTAAACAAACACTCCATGGGAAATTATTAAGGAAAACCCTTAGAAGAGAAAACAAATATTTTTTTGATTCATTTTTTTTCTTCTTTTTTTAAGGAGGAAATCTAAACAATAAACCATAGAAACATATTTTAACTTTTTCATTTGATATCCTGACGCGATATTCCGAAACGAGCAATGAAAAAAAATAAAACGAAATGCTTTTGGATTTCAATTTTGATTACCTAATAAAATTCTAATGATAAACAAAAGATAAAGTATTTTTTCTATGTACAATATCCTAAAGTTCTAACGAAAATAAAGGAATTTTTTTTTCTCATTTGTCACTAATTTCCCGAAGAAACGCCTCAAAAGAAAAAAAATTTGGATTTTGGAATCAACATCCTAAAAAAAGCTTTTAAAGAAGTACTAAAAGAAAATTCTCTTTTTTTTTTGAATTTTGGTCCTAATATACTAAAGGAAACTTAAAAGCAATTCATTTTAAGTCCTAGATATTAATTGCCTAAAGGAAAAACAACCTCAAATTTTTTTCATTTCTAGAATTAGCATTCTAAAAAAAAATTTATAACGAAATATAAAATGCAACATCTCTTTTTTGGATTTTGAGTTACAGCACATTTTTTCAAATATAAAATAGAAAATAACAATAATAAAAGAGACTTCACATTACTGTACAAAAGTAGAAAGTAAAAGACGACATAAAATGAGGAACAGACTCAGAACATAAAAATAAAATAAATCTCCTTAAGCAACTCCTGAATGCGGTGGTCCTAGGGTATCTGTCATACTCAAACTCCGGTAAGTGGATCCACGCCTGTATGAAAAAATTTAAACCAACACTATGTGAGACAATAACATTCCCTACTAGACACATGCAAGACATGATTGAGGCTATTTTTCCAAAATGACTTATTTGACCAAAAGGTGGCTAGAAGTGCAAAATTTGGCTATGACCCCGCAAAGCCAAGAACCTAAGATTTACTAGGAAGACCGGACCCTATGTGGGTTGCCTACGTATCCCGCCCCGAGAGACGAGAATCGGGTTCGCGTAGTTCGGGCAGATTGGATACGGGCGAGAATAATAATAATAAAAAACAACTGACATATAGAAAACACATTTTTTCTCTTTTTTCGAAAAATGATGAAACATATAAAATCTTTTTGGATTTTCTTTTTTTCTGATTTTTGAAAAAAATGGTAAAAAGTGCAAAAAAAATTTGAAGTTTCCATGCTTTTTTCTTAATAAAATGTAACAAAAATATAATTTGGTCCTACTCGCTACATCCTCACACTTCAGCCTCTCTTTTTTCTCTTTTTTCTTTTTCTTTTTCATTCGCCCTCAATTATCATTGGTCCACCAAATGACCCTTTTACCCTTGAAGAAATATAACACGTAGCACATAGGATGCCTCAAGATGGTCTGTTATTTCTGGCACACCTGTCCTAGACGGACCCAACCCCTGTGTTGAGTCCCCTAAGTCAAATGCATATGATGCAAGCAAACGTTCCTACTAGGGATCCGGCATGAGGTCTTGTTATACTAGGTTCAAAACCTGGGTTTATTGTTCTAGACCGGACTTACCCGAGCGGACAGCTCGAGCCTGGAGGGGCAGCGTACCGGGAATACAGAAGCTTCGCCGGCTTTGCAACTTGTCCGAACCTCGTTCTAAAATTGGGATATGACTCTAACGGAAAAGAAGTCACACGAAGTGCACACTTCTTCATGATTTAGAAGACTCAGAGAGAGGAGGGATTTCGCAACAGTTTATATACAGTTCACGGAATATCAAAGTAGTAAAAGCAATCAATTAGCACATTAGGCCCAAATCATGTAACAAATTTAGATAATGGATAAAGCCAACTATAACAATTATTCTAAGCTTGAATTCTTGAACCCTGAACCAGAGATTCTGGGTTCGATCCCCAGCAGAGTCGCCAGAGCTGTCACACCTCATTTTTCCTTACACCTCGGAAAGGTATAAATAAAGGAGTTTTTCCAATTAAAGGACAATCGAAACGGGATTTATTGTTAAAAGATTCAGAGTCTCCACTTGGGAGATTTATGGTGTCCCAAGTCACCGGTTCAAATCTCGAATCAAGGAAAGAATGACTTTGTATTACAGTCCGCGAACCAGAAATCCGAGTAAGGAATTCAATTAACCCGGGAGAAGGTGTCAGGCATTCCTGAATTTCGTGGTTCTAGCACGGTCGCTCAACTGTTATAATTGACCTATTATCTGATTTTAAAACACTTTTAGACCTATGTGCAAATTAACTTTAAACCGCTTTTATTTATTTAAGGAATTAATTCAAGGTTATTTAAAACATATCGCAAGCCATGTCACATGAAATGCACTCATGGTTCACGACACGCTCTATTTAACCTTAGAAATTGGAACCGGGTCACATGAAATGCACCCCCGGATTTTAATAAAAACTGTGATAATTATAATTAATGCACCTAAAGAAAACTACGATGCCAATTAGTTACGTCTTTCCTTATGAATTTGAGAACTTATACACCAAAGCTTATAAAATTAATTAAAACTATAAGATCCTATGACAGCCTACTCCTAAGTACCTTAAACAAAAATTAACAAATCATGTAAGTGTCATATAGCATCATATTTTAAGTAGTACGGAACTCAAAATCCAGGAGGATGAAACAACATAAGAAACAGCCATAAAACAAATATTTACAAATCTATATATTCAATGCAATTCATCTTGCATCTGTTGTCAATATTCTTTAATGACAAAAGAGAACTTGATCGCCATGAACAAATAGAGTGTTTCAATAAGTAACACGAGATTCTGTGCTTCAGAAAACTATCATAAGCATATTAATATCCATTCTCTCCAAGACGTGTTGTAAACTCACATAGCAGACAGGACATGAACTAATATTCGTGATTAGAAAATTCAAAACAGAATTCAAAGAAGCCCATATCAAACTCAACATTATCGCATAATCAGAAACATATAAAAACGATGAAGAGAGTTAAGAGTAAAGGAGTGGACCTCGATAAGCTTTCTTTATATATGAGGATCTCCCAACGATTACAATTATGAGAATTCCGACGAACGGGCTCGAGGGAAAGACAAGGAAAGAACACCAACAAATTCGAACAACGAGCTGAATCGGAACCTCGAACCAAACCTCAGAAACCCATCGTAACTGCGACAAAACTCAACACGGCCTCGTCGCAAACTCAAACCAACCAAATGAACTCCATTTGGAAGAGCGAAAATTCGAAACTAAAGAACAAAACAGAATATTTTCCTTATGTGTTCTGTTTTTATGTCTTGTGAGTCGGTTTTGTGACTGCGTCTTCTCACTTCGTGGACCGCCGGCCATGGTGGTTGCCGGACTTCCGGCCAGATCTTGGACAGAAACAGAGCATCATTGGTGAGGCAGTAGCGTTCTATGGTGTTAGGGGTCGTTTTCCGGTGGTTTTGGGAATCAGATTTGTCGCGGATCCTTCATCTCTCGTGTTTGTGTGTTATGGTGTTCAAGTTGATATGGAAAACTTGCTGCTTCTTCAACAAAGAAGAAGACAGTCGAGCAGTGGGGGGGTGAAAGAAGATGACGCGCGGGGGGTTGGTCGTCTGGTTCGCTGGAGAAGTTTCAGAACGGGGGAGGTTGAAGAAGAAGGCGTGAAAGGGGTGGGGTGTCGTGAAGAAGACGACGCAGGGGGTGGGGTTCCTTTGTGCGCAGCCTTTTCAGCTTCTGCTTTCAGCTTTTTTTTGTTTTTCCCAGCCTTTTCTTTTTCTTTTCATGCCCAACTTTTGTTGCTTTTCGTTCCAGCTTGTTCAACGAAGAAGCTTTCTTCTTTGGTGAAGAAAGAGATCCGATGGGGGGCTTTGTCAATTATTGGCTAGGTCCAAAATTAGGCCTAAAGATGGGTTGCTCGAGCCCAAACACTATTCTTTCGCTGCGAACGAGATTAAAAATACGGACTCATTTGTTAATTATTCCTACTATTCAAATAATTATTAAAATAATACTAACCATTAAAACAAATCTATTTTTGGTATTTTCAAATATCATATTAAAATAAAAATACGATACCATTGTTATATATATTGTTTTAAGATTAAAAATGACTATAAAACATTAATGAACCTATTTTTGTGATTTTTTTGTTTTCTTGTAATAAAATAAAGTAAAAGAGTTAAAATTACTTAAAATATCTATATTATGCCTAAATTAAATATTTTACGCTAATATATAAAAAATCTTGGGGAGGGTCAAAAATCACATGTCTACAGCTGCCCCTTTTTGACTGGAAACGCGCAGAGTTTTCAGACAAAGACTGATTAGACATGTTTTTTGACCCGACCCTTATTTGGAGAAACTAAAACTAAGAGAGAGGGGAATGTGACCGAGCCTTGGTATCTTGGCTACCTACGTATCCTTGGCTATAAAGGAATCCGGCCACGTATAGTTGAGAAATGAGTGAGATGACGGAATATCGAGGTGAAGAGCCGACCGAGGTGCTGTTCCGTCGAGGTTCTGATCCGCGGTCCCTATTATTACATCAAAAATCAAATGAAAAAGACTAACTAAACCTGTCAACTACGAGTTACAAGATTCGTATCTATAAGTCTTCTGAAGCTGGATCTTGAGTCTTGAATGGTTCTTCATGCCAAATTTAGATTTGAACCTTGGCGCCTGTTAGCTGCAGGTGCTAGCTCGTTCTTCTTCAGCTTTTCGGATAAAAACTAGGCATGCAGTGCTTGTGACCTCAACCATGTCTTGAGAAGCTCATATCTTTCATCAACTTCTGCATTTGGATTAACTTCTTGCCTTTCTCTTTTTTTTCTTTATTGTGACTAACTTATGTTGATCAGCTCGGACTGTTGACTCGCATTCTTGCCGCGAGCTTCTTTTGTTACTGACCTGAATTGCATTTTGAATTGAATTCTCTTTTTTCTAGGTGGGCGCCTGATTGTTGAACTTGAACTGTCTTCTCTTGTTACTTTACATTGTTTTCCCTTGTACCTTGAACCATTTTCTCATGAAACTTGAACTGTCTTCCTTCGAAACTGCTTTCCCTTGAAACTTGAGTTGTCTCCCCTTGTTCTCCAGGTGGGCGCCTGATTACAACAAAATAGACAAAATAAAAAAAAATCTGCCTCAGTTTGCACTAGGAAAATTTGTGAGTTGTTAGCAAAATTGTAAACCACTTGTACTATTGGCGCAATGATGAAATTAAACTAAAGAATAGACTAGGAAAACTGTAAACTAAGCTTGACTAAAGTAAAAACTGACCCTATTCTCCAGGCGGGGCTCCTTGACTGCTAACTTGAAATGTATTCCCTGCTCTCAAGGCGGGGCTCCTGACTCCAAAACATGAATATATTCCCATGCTATCCAGGCGGGCTCCGGACTTCAACAAAATAGACAAAACAAAGAAACTTTTCTGCCCCGGTTTGGTGGCCGGGCACAGATATAAATGTAAAATGGATCACATTACCAAATATCAATAAGAACTTGAAATCTAAAGCTTGAATTGTACTCCCTTGTTCTCCATGCGGGCTCCTGATTGCTGACTTGAAAGTATTCCCTGCTTTCCAGGCGGGCTCCTGACTTCAACTTGAAAGTGCTCCCTGCTTTCCAGGCGGGCTCCTGACTTCAACTTGAAAGTGCTCCCTACTCTCCAGGCGGACTCCTGACTTCAAGATAGACAACTCAAAGAATTTAAAAGCTAAAATTTAAATTGTACTCCCTTGTTCTCCAGGCGGGCTCCTGACTGCTGCGCTTGAAAGTATTCCCTGCTCTCCAGGCGGGCTCCTGACTGCTGACTTGAAATGTATTCTCTGCTCTCCAGGAGGGCTCCTGACTTTAACATAGACAAAATAAAGAATTTGAAAGTTAAAACTTAAATTGTACTCCCTTGTTCTCCAGGCGGGCTCCTGACTGCTACGCTTGAAAGTATTCCCTGCTCTCCAGGCGGGTTCCTGACTGCTGACTTGAAATGTATTGCCTGCTCTCCAGGCAGGCTCCTGACTTCAAAACAAAGCAATGAATTTTAAAACTAAAATATGAATTGTACTCCCTTGTTCTCCAGGCGGGCTCCTGGCTGCTAACTTGAAAGTATTCCCTGCTCTCCAGGCGGGTTCCTGATTGCTGACTTGAAATGTATTCCCTGCTCTCCAGGCGGGCTCCTAACTTCAAAACAAAGCAAAGAATTTGAAAACTAAAACTTTAAATTGTACTCCCTTGTTCTCCAGGCGGGCTCCTGACTGCTGCGCTTGAAAGTATTCCCTGCTCTCCAGGCGGGCTCCTGACTTCAAAATAAGCAAAGCAAAGAATTTGAAAACTAAAACTTTAAATTGTACTCCCTTGTTCTCCAGGCGGGCTCCTGACTGCTACGCTTGAAAGTATTCACTACTCTCTAGGCGGGCTCCTAACTTCAACTTGAAATGTATTCCCTGCTCTCCAGGTGGGCTCCTGACTTCAACTTGAAATGTATTCCCTGCTCTCCAGGCGGGCTCCTGACTTCAACATAGACAAAACAAAGAATTTGGAAGCTAAAACTTAAATTGTACTCCCTTGTTCTCCAGGCGGGCTCCTGACTGCTGAGCTTGGATGTCTTCTCCCTGTTCTCCAAGCGGGTACCTGATTTCAACAAAATAGACAAAAACAAAGAAAATTTTCCTGCCCCAGTTTGGTAACTGGGCACATATGTGAGTGTTAAACTGAATCATATTACCAAATATTACTAAGAATTTGAAAGCTAGGTCTCATTATGCAGAGGGGGTCCTGACAACTCTTAACTGAACGACAATTTTAAATCTAAGTTATATCTTCTACAGGTGTGACTTTTGCTAAATCTTGCTCTCTAAGAGAATATTTAAACTACTCCCCATTATCCACGAGGGTCCTGAAAATCAAAGGTCAAATTTTATCTTAAGGGTGACAACTTTCATGTCTGAATTATACTACCCTACAGCAGAGTTTACGCTAAATGTTGTTATCTTCGAAATCTTAAAGCTAAGTCCCATTATTCAGGAGGGTCCTGGAAACTCCTAATTGAATCCTATCTCGAACATGCAAACTTCTAAGCCAACTTATATTCCCTTGGGATACATTTATGCTAGATTATGCTATTTCTGAACTTTAAACTAGGTCCCATTTTCCAGGAGGGTCCTGAAAATCAAGAATTAAACCTGTTTGGTGACTGCCTTTCTCCACGGAGGGTTTCTCCAAAACAACTAAAATTTCCTGCCCCTGTTTCAAATCAAATAAAAATCCTGTCAGTTTAAAAATGTGGTGGTTGGTTTGTGGCCTTGACTTTGAGGGCGATTGCTCCTTCACTTCCCTTGATAACGGATTTCCACTCGAGGACCTTGCTTGCTTATGGACTAACCACTTTCTCTGTCATCCTTATCACAGAAAATACCCCTTCTCCGTTCAGACCCAGTTCCCTTTATCTATTGCATTGCTCATGAACTGATATTTACCAACCTTTCTGTTTCACCGAAAATACCTTTGATCTGTCCACCTAACACCTTCCATCTGTTGCATAGTGCTCTTGTGTTGACATGAATTCCAAAGCACATTAATTGCTATCCACTTAGTGCGCATGTTGTTCCTTCCTAACTTAAATCACTGGCCTTGGCCTTGAAGTCTATTGTTACCTCACTTGTCACGATAACGTTGATTTCGGCTTGGAATATCTTGCTTGTTACTGGTTAAACACTTTCTTTGTTGATCTCATCACAGAGAATACCTTTGACCCGTTCACCCAACATCCTCTATCTGTTGCACTGTTCACGAATTGAAATATACCAAACCTTTGTATTTCTGATGGACCCCAAAGCATGTTGATTGTTACCAACTTAGTGTGCTTATTGTTATTTCCTGACTTATGACACTAATATACTGGCCAGATCCTGTTTTGTGCAATTGGAAAGCTGGTGGCAAAGTTTGAAGTCATTTTTCACTTATTTTGACCAAACCGACTCAGGAAGAAGAAGTAAGCAAGACAAAAGGAACAGAGTAAAGGACAAAGGAAAGAGATGATTCCTAACAAGAAAACTACAAAGTAGAGAAACCTATCAGATGTGGATACCAACTCTAATGACCATGACATGCACATGTTGATTAAGTGGCCTAATCTGTCAAACAAGTCTGATGTTCGACTCTTGTTATACCCCTGAACCATGAAACTGGACTTTAATGCTCCGATTATTCAATCTGATTCACAATCCTTATTCGACTTGTAGTGCCCGAAGGGTTTTCACCATCAAACCTCTCTCATTCTGTTCTTTCTCTCAACTTACCGTCGCCTTACAGTGCCCGCGAGGGTTTTCACCGATAAGACTCTCTTATTTTTGGATTTCTCTCAGCTCTCGTCGCCCTACGGTACCCGTGAGGGTTTTCACCAATAAGACTCTCTCATTTTCATTATTTTCTGCTTGGGCCAGAGTATTGCCCCTAATATGAATTACCTCCTCTTGCTTGACTTGGCATCTCTCGAAGACTGATCGAAAGGTCTTTCTTTGGATCATAACATGGGCTTTTGGATAGGGTTAAAAAGAAAGGATGTCAAAGGCTCAAAAACAATTCTCATGGGTTCAAAATTACAACTTTCGGAATCAGATTTCTTACAACAACCACAACTTCTGCCCTAGTTTCTTGCTTGAGAACTTTTGGATTTTTATTTTGATGAGACCGAACCGTGAGGCTGCCTACGTGTCCTTAAAAGGAATCGGGTCGAACGTAGTTCATGACATAGGAATTACTTTGTTGTTGTGATTTTCTCTTTTCTCTTTCTTTTCTTTCTCTTTTTTGCTTTCTTTTTCTCTTTTTGTTGTTTTTTTTCTTTCTCTTTTCATTCTCTTCTTTCTCTTTTTATTCTTTTTTTTCTCTTTTCTTTTTTCTTCCTTTTTTTTCTCTTTTTTTTGTTTCAATTTTCATTTTTCTTCTCTCTCCCTTTCGTTCTTTTCTTTTCTCCTTTTCCTTTACTTATCTTTCAAGCTTGTGTTTCTGATCTTTGCTACTGATTCCGAAAGAGGGGTAAGAAAGAAAATAAATATGGCTCAAAAGGGGTGACGAAGGATAAAGTGTTTAGATAGCATAACAAAATGCTTTCGTCATTCCAATCTCCAAAACATGCCAAGTGCAAACTATACATTTTAAACAAACCAAGGAAAACATTCGTAACATCTTTTGATTGTGCCAGACTTGATGACCATATCCACACATTCGCTTTCTACATTTGTTACATACAAAGCACCATTGGAAAACACTCTCACTCTCATTACCATGAACAACCCCTGTCAATTTGGGCAAACTTGCCTTTAGCTTCAAATCGATGCGGCATGATGCATTTCAATAGGGTTTCTTCATATTCTATCTGCCCCAATTTCACACAATTCGAGCTTGAAGTGATCTCAACATGCCTTTACTTGTTTCTCTCAAATGTCCCTATCATCTTGAAAATTGTTTCATTCATTGCTTTATGACTAAACTGAATTTTTAAGACCAGGTCGAGAATTACGCATACATGTCATATTACTAGAGTCAACAGGAAAAGAACTATAAAATAAAATAGAACTAAACCAAAATGACTAGAAATCACAGAAAATAGAAAATTGCATTAGACAGATGGTGACAGGGTTTGGACAGCAAAACAAACAAACTAAACTAGGGCTACAAACCTAGAACAAACTTAGACAATACTAAACAGGCTACTAGACTAAACAAACTAGGCAAAATAAGAGGATAGAAGGGTTTGAGTCACAAGACAATATCTGGATTACAACCCTGAAATAACCCGGACAATAGAAATGACAACAAAATAAACCACCAAACCTCCTCCCTGGCTAACCAAGATAGGAGTGTCTTTCCAATTGCCAAGCATGGCATCTTAGCCACTGAATTATGCATCAACGTTACTAGGACATTCAAAAACATCCATCACGTTGTTCTTAACAAATTGCTTTTGGGTTCCCTTTGGTGGCTCGTTCTTAAGATCAACCTCTGATAGCACTGAAAACTTTGTAGCACACGGACCTCCAAGGCTCCTAGAAGAATTATCACATTCCTTTTCAGAATAAACCATACCCACCATATGCGTCTCATTATGCACAGGCGATGGACTTTGGCTAGTGTTTGCTGCATCTGAATTTTGTATGGCAATGTCGCCTACATCAATAAGCTTCTGAATTGCTTTCTTCAGATTCCAACACTTCTCTATGCCATGCCCCGGGGCATCTGAGCAATATGCGCACCTTTGAGAAAAATCAAACTTCTTTGACAGAGGGTTTGGCATTTTTATATGAATCGGCTTCAACATGTCCAATTGCTTCAACTTTTGGAACAAACTGGCATATGATTCTCCAATAGGGGTGAAAGCCTTTTCTTTTTTCAGCAACCTCTCATTCTTAAATGCTTGATTGGGCCGGAAACCTGATCCAGGGGGTTTTTGGCAGGCTCGTGGGGGCGGGTAAGACATTTGAGGAAGTGGTGTGGGCCATCGCGGGCCTTGTGGGTGTTGAGCATATGGTGGTGCATTGTGGACAGGGTACTGGGAAAGTGATGTACGACTTTGGGAGTTCTGTGGGGAGAAGTAGCATTGGGAAGGATTATAAGCATATCCACGAGGTCGACATTGAGGCTGAAAGCGTTTAGCAAGAACGACCATTGGACCCTATCGTCGGCGGGGCTCACCAACATCTTTTCTATCAATGGGAGGACTATCCCAAGCAATTTGTTCGTTCCATCTGAGCCAAAAATCCCTAAAACATTTCTTAGGTTTCTTTTCCATTTGAGATAAGGAGGAGCGGTCTGGGACAACACCTAATCTGTATTGAAAGTATCGAACAAAATCTTGAGCCATGTCACCTAATGTAGGCCACTTACCAACATCTTGACGATTATGCCATTCCAAAGCTGCCCCAATCAAGCTTTCACTGAAGTATGCCATCAACAAATCATCTTTCTCGCCAACACTTCTCATTTTACTGTAATAATCCCTCAAAAGGGCTTCCGGATCCCCACACCCATCATATAAGTTAAACTTTGGCACTTTAAACCCCGCAAGCATACGAACGTCGGGGGACATAGACAATTCTATGTAAGACATGATACCCTGGTCTCCCATTCCTTGCTTGTTCTTTAAGGTCTGTTCTATGCCTTTCGGCCTCCTAGGTATCCCATCTCGCCCTTTTCTTCCTGTGAACTTTTCATTTTCAACATGAGGTTCATCCCGCGGGCCCTGCTTGCATGAGTTAGGAACCTTGTGGGCAACCTTTGAGGGGTAATATTGGGCATCGTGAGCTTTGAGTGGGTGTTCATTATTGGGGATGGTGGATAAGACAGGAGGGCAATTTTTGGGAAAGGTAATTGGAAGATGAGTGACAGAGCTACTAGGGTGGTTGGGAAAGCCATGATAAGCGGGTGGATCTAGAGAGTATGGGGGATTATCTGGCACTGTGACCGGTGTTCGGGTAAGGTTAGCATTTGGGAAGCTAGGTGGTGGCGGGGGTGGTGTCTTCCTAGTCATCCAGGCCTGATACATGTCCGCCATGTGTTGTCTTAACATCTTTACCTCTTCAACCAACCCATTGTCCTGTTCAACCGACTGCTTCCGGGCACTGGTATCAACTAACTCAGTTCTGTTATTGTCTGCCATTGCCTTTTGACTTTGTGTTGTAAAGAAGAGTTACCACTTTAAAAATCACAAACCAACCATCCTTCTGCTATAAATATAACAAAATAAAGTCATCACGTTAGCGTTAGGGCATTTAACATAAGATAATCTCATTTTATGTGCAATGCACCTAGCCACAGTTATCGGTTCTAAATTGACTTCGAGGGTACAAAGGTCAATTGGCATCATCTCAATTTGTTCATTTCAACCTCTCTTTTCTTTGCTTTTCTAGCACTTGCTGGCTTGCCCATTTTCCTTCATTTCTCTCTCTCTCTTTTTTAATCATCACCCTTTCTTTCTCTCATATCTCACATCCCATAATTTCCTCTCTTTTTTTCTCTTTTTTTTTTCCTTTTTTTCTCTTTTTTTTCTTTTAATAATAAAAAAATGATTCGATCGAACCCTATGTAGGTTGCCTACGTATCATGACGCCACATGAATCAGATCTTTGCGTAGTTCGGGAAGATCGGAAATAAAGGAAACAAACTGACGTTCTCTGTTTCTGCATTAATGACTCTGACGAGAAAAGGGAAATAAAAGAAACAAATCTCTTTTTTGTTTTTAAAAATTCTAGACTTAATGTTCTATAACCTATTATAAACTCAAGTCTAACGAGCATATATTTTGCTTCTTTTTTTTTTTGCTTTTTTTTTAAAACAAACACTCCATGGGAAATTATTAAGGAAAACCTTAGAAGAGAAAACAAATATTTTTTTGATTCGTTTTTTTTTCTTCTTTTTTTAAGGAGGAAATCTAAACAATAAACCACAAAAACATATTTTAAATTTTTCATTTGATATCCTGACGCGATATTCCGAAACGAGCAATGAAAAAAAATAAAACGAAATGCTTTTGGATTTCAATTTTGATTATCTAATAAAATTCTAATGATAAACAAAAGATAAAGTATTTTTTCTATGTACAATATCCTAAAGTTCTAATGAAAATAAAAGAATTTTTTTTCTCATTTGTCACTAATTTCCCAAAGAGACGCCTCAAAAGAAATATTTTTTGGATTTTGGAATCAACATCCTAAAGAAAGCTTTTAAAGAAGTACTAAAAGGAAATTCTTTTTTTTTTTGAATTTTGGTCCTAATATACTAAAGGAAACTTAAAAGCAATTCATTTTAAGTCCTAGATATTAATTGCCTAAAAGAAAAACAACCTAAAAATTTTCTCATTTCTAGAATTAGCATTCTAAAAAATAATTATAACGAAATATAAAATGCAACATCTCTTTTTTGGATTTTGAGTTACAGCACATTTTTTCAAATATAAAATAGAAAATAACAATAATAAAAGAGACTTGACATTACTGTACAAAAGTAGAAAGTAAAAAACGACATAAAATGAGGAACAGACTCGGAACATAAAAATAAAATAAATCTCCTTAAACAACTCCTGAATGCAGTGGTCCTGGGGTATCTGTCATGCTCAAACTCCGGTAAGTGGATCCACGCCTGTATGAGAAAACTTAAACCAACACTATGTGAGACAATAACATTCCCTACTAGACACATGCAAGACATGATTGAGGCTATTTTTCCAAAATGACTTATTTAGCCAAAAGGTGGCTAAAAGTGCAAAATTTGGCTATGACCCCGCAAAGCCAAGAACCTAAGATTTACGAGGAAGATCGGACTCTAAGTGGGTTCCCTACGTATCCCGCCCCGAGAGACGAGAATCAGGTTCGCGTAGTTCAGGCAGATTGGATACGGGCGAGAATAATAATAATAAAAAAATAACTGACATATAGAAAACACATCTTTTCTCTTTTTTTCGAAAAATGATGAAACATTCCCTACTCGCTTCATCCTCACACTTCAGCCTCTCTTTTTTCTTTTTTTTCTTTTTCTTTTTCATTCGCCCTCAATTATCATTGGTCCACCAAATGACCCTTTTTCCCTTGAAGAAATGCAACACGTAGTACATAGGATGCCTCAAGATGGTCTGTTATTTCGGGCACACCTGTCCTAGACGGACTCAATCCCTGTGTTGAGTCCCCTAAGTCAAATGCACATGATGCAAGCAAACGTTCCGACTAGGGATCCGGCATGAGGTCTTGTTATACTAGGTTCAAAACCTGGGTTTATTGTTCTAGACCGGGCTTACCCGAGCGGACAGCTCGAGCCTGGGGGGGCAGCGTACCGGGAATACAGAAGCTTCGCCGGCTTTGCAACTTGTCCGAACCTCGTTCTAAATTTGGGATATGACTCTAACAGAAAAGAAGTCACACGAAGTGCATACTTCTTCATGATTTAGAAGACTCAGAGAGAGGAGGTATTTCGCAACAGTTTATATACAGTTCACGGAATATCAAAGCAGTAAAAGCAATCAATTAGCACATTAGGCCCAAATCATGTAACAAATTCAGATAATGGATAAAGCCAACTATAACAATTTTTCTAAGCTCGAATTCTTGAACCCTGAATCAGAGATTCTGGGTTCGATCCCCAGTAGAGTCGCCAGAGCTGTCACACCTCCTTTTTCCTTACACCTCGGTAAGGTATAAATAAAGGAGTTTTTCCAATTAAAGGACAATCGAAACGGGATTTATTGTTAAAAGATTCAGAGTCGCCACTTGGGAGATTTATGGTGTCCCAAGTCACCGGTTCAAATCCCGAATCGAGGAAAGAATGACTCTGTATTACAGTCCGCGAACCAGAAATCCAAGTAAGGAATTCAGTTAACCCGGGAGAACGTGTCAGGCATTCCTGAATTTCATGGTTCTAGCACGGTCGCTCAACTGTTATAATTGGCCTATTATCTGATTTTAAAACACTTTTAGACCTATGTGCAAGTTAACTTTAAACCGCTTTTATTTATTTAAGGAATTAATTCATGGTTATTTAAAACATATCGCAAGCCACGTCACATGAAATGCACCCATGGTTCACGATACGCTCTATTTAACCTTAGAAATTAGAACCGGGTCACATGAAATGCACCCCTGAATTTTAATAAAACTGTGATAATTATAATTAGTGCACCTAAAGCAAACTACGATGCCAATTAGTTACGTCTTTCCTTATGAATTTTTGAACTTATACACCAAAGCTTATAAAATTAATTAAAACTATAAGATCCTATGGCAGCCTACTCCTAAGTACCTTAAACAAAAATTAACAAATCATGTAAGTGTCATATAGCATCATATTTTAATTAGTAAGGAACTCAAAATCCAGGAGGATGAAACAACATAAGAAACGGCCATAAAACAAATATTTACACATCTATATATTCAATGCAATTCATCTTGCATCCGTTGTCAATATTCTTTAATGACAAAAGAGAACTTGATCGCCATGAACAAATAGAGTGTTTCAATAAGTAACACGAGATTCTTTGCTTCAGAAAACTATCATAAGCATATTAATATCCATTCTCTCCAAGACGTGTTGTAAACTCACATAGCAGACAGGACATGAACTAATATTCGTGATTAGAAAATTCAAAACAGAACTCAAAGAAGCCCATATCAAACTCAACATTATCGCATAATCAGAAACATATAAAAACGATGAAGAGAGTTAAGAGTAAAGGAGTGGACCTCGATAAGCTTTCTTTATATATGAGGATCTCCCAACGATTACAATTATGAGAATTCCGACGAACGGGCTCGAGGGAAAGACAAGGAAAGAACACCAACAAATTCGAACAACGAGCTGAATCGGAACCTCGAACCAAACCTCAGAAACCCATCGGAACTGCGACAAAACTCAACACGGCCTCGTCGCAAACTCAAACCAACCAAACGAACTCCATTTGGAAGAGCGAAAATTCGAAACTGAAGAACGAAACAGAATTTTTTCTTTATGTGTTCTGTTTTTATGTCTTGTGAGTCGGTTTTGTGACTGCGTCTTCTCACTTCGTGAACCGCCGGCCATGGTGGTTGCCGGACTTCCGGCCAGATCTTGGATAGAAACACAGCATCATTGGTGAGGCAATAGCATTCTATGGTGTTAGGGGTCGTTTTCCATTGGTTTTGGGAATCAAATTTGTCGCGGCTCCTTCATCTCTCGTGTTTGTGTGTTATGGTGTTCAAGCTGCTATGGAAAACTTGCTGCTTCTTCAACAAAGAAGAAGACAGTCGAGCAGTGGGGGGGTGAAAGAAGATGACGCGCGGGGGGTTGGTCGTCTGGTTCGCTGGAGAAGTTTCAGAACGGGGGAGGTTGAAGAAGAAGGCGTGAAAGGGGTGGGGTGTCGTGAAGAAGACGACGCAGGGGGTGGGGTTCCTTTGTGCGCAGCCTTTTCAGCTTCTGCTTTCAGCTTTTTTTTGTTTTCTCCCAGCCTTTTCTTTTTCTTTTCATGCCCAGCTTTTGCTGCTTTTTGTTCCAGCTTGTTCAATGAAGAAGCTTTCTTCATTGGTGAAGAAAGAGATCCGACGGGGGGATTTAGTAATTGTTGGCTAGGTCCAAAATTAGGCCTAAAGATGGGTTGCTCGAGCCCAAACACTATTCTTTCGCTGCGAACGAGATTAAAAATACGGACTCATTTGTTAATTATTCCTACTATTCAAATAATTATTAAAATAATACTAACCATTAAAACAAATCTATTTTTGGTATTTTCAAATATCATATTAAAATAAAAATACGATACCATTGTTATATATATTTTTTAAGATTAAAAATGACTATATAATATTAATGAACCTATTTTTGTGATTTTTTTGTTTTCTTGTAATAAAATAAAGTAAAAGAGTTAAAATTACTTAAAATATCTATATTATGCCTAAATTAAATATTTTACGCTAATATATAAAAAATCTTGGGGAGGGTCAAAAATCACATGTCTACAGCTACCCCTCTTTGACTGGAAACGCGAAGAGTTTTCAGACAAAGACTGACTAGACAGGTTTTTTGACCCGACCCTTATTTGGAGAAACTAAAACTAAGAGAGAGGGGAATGTGACTGAGCCTTGGTAACTGGGCTACCTACGTATCCTTAGCTATAAAGGAATCAGGCCACGTATAGTTCAGAAATGAGTGAGATGACGGAATATCGAGGTGAAGAGCCGACCGAGGTGCCGTTCCGTCAAAGTTCTGATCTGTGATCCCTATTATTACATCAAAAATCAAATGAAAAAGACTAACTAAACATGTCAACTACGAGTAACAAGATTCGTATCTATAAGTCTTCTGAAGCTGGATCTTGAGTCTTGAATGGTTCTTCATGCCAAATTTAGATTTGAACCTTGGCGCCTGTTAGCTGCAGGTGCTAGCTCGTTCTTCTTCAGCTTTTCGGATCAAAACTAGGCATGCAGTGCTTGTGACCTCAACCATGTCTTGAGAAGCTCATATCTTTCATCAATTTCTGCATTTGGATTAACTTCTTGCCTTTCTCTTTTTTTATCTTTATTGTGACTAACTTCTGTTAATCATCTAGGACTGCTGGCTCGAATTCTTGACATGAGCTTGTTTTGTTACTGACCTGAATTGCATTTTGAATTGAATTCCCTTTTTTCCAGGTGGACGCCTGATTGCTGAACTTGAACCGTCTTCTCTTGTTACTTGACACTGTTTTTCCTTGCACCTTGAACCATTTTCTCCTGAAACTTGAACTGTCTTCCTTCGAAACTGCTTTCCCTTGAAACTTGAGTTGTCTCCCCTTGTTCTCCAGGTGGGCGCCTGATTACAACAAAATAGACAAACTAAAAAAAAATCTGCCTTAGTTTGCACTAGGAAGATTTGTGAGTTGTTAGCCAAATTGTAAATCACTTGTACTATTGACACAATGATGAAATTAAACTAAAGAATAGACTAGGAAAACTATAAACTAAGCTTGACTAAAGTAAAAACTGACCCTATTCTCCAGGCGGGGCTCCCTGACTGCTAACTTGAAATGTATTCCCTACTCTCCAGGTGGGGCTCCTGACTCCAAAATGTGAATATATTCCCATGCTATCCAGGCGGGCTCCTGACTTCAACAAAATAGACAAGACAAAGAAACTTTTCTGCCCCGGTTTGGTGGTCGGGCACAAATGTAAGTGTAAAATGGATCACATTACCAAATATCAATAAGAACTTGAAAGCTGAAACTTGAATTGTACTCCCTTGTTCTCCAGGCGGGCTCCTGATTGCTAACTTGAAAGTATTCCCTGCTTTCCAGGCGGGCTCCTGACTTCAACTTGAAAGTGCTCCCTGCTTTCCAAGCGGGCTCCTGACTTCAACTTGAAAGTGCTCCCTGCTCTCCAGGCGGGCTCCTGACTTCAAGATAGACAACTCAAAGAATTTGAAAGCTAAAATTTAAATTGTACTCCCTTGTTCTCCAGGCGGGCTCCTGACTGCTGCGCTTGAAAGTATTCCCTGCTCTCCAGGCGAGCTCCTGACTGCTGACTTGAAATGTATTCCCTGCTCTCCAGGAGGGCTCCTCACTTCAACATAGACAAACCAAAGAATTTGAAAGCTAAAACCTAAATTGTACTCCCTTGTTCTCCAGGCGGGCTCCTGACTGCTATGCTTGAAAGTATTCCCTGCTCTCCAGGCGGGCTCCTGACTGCTGACTTGAAAGTATTCACTGCTCTCCAAGCAGGCTCCTGACTTCAACATAGACAAAACAAAGAATTTGAAAGCTAAAATTTGAATTGTACTCCCTTGTTCTCCAGGCGGGCTCCTGACTACTAACTTGAAAGTATTCCCTGCTCTCCAGGCAGGTTCCTGACTGCTGACTTGAAATGTATTCCCTGCTCTCCAGGCGGGCTCCTGACTTCAAAACAAAGCAAAGAATTTGAAAACTAAAATTTAAATTGTACTCCCGTGTTCTCCACCGCGGGCTCCTGACTGTTGTGCTTGAAAGTATTCCCTACTCTTCAGGCGGGCTCCTGACTTCAACTTGAAATGTATTCCCTGCTCTCCAGGCAGGCTCCTGACTTCAAAATAAACAAAGCAAAGAATTTGAAAACTAAAACTTTAAATTGTACTCCCTTGTTCTCCAAGCGGGCTCCTGACTGCTACGCTTGAAAGTATTCCCTGCTCTCCAGGCGGGCTCCTAACTTCAACTTGAAATGTATTCCCTGCTCTCTATGCGGGCTCCTGACTTCAACTTGAAATGTATTCCCTGCTCTCCAGGCGGGCTCCTGACTTCAACATAGACAAAACAAAGAATTTGAAAGCTAAAACTTAAATTGTACTCCCTTGTTCTCCAGGCGGGCTCCTGACTGCTGAACTTGGATGTCTACTCACTGTTCTCCAGGCGGGTACCTGATTACAACAAAATAGACAAAAACAAAGAAAATATTCCTACCCCAGTTTGGTAACTGGGCACATATGTGAGTGTTAAACTGAATCATATTACCAAATATTACTAAGAATTTGAAAGCTATGTCCCATTATGCAGAGGGGGTCCTAACAACTCTTAACTGAACGACAATTTTAAATCTAAGTTATATCTTCTACAGGTGTGACTTCTGCTAAATCTTGCTATCTAAGAGAATCTTTAAACTACTCCCCATTATCCAGGAGGGTCCTGAAAATCAAAGGTCAAATTTTATCTTAAGGGTGACAACTTTCATGTCTGAATTATACTACCCTACAGCAGAGTTTACGCTAAATGTTGTTATCTAATCGAAATCTTAAAGCTAAGTCCCATTATTCAGGAGGGTCCTGGAAACTCCTAATTGAATCCTATCTCGAACATGCAAACTTCTAAGCCAACTTATATTCCCTTGGGATACATTTATGCTAGATTATGCTATTTCTGAACTTTAAACTAGGTCCCATTTTCCAGGAGGGTCCTGAAAATCAAGAATCAAACCTGTTTGGTGACTTCCTTTCTCCACGGAGGGTTTCTCCGAAACAACCGAAATTTCCTGCCCCTGTTTCAAATTAAAGAAAAATCCTGTCAGTTTAAAAATGTGGTGGTTGGTTTGTGGTCTTGACTTTGAGGGCGATTGCTCTTTCACTTCCCTTGATAACTGATTTCCACTCGAGGACCTTGCTTGCTTATGGACTAACCACTTTCTCTGTCATCCTTATCACAGAAAATACCCCTTCTCCGTTCAGACCCAGTTCCCTTTATCTATTGCATTGCTCATGAATTGACATTTACCAACCTTTGTGTTTCACCGAAAATACCTTTGATCCGTCCACCTGACACCTTCCATCTGTTGCATCGTGCTCTTGTGTTGACATGAATTCCAAAGCACATTAATTGTTATCCACTTAGTGCGCATGTTGTTCCTTCCTGACTTAAATCACTGGCCTTGGCCTTGAAGTCTATTGTTCCCTCACTTGTCACGATAACTTTGATTTTGGCTTGGAATACCTTGCTTGTTACTGGTTAAACACTTTCTTTGTTGATCTTATCACAGAGAATACCTTTGACCCGTTCACCCAACATCCTCTATCTGTTGCACTGTTCACAAATTGAAATATACCAAACCTTTGTATTTCTGATGGACCCCAAAGCATGTTGATTGTTACCAACTTAGTGTGCTTATTGTTCTTTCCTGACTTATGACACTGATGTACTGGCCAGATCCCGTTTTGTGCAATTGGAAAGTTGGTGGCAAATTTTGAAGTCATTTTTCACTTATTTTGACCAAACCGACTCAGGAAGAAGAAGTAAGCAAGACAAAAGGAACAGAGTAAAGGACAAAGGAAAGAGATGATTCCTAACAATAAAACTACAAAGTAGAAACCTATCAGATGTGGATACCAACTCTAATGACCATGACATGCACATGTTGATTAAGTGGCCTAATCTGCAAACAAGTCTGATGTTCGACTCTTGTTATACCCCTGAACCATGAAACTGGACTTCAATGCTCCGATTATTCAATCTCATTCACAATCCTTATTCGACTTGTAGTGCCCGAAGGGTTTTCACCATCAAGCCTCTCTCATTCTGTTCTTTCTCTCAACTTACCGTCGCCTTACGGTGCCCGCGAGGGTTTTCACCGATAAGACTCTCTTATTTTTGGATTTCTCTCAGCTCCTGTCGCCCTACGGTGCCCGTGAGGGTTTTCACCAATAAGACTCTCTCATTTTCATTATTTTTCTGCTTGGGCCAGAGTATTGCCCCTGATATGAATTACCTCCTCTTGCTTGACTTGGCATCTCTCGAAGACTGATCGGAAGGTCTTTCTTTGGACCGTAACGTGGGCTTTTGGATAGGGTTAAAAAGAAAGGATGTCAAAGGCTCAAAAACAATTCTCATGGGTTCAAAATTACAACTTTCGGAATCAGATTTCTTACAACAACCACAACTTCTGCCCTAGTTTCTTGCTTGGGAACTTTTGGATTTTTATTTTGATGAGACCGAACCGTGAGGCTGCCTACGTGTCCTTAAAAGGAATCGGGTCGAACGTAGTTCATGACATAGGAATTACTTTGTTGTTGTGATTTTCTCTTTTCTCTTTCTTTTCTTTCTCTTTTTTGCTTTCTTTTTCTCTTTTTGTTGTTTTTTTTTCTTCTCTTTTTTCCTTTTCATTCTTTTCTTTCTCTTCTCTTTTTTCTTTTTTTTTCTTCCTTTTTTTTCTCTTTTTTTTGTTTCAATTTTCATTTTTCTTTTCTATCCCTTTCGTTCTTTTCTTTTCTCCTTTTCCTTTACTTATCTTTCAAGCTTGTGTTTCTGATATTTGCTACTGATTCCGAAAGAGGGGTAAGAAAGAAAATAAATATGGCTCAAAAAGGGTGACGAAGGATAAAGTGTTTAGATAGCATAACAAAATGCCTTCGTCATTCCAATCTCCAAAACATGTCAAGTGCAAACTACACAATTTAAACAAACCAAGGAAAACATTCGTAACATCTTTTGATTGTGCCAGACTTGATGACCATATCCACACATTCGCCTTCTACATCTATTACATACAAAGCACCATTGGACAACACTCTCACTCTCATTACCACGAACAACCCCTGTCAATTTGGGCAAACTTGCCTTTAGCTTCAAACCGATGCGGCATGATGCATTTTAATAGGGTTTCTTCATATTCTATCTGCCCCAGTTTCACACAATTCGGGCTTGAAGTGATCTCAACAAGCCTTTACTTGTTTCCCTCAAATGTCCCTATCATCTTCAAAATTGTTTCATTCATTGCTTCATGACTAAACTGAATTTTTAAGACCAGGCCGAGAATTACGCATACATGTCATGTTACTAGAGTCAACAGGAAAAGAACTATAAAATAAAAGAGAACTAAACGAAAATGACTAGAAATCACAGAAAATAGAAAATTGCATTAGACAGATGGTGACAGCGTTTGGACAGCAAAACAAACAAACTAAACTGGGGCTACAAACCTAGAATAAACTTAGACAACACTAAGCAGGCTACTAGACTAAACAAACTAGGCAAAAAAAGAGGATAGAAGGGTTTGAGTCACAAGACAATATCTGGATTACAACCCTGAAATAACCCGGACAACAGAAATGACAACAAAATAAACCACCAAAACTCCTCCCTTGCTAACCAAGACAGGAGCGTCTTTCCAATTTCCAAGCATGGCATCTTAGCCACTGAATTCTGCATCAACGTTACTAGGACATTCACAAACTCCTATCACGTTGTTCTTAACAAATTGCTTTTGGGTTCCCTTTGCTGGCTCGTTCTTAAGATCAACCTCTGATAGCACTGAAAACTTTGTAGCACGTGGACCTCCAAGGCTCCCAGAAGAATTATCACATTCCTTTTCAGAATAAACCATATCCACCATATGCGTCTCATTATGCACAGGCGATGGATTTTGGCTAGTGTTTGCTGCATCTGAATTTTGTACGGCAATGTCGCCTACATCAATAAGCTTCTGAATTGCTTTCTTCAGATTCCAACACTTCTCTATGTCATGCCCCAGGGCATCTGAGCAATATGCGCACCTTTGAGAAAAATCAAACTTCTTTGACAAAGGGTTTGGCATTTTTATATGAATCAGCTTCAACATGTCCAATTGCTTCAACTTTTGGAACAAACTGGCATATGATTCTCCAATAGGGGTGAAAGCCTTTTCTTTTTTCAGCAACCTCTCATTCTTAAATGCTTGATTGGGCCAGAAACCTGATCCATGGGATTTTTGGCAGGCTCGTGGGGGAGGGTAAGACATTTGGGGAAGTGGTGTGGGCCATCGCGGGCCTTGTGGGTGTGGAGCATATGGTGGTGCATTGTGGACAGGGTACTGAGAAAGTGATGTACGACTTTGGGAGTTCTATGGGGAGAAGTAGCATTGGGGAGGATTACAAGTATATCCACGAGGTCGACATTGAGGCTGAAAGCGTTTAGCAAGAACGACCATTGGACCCTGTCGTCGGCGGGGCTCACCAACATCTTTTCTATCAATGGGAGGACTATCCCGAGCAATTTGTTCGTTCCATCTGAGCCAAAAATCCCTAAAACTTTTCTTGGGTTTCTTTTCCATTTGAGATAAGGACGAGCGGTCTGGGACAACACCTGATCTGTATTGAAAGTATCGAACAAAATCTTGAGCCATGTCACCTAATATAGGCCACTTACCAACATCTTGACGATTATGCCATTCCAAAGCTGCCCCAGTCAAGCTCTCACTGAAGTACGCCATCAACAAATCATCTTTCTCGCCAACACTTCTCATTTTACTGCAATAATCCCTCAAAAGGGCTACCGGATCCCCACACCCATCATATAAGTTAAACTTTGGCACTTTAAACCCCGCAAGCAGACGAACGTCGGGGGACATAGACAATTCTATGTAAGACATGCTACCCTGGTCTCCCATTCCTTGCTTGTTCTTTAAGGACTGTTCTATGCCTTTCGGCCTCCTGGGTATCCCATCTCGCCCTTTTCTTCCTGTGAACTTTTCATTTTCAACATGAGATTCATCTCGCGGGCTCTGCTTGTATGAGTTAGGAACCTTGTGGGCAACCTTTGAGGGGTAATATTGGGCATCGTATGCTTTGAGTGGGTGTTCATTGTTGGGGATGGTGGATAAGACAGGAGGGCAATTTTTGGGAAAGGTAATTGGAAGATGAGTGACAGAGCTGCTAGGGTGGTTGTAAAGCCATGATAAGCGGGTGGATCTAGAGAGTATGGGGGATCATCTGGCACTGTGACCGGTGTTCGGGTAAGGGTAGCATTTGGGAAGCTAGGTAGTGGCGGGGGTGGTGCCTTCCCAGTAATCTAGGCCTGATACATATCCGCCATGTGTTGTCTTAACATCTTTACCTCTTCAACCAACCCATTGTCCTGTTCAACCGATTGCTTCCGGGCACTGGTATCAACCAACTCAGTTCTGTTATTGTCTGCCATTGCCTTTTGACTTTGTGTTGTAGAGAAGAGTTACCACTTTAAAAATCACAAACCAACCACCCTTCTGCTATGAATATAACAAAATAAAGTCATCACGTTAGCGTTAGGGCATTTAACATAAAATAATCTCATTTTATGTGCAATGCACCTAGCCACAGTTATCGGTTCTAAAATGATTTCGAGGGTACAAAGGTCAGTTGGCATCATCCTAATTTGTTCATTTCAACCTCTCTTTTCTTTGCTTTTCAAGCACTTGCTGGCTTGCCCATTTTCCTTCATTTCTCTCTCTTTTTTTTTAATCATCACCCTTTCTTTCTCTCATATCTCACATCCCATAATTTTTGCTCTTTTTTTCTTTTCTTTTTTTTCCTTTTTTCTCTTTTTTTTTCTTTTAATAATAAAAAAATGATTCGATCGAACCCTATGTAGGTTGCCTATGTATCATGACGCCACATGAATCAGATCTTTGCGTAGTTCGGGAAGATAGAAAATAAAGGAAACAAACTGACGTTCTCTGTTCTACATTAATGACTCTGACGAGAAAAGGGAAATAAAAGAAACAAATCTCTTTTTTGTTTTTAAAAATTCTAGACTTAATGTTCTATAACCTATTATAAACTCAAGTCTAACGAGCATATATTTTGCTTCTTTTTTTTTTGCTTTTTTTTTTAAACAAACACTCCATGGGAAATTATTAAGGAAAATCCTTAGAAGAGAAAACAAATATTTTTTTGATTCATTTTTTTTCTTCTTTTTTTAAGGAGGAAATCTAAACAATAAACCACAGAAACATATTTTAATTTTTTCATTTGATATCCTGACGCGATATTCCGAAACGAGCAATGAAAAAAAATAATAAAAAAAAACAACTGACATATAGAAAACACATCTTTTCTCTTTTTTTCGAAAAATGATGAAACGTATAAAATCTTTTTGGATTTTCTTTTTTTTCTGATTTTTGAAAAAAATGGTAAAAAGTGCAAAATCTTTTTGAAGTTTCCATGTTTTTTTCTTAATAAAATGTAACAAAAATATAATTGGGCCCTACTCGCTTCATCCTCACACTTCAGCCTCTCTTTTTTCTCTTTTTTCTTTTTCTTTTTCATTCGCCCTCAATTATCATTGGTTCGCCAAATGACCCTTTTACCCTTGAAGAAATGCAACACGTAGCACATAGGATGCCTCAAGATGGTCTATTATTTCGGGCACACCTGTCCTAGACGTACCCAACCCCTGTGTTGAGTCCCCTAAGTCAAATGCACATGATGCAAGCAAATGTTCCTACTAGGGATCCGGTATGAGGTCTTGATATACTAGGTTCAAAACCTGGGTTTATTGTTCTAGACTGGGCTTACCCGATCGGACAGCTCGAGCCTGGGGGGGCAGTGTACCGGGAATACAGAAGCTTCGGCGGCTTTGCAACTTGTCCGAACCTCGTTCTAAATTTGGGATATGACTCTAAAGGAAAAGAAGTCACACGAAGTGCACACTTCTTCATGATTTAGAAGACTCAGAGAGAGGAGGGATTTTGCAACAGTTTATGTACAGTTCACGGAATATCAAAGCAGTAAAAGCAATCAATTAGCACATTAGGCCCAAATCATGTAACAAATTCAGATAATGGATAAAGCCAACTATAACAATTATTCTAAGCTCGAATTCTTGAACCCTAAACCAGAGATTCTAGGTTCGATCCCCAGCAGAGTCGCCAGAGCTGTCACACCTCCTTTTACCTTACACCTCGGAAAGGTATAAATAAAGGAGTTTTTCCAATTAAAGGACAATCGAAACGGGATTTATTGTTAAAAGATTCAGAGTCGCCACTTGGGAGATTTATGGTGTCCCAAGTCACCGGTTCAAATCCCGAATCGAGGAAAGAATGACTCTGTATTACAGTCCGCGAACCAGAAATCCAAGTAAGGAATTCAGTTAACCCGGGAGAACGTGTCAGGCATTTCCGGATTTCGTGGTTCTAGCACGGTCGCTCAACTGTTATAATTGGCCTATTATCTGATTTTAAAACACTTTTAAACCTATGTGCAAATTAACTTTAAACCGCTTTTATTTATTTAAGGAATTAATTCAAGGTTATTTAAAACATATCGCAAGCCACGCCACATGAAATGCACCCATGGTTCACGACACGCTCTATTTAACCTTAAAAATTAGAACCGGGTCACATGAAATGCACCCCCGAATTTTAATAAAAACTGTGATAATTATAATTAATGCGCCAAAAGCAAACTACGATGCCAATTAATTACGTCTTTTCTTATGAATTTGAGAACTTATACACCAAAGCTTATAAAATTAATTAAAACTATAAGATCCTATGGCAGCCTACTCCTAAGTACCTGAAACAAAAATTAACAAATCATGTAAGTGTCATATAGCATCATATTTTAAGTAGTAAGGAACTCAAAATCCAGGAGGATGAAACAACATAAGAAACGGCCATAAAACAAATATTTACAAATCTATATATTCAATGCAATTCATCTTGCATCCGTTGTCAATATTCTTTAATGACAAAAGAGAACTTGATCGCCATGAACAAATAGAGTGTTTCAATAAGTAACACGAGATTCTTTGCTTCAGAAAACTACCATAAGCATATTAATATCCATTCTCTCCAAGACATGTTGTAAACTCACATAGCAAACAGGACATGAACTAATATTCGTGATTAGAAAATTCAAAACAGAACTCAAAGAAGCCCATATCAAACTCAACATTATCGCATAATAAGAAACATATAAAAACGATGAAGAGAGTTAAGAGTAAAGGAGTGGACCTCGATAAGCTTTCTTTATATATGAGGATCTCCCAACAATTACAATTATGAGAATTCCGACGAACGGGCTCGAGGGAAAGACATGGAAAGAACACCAATAAATTCGAACAACGAGCTGAATCGGAACCTCGAACCAAACCTCAGAAACCCGTCGGAACTGCGACAAAACTCAACACGGCCTCGTCGCAAAATCAAACCAACCAAACAAACTCCATTTGGAAGAGCAAAAATTCGAAACTGAAGAACGAAATAGAATTTTTTCTTTATGTGTTCTGTTTTTATGTCTTGTGAGTCGGTTTTGTGACTGCGTCTTCTCACTTCGTGGACCGTCGGCCATGGTGGTTGCCGGACTTCCGGCCAGATCTTGGACAGAAACAGAGCATCATTGGTAAGGCAGTAGCGTTCTATGGTGTTAGGGGTCATTTTCCAGTGGTTTTGGGAATCATATTTGTCGTGGCTCCTTCATCTCTCGTGTTTGTGTGTTATGGTGTTCAAGCTGCTATGGAAAACTTGTTGCTTCTTCAACAAAGAAGAAGACGGTCGAGCAGTGGGAGGGGTGAAAGAAGATGACGCGCGGGGGGTTGGTCGTCTGGTTCGCTGGAGAAGTTTCAGAACGGGGGAGGTTGAAGAAGAAGGCGTGACAGGGGTGGGGTGTCATGAAGAAGACGACGCAGGGGGTGGGGTTCGTTGGTGCGCAGCCTTTTCAGCTGCTACTTTTAGCTTCTTCTTTTTTTCCCAGACTTTTCTTTTTCTTTTCATGCGCAGCTTTTGCTGCTTTTCGTTCCAGCTTGTTCAACGAAGAAGCCTTCTTCGTTGGTGAAGAAAGAGATCCGATGGGGGGTTGTGCGCAGCTTTTTTTCTTCTTTTTTTTTAGCCTTTTTTGTCCGTTCTCCTTATTTATAGTCTAGGTTTTTTGTAGGGTTTTAGGTTAAGGGGTATGGGCCTAAGAATTATGGGCTTGGTAATTGTGAGCTAGGTCCAAAATTAGGCCTAAAGATGGGTTGCTCGAGCCCAAGCTCTATTCTTTCGCTGCGAACGAGATTAAAAATACGGGCCCATTTGTTAATTATTCCTACTGTTCAAATAATTATTAAAATAAACTAACCATTAAAACAAATCTATTTTTGGTATTTTCAAATATCATATTAAAATAAAAATACGATACTATTGTTGTATATATTTTTTAAGATTAAAAATGACTACAAAACATTAATGAACCTATTTTGTGATTTTTTTGTTTTCTTGTAATAAAATAAAGTAAAAGAGTCAAAATTACTTAAAATATCTATATTATGCCTAAATTAAATATTTTACGCTAATATATTAAATATCTTGGGGAGGGTCAAAAATCACATGTCTACACGCATATGTATGTATATATGCATAATACAGTAGGCGAGCCGGCAAGGCTGCTATAGACAACTATACATCCAAAACTGAAAGCCGACAAGGCCATATACAACCCAACTAGATATACTGTCTACAGACCTTTAACAGAAACATAACTGCACAAAGACGGGACTGAGCCACATCATACCCATATACATATATATATATACACAATCGTATCATACCAAAATTAAAAGAAGCTCCTGATCAAATGGAGCACGCCAACTCTCGCTGATCAGGGATCCTAAGAAGGGGGACCGTCAACTTTCCTACCTGCACCTGCGAGCATGAAACGCAGGCCCCGTGAAATAGGGCGTCAGTACAAAAAATGTACTGAGTATGTAAGGCATGAAAATTAGTACGTAAAAGACATAGATGAAACATGGAATAAAGAAACACATCTTTAAATCTGAATAACTTTGTAAATTCTAAAACGTTTATAATGTCATGCACGTGCGTATAAATGGCGTGCCATGCATAGGTATGGGTGTACATAATATCATCAAGCCACTGAGGGCATCCCATCATATCGTCTCGGCCACTGTGGGCAACATCATCAACATATACCAGCTGATTAGGTGGTGGTGCGTATATAATGTCGTAGCCTTTTTTCATACCCTATATACATATATTTACATATATATGCGTATATAATGTCATCTAGTCATGGGTCATTGCACATGTATTAATGAGTCAAATGCATGAAAAATACGTAATAATCTCAATATTCCTTCCAGATAAATATTTTCCAACTGCATACTATTTTGAGACCCGTGAACAGAAGATAATAATAATTTTCATGGGGAATTAAAAATATAGACACCCCGACTATTTCTATGAATAGAGTAATTTATGAAAACTGTGTATTTGCTCGTTTCTTCAGTATAATTTGGACCTTGTCAAAAGAAAGAAGGGAGGGCCTTAACATACCTGTTTCTTGAATTATTTGAAAGAATTTGCTTCTGCGAAATATGAACGAAATTTATACTTGGATTTCCTTGAAATTTAGAAACGAAATTGGGGTTGCTCTTTGAAATTTCAATCGAAATTTTGGCAAGAATTGGACGAAATGTTTTCTGTTTCAAGATTCTCGGTTTCAAGCCAAGCTAATTTAGCAAGAATTGGACGAAATGTTTTCTATTCCAAGGTTCTTGGTTTCAAGCCAAAGACATAAATTGAGGCTAATTTGGCAAGAATTGGATAAGATTTTACAAGTCTTTTTAAGACTTAACCCTTAATTCATGATTATGTTATTCATAGGTAGCCACCTAGAATTATGACTACTTAGTCATTTTCTAGGTTTGTGGCTTCTTGCCATGTATGTGGGGGATTTAATTTATTAATTTTTATCTATTTATTAGTTAACTGAGCAATGTCCTGTTACCCAATAATTAATCAATTACCACAAATTACTTAAAATTTAATTTATTTTTAAAATACTTCATAACACTTATTTATCGCTTGTTATAAATAGCGTAAGTACGTTATCGTCAAGATGATCTTATTGTCGAGTCTACATCGGCTAACTGAAAATGAAATTTTAACGTACGAAAACGCGAGATGTAACATCCTTCCCCCCTTAGAAACATTCTTCCTCGAATGTTTAACTCCCCGTGATCCATATAACTTTGGCAAGGCTGCCTTTGTAATAACACTAATACCAACTCTCCCTATAGAAGCTTAATAATCCAACGCCACACCGGACCACAATTATCAATAACGACAATGGCCTCACATGACCAACGACAATAACCAACACAAGATTTTATACACGTACCTTATGATTATGACGTCTCAGTTGGACCCTTCTATGGAGGAGGAAATAGGTAGGGATATCTAGTCTTCATGTTTTCCTCAGCCTCCCAAGTCATTCTTCTACATTGTTGTTCCTCCAAAGTACTTTAACGGAGGCTACCTCCTTATTCCGCAACTTGCGGATTTGTCGATCTAGGACGGCAACCAAAACTTCCTCGTATAATAAGTCTTCTATAATCTGTACATCATTCGTGGGAACCACTCGGATAGGATCGTCAATGCACTTTCGTAACATAGATACGTGAAAAACCGGATGGACAGACTTCAATTCCGAGGGCAATTCTAACTCATAAGCTACTCGGCTCACTCTCTGAATGATCCTATAAGGCCCAATATACCATGGGCTAAGTTTTCCTTTCTTGCCAAATCTCATCACACCCTTCATAGGTGACACCTTTAAGAATACCCAGTCAACCCCAAACTCTAAATCTCGACATCGTATGTCAGAATATGACTTCTGACGACTCTGAGCTGTTAATAGTCGATCCCAAATCAATTTTACTTTTTCTATGGCTCGCTGAACCAGGTCTGGCCCGTGTAATCCAGATTCTCCAACATCAAACCACCCTATAGGCGACCTACACTTCCATCCGTAAAGAGCTTCATATGGAGCCATCTGAATATTGGAATGGTAACTATTATTATATGCGAACTCAATAAGAGGCAGATGATCATCCCAGCTACCTTTGAAGTCTTTTACACAAGCTCGTAACATATCCACCAGTGTTTGAATAATACGTTCATCCTGTCCGTCTGTCTGGGGATGAAATATTGTACTAAGACTTACTTGAGTCCCCAATCCTTTTTGGAAGGACCTTAAGAAGTTAGTTATAAACTGAGCTCCTCTATCCGAGATAATAGACACAGGGACACCATGCAGTCGTACTATCTCCTTGATATAAAGCCTCGCATAATCCTCTAAGAAATATGTAGTTCTAACGGGCAGAAAATGGGCTGACTTTGTAAGCCTATCAACAATCACCCATATCGAATCGAACTTACATTGGGTATGAGGTAAGCCTACGATGAAGTCCATATTGATTATTTCCCATTTCCAAGTCGGAATCTCCATAGCCTGCAATAATCCACTGGGTTTTTGATGCTCAATCTTAACCTGCTGAGAGTTAGGACACCGGACAACAAATTCTGCTATATCCTTTTTCATTCAGTCCCACCAATACATTTCCCTGATAGCATGATACATCTTTGTTGCTCCTAGATGGATAGAATAATGAGAATAGTGAGTTTCTCCCATAACCTGCTGATGTAGCCCTATAATATTAGGCACACATAATCGTCCTCAATATCTGAGGACCCCATCTTCTGTAATTTCAAACGGCATCTTCTCCTTCTGAAGGGTGGTATCCCTATAATGAACTAACACAGGATCCCCGTACTGGTGTTCCTTTACTTCAGTTACTAAAGAGGATGTTGTCGTATCCTGAAGAGTAATTCCAACGTTACCTGAGTCCAGTAACCGAACTCCAAGACTAGCTAGCTAATGAACGTCATGGGCTATTCCCCTCTTTTCTGGCTTCAAATATGACAGGCTACCCATAGATCTATGGCTGAGGGCATCGGCTACTACGTTCGCCTTCCCTGGATGGTATAAAATATCAACGTCAGTCTTTAAGTAGCTCCAACCATCTCCTTTGACGTAGATTCAATTCCTTTTGCTTGAAGATGTACTGGAGGCTCTTATGATCTGCATAGATATCAACATGAATGCCATACAAGTAGTGCCTCCACATCTTTAGTGCATGAATCACCGCAGCTAACTCTAAATCGTGGGTCGGGTAGTTCTTCTCGTGCTTTCTTAGTTGTCTAGAAGCATAAGCCACAACCTTACCATCCTGCATCAGCACACAACCCAATCCAATGCCTAAAGCATCGCAATAGATAACATAACCATCGGTCCCTTCTGGAAGCATTAGAACCGGTGCTGACGTTAATCTGTCCTTTAATGCCTGGAAACTTCGTTCACAAGCATCAGTCCATTGAAACTTTGATCCCTTCTGAGTCAACTTTGTCAAAGGTGCTGAAAGGGAAGAAAATACTTCCATGAATCTTCTGTAATAACCTTCCAAACCGAGAAAGCTATGAACCTCCGTCGGTGTTGTGGGTCTAGGCCAAGTCTTTACTGCCTCAATCTTTTGTGCATCCACCCGGATACCTTCACCCGAAATAACATGCCCAAGGAAAGCTACAGAGTTCAACCATAATTCACATTTAGAAAACTTTGCATACAACTTACCTTTTTATAGAACTTTGAACACAGTACGCAGATGATCTGCATGCTCAGCCTCTGAACGAGAATACACTAATATATCATCGATAAATACAATTATGAACAGATCTAAAAAGGCCTGAACACACGGTTCATCAAATCTATGAATATTGTTGGGGCATTGGTCAGACCGAATGACATAACCCAAAACTCAAAGTGCCCATATCTAGTCCTGAATGTTGTCTTCGGAATATATTCATCCTTAACCCTTACTTGATGGTACCCAGACCTCAAGTCTATCTTTGAAAAACACTTGGCACCTTGCAACTGATCGAATAAATCATCAATTCCCGGGAGCGGGTACTTATTCTTGATCATCACCTTATTCAGCTGCCTATAATCAATACACATTCGTAAGAAAGCATTTTTCTTTCTCACAAACAAAATATGTGCTCCCCACGGTGACATACTAGGTCCGATAAAGCCTTTTTCAAGTAAGTCCTTTAATTGTTCTTTCAACTCTTTCAGCTCTGTGGGGGCCATTCTATAGGGAGGAATAGATATTGGGTGAGTATCTGGTAGTAGGTCAATAGAAAACTCAATTTCTCGCTCTGGCAGGAGACCCAAAAGCTCATCGGGAAACTCATTCACCACAGGGATGGACTGAATGGTTGGTGACTCCACTTCCACATCCTGAACCTGAACTAAGTGATAAATATATCCCTTTCTGATCATCTTCCTTGCCTTGAGATAGGAAATGAATCTTCCTCTCGGCAATGCTGTATTACCTTTCCACTCTAAAATAGGATCCCCCGAAAATTGAAATCAGACTATCTTTGATCTACAATCAACGTTGGCATGACAAGAAGCCAACCAATCCATACCCATTATAACATCAAATTCTACCATATCTAATTCGATTAAGTCTGCTATGGTAGTTCGACCATGAACTACTAGTATACAACCCCTATATACTTGCTTAGCTATCACCGAGTTACCAACAGGTGTAGATACCTCAAAAGATTTAACCAATTCAGGTTTTATTCCAAACTTACAAGCAACTAATGGAGTAACGTATGATAAGGTGGAACCTGGGTCA